>NW_022681467.1:1200000-1925424 GCF_009764315.1 Trachypithecus francoisi
TCTTTAGCTCTTTCTTAACGAATTCCATCAGCTCATTCTGACAAAATCCATTTGACAGGCCCACAAAATTGTCTTTAAAATACTGCCAAAAAAAAAATGCTAGCAAGATTGTAGCATTTTCCCAGCCTCCTAGGAATAGCAGAATTATCTTCCCAAATGGCTTCTGTGCCCTTCCTACTGCCAACCACTGGGCCTGCCATCATGCAGGTTCATAAATTCTCAGATGCAGGTGCCATAAACCTTGGGCTGTGTCCCGAGGAAAGGCAGGCAGAGGGGACTGCCTGGCCCTGTACCTGTGCCGCCGCTTCTTCCTCTTGCCCAGGGTGGGGGACGCCTTTAGGTCATTCCTGTCTTCAGACAGGCTGTCCTCATCTGCTGGCACAAAAAGAAGAAGAGGACTTTAAAGGTGATCATATTCTCCCCTCTATTTCCTGGATTTTAATGTGAGGATTGAAGTTATGAACCTCTTGGGTATTTGAGTAGTTAACAATATGAACTAGCATTTTTAGTGCCTCCTAGATCCCAGTTCTGTGCTTAACACTGTCCCTACATTATCTCAAGTATTCTTAATATAATAGTAAAACACCAAAATGGCTGCTATCATTATCATCCTATTTTTACAGATGAGGAAACTGAGGCACAGAATGGTTAAGTAATTTGCCCAAGATCACACAGTTAGTAAATGGTGAAGTTGAGAATTCAAATCCCAGATTATCTGAAGCCAAAACTACTCGGTCACTGATTGCACCTTCTATCCCCACACTGCTTCCAAACACACCCACCCTTCTGCCCCCAGCCTCATCATCTTAACCTCTACACCAACATTTCCCAAAGGAAGTCTGGGGCTTGTGACATCAGAATGCTTGTCAGAACTGCACCCCTTCCCTAATGCACCAAATCAGAATCTCTGGAGGTGGGGTCTAGGAGGCTCATTCTTGACAAGTGTGCTCAGATGATTTGTAGTTGCCCTTGAAAATTCAAGAACCATTCCACTGTGCTTTACCTTTTTATACTCATTATATCAAAAAGTCTAGATGGAAAAGAAGGTTAGAACTATTGTGAGATTCGTTGCTAGAAAGTATAATTGCCTCAAAATATTTTTAAAATGAATAAAGGCAAAAATAACTAAATAATACTAGTTTTACTCATCCATCAATTAGTTCACTAGAAACCTGACTTGGAATAAAACATTCTGTATTGGACTGTCCAACCTGATGAGACATGAGACACATAAGGTTATCGAGCATATGAAATGTGGCCAGTCAGATCAAGACATGTTATAAACATAAATCACTCAGTGGAGTTAGAAGACTTAGTGCTCCTAAAAAGTAAAATATTTTTGTATTGATTACATGTAAAATGATAATATTTGTGATCATTGTTGGGTTAAAATATAGTATTTAGATTCATTTCACTTTTAACGTGACTGTGAGAAATTTCCATCAAACATGTAATCACATTGCATTTCTCTTAGACAGCTCTGCTCCAGACTTTCAGAAATGCCAGCAGAGTAGGATTTAGCTGCCTTTGGTTTTGTAAGAAAGAACCCATCCCATGAAGACAGTTTTTGCATTTTTAGTGACAATAATAGGGAGTTTCATTTTATCTTACATAGAGGCTCATCTTACATAGAGGCTCATTCCTTTTAGAGTGGAGCGAAAATGTGCCTGCCTGTTGATCTGACATGCTTCCTTTTAGTATCAGAGACCTAATGTATTCTTTTTGCCTTGGCTGCCTGGATGCTCAGCTCCAGGTTCTACCACGTACCTTCGCTAGTCCACCCTTTCTTGTATAATTCTTTCTTTTCTCTCCCACACCCAAAACCACTCGCTTTCTTAGCCCTTGGCCTTCATAGAATTTCATTGCTTCCTTCTCTTTCCCCGCGACCCGCCAGAATTTCTTTGGCGAAATGGGTAGGCCAGGAACACATCTCTAGGCGTAACTACAATGAATCCTCGAGGTTGCTTGTTTCTCCTGCACGGGGGACTGCGTGGACGCCGCGCGGGTAGAGGAGCGCGGTACCCGGGACTCTCTTTTCAGCACCCCGATGGGCGGACAGTTCCAGGGCTCGAGGCCCAGTGCTCTTCAAGGACCTTCAATCATTCGATCATTGATATTTCTGCCCGCGTTTCCACCTGGTACCTTGTTCGGTGCTGCTGGTGAACAACAAAGGTCCGGGCCTTCCCGACCCACACCGCTGCCAGAGGCCGAGACTGGCGCCTGGCGCTGGGGAGAAAAAAAGCCCTCTGGAGATGGTTGTTGGGGTGCCAAGACCCCAGGGTCTCATCAAAAGGTTCCACCTGGAACCAGGTGGTGGCGATCCCACATAGCTAACGGAACAGCACCCCGGATGAGAGGCAGGGATTTGGGATGCAGCAAGGGGCAAGCGGCGCAGTTGCGCGAATGCCCCTCCAGCGAAGCGGCCTCCCTCTGGGCTCCCGCTTAGATCTGGGCCGCTGGGGCCAGGGGCGCGGTGGGGCTATGGTCTGTGACCCCTGCGCGGTTCAGAGCCTAGGGGACCGGGGTAGGAGCGTAAAGTGCGGGCCTGATTACCGGACTTCGAGACGCTCTCGCTGCGCTTCTGGCGGCCGAGCGCAGGCGGCTGACGGCTGGGGGCCTGCGGAGCAGCGGGCTCGGGGCCCCTGGGCGGCAGGAACGGCACGTCCGCTAGGAGCAGGCAGGGCGCTCGAGCGGCCGTCGGCGGCTGCGTGCCGAAGCCGCAGAGGAGGCCGAGTCCCAGCGGAAGGGCCCCATGCGCGAGGCTGGAGCGGTCAAGCCCCGGGCCCAGGCACGGCGCTGCCGCCGGACCCTCACAGCCTGATCCCGGGCCGGCGGGCGCCGGCAGCTCGGCCTCCAAGCCCAGCAGGTCCGTGATGGCGAAGCCCCGGGGGCGCGAGCCCCTGGGGGAAACGCCAGGCACCAGCGCCCTGCTGTTAGTGCGCCCGTCGGACAGCGCGTCCCGGCCGGTCATGGTTCTTTAGCAAGCAAGGCACGAGCCTCTCTGGATCCGGTTTGCGGAGGACCCAGCTTACACGAAGCTTTATAGGATTGGGCTGTCGGTCTGGCGCGGGAGGCCTGAAGGGCTCCAATCAGCTGGGCGCCGGCGCGTCGCCGTTCCGGAACCCGCGAGATGGGGACGCCACCAGTTCCCCTCCCCTTAGTTACCGCCCTTCCAGCTGCAGTCCCCTCAGTCACCTCCTTCTCCTCTCTTCTTTCCAGCCCACCCCACCCCACCCCATTCTAGGATGAAGGAGAGGAAAGAAGGGAAGGGACAATGACTCCGCTCTCTACCTGTCCCTCGAAAAGTCGCAAGTTCTACATCCTGGCGTGGTCTTCTCCTTCCTTCCAGACTCTCTGGGTGGAGGCCCCACTCCCGGTTGCCCTGAAGCTTCTTTGATGTGACCTAACTGCCTATTAAGACCTAGGGACCTCCATTGCCAACCACACCCCGGTGGCTACCACCTATACGTGCCCAGCCAGCCCTCCACCTCCGCCGCCGATGCCAGGAAGGCCTCCCTGCAAGAAGGCCTTCTCTGAAAATCCCCAAGGGGAAAGGAATGAAAACCAGGTACTTAATCCATGGTCATTGTACCTCCAACCAAATCCACCCCCAGGTCCATCCCCAACTCTCCACTGGCTGAACTGTAGGGGATTGCAGACTCTCACCAGCTGGGGAAAGGGAGAGAAGCACAGACAGGAGTGGACTGCCCAGGGCTGAGACGGGCAGGGTACTAGGTTTAACCAACAAAACACGGTAGACTCAATTAAATGTGAATTTCAGATAAACAAGGAGAGCTTTTTGTTTGTTTGTTTGTAGGAGTATGTATCAGTATTTTATCCAGCAATCCTAAATTGGGGAGGAGTGGAGGGAGGTAAATTGGAATAAAATAGGGTCTGTCTACTGGAAAGCACACCTTTTCATCGGGGCTTACAATTTACTGTCCGATTTCACGATTATTCAAAGAAAGCCTGATTCTTTGAATAATCAGTGAAACTTTCATATTCGCTGAAAGTTGGCCCCAAATCACGTGGGTAAGTCACTCCTGGTTAGCGCTTTGAACCCACCAGCCCTCATCGCTGGGAGCCCTGAGTCCCCCCTTCCCAATGCCAGAACCCCGGAAGCAGATCTCCTCAGTCCCACTCCCTGAGGGGCCTACAGTCGGAGGTCCCGCAGCCAGGTAGGAGCAAACCCCTGAGCTCTGCGGGAACCCGGCGCGGCTGCCTGCGCGCACGCAGTGACTGGAGCCCGAGCCCGGGCCCTGCAAAGTGGGTCTCCCACTCTCTGCGCATTCGAGTGGAGGCTCAGCTAAACATGCAGATTAAACAAGGGGCTTCCGATAAGGATAATTACAGGAGTCTGCGCATTAACTTTCCATTACTAAAGGAAGACCCAAATCTCCCCTTGCAAGCTGTTCCCGGGATTACCAAAACAATAACTTTCCTTTGAGATAATTGTCTTTTGAGTCGCTCCAGCTCGGGGGAGAACGCTTTAGACGCCGGCGTTGTTTTCGGCTCCGCGAGGAATTTTCCCCCAGATTTATCTCTGGGTTTAGGGAAGGCGTTGGGCACACCCGACTGCGTAGTCGTTTGTAAATCCGAATTTGGGATCGCAGTTAAGGGAGATACCTACCCTTCCACACAGTTTGTAGCCTGAGACCGGTCAGGCAGGCAGAGTAGTCGGTTGTAAGGTGGCCCGACCGGGGTCGCCCGCGAGTGGAAAGACTAAGAGGCGCAGGCTGACGAAGGCGCCGCGCCTGCAGCCCCGGGTGCCGACCAAGTGGCCTCACTTGGTACAGGTCTTGGGGTCTACTTCCCCAGGTCTCCCTGGAAGGTAGGCGATCACCGGAGTGACGAGTGACAAACCCAGAGTAGATAGCCAGTGATTCAAAGACAGCAAAGGCCAGGCGGTGGGAGCCCAGCCTTGGACACTCTCTATGATGACCGCGGCGCAGTGCCAAGAACACCCCAGTTTCCAAATCCTCGGGAAGAATCGTCGTAAACTCATTTTACAGGTGAGAGCAACTGGGACTTATTAACCCAGTCACATCGGACAGAGACAGAGACGTGGGGAGGGCGATACAGAGCAAGAGACTCAATCAAGGAGCCGGTGTTGAGGCTCTAAGGGGACACAGAGATGGAGAAGGAACAAACTTCTAAGGAGTCTTGCAATTCCTGGACTGAGGCATTCCTAACACATCCCGGGACCCCAATGTCAGGGAGAGGCCTGCAGGACCCCAGCGGTGGGGAGTTGGGTCCTGGGTCACCTTGTGTTTCGCAGCGTGGGGATGGCAGGAGCGCAGCGCGGGAGGACACTTTCATTGCCTCCTACAGTGAGAAATGACCCCCACCCGAGGCCGCGCTAATCTGTGTCCCCGCTGCTGCCGGGGCTCTGGGATCCACTTGCACGCCCTACGTGGTGGGGATCCGCTCAGAGCCCAGCGTCAAGTTATACTTCGCTCAGCGTCAGCCAAGACCAGAGCCCAGCGTCAAGTTATACTTCACTCAGCGTCAGCCAAGACCAGAGAAGCACTTCTTGCCGTTTAGGAGACGTCTGCAAGAGACAAAGAGCTAGCCCACGATCCACCCACAATCCTCGTGTCCCCGGGGTGTCCTCGCAGTTGCCAAATCTACGTGCCGCGTTTAGGGGACGCCTCCGCGCCCTGGCGGCCAGAAGAATGGCTCCTTCCAGCTTCCCCCTCCCGGATACCACCTGCAAATCTACGGCCATAGGCGCAGCCCCAGCGAGCCTTCCCGCCCCAGGCCGCCCCCAGGAGTCATTTTGGATCCCTAAATCCGTTGAGGGTTCCGAATCTGTCTTCATCAGCCAGCAGTACCCGGGATTTAACTAGTCAATAAAGGTTTCTCCGCTCATTATTTTCTAGGGAAGATCTCCAGCCCCTCTGCCGCGGACCGCGAATGTGCCTTAGCAGCGCCAGGCTGAGGTTGGACTGGCTGTGGGTGGCTCAGCAGACACCCCTTTTGGGCTTCTCAGGGCCGCGGCTGGCCAGGCTGGCGGGATAAAGTGCTCAGACACAGTGGGGTGGGATGCCAGAGAAGGTGAAACGGATCGCCCTGTGCCTCTGTGAAAATGACGCCCCACAGCTCCATTCTTCTGATTTTCCTCCCACCTCTGGCTGCTCTGTCTCGGATGCTTTTGTGTCTTCAGTTAAAAGTTGTAGCAGACGCTGTTTGGTCCTGCCCACCTCGGGCCTGACCCCTCCACCTGCACGCCTGCCCAGCCTCCAGTGCCCGCCACATCTTTACTTGGGGACTTCTCCCGACCTTCAGAGCTCACTCTGCCCAGTAGCCAAGGGTGCCAACAATGAACACATGGAGATATATGGGACCAAACACTGACGGGAATTGCGGTGTGAGCACCACCCTCCACCCCCCACACACCACCACACAGAGTGACTCTTAGAGGCTCCTTCTACTCCGCCTCCCAGAGATTCCAGCAGGAGGAGCTTTAGTTACTTGCAGATAATTGCATTCCTTATTGCCTCCTATGTAAATGCTGTTGTGCCCACGGAGACGCCCTTTCCAGAACTGTCGCACCTTCTTCCAGCTGCTGTGAGTGTGGGACCCTCAAATAGGAAGAATTGCCCTCGGCTGACAAAGACCCCTTAATCTAGATAGAGCCCACCACCCCCTGACAAACACACCATCCACAGACAGAGGGATGATAGGAGGCCTCTCCTCTTGTTTCAAAGGACCGCTCTGCAGAGGCATTTCTGCTCCAAGCCCCTCTCCCTTCATGGATCAGACCAAGTCAGCTCCTTGCTCAGCTTGTTCCCACCCCATCTTGGCCCCTCATTCCTGAGACCTTGTCTCAGTATCTCTCAGGCACCCAGACCCTGTCCCTGGTTCTGCTTCTAGGAACTTGAGCTCAGACACTTCCTGTCTCCATCTTGCTTTTACCTGGGTGTTCCTGGAATGCTCAGCTCAAAGTCTACAGAGCCCTTCTTTCTTCTCAGGTGGAACTCCACAGGGCAATCATCATCTCCCTGCCCAGACCTCCAGAATCTTCTCCAATCTGGACTCCACTCCCAAAGCCCAGACTGCTGTCTCAATGTACTCCTGCATATCTGACCCAGTCTCCCGGGGCCCTGAAATGCAGCACACTCAGAGCTGAACACAGCAGCCTCCCCTGCAGCCTGCACCTCCCCAGGTCTCCTCTTGCTCCACCCCGGGGCCCACATAGAATCGAGCGTCATCCTCAGCCCCTCACTCTCCCCACAGGCTCTCCTCCCACAACTGAAAGTGATGGCAATGGCCGACCTCTCTTGACTTCTTACTGGGGGCAGCTATTATTATAAACACCTTGTCACAATGGCCACATTTCATCCTGACCACAGCTCTATAGGTAGATAATATTATTGTCCACATCCTTCAGATGAGGAAGTGAAAATTTCAAGTGATCGAATAATTGCATAAATTGCCCAAGGTCACTTACTATCCAGTGGCAAAGATAGGATGTGAATACAAGCAGCGAAAGCTCACAGCCTAACTCTGACTCTGGGTGACTTGCCGCCCAGCATCCCTCTTCAAATCCTCTCAAAGTGGCGTCTTCTCTCCTTTGCCTGCTCCGATTTGACTGTGTGCCCTGAAGTTCATTTGTTGCACCTTAATCACCAATGCAGCAGTGTTGAGAGGTGGAGGCTTTAGGGGGTGATTAGGTCAGGAGGGCTCTGCCCTGAGGAGTGGATCAATACCATTGTTGCGGGAGCGGGTTAGTTATTGTGGGAATGGGTTAGTTATCGTGAGCGTGGGTTAGTGACCACGGGAGCGGGCACGTGAGTTTGGCCCCTTCCCGCCCCCTCTTCTGCTCTCTCTTCCTCTCTCACCATGTGACACCTTCCACCATGTGATGTGGCAGCAAGAAGGCCCTCATCTGATGTGGTCCTTTGACCTTGAACTTCTTTCCGGTCTCCAAACCATGAGCCAAATAAAAGTCTATTGTTTATGAATTACGCAGTCTGTGGTATTCTGTTACCGCAGCACACAACAGACCATGACACTACCCATTGCCACAGGATGGTTCAGACCAATTGCTCACTTGCTGGAGTGGAATTTATTTTTTAATCTAGGGCTATTCAGTATACAAATGAGTTTCAGAGTACCCTAAAGAGGTGGCTTCTAAAAAACAAAAACAAAAACAAAAAACAGCAGGCAAAGTCCTCCTTGTCCCACTCCTTGGCAGTTCTGTGACCTTGACCCAGGGACAAAGGGAGAGGGAGGGTTTTCTGCAGCAGCAATGGTGGCTGTCCCGTGGCTACCCTGCATGCTATGGCATGCTCACTGCTGTGCCCTGTGGTGATTTGGTCTTGTTCCCAGGTTCCTGGGCTGCACATCCCTGTCCTTCCTCTCCAGCTGCCCATCAGTCTGGGTAGGGAAGTGTACAGGGGAGAAATAATGCCATTCAGTAAGGCTATTTTCTATGTAAATTGGCTGGATGACATTTCTGTGATTTGCATCCAATAACCCTGTCTAGGATGTATGGCCAGGGCTCTGCCTTCTGGAATCTCCACCTACCTCCTTCATGCCCCTCCCTGTGCCCCACCACTGCCATCTTTATTCCACAGCCACAGTGATCCTTACCTGAGCACAGCCTATTGCTCCCTACTGCAAATTCCTCAGTGGCTTCCCCTTGTCATGTGGGCAATGCTGACTCCTAACTCCTTCCTGCTAGTGACTGAAGAAGCGATGGTATCACATGCCCAGCACGTCAGTGAACAAGTGGGCTCTCGAGAGTCAGCAATCCGGTATATCCTATAAAACTGACCCAGGGTGCTGGGATCAGGGTTGTCCATCCTCTCATCAGCCCCATGAGAGCATCAACCCCCGAGTTCCCTTTCTTGGCTGGATGTTCTGGTTACTATTTTAAGGTAACACATTATCCCAAAACTTAGCTACTTAAAATAAACGATTTCATTTTGGTCACAGTTTTGTGGCTGAAAAATCGGGGGAGAGCTTAGCAGGCCGTTATCACTTAGAGCCCTCCCGTGGTTGCTGACTGAGACTGCAGTCATCTGAGGGCTCGACGGGGCTGGGCTGGGTGCTGAAGGCAGTTCGCTCACATGGCCCAGGCTGATAGGCCTCGTGGGCTCTCGGGGGAGTTGGGAGCATCCCACAAGAACCAGGCAGATGCTGCACGACCTTTCCTGGCCCTTTCACAGAAGTCAGAGCATTACTTCCATCACGTTCAATCAGCGAGGCCATAGCGTGACTTTTGGGGAAATGGCACTTTTGCTTTCAAGGGCTCCATCTCCCATAAAAATATTTAAAGGTACATTTTGTGCCTATGTTGGTATAAAGGTGAATATAATCCAGTCTAGATTCATTGTTGTATATTCTTTATTATTGTATTCATTTTTCCTTCTGATTTCAAAATATATTCAAGGGCATTAGAAGCATAAGTCCTGGGCATTATACCCAGGGCATTAGTGTGCACTGGCCTTGATGACTGGTCTAAGCAGCCACAAACCACCAGATTTAAGGACGAAACACAGATTCAAGGTGGGACACAGGACCTACCACATCGCACTTGCAGGGCCAGCACCAAGCAGTGCTCAGCCATCCATCAACGCCCAGTCCAAATGGTTCCTCACCGCAGGGCCTCCCCAGGTTTTTCTGCCCCAGCTGGAACAAAATCACTGCTGCACTCTTGAAGCACTTCATGCTCCTTTGGTCTTACTGTCTGATTCTTAAGCTCTTTTCATTAACACATCCCCTGGGCAAATGTTCTTTACCTTTCAGGACAGTGGCTTTGCCGGTGGCCTCGGGAAGAGGCCTCCTTACTATGTGCCAGTGGTTCTCAAAGTGTGGTTCCCAAAAGTGGTTCTGGCCACCTGGGCACTGGCCAGAAAAACAAACTCTAGGACCCCACCCAGACCTCCGACATCAGAGACCTTGGGGAGATCCAAGATCTGTGTGTTCACAAGTCCTCCAGGGGACCCTGAGCCCCACTCAAGTTTGAGAACCACATCTTCTATTAATGCTTAATGAACCATGTATCCTGACTGCTTTCACAAATATATTCTGGGTGCAGAAACACAGTTATTCTCAAATGCTCTGAGGAGCTATGAGGAAAGCTTGAGTTCAGCACTAGGATAATAGTCAGCACCAGACATGAGCTTAGGGAATCAGGAAATTGAGGTTCCAAAAGGAGAAGGAAAACAAGAAAAGAGAAAATTTTATTTTAAAATGTTACATATCAAAAAGTGCATTCGTGGGAAAACTCACAGCCACTATCGGTGGGGCCCTTGGTCTGTGCCAGGCACTGCAGGGCTTCACACGAACCTGTTCACTTAACACTTGTGACAGCTCTGATGAGGGAGATCCTGTATTGTCCCCATTCTGTGGGTGAGAAAACCAAGGCCCAGAGCTGGGACCAGCCCAACAGCCACGGGAGCGGTCAGGACCCAAATCCTGATGGTCAGGCTGGAAGCAGCAAAATCTCCACAGGGCCTGGTCTGTGGCTTAACCTTGGTTTTGTTATTCATGTTGCAGCGCTTGGGATCTGGAGAGGTCTGACTCTTAAGCTGTTCCAACTGCTGTCGATGCATGGCGTTATGGACTTGAGGCAGATTTCCCAGAGGCTCACATACTCATGGCTGGTCTTTTCCCTTTAGGTCCTGAGACAATAGAAAAATCCTGGGTAAGAATCCAGGTAACACTTTGATTCCAAAAAAACATATTTCTCTTCTTCCTTTTCCAGCCTCTTCGCTGTCTCTCTCCTCTCCTCTCTCTCCTCTTCTCTTCCTTAGCTTCTTCTTGTTAAATTCCATCTGTGAGACAAAGGAACCCAGGGCCAAGTTAAGCTCAGGAGAGGACACAGCAACCAGCTCCTGAGCTAAGACCACCCTCCAACCCCACAGCAGAAAAGGTCAAGAGCAGAGGGCACAGAAGGATCTGCCTCTCCTCTTCTCCCCCGTGGCAGACAAAAGCAGGTGCACTGTGTGGACCTGAAGAGGGTACAAGGGAGGTGACACAGGCCACGCCAACCAGAAGGCCACACCTGGGCATGCAAGGAGCCGCTGAAGGACAGTCCGAGAGCTGCCGCTGAGCTTCATTTCCAGCGTTAAACAAGCACTAGGTCATCTCTTGGCAATGGAGAAACCTACCCGGCCACTGATGATGCGCTTTTAACCAGCTCATACCAGAAGCGAACGCCATCACCATCCTAGCTCACAGCTAGCACCGAGGCTCTAGGCAAAGGTCAGAACAACTCTCCCAGGGCCACGTGACTAAGGGTTCCGACCTCTGCTTGCTGGGTGCCCACCTACTACAAGGAGGCAGGCACGAGCCATGACCCTATTTTAAGGAGGTCTTTGCTCCTCCTTCTGTGCTCAACTCCCAGTCAGCTCCCTCCAAGGCACCCGCCACAATTGCAACCATTCACTCACCTGCTGGTTTACTGCTTTACCTGTCTGCCTTGCCAGATGCTGCAGCTGACAGTGCTGGGTCACCTGCCGCCTCTGTAGACAGTTCACACACACACCACGGCTTCCTGCCTGCAGCACCTGCCACTCAACCAGAGGATGCCCCAAACCCAAACCCAGGAGCATACCAGTTAGGGCTGAAGTCCTGGGAGGCAGAGGGTGATGCCTCCAGCAGCCACTCTTGACAGATGACAGGGGTTGATGGGTGATACCTGGCCAAGGGATACAATTATCCTGTTGTAGGAAAATCCCAAGGAGAAATCACCTTGCATAGTCACCTGAGGTCCTAGTGTGATTGAGCCTTGGAAAAAGGCCACTTGTTGTCACAGCTTCTCTGTGTCCCTGCCCCCTCCCCTACTAGAACTCCCTGGGTTCCTCCCACATTACTTACTTCACTCAAATCCCTGTCTCAGAGTCTGCCGTGGAAAACCCAAACCTAGACTGCCCATAAGCTCCAGAACAGGGCTGGGTCTGGCCTGGGGCTGCTGCATGCCAGGGCCCCACACACACCTGGTGCAGAGCCAGTGCTTGGTGAAGGTCTGCAGCAGGGGAACAGGCCATAAGATGGAGGAGTCTGAACCATATGCCTGTTGACTGACAGGGTCTCCTGGGAGAAACTCAGCTCTTCCCCATTCAGTCCACATTAGATCTGGAGTCCTCTCCCCAGTCCTGTGCCCACACTCAAGGCCTGATCCAAGGAAGACTGGCTGGGAGCATGTCATCCACTGTAACCTCAGTGCTCAAGAGGAAATAATGGCCCCCAACAACAGATTCTCACAGCCCAGCCCTGGGACCACCCTCCTGCAGGAAGAGGCTGAATATTTTAAAAAATACTAGAGGAAGAGGCTGAGGAATTTACAAACCTCATCCCCTGGTTTCAACGAAAGTGTGGAAATGAATGTCACTGAGCTGCCACCCTGGAACTGCTTTGTTTGTGTTGGGTTTTCACTGATGGAGGCCAGCAGAAGTGGCAGTGTGGCTGGGGCACGTTGGAGACTCTGGCAGGGTTGGCTGCAGCAGCCATCTGTGTGGACCCAGTACCTCCAGTCCATCACCCTGAGTGGAGGGTTGCAGCATGCTTGTCTGATTCCTGACTCTTCTTCTAGCTCACTCCCCCAAACACACTAATAACCACACATCCTCAAATCAGTCGGAGAAATGCTCATGAAAGAGTGGAGGAAGAAGAGAAGGAGGAATCAGAAGGGAGAGGGTACAACAATGAAGAAGACCCATCCATCGCAGACACTGGCCACCACATGCATTAAATCAGCCCTTCCTGGACACAACAAAGGCCACTCTCCTAAGTTCAGCTCTCTGGAGAGAAAGGAAATGGCAAATGCTGAGACATTTTTTTCCTAAACTACAATTATAGTCAAGTCTTTTGTCTGCCAAAGGGGAAAGTATTCTGCAGTGGTTCATGCTCTTCATCCTCTCACACACTTAGAGGAACTTTGAGTACATACTTCCCATACTGCTGAGAGTACATCATAGGTTCTTGTCCTGAGGGTTCCTGTCTTTCATTTCAAGTAGGAGGTAAATTTTAGAGTGCCCTGGCCAAGGAGGGAGCCCATTCCGATGGTTGCAGGAATGTGGGGGGCCTTTGAATTTTATTTTTGGTTTACATAACACTTAAGATACATGCACCTAACAACAGAGTATCAAAACACAGGAAGTAAAAACTGATAGAACAGCAAGGAAAATATAAGCTATATAAAATTCTTTACTACATTAATAGTTGGAGACTTCAACACTCCTCTGTCAGTAATTGATAGATCTAGTGGGCATAAAATCAGTCAGGATATAGTAAGGAACAGCAACATTTATCACTGGATCTAACTGACATCTATAGAGTACTTTATACAACACCAGCAGAATACATATTTTTCTCAAGATCACATGGAACATTCATCACATATGCCATATTCGAGGCCATAACACATATCTTAACAAATTTAAAAGAATAGAAATTATACTAAATATGTTCTCAGAGCACAGTGGAATTAAACTAGAAGTCAAAAATAAAAATCTACCAGAAGCTGAAAAAAATTACCAAATATTTGGAGATTAAGTAATGTACTTCTATTTTACAAAAGAATTTAAAAAGTCTCAAGAAAAATTTAAAAGTATTTTTAACTTAACGAAAATGGAAATACAACTTACCAAATGTGTGGAATGCAGTGAAGACAGTGTTTAGAGGAAAATATGTAACATTAAATTCATTTGCTAGAAAAAAAGGAAGGGCCGGATGCAGTGGCTCAAGCTTGTAATCGCAGCACTTTAGGAGGCTGAGACGGGTAGATCACCTGAGGTCAGGAGTTTGAGACCAGTCTGGCCAACATGGTGAAACCCTGTCTCTACTAAAAATATAAAAATCAGCTGGGCATAGTGGTGCACGCCCGTAGTTCCAGCTACTTGGGAGGCTGAGGCAGGTGAATCGCTTGAACCAAGGAGGTAGAGGTTGCAGTGAGCCGAAATGGTACCATTGCACTCCAGCCTGGGTGACAGAGGAAGACTCTGTCTCCAAAAAAAAAAAAAGAAAAGAAGGAATATCTTAAATCAATCATCCAATCTTCCAACTTAGGAAATTAGAAAAAAAGAAGGGCAAATTAAATCAAAAGTAGATATAAGAAAATAAATTTTAAAATTAGAGAATAATTCAATAAAATGGAAAGTAAGAAATCATTAGAAAAAATAAATGAAACCAAAAGCTGATTCTCTGAAAAGACCAATAAAATCAGTAAACCTCTATTCTGGCTAAGTGAAAAAGAAAGAGATACAAATTGTTCATACTATAAATAAAAGAAAGGTAATCACTGCTGATCCCATGAACATTAAAAAGATAATAAAGAAATATTATAAACAACTATATGCATATATTTGATAAGTTAGATGAAATGGATAATTTTTCTGAAAGACACAAATTACCAAAACTCACAAAAAGAGAAATAGATATTCTAAGTAGGTCTATATCTACTGAGGAAATTAAATCAATAACTAATCGCCCTCAAAAAAAAAATAATAATAAAGCACTAAGCCCAGGTTATTTCACTGGTTGCTTCCAACAAACCATTTAAGGACCAAATAATACAAATTCTCTAAAGTCTCTTCCAAAATATAAAAACAAAGAGAATTCTTCCTAATTCATTCTATGAGGCCAACATTACTATACTACCAAAACTAGATAAAGACATTACAAGAAAGGAAAAATACAAACCAGCATCTCTCATGAACATAGATGCAAAAATCATCATCAAAATATTAGCAAATTAACCCAAAAGTGTATAAAAAGAATTATGCCAGGGACAATGGCTCATGCTTGTAATTCCAACAACTCAGGAGGTTAAAGTGGGAGGATTGCTTAAGGCCAGGAATTAGAGACCAGCTGGGCAACATAAAAAGACCCCTGTCTCTAAAAATAAAAATAAAAATAAATTAAATAGCCAGCCATGGTGCTGTAGGCCTTTAGTTCCACTTCTAGGGAGGCTAAGGCAGGAAGATCCTTTGAGCCTAGGAGTTCATGACTCCTAGCTATGACTAGAGCTATGACTGTGCTATGACTCCAGCCTGGGTAACAGATTTAATCAGATTTAATCCCAGGTATGCAAGCCTGGTTCTACATTTAAAAATCAATTAATGTGGCCAGGCACAGTGGCTCATGCCTGTAATCCCAACACTTTGGGAGGCCAAGGCAGGTGGATCACTTGAGGTCAGGAGTTCAAGACCAACCTGGCCAACATGGTAAAACCCCATCTCTACTAAAAAGATACAAAAATTAGCTGAGCATGGTGGCAGGTACCTGTAATCCCAGCTACTCAGGAAGGCTGAAGCAGGAAAACTGCTTGAACCCAGAAGGCGAAGGTTGCAGTGAGCCAGGATCCTGCTACTGTACTCTAGTCTGGGCAACAGAGCGAGACTCTGTCTCAAAAAAAAAAAAAAAAAAAATCAATTAATGTAATCTATCACATAGAAAAGAAGAAATCATATTGTCATATCTTCAAATGCAGAAAAAATGACAAAATC
Organism: Trachypithecus francoisi; assembly: GCF_009764315.1. Taxonomy (NCBI): domain Eukaryota; kingdom Metazoa; phylum Chordata; class Mammalia; order Primates; family Cercopithecidae; genus Trachypithecus; species Trachypithecus francoisi. Next base: position 1,215,462 of record NW_022681467.1, read on the forward strand.
TGACACCCATTCAAGATAAAGAAAAAGATTCTCTCAGAAAACTAGGAATAGAGGAAGGCTTTCTCAACTTGATAAAGAACATCTACAAAAAACCCACAACTCCACAAAACAACCAGAAAACAACAAAATGGCAGGACTAAGTTCTTACTTATCAGTAATAACATGGAATGCAAATGGACAAAACTGTCTAATAAAAAGATATAGAGTGGCTCAATGGATTAAAAATCAAGACCTACAATAAACACATTTAATCTATAAAGACACACATAGACTGAAAATAAAGAAATGGACAAAGATATTCCATGCCAGTGGAAACCAAAAAAGAGCAGGAGTGGCTATGCTTATATCAGACAAAATAGATTTCAAGATAAAAACTAACAGAAAAGACAAAGAAGCTCGCTATATAATAATAAAGGGGTCACTTCAGCAAGAAGATATAAAAATTATAAATACATATACACTTAACATTAGAGCACCCAAATACATGAAGAAAATATTATCAGAGCTAAAGAAAGAGATAGACCCCAATACAATAACAGTTCCCTTACTTTCAACATTGGATAGATCTTCCAGATAGAAAATCAGCAAAGAAACATCAGACTTAACCTGCACTACAGAAAAAATTGACATAGGAAGTAGAGGTCGTTTTGTTAAGTGAAAATTGCTCCCATGTTTTCAGGTGTCTTTAAAGCAATGCCCCACATCTCTGGTACCAATTTTCTGTATTAGTCTGTTATCACACTGCTGTAAAGAACTACCTGAAACTGGGTAATTTATTTTAAAAAGAGGTTTAATTAACTCACAGTTCCATAGGCTATGTAGAAGGCGTGACTGGGCTGGGCGCGGTGGCTGAAGCCTGTAATCCCAGCACTTTGGGAGGCCGAGACGGGCGGATCACGAGGTCAGGAGATCGAGACCATCCTGGCTAACACGGTGAAACCCCGTCTCTACTAAAAAATACAAAAAACTAGCCGGGCGAGGTGGCGGGCGCCTGTAGTCCCAGCTACTCGGGAGGCTGAGGCAGGAGAATGGCGTGAACCCGGGAGGCGGAGCTTGCAGTGAGCTGAGATACGGCCACCACATTCCAGCCAGGGCGACAGAGCGAGACTCCGTCTCAAAAAAAAAAAAAAAAAAAAAAAGGCGTGACTGGAAAGGCCTCAGAAAACTTACAATCATGATGGAAGAGTGAATGGGAAGCAAGCATGTCTTCACAGGGTGGCAGAAGAAAGAGAGAGAGTGAAGGGGAAGTGCTACACACTTCAAACAATCAGATATCATGAGAAGTCACTCACTATCATAAGAAGAGCAAGGGGAAAATCTTCCCCCATGATCCAATCACCTCCCACCAGGTCCCTTTCTCAACACTGGAGATTACAATTCAACATGAGATTCGGATGGGGACACAGAGTCAAACCATGTCACCCATAAATGTATACACCTACTATGTACCCACAAAAAATAAAAATAAATTTTTTAAAAGCCTACAGCTAACTTCATACTTAGTGGTGAGAAACTAGATGCTGTCCCGTTAATTTTGGGTAAAAGGTAAGAATGTCCCCTGTCACCACTCCTATTCAATATCATACTGGAAGTCCTAGTCAATGCAATGAGAAAAGAAAAGGCATACAAATTGGGAGGGAAGAAATAAAACTGTCTTTGGTTGCAGATGAAATGATTGTCTACGTAGAACATTTCAAAGCATCAAGAAAAACTCCTGGAGCTAATACACCATCATAGCAAGGTGGCAGGATACAGGAGTAATAAGCAAAGTTAATTGCTGCCTTATATGGCACCAATGAGTAAATGGGATTTCAAATTAAAAACATAACACCATTTACATTAGCACAAATAAATGAAATGTTTATACCTAAATGAAATGTTTAGGTATAAATCTAAGAAAATGTGTACAGAATCTATATGAGGAAAACTATAAAACTTTGATGAAAGAAATCAAATATCTAAATAAATAGAGAGATATCCAAGTTCATGAATATGAAGACTAAATATTGTTAAGATGTCAATTCTTCCTAACTTAATCTATAGATTCAAAACTATCCCAATCAAAATCCCAGCAAGTTGCTTTGTGGATATCAACAAAGTAATTCTAAAGTTTGTGTGGAAAGGTAAAAGACTCATAAAAGCCAACACAGTTGCATTGGCTGAAATAGAACAAGGCTAGAGGACTGACATTACCTAATTTCCAGACTTGCTATAAAGCTACAGTAATAAAGACAAAATGGTATTCATGAAAGAAGAGACACATAGGTTAATGGAACAAAACAGAAAGCCTAGGAGTGGACCTACATAAATATATTCAACCGATCTTAACAAAGACACGAACACAATTTACTGGAGACAGGATAGGTTTTTCAACAAATCATGAGGGAATAATTAACATCCACAGTCAAAAAAATAACATTACCCCTTACCCAAAAAATAACTCAAGATGAATCATAGACTTGAATGTAAAACACGAAACTATAAAACTTCTAGATGATAATTTAGAAGGAAATCTAAATGATCTTGGATTTGGTGATGACTTTTTAGATACAACCCCAAAAGCACAATCCATGACAAAAATAACTGATGTTAGACTTTATTAAAATTAAAAACATCTGCTCAGTGATACACATTGTTAAGATAATGAAAAGACAAGCCACAGACAGGGAAAAAATATTTGCAAAGCACAGATCTGTTAAAGGTCTTGTATTCAATATATAGAAAGAACTCTTAAAATTCAGCAAGAAAACAAACAACCCAGTTTTTAAGTGGGCAAAAGATCTGAACAGACACTTATGAAAGAAGATATCCAGGTGGCAACAATTATATGAAATGATGCTCAACATCATATGTCATTAAGGAACTTCAAATTAAAACAATGAGATTACACGCTGATCACAATGATGAAAACCCAAAACACTCACAACACCAAATGCTGATGGAAATGTGGAACAACAGGAACTCTCATTCACTGCAGGGAATGCAAAATGGTGCAGCTAGCTTTGGAGGACGGTGTGGCCACTTGTTACAAAGCTAAACAGAGTCTTACCATGTGGTCTGGCAATCACACACCTTGCTGTTTACTCAATTGAGTTGATAATTTATGCCCTCACAAGAACCTGCATAGGAATGTTGATAGCAGCTTTTTCCTAGTAGCCAAAAACTGAAAGCAATCAAGATGCTCCTTCAATTGGTGAATATATAAATAAATCCAGGCAATGGAATATCTTTCAGTGATAAAAAGAAGTGAGTTATCTAGCCATGAAAAGATGTGGAGCAACCTCACATGCAATGCATATTGGCAAATAAAAGACAGTAAAGTGACATAAGTATCATACTTATTGTATGATTCCAACTATGGGACATTTTGGAAAAGGCAAAACAATGAAGACAGTAAAAAGATCTGTGGTTGCCAGGAATTTGGAGGGAGGAAGGGACGGATGAATAGGCAGAATGCAGAGGACTTTTAGGGCAATGAAACTGTTGTATATGATGCTATAATGGTGGATACATAACATTATACATTTGTCCAAAACCACAGAATGTAAAACACAGCCAGGCATGGTGGCTCATGCTTGTAATCCCAATGCTTTGGGAGGCCAAGGTGGGAGGATTACTTGACCCAGGATTTCGAGACCAGCCTGGGCAATATAGGGAGACCTCATCTCTACAAAAAAAAAATTTTTTTTAATAATGCACAACACAAAGAATGAACCCTAATGTGAACTGCAGACTTTACTTAATAAGGTACCAATATTGGTTCATTGATTGTAACAAAAGTACCACACCACTGCAAGATGTTAATAATAGGGGAAACTGTGGAGGAGGAGGGGTGTATTGGGAACTCTCTGTACTTTCTGCTCAATTTTTTAAAATAAAGAAAAAGTCTGGTTGCTAAAGCTGGCAAGGTCCACAGAGCAGTTCTTCTCACCACTCTAGTTTTTACCCTTTATTTGTGGCCCCTGAAAATTCCCCTTAAATGATGAGAGATAAGCTGTGACTTTAAAAGGACACGTATGACATCCAAGTTCAAGAAGCACTGTATTGCAGCCTCCCTCTGCTCCCTGATTCCTCCAGAAAAGCACAAGGATTTAATCCAGATAGATATAAATTTCACCTGGGATCATTTATCATTCCACATTCTTCTTTAAGAAATACGCTAGGCTGGGCGCGGTGGCTCACGCCAGTAATCCCAACACTTTGGGAGGCCAAGGCGGGTGGATCAAGAGGTCAGGATATCAAAACCATCCTGGCTAACATGGTGAAACCCAATCTCTACTGAAAAATACAAAAAAATTAGCCAGGCATGGTGGCAGGCGCCTGTAGTCCCAGCTACTCGGTCGGAGAGAATGGGGGGCTCTGGGAGGCGGAGCTTGCTGTGAGCAGAGATTGCGCCACTGCACTTCAGCCTGAGTGACAGAGCGAGACTCCGTCTCAAAAAAAAAAAAGAAAAGAAAAAGAAATATGCTAAAGAACCGCAGATTGGGTCTTCATGAAAACAAAGGAAAAGCCATGAAGTTTCCACAGCATAATTAGCATCATCATTATTCTGGCTGGAGTAATTATACTCATCATTGGCTCTGGTCTTTCAGGGAGACACTCCATCACAGTCACTACTCTCACCTCAGCTGGGAACACTGGGGAGGATGGAATCCTGAGCTGCACTTTTGAACTTGACATCAAACTTTCTGATATTGTGATACAATGGCTGATGGAAGGGGTTATAGGCTTTGTCCATGAGTTCAAAGAAGGCAAAGATGAGCTGTCAGAGCAGGATAAAATGTTCAGAGGCCTGATAGCAGTGCTTGCTGATCAAGTGATAGTTGGCAATGCCTCTCTGCGGCTGAAAAATGTTGGCACCCACAAATGTTATATCATCACTTCTAAAGGCAAGGGAATGCTAACCTTGCATATAAAACTGGAGCCTTCAGCATGCCAGAGGTGAAAGTAGACTATAATGCCAGCTCAGAGACCTTGCAATGTGAGGCTCCTTGATGGTACCCCCAGACCACAGTGGTCTGAAGATCCCTAGTTGACTAGGGAGCCAAATTCTTGGAAGTCTCCAATACCATCTTTGAGCTGAACTCTGAGAATGTGACCATGAAGGTTGTGTCTGTGATCTACAATGTTACAATCAACAACACATACTCCTATATGATTGAAAATGACATTGCCAAAGCAACGGGAGATATCAAAGCGACAGAATCTGAGATCAAAAGGTAGAGTCACCTACAGCTGCTGAACCCAAAGGCTTCTCTGTGTGTCTCTTCTTTTTTTGCCATCAGCTGGGCACTTCTGCCTCTCTCCCCTTACCTCATGCTAAAATGATGTGACTCGGCCACAAAAAAGCATGCAAAGTCATTGTTACAACAGGGATCTACAGAACTATTTTGCCACCAGATATGGCCTAGTTTTATATTTCTGGGAGGAAATGAATTCATATCTAGAAGTCTGGAGTGAGCAAACAAGAACAAAAAACAAAAAGAAGCCAAAAGCAGAAGGCTCCAATATGAACAAGATAAATCTATCTTCAAAGACATATTCGAAGTTGGGAAAATAATTCTTCTGAACTGGACAAGTGTGTTAAGAGTAATAAGTAAAATGCACGTAGAGACAAGTGCATCCCCAGATATCAGGGACCTCCTCCTACCTATCAACTGGGGAATGAGAGGATAGGATACTGCGTGTCCTTTGTCTCTGAAATCTTAGTTATCTGTGCTGTAATGTTTCTCTGAGGAAGCTCCTGGAAAGTCTCTATCCCAACATATCCACATCTTATATTCCACAAATTAAGCTGTAGTGTATATTCTAAGACGCTGCTAATTGACTGCCACTTCGCAACTCAGGGACGGCTGCATTTTAGTAATGGGTCAAATGATTCACTTTTTATGATGCTTCCGAAGGTGCCTCAGCTTCTCTTCCCAACTGAAAAATGCCAAAGATCATAACTTTAGCATAAACAAACCAGTCTGTGGCACCGATTTTATAAGTAAGCTGAGCACCTTCTCTTCAAACAAATGCAGGTTTATTTCTCAGATGATGTTCATCCGTGAATGGTCCAGGGAAGGACCTTTCACCGTGACTATGTGGCATTATGTCATCACAAGCTCTGAGGCTTCTCCTCTCCACCCTGCGTGGACAGCTATAACCTCAGTTTTCAACAGCATCTGGAGCAGCAGGACTCAACTGGGGTGATTTCGCCCCCCATCCCTGGGGAAATGTCTGAAGACAGTTTTGGTTGCCACAGTGAGGGAGTGAAGGAGGACACAGTGCTATTAGCATCTAGTGGATAGAGGCCAGGGGTGCTGCTTAACCTCCTACTGTGTACAGGACATCTCCCCATTTACACACCCACTCCCAAGCGTCAACTGTGTCAGAGCTAAGAAATCCTGATTTAGAGTAGAAAAGGGCCTAGAAAGAGGGGAACAAACAAATCTGTCTGCTTCCTCACATTAGTCATTGGCAAATAAGCATTCTGTCTCTTTGGCTGCTGCCTCAGCACAGAGCCAAAACTCTATCGGACACCAGGATAACATCTTTCAGAGAATAGAGTTGACAAGGCCTGTGGGAAATGCCTGATGGGATTATCTTCAGCTTGTTGAGCTTCTAAGTTCCTTTCCCTTCATTCTATCCTATAAGCCAAGTTCTGTAAGAGAACTGCCTGAGTTCTACCTCAGGTTTTCTCACTCTGAATTTAGATCTCCAGACCCTGCGTGGCCATAATTCAAATTAAGGCAACAAACATATACCTTCCACGAAGCACGCAGAGACTTTTGAAAGCAGGGACAATGACTGTTTGAATTGAGGACTTGAGGAATGAAGCTTTGATGGAAAAGAATGCTTTGTTTCCAGCGCCCTTCCTACACTTTTCGTGTCTTAACCACTGCCTTCCTGGCCCTTGGAGCCACCGTGTCTGTATTACATTTTGTTATAGAAAACTGATTTTAGAGTTCTGATCGTTCAAGAGAATGATTAAATATATATTTCCTAAAAAAAAAAGACATATATATTTTATTTAGCATTTGTAGAGAAAGTTTTCAGTTTAACCAGTTCACAAATACTATTAAAAATGGAAATCAAATACTCTCTTTCAGATAAAATTTTCAAGGTGCTTCTGGTTGTGAGCATCAAAACCAACTGTGACTGATTTAGGCAAAAGGGGAATTTATTGGCTTGTGGCATGGCCCGTTAGTCAATTTGTATTGCTATAAAGAAATATCTGAGACTGGGTACTGTATAAAGAAACAAGGTTTCTTGTTTTGTTTTGTTGTTGTTTTTTGTTTTTATTTTGTTTGTTTTGTTTTTTAAGACAGCGTCTCACTCCATCACCCAGGCTGGAGTGCAGTGGCATGATTTCAGCTCACTGCAACCTCCACCTCCCAGGTTCAAGCAATTCTTCTGCCTCAGCCTCCCAAGTAACTGGGATTACAGGCACCCACCACTAAACCCAGTTAAATTTTTTTTTTTTTTTGGTATATTTAGTAGAGACGGGGTTTTGCCATGTTGGCCAGCCTGGTCTCGAACTCCTGACCTCAGGTGATCCACCCGCTTCAGCCTCCCAAAGTGCTGGGATTACAGGCATCAGCCACCGTGCCTGGCCAAGAAATGAGTTTTATTTGGCTTGTGATTCTTCAGGCTGTACAAGCATGGCACGGGCATCTACTCGGCTTCTGGTGGGGCTCAGGAAGCTTTTAGTCATGGCAGAAGGTGAAGCAGGAGCCAGTGTATCACAAGGTGAGATGGGGAGCAAGAGAGAGAGGGAGGGGTAGCCAGCCTCTTTTAAACAACCAGATCCCACGTGAACTCATAGAGTGAGAACTCACTCATTAACACTTGGAGAAGAGCACCAAGCTGTTCATGAGGCATCCCCATCATAACCCAAACACCACCCACTAGGCTCCACCTCCAACACCAGAGATCCCATTTCAACAGGAGATTTGGAGGGGACAAAACATTTATGTCAAATTGGGTGGCTTATGTGACAACTGAGAAGAGATCATAGTGCCGCTGGACCTGCAGAAACAATTGTGGGCAGCCCCCCTCCTTTGGCTCCATATCTATGGGCCGCAGGCTCTGCCTCATTGAAGCATGTTCTCTGCCACCCTGCAGAGCAATGCCCCACATGGTCTCCGTGCCCAGGAAGGATGCTGCTGGGGCCACACACCCACCCCTATGGGCCGTCTGGGGGGTGGGAGCGTTTAGAGGAAGAGACAGCCACTGCAGGCACAGAGTGTATTGTGTCTACACTTTCACCTCTTTTCTACCTCCTGTGTGTTGTGATGAAACTGTCCTGGGGAGAGAAGGAAAGGAGATGGAGTTGGCCAAGGCTCTGTGGTCACAGCACATTGAAGGAGTGCAGGAGGCTGTAGAGTCAAAGGCGGAGAGGCTGGTCTGCCTACAAAATGAGAGGCCCTGGCACTGGAGCTTAGGAGCTAAAGGGGCTGATCACTTCTTGACAGAGCAGCAGTTTCACCATCTTGGACAAGCACTGTCATTTTAAAGTTCACCTTAATCAAAAACCACCTAAATCCAAAGGGCGTAAGCCTAATGGCTAAGGTCAACATGACCATAAAGCACAAATAACATCTCTCATCAGAAACATTCCAAACTCCTCCCTGACAAGAGACATGCTAGCCCCAAGATAAGCCCCCTCTGGCCAGGAAGATGTCAGCCCCAAGGTAACAGACATTCTGACCCCACCATAAACTTCTCCCCACACAGAAACATTCCAAGCTTGTGATAAGCCCCCTCCCCCTAAAACCAATGTATACTCTTAGTCTGTAAGAGAAAGCACTTCTGACCGAAATCAGCCAGAAGCCCCTCTCAGATTTTTTCTTAAATAAACCCGTCTTTAACTGTTAAGCTGTGTTTCATGTTTCTCTCCTCTTTAACTCTTACACTTCTCTTCTAGCTTTGCTCCCCAGAGAGGCGGGCTGGGATGCTCAGGGTGGTGCAGGGGTAGGACGCCTCTATCAGTAGTTCTACTGAGACACCATGAAAGCAGGGCGTGTCCCCAAAGAGAAATGCACCTGGCCCCAAAAGAAGGAGGAAGGATTGCTAGGCAGGCAGAGATGGCAGATGGGGTGTCAGAAGGATAGGGCCACTGCCAGGGCCAGGAATTAGGCAAGAGAAGGAATCTTTCTCCTGGTATAAACCTAGACAATGCTGTGTCCACATCACATGATGAGACCTGTTCAAAAGAACTACTGGGGAAATAGCCTGGAGCTCTCCTAGAGTGACAATGAACCTGAATCAGAGTTAGGAAAGGGCCAGAGCACAGCTTTCCCCAACCCCCAGGCAAAGGACAGAGCCCAGCCTCCTCCTTCCCCAGTGACGAGGCCAGAGCCCAGCCTTGTCCTTCCCTGGCCACAGGGCCAGAGCACAGCCTCATCCTTTCCTGGCCATGGGGCCAGAGCCCAGCCTCCTCCCTCTTCAGTACTGGGGCCAGAGTCCAGCCTCCTCCTTCCCCAGTGATGAGCCCAGAACCGAACCTCCTCCTTCCCCAGTGATGAGCCCAGAGCCCAGACTCCTCCTTCTCCAGTGATGAGCCCAGAGCCCAGCCTCCTCCCTCTTCAGTACTGGGGCCAGAGTCCAGCCTCCTCCTTCCCCAGTGATGAGCCTAGAGCCCAGCCTCCTCCTTCCCCAGTGATGGGGCCAGAGCCCAGCCTCCTCCTTCCCCAACCATAGGGCTGGGGAATTGCCCCAGGCCATCCACCTCAGAGTCAGTAAAGTCTGAGCAAATATCTCCTTTACATCAAGCATGTACTGGAGGTTGGCAAAACCCAGAGAGGAGTATCTGTGTCACCTGGAGGACTGGGGAGGGTGGAGGGAATGGGAAAGCGGGGGCTGTTGAGAGAGGCGGGCTGTTGACAGAGGAGGGACCCCCTCCTCTGTCCTTTCCACCACACATGGCTTTCCTGAGGCCCTTTGACTCCTAGGTGAAGAATTTCATGCCCTCATGGGACATGGGCCAAGGGAGCATTTGGGGAGCAAATGCCCTTCCCCAGCCATTGTGTGGGGGTGGGGCTCAAGCACAAGTGAGGTTAGAAGGGCATGGGCCTGTGGACTGTCCAGGGCCTTGTGGGTCCGGAAGAGACCCACCGGCATGAAGACCCTCCAAGCTCAAGACTAAAAGCTATTCCCTGCAGGGCTCAGCTGGAAACTAAGGAGCCCCATCACTGCCCTCCACGGCCCCCCATCATAACAGCTGCTGCTCACTCTGTAATCAGGAGAGCACAGGCAAGGGGGGACTCAGCAAGAGGAGCTGGGGGCTGGGGAGGACCCATCTTTGACATTCCGAGCTCCCGCTACCACACCGCTGGCAGCTGTGCTGCCCCTCTAGGCTCCACCACTCCCTTGAACCCTTGCCTGCTGCCCTCCTTACCCTCCACAGCCAGGCCGCCTGCTGCATCTGCAGCCCCATAGCAGGTGGCCTCATCCTGGTGGGTGAGACCAGGGCTCAGAGAGGCTCGGTGCTTCCTGTAGTCACAAGGTGAGTGGGGCCTGGCTGTCTCCATCCTGAAGTTGTGTTCTCTCTGTGACACTCAGCTGCTCCCACTCCCCATCTGAGAATTAGTCATCAGTAGGGCCACCTTCAGCTTCTCCTGAGTCCCAACAGCGGGGAGCCCGGAAGTAATGTGGTGGTGTTGTTTAAGCCACTGTTGTCTGGAATGGCTTTTGATATAGCAATACATCACTGAAAGAGTTCATGTTTTAAGTAGTCACAAAGAATATTCCCAGCACACTGTCCGTATGAAGAGCTTTAAGTGAAATTATTAGAGTGCTCTTTTTAAATAAAAGGCAATTTGATGCCCAGCATCATCCACTTTAGAAAATGCATTAACAAACATTTCCTTTTCAGTGAGAAATTTAACACTGTTCCTTTCACACCTTGAATTTGTATTTATTCCAGTTCCCCCAAAGAATTTGACCCTAATATATATGTTTTGTGCTTGAAGATCTTTCATTGAACAATGTCATGTTTCTATAACAAAAAATATATCATTTTAATTCTAATTTTAAAAAATTTCTGGCTGGGCGTTGTGGCTCACGCCTGTAATCCCAGCACTTTGGGAGGCCAAGGCGGGCAGATCACGAGGTCAAGAGTTCGAGACCAGTCTGGCCAACATGGTAAAATCCCGTCTCTACTAAAATACAAAAATTAGCCAGGTGTGGCAGTGGGTGCCTGTAATCTCAGCTACTCGGGAGGCTGAGGCAGGAGAATTGCTTGAACCTGATCGCTTGAGCCAAGATCATGCCACTGCACTCCAGCTTGGGCGACAGAGTGAGACTCAGTCTAAAAAAAAAAATATTCCTGCAACCATATGTATTTAAAATGTCATCTGGGTTGAATTATAACAATTATTATTAATGCACAGTTGAGCAGTAGTAAATATACTTAAAATTTAAAGAATGATTAAACATAAAAACTCCTATTTTATTGGAGGAATGTATCTTTTTTAAATAGAACGTTTTTGATTGGTTCGTCATGCATAGGTGGATGCTGTTTATTGCTAGCCTGACAGTTTCATCACCCATTTCATCTCTTTTCTTAGTTTTACAAATGGAGCATCAAGATACCTGCTCACATGAAGTCCATGGGACTGGAAGCAGTTTCTCTATAGCAACGTCACTCAAATATTTGGTGGGGATTTTTTGCTTTTTTGTTTGTTTGTTTGCTTTTAGACAGGGTCTTGTTCTGTCACTCAGGCTGGAATGCAGTGGCACCATCACAGCTCACTCCAGCCTCTGCCTCCCAGTTTCAAGCGATTCTGGTGCCTCAGCCTCCCTAGTAGCTGGGACTACAGGTAGACATCACCATACCCAGCTAATTTTTGTATTTTTTTGTAGAGATGGGGTTTCACCATGTTTCCCAGGCTGGTCTCAAACTCCTGAGCTCAAGCAATCCACCCTCCTCAGCCTCCTAAAGTGCTGGGATTACAGGTGTGAGCCACTGCGCCCGGCCCACTCAAATATATGAAGCCCTTCCCAGTTACATGCTGCAGACTCCATTTTTGCTCGATAATCTATTAGTTGACAACCTAATCAGGTGCTCTTTAGATTTGTTAAAACAAATAATAAGAAAATACCTGATATGCAAGGTTATTTCTTATCCAGTCTTTAGAGCCTTATTTTTGAGGAATTATAACCAAAAAGGCTTTACTTAGACCTACCTATCAAGTGACAATAAATTGTACCTATTTTTCTCTCACTTAGCGGCACCTGGCTTATTGCCATATATTAAGACCTGCTAGTGATACCTTGCTTAAGGAACAAAACTATGAAACTAAAAGTGAGGTAAAATTGGAAAAATGTACATTTCAGAAATGTTTCTGGCAGCTCTGAACAAAAACAAATATAAGTCAATCTATTTCCATTTTGTTTGTCACCTTAAACTGCCTTAAAATGCATGACAGATGGACAGAAAGATGGATACAGCTATATACACATATACATAGGAATTGACTTTATAGTTATGCTTCTGACAGATTTAGCACAGCCTCTCCTGATGCAAGTGGGAGGAATTAATCCTGCTCAAATGAAGCCGGTTTTCTCAAATTCACGGACTTGATTCCTAGATTATGCTTTAGGAAGATGTTGATCCCGCCCATGTATACAGTATATGTTTGGGAGTGCAGTATAATCCAGGCTTACAGCATAAGTGTTAATGATTGCTAAGTGTTTTATTTACAGTACATTCCACAGGACACTTCCTGAGAGAAAGTGTGTAGAAATGGCTCCTGACTCACCACAGGATGCTTGTACCCAAGTTTTGTGTTTTTCGTTTGTTTTTGAAACAGAGTCTCACTGTCGCCCAGGCTGGAATGTTGTGGCACAATCTCGGTTCACTGCAACCTCCGCCTCCCGAGTTCAAGCAATTCTCCTGCCTCAGCCTCCCAAGTAACTGGGATTACAGGCGCCCATCACTATGCCCAGCTAATTCCAAGTTTTAAAACTCTTTTTTACATCTTATGTTTTATGAATTTCCTCCAATATGCTTTATGCAAAAGTCAGTAAAAGTATTTCTCCTATAAGTCTAAACAAATGTTTAAAAAATATGTAAGATAGGAAGTTATTTCCTACTTGCATATTCTTTTCACATGCAGAAGTAATGGTGAGAATTTTTCCTCTCCTTCGCAGTAGATGCCCCCAGGCTGGGCCCTCAGCAAGCTCATTCCCGTGGCTGGGAAGGCTGGGGAGACAGAGCTGGCTTCCTAGCAGCCTGGGGTTTCCTAGGGTGGTTTCTGTGCATGTTAAATATGCTAAGAAAGTTTGGTTGTAGGATCGGTGCCTGACCAGATGCCTTTGCCTTTTACTGGCTGGTGCTGCCATACACACACACACACACACACACACACACCTGCTGCTGTGAGACTTGGCAGCTACAGGCTCACTGGGCATCCTTCCCTGGAGAATTGCCCGAGGCTGGCAGAACCACCTGGCTCTAAAATGCCTGGAGGCCCCAGCTTCCTCCACTCACCCTCCGCTGACCCCATGGGTCCTCCGCTGTGCCCCTTCCTCAAGGCAGGACTTGCTGTGGGACAATTCATCCCTCACATCCTTGCTTTGTTCCTTCCACTCTCCCATCCAGTTTTGCTCACTCCCTTCTCCTCAGTAACACACAAGCACCAAATCCCTGCCTTCCAGGAAACCACCTAAGCCAAGTGGTCATTTGGCTTAGTCAACCTCCAAGACTGGCATTTATATGGCTATAACTCGTAGAACTGTACATTTTAAAAGGTGAATTTTATTGCTTTTCAATTATACCTCAGTAAACCTACCCTTAAAAACAAAATGAACTTCATGGAAAAATAACAGTTACTGCTATTTTGGAGAAAAGATCCAAACATGTTAACCAATGAAAAACCTCAGAAAAGCAAAAAGGGAGGCAGGGAAATGCTATCTTGCATTTAAAATATTCTCCTGGCCCACCGGCACGCAGCCGCCACAGGTGGAGGGCAAGGCAAGAGGTGGGTCTTTCCAGGGTGCCCCAGGTGCTGACTGAGGGGCCAGTATGTGATAAAATCTCCTTCTTGAGAGAAAAGGAGGAACCACAAGACAGGAAAGGGAAGCGCAGCTGCAGGAAAGGGGTGGGCCGAGGGGCTATGGTCTCTGCTGTGCCTTTCAAACACGTGTGGCGGGGAGCTCTGGGGGCTGTGCTCTCATCTGCCTGGCTGTCCTGTGCTCTCATCTGCCTGGCTGTCCTGTGCTCACAGGGCCAGCGTGTGATTATGTGGGATCTGGCGTGGGTTTTCTCTTGTTTGTTTTATTTTTCACTTACCAGCTGCGTGTTAATAGAAAGTCCCCTGACTGAAGGATTTGTCCAGGATTTCTGTAATAAAATAGAAGGATTTGCCACACACGCTGGAAGGACCCTCTGCAAAAGTGGTATTTTTCAAGCGATTATGAGCCCCAGAACATATTGTCATCCTGGGCTGCAGGCCTGGCCTCCTCGCTGAGTGGCGGTGACAGATGTCTCCTGTTAATGTCCAGTGATTAAATGTCACTGCAGAGGCCCCTCCTCGCCCACACAACCTGTTCCTTTCTTTCTGCAGCCACTGTGTCACTGCTTGTCACAAAATCCACATTTCCTGCATATTGTTGGCCTTCTCCAGTGGTGAGCCCTTCTGCCAACCCTGCCCTGCCCTGCTGCCTCCTCGGCCCATCCCCGAGGACACTGGGGGACAGATAGCACCATTGCTGCTGAGTGATAATAAAGGCTGGCAGGAACACGTCCTCAATTTAGGGCAGCTACAGGAAGGAAAGAAATAAGGAAAAAAGTTCATGAAGATGCTGGAATCATAGTCTCCTCCTAGGAATTCACCCCAAGAAAACAATTTGTCAGAAATAAAAGCTCTGTTTAGATGGAGATTTATTGAAGCACTTGCTATCATAACAAAACCCTGAGAACAACTTGAAAATCCTTGTATAGGTGGATAAATGAACGATGATCAATTCTCTTGATTGGTTATGGCAGGACCCTTAATAATCATGGGGCACTGGTGAAACGTGGCAAATTGAGCAGCAGTTTTTGTTTTCATTGCTTCCCCAAGTCCTACCAAAATAAAAGTAAAAGGGGAAAGTACACAAATTCACAGAAACAAAGAAAATGGGAGGAGAGAAAAAGGCGAAGGAAACAGCAGACAAGGAAGGTTAACCAAGAAGGAAACAGCGTGAATAGAAAAGGCCCGAACTCTTGAGAAGAAAATCACTAAAATGTGGGTCATCGTGTGCTCCAGAAATCCAGCAAGGCTCAGGAATTGGACTCCCCAAGTACCAGGGAAAGCAGGATGAGGCCTGGAGCTAAGAGGGGAAAGTCTGCAAGGGGAACAAGCAGATGCCTAGAAGAAACTCCCAGGGCTCCAGTGGCCCCAGAACCCTCCTCCCCAGTCATTGGGAAGTGGGAGTGTCTTCTCTGGAGAAATGATTTAGATACATTTCCAAGGTGGAGACATCCAGGAGTGGGGGCAGGACTAAGGCACCAGACAGAAAGGGGTGACTATGAGAGAAAAATGTGAGATCTCAGGCCCAGGTCACTAGCTTGGTGCCCAATGACCTGCAGGAAAACCCGCAGGTCAGCAAGCATCCCCACCACACTCATGTGCACATCCTCACATGTACTTACACAAACTCTCACGCACACACACACTCTCACGCATATACACACTCTCACGTGCACACACAGACTCTCACACACACACACTCTCATGCGCACACACTCACGTGCACACACAGACTCTCATGTATACACACTCTCGTGCATACACACGGACTCTCACACTGACTCACATGCACAAACACACACTCCCACGTGCACACACACTCTCATGTGCACACACAGATTCTCACGTGCACACACACAGTCACATGTACACACACACTCTCACATGCACACACTCTCACATGCACAGACTGTCACATGTACACACACTCTCACATGCACACACACTCTCATGCACATGCATACACACTCACGTGCACATACAGACTCCTACACACACACTCATGTGCACTCACACTCCCACATGCACACACACACTCTCATGCACACACACTCAGGTGCACACACACAGACTCTTACACACACACGTGCACACACACACTCACACACTCTCACGGGCACACACAGACTCTCACATGCACACACAGTCACATGCACACACACACTCTCACATGCACACACACTCTCACATGCACAGACTCACATGCACACACACACTCACATGCTCACACAGACTCACATGCACACACGCACACACTCACGTGCACACACAGACTCTCACACACACACTCTCACATGCACACACAGACTCACATGCACACACGCACACACTCACGTGCACACACAGACTCTCACACACACACTCTCATGCATCACACGGACTCTCATACACACAGACTCTCACGTGCACACATACAGACTCACACACACACTCTCATGCATACACACGGACTCTCATACACACAGACTCTCACTTGCACACATACAGACTCACACACACACTCTCATGCATCACACGGACTCTCATACACACAGACTCTCACGTGCACACATACAGACACACACACACTCTCATGCATACACACGGACTCTCACACACACAGACTCTCACTTGCACACACACAGTCACACACACACACACACAGAACTTCCACTTGCTTTTTGTTTGCTCATTCTTAAATATGAAAATGTAGCTGAGGAAAGCCTGTAACGTTGGACACAAAGACTAAAACAAACAAAAAGTAGGAGACCCAGTGGAAATAGAGACAAAGCATAGAAGAGAAGAAAGCTTTAAAAATAACTGCAATTAATATCCTAGAAGAGATGAGAGGGGTTGTCCCTATGAAACTGTAATAGAAATCAGAACTAATTTTTTTTAAGTAACAGAAAGTAAGAGTAACCAAACAACCTCTTGGAAATTAAAAGTGTAATAGCCAAAACAAAAATTCAGTGGCAAGAGTTTAAGATAAAGTTGAAGACATCTCTCAGAAAGTGGTGGGGAGAGGCAAGGAGATGAACAGTAAGAGAAAAAAGGTAAGAAAGTTAAAGATCACTTCAGAGATGTACCTCTGAGAATCACTCTGAAGTGACTCTGTAAGTCTTGGAGAGATGTCTTCAGGCTGATCAGAGTTCTAGAAAGTACAGGAAACATGGAGGGAATTTTCAAATGAAGCACAAAAGAAAATGTCCCACAAGGGGAAGAACTCGTCCCTCTATCCAAAGGCCCACGAGATACCCAGAAACACAAATGACTAAAGGCCAACATCAAGGAACATTATCAGGAAATTACAGAACACTGGGAACAAAGAAAAGATCCTAAAAGTTTCCAGAGAAAAACACAGGTCAAATACCATGAGTGAAGACTCTGAAAGGACTTCTCAACACAACAGAGGAAGCCATGGGAGCAGTGCTTCCACATCCTCAGGGGAGATTATTTTCCATCTAGAATACTATCCCCAGCCAAACCGTCAATCCATTGTGGAGTAATGTGAAAATAGCCATAATTTTAGACCTATAAGGTCTCAAAAAAATTATCCCAAATCATCCTCTTGGAGGAAGCTACTGGAAGGAGGATCCACCAAGATGAAGGCCACAAACCAAGAAGGAGGAAGACAAGGGACCCAGGAGACAGGGGTCCCACAAGAGGGAAGCTGAGGGAGCTGCTGGGATGCTCAAGGGGATATCCCAAGATGGTTCCTGCACAGAGCCTAGACTGGAGAAGAGACTGGAGGGCTGCAGGAGATATGTTTGTAGGAAAAATAGATCAATGAATCACAAGATGATCTGATATACTTGGCAGCATTAAAAAATTATAATAGCAGGTGAGGGAGGAATTGTTATGAGATTCCTGGAATGCAAAGAAAATGAAAAAGAAAGACAATGATTAACTCTAGAGAAAAACAAAACTTTCTATGAGAAATGAAATGTAATTATGGCATAGTATATAGTCATAATAATGTAAATATTATCAGTTTAACAAATATAAAGAGGATGCGAGAAAGAGAAGTAAAGAAAGATAGCAAAGTCCTCATACAGCATAATTTCTAAAATGGTTAAATAAAGAAATGGCTATATAAAATACTATTCAGTAATAAGAATATGCAGTCTAGAAACAGGTAAGAGGATTAAAAGTGATTGCATCAAAAGTGGGTAGTAGTGAGACATCTTATCCCAGGATCCTCCCAAACAGACCCTGAGACAAGCATTTGGCACAAGTCATTTGTAACATGATTCCAGGAAACACTGGCAGATGATGGGGGGCAGGGGTGGAATGGGGAAGGGAGGGAGCTAACAGAGGATGAGTCAATGATCAGGATGTCCCTGTGAGCAACTGGGAACTTCCAGGAGACAATGTAGGGCACACCTGAGAACTGTCACAACTCACTTTCCTCACTAGCTGAGGGCTGCTCTGTGGGCACCAGCTCCCTGGAACTGTGTGCCTCCTCCATGCAGGAGCCAAGCCCACTCCATGGTTGGATAATACCCCCAAGCGAAGGTCTGCCGGTGCTCGAGGTAGGAAGTCATCGGGGTACATGGAATTGTCCACTGAGACTTCAGATAACCTCTGAAGCAGGAAAATAGAAAGAAAGTAGATAGCAGTAGGGTATCAAAGGAGTTGCTACATGGACCAAGGTCCTATTATACATTATAAACTATCTGGTATCTTTGAATATTTAAACTATAATGAAAGCTCTCTAAAATGACCACTAGTCAACCAACAGACACCCTCTCCTCCCACTGTTTGATCCCTATCGCACAATGAATGTTCGTGGCTACCATCAAAAATGAGGTCATTCTTCCATTCCTACCAATCCAGTAGTATGCCTACCAATTGTCAGTAGAGATTCTTCCCAAACCTGTTTATGCCAGTTGTAGTTGTTTGCATTATACAACTTAGTTAATAACATGTAAATCAATTAAATAGGAATAATATGTAAATCAATGAGGTAGAAATGCAAAAGTAGAGTTTATTTTACATTAGGTGTTGAGGAAACATTTGTAAAAGATTAGGAGGGAAATGTAAAAATCTAGAAGAGCTATCTTGATTTCTGCTTCTGGCAATATAGTAAACTCTCCATTCTCCATCCTGGTCTGAATGGGGAAAAAAAATAGTCTCTCCTGAAAATTGAAAATCGGATGTGGTGTTCTTACACTACCCTAACCATGAGAGTATCCTGACCAGACCCATGAGACTGAAATAACATAATTGCAGTTAAATTAAATTAAAGAATTTCTAGATTGGTAGCATTTTCTGGTACCCAGCTTTGGAAAACACCAATCTTCTACAGAGAAAAATATTCTCAATCCAATCTCCTAAGAATTTTCACAGATCAAACTAAGCTAAGTGGGAATTCAATTATCAGTCAGTGGAGAAAATAAACATAAGATTTAGATTCCTTCCCCACAAGACTTCAGATATTATAATTATCAAATACAGTATATAAAATAGGTATGAAAAGTTGAAGTTATAAACCATGAAGTTAAAAAATCAGTAAGAGTGAAAATACTACCAAAATTGAACAATCAATAAATGTTTTGTTTATTTATTTTTTATAGAGACAGGGTCTCGTTATGTTGCCCAGGTGGTCTTGAACTCCTAGACTTAAGCAACCCTCCCACCTCAGCCTGCCAAGGTGCTGGGACTACAGGCATGAGCTACCATTCCCAGCCCAATCAATATTTTTTTTTAACCAACAGTCATGGTTTAAAAATAGAACTCTTGGGCAAAAAAAAATTAATCACTAAAGTAAAAATCTCTTTGTCTAGGTCAACAGCAGCTAAAGATAGAAATCATGAGCAAGAAGACAGAGCTGAAGAAGATGCTCAGAAAGCAGCACAGGAGAGCAGTGAGGTGGAAAATACAAGGAGGAGATAACAAGGAAGACTGAAGAAGATCTAACTTGTGTCTAATCAGAGCTCCTAATGGAGATAATAGAGCACACAGAGAAAATGTTTGCTCTGATAATAGTAAGCATTTTTCAGAATTGAGGAAAGGCTTGAATCCCACAGATTACAAAGTGTAATATTTACCCAGCAGGCTTATAACAAGACAAAGAAAATATCTTAAACAGCAAGTAGAGACAAAACACAATTACCTACAAAGAAACAAGAGCTAGACTTCTCTAGAGCAACAATGAAAGCCTAAAGACAGTGGAGTAATATCTTCAAAAGCTGAGAAAAAATAACTATCAACTTAGAATTCTACACACGTGCTATAATATTTCAAGAGTGAGGACTAGTTCGCAGATGACTATATATATATACACGCACACACACAAAAAAACATATGTGTATATACATACACATATGATTTTTAATATGTATATATGTATGCACATATATATACACACACACACATCCTAAAGGTTTCACACAGAATACTACAAGAAATAATAAACGATTTCAGCAGAGCAGCATGATGCAAGATCAGCACACACAAGAAATCAGCTGACGAGCATAGTGGCTCATGCCTGTAATCCCAGCACTTTGGAAGGCTGGGGCAGGTGGAACTTTTGAGCTCAGGAGATCGAGACCAGCATGAGCAACATGGCAAAACCCTATTTCTACCAAAAAAAAAAAAAAAATCTGCTAGGTGGAGTGGCATGTGTCTATAGTCCTATCTACTTGGGGGGTTAGGTGAGAGGATCACTTGAGCCCAGGAGGTAGAGGCTGCAGTGAGCCATTGCCCTCCAACCTGGGCAACAGTGTGAGACCCTGCCTCAAAAACAATTAGCTGCATTTCTGCGAACTAAAAATGAACAATCTGAAAAGGAAATTATGAAACAAATCCATTTAAAATGATATCTAACATCAAAATGAATAAAATACTTGGAATTAACTTTAGGAAGCTAAGAATTTTACACTAAAAACTACAGAATATTGCTGAAAGAAAGAAGACATTAATAAATAGGAAGACAGTCAGTGTTTATGACTTGAAAGACTTAATATTATCAGGATTTCCACACTAACAAAAGTGATGATTGACAAATTAAACGCAATTCCTATCAAAATTCTAATGACATTTATGGCAGAAATTTTAAAAATTCATCCTAAATTTATAATGGAATCTCAGGGGACCTAGAATAGCCAAGACAATCTTGAAAAAGAATAAAGTTGGAGGCCATGTCCCAATTTCAAACTTACTACGAAGCTACAATAATCAAAACAATGTGGAACTGGTGTAAAGGCAGACATAGAAACCAATGTAATCGAATAGAGAATCCAGAAATATTTTCTTGTACGTATGGTGGAATGATTTTTGACAAGTGTGCCAAGAACATTCAATGCGGAAAGGACAAATTTTTCAACAAATGATGTTGAGAAAACTGGATGTTCACGTGCAAAAGATATGCAACATTACCTTACAACATATATAAAAATTAACTCGAAATGGATCAAAGACCTACATATAAGACCTAAAACATTAAAACTCTTAGAAGAAGATAAGGTGAAAGCCTTCATGACATTGGATTCAGCAACAATTTCTTGGATATGACATCAAAAGCACAGAGAAAAGAAAAACAAGGAGATTGGATTACATCAAACTGTAAAAATTTTATCGCCGAAGGACTCTATCTAAAACAGAGTGAAAAGATAACCCATAGAATGGGAGAAAATATTTCTAAATTACATATTTGATAAGGGGTTAATGTCAAGATTAAATTTTTAAAAACTCCTATATCTCAGCAACAACAACAAGTGCAAACCAGTTCAAAAGTGACAAAGGACTTGAATAGATATTTCTCCAAAGAAGATATACAAATGGTCCATAAACATCTGAAAAGATGCCAAAAATCACTAATCATTAAGGAAATGCAAATAAAAATTACATTGAAATAGCATTTAATACCCATTTGGATAGGACTATTTTAAAAATGACCCAAAAAACAAAATAATGGCTATGAGGATGTGGAGAAACGAACATTTGCTGGTGGAAATGTAAAATGTTGCAGTCACTATGGAAACCAGCGTGATGGCTCCTCAAAAACCTTTTCCCACTGTGACTGTGCATTGAGGAAAAGGAGATCATCAGGCCTTCAGAGACCAACAGACGCTGGCTCTGAGGTAACACTAATTCCAGGAGACCAAAACATCACTGTGGCCCACAACTCAGAGGTCAGGTGATCACTGGAGCTTTAGGTCAGGTTTATCCCACAGTGGGCTCAGTGAGTCCACAAACACATCCTGGAGTTATTTCCCAGTCATGGAATGGATTATTGTAATAGACATACTTAGCACCTGACAGAATCCCCACATTGGCTCCCTGACCTGTGGAGCAGGGCTATTGTGATGAGAAAGGCCAAGTGGAAGCCACTAGGACTGACTCTGCCTAAAAAAGTAGTAAACCAAAAGCAATGCCGCATTCCTGGAGGGATAGCAGAGATTAGTGCCACCATCTAAAGATAGTTAGGGCTGGGCAAGGTGGTTCACGCCTGTAATCCCAGCACTTTGGGGGGCTGAAGCAAAAGGATTGCTTGGGGCCAGTTCAAGACCAGCCTAGGCAACAGAGTGAGATCCCACGTCAACAAAAAATTTAAAAATCAGCCAGGCAGGGTGGCATTTGCTTGTGGTCCCAGCTACTTGGGAGGCTGAGGTAGGCAGATCACTCGAGCCCAGCAGTTCAAGGCTGCAGTGAGCTATGACGGTTCCACTGCACTCCAGCCTGAGTGACAGAATGAGACCTTGTCTCTTAAAAGAAAAAAAAAAAAAAAAAGCCCGGGCACAGTGGTTCACGCTTGCAATCTCAGCACTTTGGGAGGCCGAGGCCGGTGGATCATGAGATCAGGAGATCGAGACCATCCTGGCCAACACAGTGAAACCCTGTCTCTAATAAAAATACAAAAAAATTAGCCAGGCTTGGTGGCGGGGGCACCTGTAGTCCCAGCTACTCAGGAGACTGAGGCAGGAGAATGGCATGAACTCGGGAGGCGGAGCCTGCAGTGAGCCAAGATCACGCCACTGCTCTCCAGCCTGGGTGACAGGGCAAGACTCTGTCTCAAAAAAAAAAAAAAAAAAAAAAAGTGGGGTGGGGTGAAAGATGCAGGGGTGATGATTCCCACCACATCCCACAACCTCATTCAACTCATCTATTTGGCATGCGCTAAAAACAAATAAATCTTGGAAAATGACAGTGGCTTATCATAAGATTAACCAGGTGGTGACTGCAATTGCAGCTGTTGGACCAAATGTGTTTTCATTGCTTGAGCAAATCATCACATCTCCTGGTACCTGGTATGCAGCCATTGATCTGACAAATGTTTTTTCTCCCTCCCTGTTAATAAAGCCCACCAGAAGCAGTTTGCTTTCAAGTGGGAAGGCCAGCAGTACACCTGCACTGTTCTGCCTCAGGGTGTATCAATGCCCAAGCCCCTTGCCATCATTTATTTCACAAGTGAACTGAAGGATCTTGGTTGCCTTCCCCTTCCAGAAGACGCAACACTGGTCTGTTACATGGATGGCATGTTGATTGGTCCTTGCCAGCAAGAAGGAGCAACTACTCTAGACTTATTTCTAAGACTCTGTCAGAGGATGGGAAATAAAGCCAACAAAAATTCAGGAGCCTTCTATCTTAGTGAAATTTCTATGGCCCTAGTGGCCTTTCTAAAGTGAAGGATGCATTGTTTCCTCTGGCCCCTCCTAGAACAAAAAAAAAGCACAATGCTTTGTGGGTCTCTGGATTTGGGGGGCAACATATTCCTGACTTGGGCAGCTACTCCAGCCCAGGTACCAAGCAACTAAAAGAACTGCTAGTTTTGATTGGGGCCCAGAACAAGACAAGGCTTGGAAACATGTCCCTGCTGCTGTGCAAGCTGCTCTGCCAGGTGGGCCATGTGACTCAGCAGATCCGATGCTGCTGGAGGTGTCAGTGGCAGATGGGGATGCTGTGTGGAGCCTTTGGCAGGCCCCTCTATGTGAATCACAGGGAAGG
Organism: Trachypithecus francoisi; assembly: GCF_009764315.1. Classification (NCBI taxonomy): domain Eukaryota; kingdom Metazoa; phylum Chordata; class Mammalia; order Primates; family Cercopithecidae; genus Trachypithecus; species Trachypithecus francoisi. The sequence continues at coordinate 1,239,392 of NW_022681467.1, forward strand.
CCCTTGGGATTTTGGAGTGAAGTTCTGCCATCTTCCTCAGATGACTACCCTCACTTTGAGGAGCAGCTCTTGGCCTGCCACTGGGCCTTAGTACAGGTTGAACACTTAATTAACCATGGGCCACCAAGTCACTGTGTGCCCTGAGCTGCCCTTCATGAGCTGGGTGTTATCTGACCCAGAAAGCCATAAACTTGGGCATGCACAGCTGCACTCCATCACCAGTGGAAGTGGTCTTTACAAGATCAGGCCTCAGCAGGCTCTGAAGACACAAGTAAGTTACACGAGGAAGTGGCCCAGATGCCCAGGGTTCCCACTCCTGCTACACTGTCTTCCCTCTTTCAGACAGACCAGTGGCCTCATGGGGAGTTCCCTACAATCAGGTGACAGAGGAGGAGAAGACTCTGACTTGGTTTACAGATGGTTCTGCACGATAGGCAGGCACCACCTGAAAGTGGAGGCTGCACCATCACAGCCCCTTTCTAAGGGACATCCCTGAAGGACAGTGGTGAATGGAAATCCTCCCTGTGGGCAGAACTATGGACAGTGCACCTGGTTGTGCACTCTACATGGAAGGAGAAATGGCCAGATGTGTGATTATATAGATATTCAAGGGCCGTAGCTAATGGTTTGGTTGATGATCAGGGACTTGGAAGGAGCATAATTGGAAAATTAGTGACAAGGAAATTCAGGAAGAGGCATGTGGATAGACCTCTGAATGAGCAAAAAGCATGAAGATAGCTGTATTCCATATGAATGCTCATCAGAGGATGACCTCAGCACAGGAGGATTTTAATAATCAACTGGATAGGATGACCCAGTCTGTGGATGCCAGTCAGCCTGTTTCCCAGCACTCCCTGCCATCACCAATGGACTCATGAAAAGGGTGGCCATGGCGGCAGGGATGGAGCTTACACATGGGCTCAGCAACGTGGACTTCCACCCACCAAGGCCAAGCTGGCTACGGTCACTGCTGAGTGCCCAATCTGCCAGCAGCAGAGACTGACACTGAGCCCCCAATATGATACCATGCCCTGGCATGATCAGCCAGCTACTTGTGGCAGGTTGATTACAGTGAACAGCTTCCATCATGGAAGGGGCAGGGCAGTGCTTTGATCTTATTGGAATAGACGCTTACTCTGAATACGGATTTATCTTCCCTAAATGTAATGTTTCTGCCCAAACTATCATCAATACTGTGGAATGCCTCATCCACCACCATGGTAGTCCACACAGCATTGCTTCTGATCAAGGGACTCATTTCCCAGCAATGAAGTGTGGCAAGGATCCATGCTCACGGAACTTATTGGTCTTATCATGTTCCCTACTATCCTGAACAGCTGACTTGAGAGAATGGTACAGTGGCCTTTTAAAGACTCAGTTACAATACCAGCTAGGTGGCAATACCTTGCAGGGCTAGGGCAAGGTTCTCCATGAGGCTGTATATGTTTTGAATCAGCATTCAATATATAGTGCTGTTTCTCCCATAACCAGGATTCACAGGTCTAGGAATCCAGGGGTAGAGATGGGAGTGGCACCACTCACTATTATCCCCAATAACCCATTAGCAAAATATTTGTTTCCTGTTCCAGCAATTTATGCTCCACTGGCCTAGAAGTCCTAGTTTCAGAGGGAGGACTGCTTCCACCAGGAGACACAATGCTTATTCCATTGAACTGGAAGTTAAAATTGCAACCCTGCCACCTGGGGCTCCTTATGCCTCTAAATCAACAGGCAAAGAAGGCAGTTACTCTGCTGATTGATCCAGACCACCAAGGAGAAATTAGACTGCTGCTTCACAATGGAGTCAAAGAAGAGAATGTCTGGAATACATGTGATCCCTTAGGAAATCTTAGTGTTACCATGCTCTGTGATCAAAGTCATTGGAAAACTAAAATAACCCAAGCCAGGCAGGACTACCAATGGCCCAGACCCTCAGGAATAAAGGTTTCAGTCACTCCACCAGATAAAGCACCACCAGCTGAGATACTTGCTGAGGGCAAAAGGAATACAGAATGGGTAGTGAAAGCAGTTAGCTACAAATACCAGCTATAACCATATGACAGTTACAGAAATGAGGGCTGTAATTGTTGTATTTCTCCCTCATTGTATGTTATGAACAGGTCTGTGTGTGTGTATGTGTGTGTGAAGCAAATGTCTTCGTTTTATTACCCTTCTTATTCCCTTATCATGTAAACAAGCTGTATTGATTTTGTATCATAGTGTTTCAGTATTGTTAACCTTTTATCTGTCTTAGATTGGGCTGCTATAAAAAATTATAGCTGGGTGACTTAAACAACATTTTATAACATTTTATAAACCATCGGCTGAGTGACTTAAACAAGAAATGTTTATTTCTCACAGTTCTGGAGGCTCAGTCCAAGATCCAGGCACCAGCACATCTGGCGTCCAGTGAGGGCCTGCTTCCTGGTTTGCAGTTGACCATCTTCACATTGTCTCTTCCCAGGCTGAGAACAGAGAGGAAGTGAGTTCTCTCATGTCTGCTCTTATAGGGCACTAATCACATTCACAAGGGCTCCACCCCCTCGACCTAATCACCTCCTAATTCCATCACATTGGGGGTTAGGACTTCAACCTATAGATTTCGGGGGAACACATTCAGTCCATAACAACATCAAGTATTTAAGTTACAAAATATCAAGAAATCCTGCCTTGCTCTTTCCGTGACCAGCCCTCCTCTGAAGTGCTCAGTCAACATTAGCACACAAAAAGACATCACTTTGGAGATTCCAAGGATGTTAGGAGTTGTACGCTAGGAAACAGGACAAAGACCAAATATACATATTTCACAATATCACATGTACACTTACAAATAATGAATTTTATGGTATGTGGATTATACCTCAATCAAGCTGTTTACTTTTTTTAAAGGCCAAAACGTGTTCAGATGTAACCCAAAACATCAGGACTTCAGGTGCCTCCTGACACTGACCACAGCTGGCACCTTTTCTTCCTCCCGCACCATGTCCTGCACTCTGTTGAAACTGGGTTTCCCATTAATTATTAATTTTTCTCCAGAGAATACTTGTTAAAGGAGAATTAATGCTATTGTTTTAGAGCAAATACTGCCCAAATACTGTCTTTAGTAGAATTGTAATCAGCTTTACCCACTTTCCGTCTAATCTGATTGAATCAGATTTTCTACAAAATCTTTTTTTTATTTTGTTGCTATTAAAAGGTCACCAATTTGATCTGCCTCAAACTCTAAGTTCTTGGGATCCATTTATAATTATAAGTTCACAGATGACCTAACCAAGGACTGAATTACAATACTTTTAATTACAATAGAAAAAAGGGAGGGGAGAGAGGTGGACGTTCACCGCAGTGGAATTTGGGGGAATGCTGGGTGCCGCTTGGCTGAATCTATTTTAGCCTGTCTTCTCTAGCCCCTGGTTAGAAGTCTGTTCACCATAATGCCTTCTGACCCTCTGCACTTACTCCATCATAATTATCCTTTAATACTCTTATAAATGAACTTTTAGCTTATCTTCCATTAATTCTCCAGAACAAGCAAAGCCATCTAAATAAAGTGTTTAACCCTTTCCTGGTCTTCCCTTTCCCAGGGGTCCACGGAAAGTTGCTAGGCAGGGAATTTCATTACCCTCCTGTGTAGAAGTGAACTTGAATCAGTCACCTGTCTCTTCTCCTGACCACAAGTGAGGCTCACAAGTTGCATATGGAGTGAAGTGGGTACCCCAAGGCCTCTTGACATGAGGCATGGGAAGGGCACAGCTGCCCCAAAGATGAGAAACACCCAGGGCACCACAGGAGTCCAGGTGCTTGGCGTGGAGCACTCGTGGCCTTTGCAGCATTGTGTGGGCCCCGGGTCACACTGGCCAGGAAGGGTGGTCCACAGAGGACTGGGGCTTGCTCTCGTCCTCATACCGTGTGGGGAAGCTCCACCTTGGGGGCCAAGCAGCTCAGTGGGGGCAGGAAAAGAGCTCCAGGCCAGGCTGACGTGAGGCTCCGATCTCCACCCTGCCACTTGGTGGCTGTGTCCTTGGGCAATGAACTTGGCCCCCTCAGTCAGTTTCCTTGTCTGTGAAATGGAAATGGGCTTAGTGCATATTCCACAGGGATGTGGTGAAACCTAAAGGAACCAAGGCAGCTAGAGCTCAGTACAAGACCAGTAAAATTCCCTACATGGCGCTGTCGGGCCAAGCCTTACCTGCCCCACTCATCTGCACACCCTGGTGGTGCTTCCTGCGAATGCCTATAAATAGGATTTTTGGACTGAGAGCTCACGTGGCAGCCAGGAGTGCCAGAGAGTGAATGCCTGGCCCTCAGGTACACAGCTCTCATCCCTCAGGTGGATGCCCCTCAGATGGAAACCTCTCAGGTGGGACTCCCCTCAGGTAGATGCCCCTCAGGTGTGATTCCTCTCAGATGGACACCCCTCAGATGGACTCTTCTCAGGTGTGTGCCCCTCAGGTGGACGCCCCTCAGGTGGACGCCCCTCAGGTAGATGCACCTCATGTGAGATTCCCCTCAGGTGGATTCCCCTCAGGTGTGTGCCCCTCAGGTGGACGCCCCTCAGGTGGACGCCCCTCAGGTGGATGCACCTCATGTGAGATTCCCCTCATGTGGATTCCCCTCAGGTGTGTGCCCCTCAGGTGGACGCCCCTCAGGTGGACGCCCCTCAGGTGGATGCACCTCATGTGAGATTCCCCTCAGGTGGATTCTCTTCAGGTGGATGCACCTCATGTGAGATTCCTCTCAGGTGGATTCTCCTCAGGTGGACGCCCCACAGGTGGATGCACCTCATGTGAGATTCCCCTCAGGTGGATGCCCCTCAGGTGGATGCACCTCATGTGAGATTACCCTCAGGTGGATTCCCCTCAGGTGGATGCCCCTCAGGTGGACGCCCCTCAGGTGGATGCCCCTCAGGTGGATGCACCTCATGTGAGATTCCCCTCAGGTGGATTCTCCTCAGGTGGACGCCCCTCAGGTGGATGCACCTCATGTGAGATTCCCCTCATGTGAGATTCCCCTCAGGTGGACGCCCCTCAGGTGGATTCCCCTCAGGTGGATTCTCCTCAGGTGGATTCCCCTCAGGTGGACAACCCCCAGGTGGACGCCCCTCATGTGAGATTCCCCTCAGGTGGATGCCCCAGGTGGATTCCCCTCAGGTGGACGCCCCTCAGGTGGACACCCCTCAAGTGGATTCCCCTCAGGTGGATGCCCCTCATTGATATCCCCCACAGGTGGACACCCCTCAGGTGGACGCCCCTCAAGTGGACATCCCTCATGTGAGATTTCCCTCAGGTGGATTCCCCTCGGGTGGATGCCCGTCAGGTGGATTCCCCTCAGGTGGACACCCCTCAGGTGGATGCCCGTCAGGTGGATTCCCCTCAGGTGGACACCCTTCAGGTGGATGCGCCTCAGGTGGACGCCCCTCATGTGAGATTCCCCTCCGGTGGATTCCCCTCAGGTGGATGCCCCTCAGGTGGACGCCCCTCATGTGAGATTCCCCTCCGGTGGATTCCCCTCAGGTGGATGCCCCTCAGGTGGACACCCCTCATGTGAGATTCCCCTTAGGTGGATGCCCCTCACGTGGGATTCCCCTTGGGTTTGTACTCAGTTTCCAGAGTCCCCAGAGGTCCCTGCTGGGATGAGGCCCTGGTCACCTACCACAGTCACTTGCAGAATGATGCTGGTATTGGTTCCTCCCCTGCCTGCCTCACTTTCCAATCCCTTATTAGAGTTTTCTGCAATCACCAAGAAATGATTAGTTATGTCCGTTTTGTCCCTACCCCATCTCCCACTTAGCACCAAAGCTGGGCCGCAGTCAGCTGCCTCCACTCTGTTTTCCAGCTTCATGTTTGGGTTGCATCTCCCTTCCAGGCCGCCAGTCGACCACCTCTGGTCAAACCATACCCACAGGTGAGCCGCCTTGCACACTGGGAAGACTGCAATCATCACCTACCGTCTTATTCAGGTGGGCTTTTCCCAAGCAGATGCAGCCACTGTCTAACCAGTGTCTCCACCGCCTCTGAACTCCACGGAGCTCCCACACTGTGCTTGACCTTCAGGAGATTTTTTTTAATGCCAGTTCATGTTCCCTGCCCCCAGGGACTTGGAGAAACAAAAATGACTCGCATCTCTGTAGGGTCAGCCAGAATGGACATCATGGTTTGGAGTCCACAGAAGCAAAGCTAAGTCGGGGATTCACGTGCATGTGGTTTATTGGAGGGTGCTCACCAGAAGAGAGGGAAAGGAGGAGGCAGGGACTTTGTACCCCACCCACCCACTTCTCCACCCACCCCTCCTGGCACTCAGAGGCCACAGGCAGTCGGAGAGGTAAAAATTGTAGCTCTGGGCCAGGCAGCTTCTGCTCCCAGAGGGGTCCAGGAGCAGGTGGCAGGAGTGAGGCCTAAGCCCCCACAGCACTTGGGAAGGACACACCCTTACACAAAAAGGGGATAGCAGGGTGTCAGAGCAGGGACCAAAAGGCATGTGCTAAAATGGCCTAAAGATTCAGACTGTCTTAGTCCGTTCAGACTGCTATAACAAATACCTTAGCCTGGGTAATTTACAAACAATACGAATTTATTGCTCACAGTTCTGGAGACTGGGAAAGCCAAGATCAGAGCACGAGCAGATTCAGTGTGGGTGAGAGCCTGTTCCTCATAAATGGTACCTTCTAAGTGTCCTCACATGGTGGAAGAGGCCAGAGGCTCCTTGGAGCCTCTTTTATAAGGGCACTACTCCCATTCATGGGGGAGGGGGAAATCCTTATAACCTAATCACCTCCTAAAGTTCCACCTTCTATACCATCACATTGAGTATTAGGTTCCAGCATATGAATTTGCGGGGTGGGGGTGTATCTGAGTCCAAACTCACTCTGCTCACCACATGGCAGCCAATAAGTCATGAGCAAGGAGCTAGGGCAAAGAAAGTCACTTATTTCAGAAAGTCAGCAAACCAAGAAGATGGTGACTAGTGTCCTAAAGCACCATCCTAAAAGGCGTGAATCCCAAGCTTCTTTTTACATTGAGGAATGGGGGAACAAGAAGGGGGTTGAGGTCAGGAGGTGACCGATGACCACAGACGTGTTGGAAGCAATGAGGATCTGAGGAGGTTGTGAAGTGTCTTTGTCCTTGGTCAGGTTGCAATCCTCCTATAAATCCTTAACACAACATTGTTACTTGTGTGTGCACCCTATTTATCTCCTTGGGGGTTAGTTTTATAAAGGAACTATTGTCATCCTTGCTTTAGTTTAACCAAATTCCTCTCATAGTTAGCTTGGCCCATGTGCAAGAATGAGCAAAGACAGCCGGTGAGGGTAGAAGCCAGACAGAGTCAGCTATGTTCCATTTCTCTCGCTGTTATGGGGGCACCAACACTCAGACCAGAGCACAAGCAAGGGTATGTCTAGAACTCCAGGGCCAGAGGTCCCAAAGGATCTAGAAGGTGTAGAAGGACCAAGACTCAAAGTCAACACATAATCCAGACAAGGAGAGCTTCTGGTTCAATCATGTTGGTTAACATAAAAACATTGTGTACGAAGTGTTACGTAGAAATAGAAATACATCTCATTTAGTGTAGAAACAGAAATACATCACATTTGGTTATACAGCCGATGAACCTAATCCTACAGAAAAATGTAACATGTTATAAAAGTCGGGCTGTTCCAGGAAAGCCAGAGCATCGGGGACTACCTGTGCCAGTGACAGGTTTCCCTAAGAAACCAGAGTGTTCACAAGAGGCAGACGGTGCTGGGGGGCCGGGGCTCAGGAACCAGAGTGTTCACAAGAGGCAGACGGTGCTGGGGGGCCGGGGCTCAGGAACCAGAGTGTTCACAAGAGGCAGACGGTGCTGGGGGGCTGGGGCTCAGGAACCAGAGTGTTCACAAGAGGCAGACGGTGCTGGGGGGCTAGGGCTCAGGGGCCTTTAACGCTTTTGCCTGCTGACCTTGGAAGCAGCCCTCACAGCCAAGGCCCTCCGTCCCTGCAGCTGCCTCACACCTGGGTCCTCCCTGGCAGGAGACTCTCGTCTCTGTAGGGTCAGCCAGTTTCTCCCATGTTTATACTACAGGAGAGCAAAGCAGAAATGTCTGCACATAATCTTAGGACAACCGTGGTGCCGCCAGCTGGAGTGCAGCGCCTGCCTCCCTGTGGGCTGAAGAGGGTTCAGGTCATCAACTGAGAAATCACACAAGTAGGCCGGGCGCGGTGGCTCAAGCCTGTAATCCCAGCACTTTGGGAGGCTGAGACAGGCGGATCACGAGGTCAGGAGATCGAGACCATCCTGGCTAACACGGTGAAACCCCGTCTCTACTAAAATACAAAAAACTAGCCGGGTGAGGTGGTGGGCGCCTGTAGTCCCAGCTACCCGGGAAGCTGAGGCAGGAGAATGGTGTGAACCCAGGAGGCGGAGCTTGCAGTGAGCTGAGATCCGGCCACTGCACTCCAGCCTGGGCCACAGAGCCACAGAGTGAGACTCCGTCTCAAAAAAAAAAAAAAAGAAATCACACAAGTATAAGTTTGGAAAGAAGAGACTGTTTTTTATCAAGAGTTATGGCCTGAAGGTGGTCATCCTGCAGGCTGGGAAGCACGGCCTCCGGCAAAGACCAGAGACAAGCAGGAGACAAGCAGGAGGAGCTTCATGTTGAAGAGGCTGGCTAAACATACATATTCAATGGCTGACAAGGGTAGCTATGAATATTTATGAGAATGGTCCTGATGCATGCATATTGAACAAACATGCATATAACAAATGGCCCATGTTCACTTTAGGGTAGAAACTTAACATTGAAATGTATTACAATTAGGTCCTATACATCAAAGGCCATACATCTTTCCAGGACACAGGGCACACCAGCACAGCCTCTGTAAACTGGCTAGGACCAGTCCATAGTCAGTGGCCTTTTGATCAGGAGAAAGTTACGAAAATCAATCTCCTGTCCAGTGAAAGCTGTAGTTATGACTGGTGGAACAGGAGGTCAGCTAGGCAGTATTTGTGAGCTGGACAAGTTGTAACTGTTTGAATATCGCTTATCTCAAAGCCAGTGTTTATTTACTGCTAGAGAAAAAGAAAAACCTGTGGCAGTTAGGACACCATTTATTCTTTAAGTGGAGGGCACACGACTTGCCCCTCACCTGGAATGGTCTTAGGTCAATCCAGTTTATGATTTAACATCTTACTGCCACACAGAATCTGTTCTGTCAGTCTTATGATCTCTATTTCAACACAAATGCTGGTCACTTGTGTCTAAACCACAAAAGGTAGGGGGAAAATGAGGCATGTCCGACCTCCTGCCCCATCATGGCTGGGAACTCAGCTTTTTAATTCTTTCTCTGGGGTCCCCTTGGCCATGAGGGGATCCATTCGGTGGGTGGGGGGCTTAGGATCTTCCTTTTAGTTTACAAGATCCACACCCTAGGCAGAGTGAGTGGAAACAGCACGGGGGTCAAAGGCTTTGAGGTAAGCGGCCTCTGAAGCTGGGCCTCTCTGGCCTTGATGCTGTGACAAGAAAGAGGGCATCAGGGACCTGCGTGGATCCCTCCTCCTCCTTCTTGCCTCCCTCCAGTCAGCATCAGCTCAGGCCGAGGAGGCCCCCATCCTTGGTAAGTAGAGTCTCCTTTGGTCTTGGGTCCCGCCCTGGCCACACACTTTCCTTCCTTCAGTCTGCACTGCCCTTGCTCCACTCAGGCCCCGCACTTCAAGCTTCCTGCAGCTGAAGCTGCACGATGAGATCCCAACAGTTGGCACTGCCTGAGCCTGCCCTGGGCCTGTTTCTCTCCTGACCCTCTGAACTTCCTCTTGGGCATATTCATCCATTCCAAAATGTTCAGCTGGGCTCACCACACCTGCTGGTGACTCCCAAACCCAGACCAGCAGTCTGGTCTCTGTCCTGAGTCCCGACTGGAATCCAGATGCCTGCTCAGCACAAACAGCTCAGCCCAGGGGTCAAGTCCACCCGCCACCTCTGCTGGGTCACTTCTCCCCACCTACACCAGGAATGGGGTGCCTACCTGAACTTTCCCTGAACTCCACATGCAATTAGTCCCCACATCCCCTCCTAACCAATTCTTAGGGCCGTGCCTCCTCCCAGCCCAGGGTTACCGCCCGCTGCAGGCCCCATCCTCTCCCTCGGAATCCATGGTGTCTCCCACAGTCTCCCTGCACTTGGTCATTGCCTGCTGGGACCATCTCAAGACCAGCTGACCCCTCTATTCCCCTACTCAAAACCCCCTGTGGCTCCCCCTCGTCTTTGGATGAAACTCACATTTCTTAGCTCCCCTCTGTTATTTCCCCCATTCCAGCCTCACCTAACCCCACAGAGGCCACACTCTCCGCCCACTCCAGTCTGCCCTCCTGGAAGCCCCCTCCTCTTTCTTTCCTTCCTGACTCCTGTGCATGGTTCCAGCCTTGGCCAAGAGTCCCCTCCTCCAGGAAGCCCCTGCATCCCCGCTGAGCCAGGCACCTTCCTTTGAGGTGCTTTGTACCCTGAGAGGCCTCCAGCCAGGTGTATAGAAACAGGAAGAGCCTCCATGCGTGCCAGAGGAGTGGCTGAGACCATGGCGATTGTGGGCATATGCTGCTTGCACGCTGTTTGTTCCATGAGCAAACCACTCAGCCTTTCTGAGCTTCAGTTTCCCTCTCTGTGAAATAGAGATGGTAAATGTGCTTTTAAAAAAATAATAATAATGTTGTCAGTGTAAGTGCACAGTGTCTGGCACAAAACAGATGCCTGATAAACATCATGAAATGGAGTAAAAGTCATTAGAGATACCTAAACCCTCCATTTTAGAAAAACTGAAAACACAGACCTGAGAGGAAGAAAGTCATTAGAAAACTCTATATGTGGGTCTCTGTAACAATGGCTCAGGTACTAACCATGTCATGTTACTTACTGTGTTTTTCAGGCCATGTGGACAATGGCTTCAAAAAAGGGAGGCATCTACAGGGAGAGACCAGAGGACCAAGTTGATGCCCAAATAGATAAAAGCAAGAAATGGTCAGCAAGGGATACAGCATCTGAATTTATGAAATAGCGTTTCCCTCACTGGATCTGGAAAGAGAATGGAAAGCGTGTAAAGCACAACCAGATGGAAATGGTATGGGCTCCGAAAATGTCCCCACTGCATACGACCCCCAAAACCCCTCTCAGGAGCACGGTCAGTCTGACCTCTGCAGAGGAAGACTGGCTTTTTGTGTGAGTTCAGGCCTCACGCTTCAGGCCTACCCCTCCTAATGGACGCACACATCCATGAAGTCTTCGCAGCCCGAATGGGGAGCTTCAGAAAGCCCTCCTCCTAGCTCTACCTGTGAGTGGCCCCTCCTCATTCTACCACCTAGGTCATCCCCATGGAACACGAGGTGCAAGGAGCCAGTAGACACGCCAGAAGGTCCTGACAAGTGATGACAAAGAGAGAGGAAGTTGGAAGACCCGTATTCCAGTGCCAACCCCATGGCTCACCATCGGCCGTTCTCTAGTCTCCATTTCAATCATCAGGAAAATGGGAGGGTAAAGTAGATAGATTTGTGTATTGTATGTTTTAATTTTATTCTTGGAAAAGAAATACATGCAGATGGTTCAAGTTTAAAATTACAAAAGATATTTGGCAGCGAGTCTCCCTCCCACCCCCACCTCTGCCTGTGTCGCCCCTCCTGGAGGCAGCTAGCCTGTGCGTGCTTTAGAGGTAGTTCGTGCATTTACTAACAAGTGCATCCTTTGCTTTGTTTACACAAATGGCAGCTCCCACACACACCTCCCACACTTTGCATCATTTGCTCAACACTGCGCTTTGGAGACTGTCCAGTGCACACACACAAGTGCTATCTCGTTTCTTTTTCTTGAGGCTGTCTTCCACTCCATGGAGGCATTGAAATTCTGGGCAGCTTCTCAGGGTCCCTTCCAGCTCTGAGATTCCAAGTTGTCCATTCAAATGTGTCTTTCAGTTGCCCACAGTGGGCTGAGGTGGGCATCCCTGCCACAGAGGAGGCTTCACCTGTCCTCCCCTAGAGGTGCTCTGGAGAGGACCCCCTCCCATAAACCAGGCCACTCCTCACAGCAGACCTGGGACAGTCACTTTCTAGCCACGTGGCAGACTGGCAGGCAAACCGGACCTGAACATCTTTGTTTCTAGGCTGTGAGGGACACGGCTTCCACGGCTACATGGGAGATTCCCCACAAATTCACCCCATAAAATAACCAAACACATTTTAGGAAATGCCTGGCCATAAAGGACGGCCCTCACCTTTCCCCAGAGCTGGTCTGGTCCCTGTGTCAGGATAACGTCCCACTAGGCTGGTTTGTCTCTTAGAAAAGAAAAAGAGAATTAGGTTCTGAGGACAAAAAAGGCCGCATCCTCATCTGGTGCCGGGGTTCCCTTGTCCAGCTACAAAAACAGCACTGGGTTCAGCCTACAGAACTGCTGCGAGCCCCACGGAAGTCTCAGGCAGACCACACACTCGCTGGCGAGCCTCCTCATCCAGCAGGGAGCCAGCAGGACAGAGGGGGAGTGAGCACCACAGAGGCTAGAGGAGAGAGGTGGGCAAGCAGAGAGAGAGGGAGCAGACGAAGCCAGGGAAGTGGGCGTCTGAGGCCAAGCAGGAAGATGGGGAGCACACAGACCTACCTGTTAAAGTCACCAGAGGCCCCAGACCTGAGAAACAATGGCATAGAGAGGGTATCCGGAGCAGAAAAAGACTGATTAGTAGGCCAGTAATTAGCTGTTACCTAATGCTGCATAGCTAAATGTCCATGACTTTGTGGTCTGAAACTGCAACAATCATTTATCATCTCTCACAGTTTCTGTGGGTCAGGAATTCACTAACGGTCTGGCTGGGTGATTCTGACTTGGAGTCGCCTACAGCCTGAATGTGGCCCCTGGAAAGCATGTGCTGGAATCGTAATCCCCAGTGCAACAGTGCCGGGAGGGGCTACTGAGCGGTGGTCAGACTGTGAGGGCTGTGCTCCCTTGAATGGATTAATTCTGTTACCATGGGAATGGGTTTGCTATCTCAGGAGTGGATTCGTTAGAAAAGAACAAGTTTGATCCTCCCTCTCTCTGTCTCTCTCTCCCTCCCCTCTCCCACCTTTTGCCATTCCACCATTGGATGATGCAGCAAGAAGGCCCTTGCCCCCAGTCTTGGACTTCCCAGCCTCCAGAACCATGAGCCAATAAATTTGTGTTGATTATAAATTGCCCAGTCTATGGAATTCTGTTATAGCAGCACAAAGCAGACTAAGAGGGCTGCAGTCAGATGTCAGCCTGGGCTGCCATCATTTGAAGGCTCTGCTGTGACTGGGGGATCCACTGCCAAGGCAGCCCTCACTGGCTGCTGAGCTGGTGCTGGCTGCTGGCAGGAGGCCATAGCGTCTCTCTGCATGGGCCTCCCCAGGGTTGCTTGGTCGTCCTTTTGGCATGTGGCTGGCTTCCCCCAGCATGAGTCACCCAAGAGAGCAAGGTGGGAGCTGAAGTGCCTTTTCTGACCCATCAACATTCTGCTGGACACAGAGGCCAGCCCTGATTGAATGTGGAAAGGACTGCATGAGAGTGTGGCTCAAGGAGGCCAGAACCATTGGCAGCCACCTGGGAGACTTGGTGATCACAAAGAGAGGGAGATAAGACATTGTATGGAAACTGTGAGTGGCTGTGTCAAGTTTATAATATTCCGTAAACATGGGTAGAGGAAGATAAGGATGAATGATTAGCAAGGAGAGGAGAAAAAATAGAAAGCAAACTTTGCGCTTCCACTGGACAGTGGTACCTGAAACTTTTTTTTTTTTTTTTGAGACGGAGTCTTGCTCTGTCACCCAGGCTGGAGGGCAATGGCCCGATCTCAGCTCACTGCGAGTTCCGCCTCCCGGGTTTACGCCATTCTCCTGCCTCAGCCTCCCGAGTAGCTGGGACTACAGGCGCCCGCCACCTCGCCCGGCTAATTTTTTGTATTTTTAGTAGAGACAGGGTTTCACCGTGTTAGCCAGGATGGTCTCGATCTCCTGACCTCGTGATCCGCCCGTCTCGGCCCCCCCAAAGTGCTGGGATTACAGGCTTGAGCCACCGCACCTGGCCAAACTTTTTCTTTTCTCACCTTCCTTGTTACTTTAAATGGTTTTAAATAATCTCAGTAATGCATGCATGTATCTTCACAGTAAGAATGTCTAACAAAGCCCTCCTTAACCAAACCACCTTGAATGCCACCCCTCCCCAGAGATAATCACTGTAACCACGCTGAGTCACAGCCCAGGACTTGCCTTCACAGCTTTCCTTTTACGTTGCAGTGTGTGTGTGTGTGTGTGTGTGTGTGTGTGTGTGTGTGTAGGAAATGAATTTCATTTCATGAAACATGTAATTCCATTTTGTATTTTTTGATGTAAATTGTATCATATCGTTGCTCTTAGAATTATTTTTCCACTTATCAATACGTCTTGGACATCATTGTATGCGGATGTATGTAAGTGGACCTCATTCTTTTTGACCACTGCATGGCATTCCACAGTGTGGCTGCACCATGACTGTAACCATTCCCTAATGAAAAATATTTAGGTGTTTTGCATTTTTTCTATTACTAGCAGTAAACCTTGTATGTGCATCTTTGTACACTTACTTCTAGACTATTATTTCTGAATATATATGTATCTTCAGTTGTCAATTCTTAATTTTATTATGTCGTAATCAGTAAGTGTGACCTATATCATGATTTCTATTTTTTGGAGTTTGTTGATCATTTCTTTACAGTTTAACACGTGACCAATTTCTGTGACTCTGCTATGTATACTTGAAATAATATACACTCACTGGTGGGTAAAAAGACCCATTAGCTATTATGTGATGTTTGTCTCTGTTATTCAAGAGTTTTGTTTATTTTTATCTTCTTGATCTCTGTCAGTTTCAAAAGCTGTGCATTAAAAATCTCACATGATAGTAGATTTTTAAATTTATCTTTGTATTTCTATCAGTTTCAATACAAGTTGCTAATATTTATTCACCGCTTGCTGGGTGTCAGGTCCTGTGATAAGGACTTAGCATATATTATCTCATCTGATCCTTACAACAGCCTGTAAGGGAGGCATTATTATTATCCTTGTTTTTCAGACGAAAAACCCAAAACAAAGAGGAACCTGATATCATATACCTAAAAAGTAGCAGAGTTGAGACTTAACCTACTTTTGGCTCTAAGTATGCAGCATGGACCACACATAATTGCTTTTCCTGGAGCCCTGCTCTTATTTTATGTAGCCCTGAGAAAGAAAGAAAAAAGCTGCCAATTTCTATGACACAATGCTTTCTTATACATGAGAGTTTTTATATTTATCAAAAAAGTTCTTTTAGACATTTTTTTTTGAGACAGGATCTCGCTGTGTTACTCAGGCTGGAATGCAAGTGGTATCACGGCTCACTGCAGCCTCAGCCTCCTAGGCTCAAGCAATCCTCCTACCTCAGCCTCCTGAGTAGCTGGCACTACAGGTGCACATCACCATGCCTAGCTAATTTTTTAAATTTTTTTTGTGGAGAAGAGGTCTCACTATGTTGTCCAAGCTGGTCTCAAACTCCTGGGCTCAAGCAATCCTCCCACCTCAGCCTCCCAAAGTGCTGGGATTACAGGTGTGAGCCAATGAGTCACCATACCTGGCCTTTTAGACTTATTGATAAATCATTTTGTCATAGATTTCTCCTGAGCATATACAAAAAGGGATACATATGTGTCCTAAGACTTGCTTCCTCCCAGAACCCAATGCCTCTGTGTCACTTTTGAATTAGAGCCAGCTCTGTCCCTGAAGAGCATTGGGGATACAGGATTTATTTGAACGTGCTCCAGTATTGTCTCCAAGGTTTTCTTCCAAGGCATTCACATCCATTCACATCAGCACTGCTGCTTTATTGATGTTACCAAGAAATGTCAACAGAAATTAGGAATCACGGACACACGCTGTTTTGCTCTCGCTCTCAGCTGTGTGTTGAGAACGCAGTCGTAGGACAGCAGGGTGATGCAGGAGAGCTGCTGGCATCGGCAGAGAGAAATGGGAAGACAGCCACATCTTCAACTGAAGGCAAGCTGCCCAATGCATGGAGCCCCTAGGGCTGCCTGCACTTACACGAGCTGTTCAGACACCATGGACACCAAGGGTATTTGAGTGGTTGAAAGGTTGAAGATGATTCTACAGGATGGCAGCAGAACCAGGACCAGGGGAGCACTACCAAGGAAGACCTGGACACAGCCACCTGGGGGCAGGAACCACACCTACTTCACTTTATGAGAAACAAATTCACTCGTCCAAACCCAAAGAATGGACTCAGAGACCCGGAGAACTGCAAAAGTGAGAATCTTAATGACACTCTTGCAAGATCGTATATCTGACGGACAGGCGCACCCAGCACAGTTTCAACAAGCAAGTTATCCCCTAGTGCACAGGCCCCTCCCCCGGTTCCTCAAATGCCAAGTACTATGGGGGTCACAGTCTTCCTGGACGTCACCTATTGGTTGTTGGGTAGGGGTTTTAGGCATTTTCTTTAGAGTTGTCTTGCTGCATCTTGTTGCAGCCACAATACATTGCAATCCTAGTTAGCTCAAGGGCTCCTCAAGTATTTGACTTATGACCTAAGTAACTGGGCAGGCTGATAAGAACAGACAAAGTGAGCTATTTTGCAGGCTAGTAAACTTTCATCTTAAACTAAACTTCTTTGGTTCTGGTGAGGGCAATTAAGGGGGCGATGGGCGACAAACAGGCACTGGCTCTCCAAGCAGGGGCCTAGTATATCCTGTTTCTTCTGTAGTTTGCTGACCTAAACTGATTCAAGGCACTATGTCTTGGAAATAAACCACTATATACATTATTTACTTCAAGTTCATCATCATGTTCCCAGCGCTCAGCATAGTGTGGGAAACAGAGACAAGAGACAGCAATGGAGCCTTCAATGCTCTAACGGCCCCCAGATCGCTGTGTAAACTCCTCCTGCCCATCTGCCCTGATGTGGAGAGTGCCTGGCAGAGCTGTGTCAGGACTGGAATTTAGTGAGCCGGTCCATGGCATCCCCGCTCTTTTAGTGGAAGAAACTGCACCAGGACTACTATCTTTAGAGCTTCCCAAACCACACTGTTACTCCGCCTTCTGTTTAAAATCTCTTGAAATTCACACCGCAATGGCACAGTCCCTCAATTCTCTCCAAAAAAACTGGGGTACTTAGCCCCCCGTGATGGCAAGTGAAGAAGACTCCACCGTGTTCATGGGCAAATTATTCAAGCATTTATCAGCCCCTAGCTTGGAAATTCTTTGGCTGACGAGTTTCTGCCTCCTGGTCTGTCCACATTAGGAGAGGACTGGGCGGGGGCTTGGCCAAGGTGAAGTAGCTCCAGGAACGCTCGCAGAGACAAATCCTTTGCCCTTTTCTGTCCTCTCTCCTGCCAACACCCCACATGGGTATTTTGCTGAGGAATGAGCGTGCCTTCACCAGCACGGGGATGTCCAGCATCTGTCGGCACACGTTTTCCGAGTGCTCCCCGTCCCTCCCTGGTTCCAGAGTGGGTCATACAAAGCACAGAAAACCCTCTCTGTCTCAAGACAGTGTAGCTAGCAAGTCAAAACTAGCACCACTCATTAGATAGTGAGCAATTCAGTGCTAATTGACAGAAAATGGGTAAAAAAAATTCACAATCATATTTTTAAAGTAGTTTTTATGAAAGTATAATATTCATACAAAATCATAAATGTACCAATCATAAATGTACAGCTCATTGAATTTTCACAAAATGTTTACACCCAGATCAAGAAGAGAAAATTACCAGAACCTACCAGCACCATCCCCCCCATGCAAGGATCCTACTGTCCTGGCTTCCAGCACCACAGCCTAGCTCTGTTCGTTTTTGAACGTAGTGTAGCTGGAATCGTAGAATCTGAATGCCCTTCCTCCTGGCTTCTTCCACCCAACATTACGCTGGTGAACTCACAGGTGCTGGGGTTCACTCATCGCTGTAGATGTGTGGTATCCATTTATCCATGCTGCCCCATTGGTGGGCATTTGCCATCTCTCCCATTTGGAACTATTACAAACAGTTCTGCCCTGGAGGGCTTGGCGGCCACACATCCCCATGCCTGTTGCATGACTGTCCAGCCAAGGACTTGCTGGATGCAGGGGGCACCTGTGGTCAGCTCTTGTGGATATCCCCAGCAGGTGCCCAGAGTGGTTGCCTCATGGTTCTATTTAGCGATCCTTATGACTTCAAATTTAAATAAAACTACCACCCAGGAGGGAAAACACACTACTACGGAGCACCTCACGTATCCTGGCATGAGACACGGCTCTCACCAGAGGACGGCATTGAGTAAAGGAAAGGAAAGCAGCCATGCAGTCACAGGTGCCCTTGAATTTCCCCTGGGAAGTCACCCGGTGGGGAGGGGGAGAGCGGGGAGACTGAAACTTCAGCTTTCAATAGACACAGCTGTGAAGACGATCCCATGTCCAGGAAACCTGGAGTACCCCCAGAACATCTCTCATCATTAAGAAGGCAACGACAGGCTTCCATGCAGAGGCTGCCAGTAGCCAGGAGGGAAGGCTGTCTGGGCTCACGCTTGCCAGGCTGGGTGTTGGTCCACTCCCCACTGTTGTTTACATTGTTTATCATTCATTCTCATTCTCTCTCTCTCTCTCTTTCTCTCTCTCATTTCTCTTTCCCCAATTCTCTCTTCCCATCCCCACAACTTGTGTCATTGTATTTATAAAAGTCAAACAAGGTGACTCCATTTTATCATCCTCTTTTTCAAAGCTGATGCAGCTAAGGCTCAGAGAGGCTAAGCAGTTAGCCCAAGGTCACAGAGCATTCACACACACACACAACTCCCTGGCGCCCCAGGGCATGATCTTTCAGCTGTACCATCTCTCTACAAAGCCACCAGGATCATATAATGAAGAATGTAAAGAGACTCTCTTCCTACCAGAAAGTCCCTTATATGTGAACAAACCCCTAGGACACCAGAAGGACTCTGTGAGATTTGCGTAGAAATCCCCTGATATTTCAGTTCTCCCAGTGAGTGGACACTATTTCTCATCAGGAGGCTTCGATCTCTGTAAATTCGCCCCCAGTGTTCTGAAAGGGGTAGATTACGCCTAGGAGTGACCAGTCAATTGTTAAAGAAGATTTCAGTCGAGGCTTTGCTTGTGAAGGTGCACTGCTCACAACTTAGCTTCCCCTGTATGGTTCACAAATGTGAAGGACCAAGCAGAGCATTTATGAGTACCAAGGCTGTGGCTCACTCTCAGGTCAGAGTTTTAATTGTCCACTGTCTACATCTGAGTAAAGATGCATCCGTCAAGTCCTAACATGGAACCCAGAGTAGAGTCTTTCTGCCCTGAGTAGGTCTTGATCCAGAGATCCAGTAAGGGCCCCTAGAAACAAGCATGGATGCCCCGGTCCTTCCAACCTCCCCAGAAGCAGAGAGAGGGCACGCAGCTGGACTGGGTTGCGTTAGCTAAGCTGTGGCTCATGGATAGGGGTGCCTGCTGGCTGCCTCAACCAGTAAGGAGGGGGCTGCTGTTCCGGAAAAGCATGGTCCTCTCCTCTGGCAAGTCCACCATCATATTCCAACAGGGTAAGCACAGTGGCACGCAGGGAGGGGAATAACCCAGTATCACAGGCAGCCCCAAAGAAAGGGCAGTGGGACGAGTGAGTGTGGTCTCCAGTTTTCTCACTGGAAGCCTACAGGCCTTCCAGGGCTGGGCTACCTGGAAGTACCAGACCTTTTAGTTTACATCACTAAAAACCAACCACATTCTTACATCTCAAAGAACTTGCACTTAAATCAAACTGCCAAAATATAATCAAGTTGCATGACTCTGATTTTAATTTAAGGCCTAAATTTCTCCAGTAGTGTAGGGAACACTCAGGTGACCAGTGTTGGGAGCCATATCACCAAGTGGCATTTGCTTGGGAAGCCAAAGTCCCCCAAAAGGAACTGGGCCTGGAGAACCTTATCAATATGTCATCAGTAACGTTAACTGCCCCTTGATTAACCTTTTCCTCTTTGTAATTATTTTTCCTCCACGACTCCTGTGACATTCTTTCCAATGGTTTTGAAGACAAAGCAAAGTGTGCTGCCAAGCCCTCTACAGGCTTCCTTGGGCATAGACAGGCCACATAACATTTACTGCAACTTTAAGAAATTGTTTAATAGGAAAGGAATCTTCCTAAAAGCATTTTCTGATCATCATTAAAGAATTCAATCCCCTCTTTTAGCTTAGAGATAAATAAAGTCCTGATTACTGGAACAAAGTACCTTGAGAATTTCCCATTTATTCCCCGATGATATAATCCTCATGCCAATAAATTGACCATGTGATGTACATGCTCCTGTAATGCCACGTGTTAATGTCAGGGAATAAATTCGCAATCTGATTTGATTTTTTTTTGGAGGGGAGAGAACCTGAAATAACATAATGCAGACACATAATCAGCAGACACAAATACGCTGTTCATCCGATTTCACACACACTCACAACCAAACCTCACTTCTGAAATCACCATAATTACTTTTTCAAATAATTCATTTTTAATGATTATAAAAGTCTGCATTCCTGTTGTGGAAAATATAGGAAATAAGAAAATAACAATCACCACTAAGCCTATGATCCACAAATAAGCCCTGTTAACATTTTTGGTCTATTGCATTTTAATACTTTTCAAAACATACATAATTTTACAACCCAATATCACATTGTAGATGCAACTTGTACTGATTTTTTTTTCACTCTACATGCAACATCGTCAAAGTATGTCAAAATGTGGAAGGATATATGCTAAGGTGTTAGTGATAACCTCTGGGTGTTATTTTCTTATTTGCTTTATGCTTTATTGCCTATATTTTCTAATTTTCTATAATGCACATTCATTATTATGAAAAGATTATTTTTAAATTCAGAAAGATTATTTTCCATGGCTGCATACCATTACATCTTATGGATATACCCTGATCTACTTAATCTTTATCAAAATGGTGGACAGCTGCCCTTTCCAATATCTTGGGATGTGTTCATGTGGTTACATGTTTTTGTGAAATTTGCAAGAGTAAACTATAACCACAGTCATATGAGATCATTCTAACTTCCCTCCTGCACATCTTTGCTGTCAGGTTGTACTGGGAGGAAGTTGAATTGAGGGCATTTATGGGACTCACCATCATTTCTCATTGTACCTGTTACTGCAGCCACCTTAGCATGGGGATGCTTTCAGGATG
The DNA here is from genome assembly GCF_009764315.1 of Trachypithecus francoisi. Classification (NCBI taxonomy): domain Eukaryota; kingdom Metazoa; phylum Chordata; class Mammalia; order Primates; family Cercopithecidae; genus Trachypithecus; species Trachypithecus francoisi. The sequence continues at coordinate 1,260,591 of NW_022681467.1, forward strand.
CTCCCAATGTCAGCAAATCTATGAGGATTTAAGGAGATTCTAGGAAGATGGCAGCAGTGATATGGGTTTTGAATCTCCTTGAATCCTACACAAAAATAACATGGAAATTAGATAGTAAAACCAAAAACACATGGACAAATTCACAACAAAACTAGATGATACAGTCCCCACCCCCTAGGCCCTACATACAAGCAAGTGGGGGCGACCACCATGGCCACAGCCCTGCGTGATACCAGCATCTGCGTGGAGGGAGAAGAGGGAAGCAAGGGAAACCTGGAAAAAGGATGACTTGGGAAAGAATTCAGGACAAATGAAAATCATCTCAGAAATGAGGGCTAAACTGGAAGGAACACAAGAGCAAATAACAGGCAGTCAATGCACTGAGAGAAATAGGAGGAATTTGTTTTAGCTGTTAAGGACATAAAGGAAAAAATAAAAAGGACTTTTAAGGAAATGACAAGTAGGCAAAAATGATTCAGCATATAGGTAATAAAGTATCTAGAGAAAAAACCCGAAGTAAAATAGTAGAACAAATACTGAACTCTGCAATGGCAAAACAAAAACAAAAACAAACCAAAAAAAAACTTTCCCACAATTTAAAATTCAGAAAACAACAAAAAAGAGTTGAAACTACATTCTGAAAGAGCACAGTGAGTACCTGAGAATATCAACCCAAAAGGACCAGCACCAAGACATAGGCTAGGAAAACTACTGAACTCTATTTTTTTTTTATTTTTTTATTTTTTTTATTTTTATTTTTTTATTTTTATTTTTTGAGACGGAGTCTCGCTCTGTCGCCCGGGCTGGAGTGCAGTGGCCGGATCTCAGCTCACTGCAAGCTCCGCCTCCCGGGTTTACGCCATTCTCCTGCCTCAGCCTCCCGAGTAGCTGGGACTACAGGCGCCCGCCACCTCGCCCGGCTAGTTTTTTTTGTATTTTTTAGTAGAGACGGGGTTTCACCGTATTAGCCAGGATGGTCTCGATCTCCTGACCTTGTGATTCGCCCGTCTCGGCCTCCCAAAGTGCTGGGATTACAGGCTTGAGCCACCGCGCCCGGCCGAAAACTACTGAACTCTAAAGACAAGTAAATGATTCCTTTGCGAATCTGGGTGGAATAGACATGAATGAACATAAAATCAAAGGGAGAGAAAATCTGATTACCATTCATGTGGAGAGCAACACTTACTCCAAAAGGAGATGGAGGAATCAATTCTGCAACCCAAGGAGCTGCTCTCGGTCAGTGCCATGGGGCTTCGTCTGTGCAGGGGGCACAGGCAGGCCTGGACGCCCATGTGTGGCAGCGTGATAAGGCCGGAAGGGAACATCACACCCAGCCCAGACTGGCATGGAGCCACCAGTTGGACACCCACATGGGAGCGTAAGCCAAGAGGGAATCCTCTAGGAGGAGTGGGCCAAGCCACACAAGTGCAGGGAGGAGAGAGGAGCGAGGAGGGAGAGCCACATTGTGTCATGCTGGAGTGAGTAGGTTTGTGGGGACTCAAATGGGCCCTTTCTACCAAAGCACAAGCATTCAGGACAACCATCACCAAGTTCAGCTGCAGTCCTAGCACCCTACTGCTGTCTGTTTTCATAGGAGCACCAGTCCAAAAAGTGTATCAAGGCACATGTACATAGAACTGTGACATGCAGTTTGGCTTTGGAAATCTTGAGCAATGCACCATGCCCAGGAAAACCGTAGATGTCCTTGACTGTCCTGGACCAGAATGACCAAATCATCGCTGCATCTGCACAGTCCCAGAAATAAAACCACCAACCTAGTTTTCAGCCAGCTCAGTTTTTAAAAGTTAGTAAATATACAGTTGTAAAGTTCAAAGTCATGAAAAACAAGGAAAGACTGAGTGACAAATGAAAGATTAAGGAGAGAGACATGATGACTAAATAACGCAGGGCATCCTGGATTCAATTCTGAAATAGAAAAATTACATTGGTGAAAAAACTGGTGAAACCCAGCTGAAGTGTGTCATTTAGTAAATGGCATTGCACAAGGGTGAATTCTTAGTTTTCATCAATGTCACATAGCTATGTAAGTTGCTAACATTTGGGGAAACTGGATAAAGGGTATTTGGGAACTTTGTACTATGCCTGAAACTCAGCTATATATCTAAAATTATTTCAAAATATAAAGTTTAAAAAATAGCTAACATTTTGCAATAGTAGCACAGAAAAAAACAACTAGTTATTTGGCTGAATCAGTTTCTTTTTTACCTTTTCGATGGTCCTTAGAACATCACAAGGTACTGTGGGTGGGTCCCAAGTGTTCTGCCCCTGTGTTGAGGTCAGAGCTCTCCCTGGACTTGCCACTATGATCCCCTTAGCAAGGAACTGCTGGGGATGCCCAGGAGCTCTGGTACTGGTCCCTACTGTGGCCATGAACTCCCACATGGAGAGAAGTCAGTGGGTGACACCTTCCTGGACTTTCCCTGTGCCTGTCCAGCCACTGTCCTCGACAGTTTTGCTCTCTGACTACAACTGGATGTGGGGATGTTGTTGATGCACTTGAAGGGTTGATGCCTCGCCCATCCTTTCTCACCCTGCAGCACAGTGCTGATGCAGCTAAGACCATGGCCCTGCCTTGCATGCCCACAAAACCACACCCACACCATCCCAGAAGGTCTCCCTTAGTCTGGCACCAATGCAAACAGCTCAGCACTGTCATCACGTCCTGGGCCTCCAACTCTGCCCCATTTGCTAACCCGGACCCTTGCCACGTCTTCTGGCTCCAGTCCCCAGATAGCAGAGCCTGACCCCAGCCAGATGCAGGCTGTCAACCCCGGAGGGAACCCAGGGGCAGGAGTAAGGCTGGGGAGGCAGAGCTGACAGAGGTGGGGTGGGATATTGAGTCAGCTCCTCTGTCTGCCTTTGGGAGTGTGTCTGAGAACAGTCCTGGGGAGGAAGGGGAGCATTCCCCCACTGGCCCCCGTGCATGGCTGGTCCAGGCCCCTGTGCGCTGGCTCACCACCGGCAATGCACACTCCATGACCAGGGAGCCCCACGCAGGAAGGCAGAGGCCATGCCAGGCCACATTACCTCTGGGCAAAGCTCTCAGAATCCTGCCAGCATGCAAGGAGAAACTGAGAGGATGGGCAGTGGGGAAGGCAGGGTCCAGGGCAGCTGCCCCATCCTCCCAACAGAGCAACTGCGAGTCTCTGAGGCATTCTCTGCCCAGGAACCCAGCCAAGCCCACATGAGGGCAGGTGGGAGGGCCAAGGGGCTAACACCCCCAGGGCAGCCTCAACCGCTTAGTGTTAGTGGATCAAGACCCCAGCTTCCCCACCTGCCAGGTAAGACAATGCTGAGGTATGGTCCGCACATGGTCCTGGGGGTCCCTAGCAGGTGTGAGCCTCTGCTGTCCACAGTGGAAACCTGTGTCAATGAACACTCGCTGGCTGGCTTCCCTCCCTCCCACATCCCCTCCCCACAACTGCCTTCCAGGACCACATTCACCACTTGCACCCAATCCTACCCATAGGGACTGCTTTCAGAGAATCCATTTAAAACTGACTAAGTGGGCGTTGGAACCCTACACTGTCTGATTCAGACCCAAAACGTTTAAACACAATGCTACTACCCTCGGTTGTTGGGAATGTTGGGTTATTCGTGGGTTCCATTTGGATACTGGCCCTGTGACGGCCACAGGACATGGGACGCCACCCATCCACTGATGCCACCTTTCTACCTCCTGCCCCAACAATGCCTCGGCAAAATGGGCACCAGAGACTCTGGGCACGTTCTGTGCTTCTCCAGATCCAGGGACCACGGAGGAGGGAGACTGTCTTCACCTCTCTGCTCTGCAGCTTTAGATTCTGCAAGCCACACACCTTCCCTGTGGCTCCAAACCCCTCCACGGGTTTATCTCCCCCAAGGGAAAATCATCACGGGGTTCTTCCTTTTACACGCACTGGCTGCAGCCACAGCCTGGGGGACCAGGGCTGGACGGCGCCACAGGCAGGAGAGGGCCCGGACTCCCGAGTCACCTCCCGAGTCACCGTGGGAGGCTAATCAGGCCACGCTGACCTTCGCCTCCAGCACAGCCTCCGCTTCACTCCCTTCATGGGCCTGGGCATCATCTCTGGGCCTGGGCACACCCTAGGACAGTCAGAGGCGGCGGCTTCCATGCGCCTCCCTCCCTCGGGCCTCACCCCCTTAATTCTCTCACTCCAAAACCTCCCGGACCCACCACTAAAAACCCTTCCTTTAAATCACCCGGGAGTAACAATGCGGCTGTCGCGGTGGTGGGTCATTTGGTTTTGGGTCGCGTGACCTCAGCGAGTGTGTCTCCATGGGGGAGCCGAGAGCGCTGATGTGCCCCCCGGATGCGGGAGAGTCCACTCCAGGATCGCTGCTCCTGGAAAACCGCGTCTTCAGTGAGGGTGCAGCCCAAGCCCCTCCAGTTGGGGGCTGGCGGGGGAGGGAAGGCACTGGAGGACGAGGCCCAGAGGTGAGTTGCAAAGCCAGGCTGCCAGGCTAACCACGCCCAGCTTCCGCCAGCCACCGACTAGGCTGCAGAGACGCTTCCAGAACATCATGCGGGTGCGCTGGCCGGCCCTGGGTGTCTGGGTCGAGGCCCCTCCCAGCCCACCTGAGAGAGCACTCCCGCCTCCCACTACCCGGGGCGCCCACCACCCCGGCCTCCGCCGTCGCTTCGCGACAGCACCCCCAGGGCCCGGCGTCCTGGGCCTCTGACTCTGCCCCGTTTGCTAACCCGGACCCTCGCCGCATCTTCCGGCTCCAGTATCCCCGGGAACCTCCTCCTTTTCATCGCTTCGACAAGACCTTCTGAGGCCACATCTCGAGACAACATCTCTCTGTCCCCGCTTTCTTTGGCTCTCAAAATTGTGCTGTGCTCCCTCATCTCAACAGCGTTACGTTGATTTTCGAGCTCTTCCTGGCTCTCCCTGGCTCTTTGCTGGCGTCACTCGGTTCTCCGCGCATCCCCGTGCGCACGTGTTAACTGTGCCAGCTCCGTGCGAGCTGCAGTTGTTAGGGTCGGTAGATTACAGCGAAGCTGCAGTTAGCAGCTCCTCTGCCTGGCCCTGCACACCGTGAGACTCCAGGCAGTGCCCGGGGCCGCCTGGGGAACAGAGGAAGGAAAAGCCAAACCCTGCAGAGGAAGGACTAGAGCTGGCAGCCAGGTCGGCTGCAAAAGGAGAGAGAGGTGGGCAGTCCAGGCCTGGGATGAGTCAGCCTAAACTCGAATCGCTGTGTCAATGGGCTGGTCACTTAGCCCTTTTAAGCCTCAATTTCCTCATCTCTAAAATGTGGATAATAACAAGATCCTCACAGGGCATCCAGTGGTGGAGGCTGTGTGATGAACCCAGCCAAGGCCTGTGGAGTTTTCTGTGCTCCCTGCTGTTGCTGTTGTCATCATTAGCCACCGTTTTTGCAAATCTCGGAAGCCTCGTAGACAGAAAACCAGCTGTTCTTGATGACCACTCGTGAAAGGAGAAGCAGATTTTTTAATCAGAATGATTCAAAGAACTTTCTCCTGGCAACAGTTGTTAAATCCAGGCCTTGGAATTTCTCTGAAAGAGAATTCTGCTGGGTGCCCTGCCTCACACCTGTAATCCTAGCACTTTGGGAAGCCGAGGTGGGAGGATTACTTGAGGCCAGGAGTTCAAGACCAGCCTGGGCAACACAGTGAGACCCGTATCTACAAAAAGATTAAAATAAAAATAAATTAGCAGAGTAAGGTAGCGCATGCCTGTAGCCCCAGCTACTCAGGAGGCTAAGGCGAGAGGATTGCTTAAGCCTAGGAGGTCAAGGCTGCAGTGAGCTATGATTGCACCACTGTGCTGCAGCTGGACAACAGAGTGAGACCCCGTCTGTAAAGAAAACAGTAAGTACAAATAAATAAAAGAGGATTCAGTATCATCAGGCTTGAGTGGTTCCTGAGAGAGAAAAGACCTAGATCATTCCTTAAGTTCCTCCTGGAGCCCCAATATCTTGATTCTGTGACTCTTCATATCTCCCTAATTAAATTGTCTGGTTTAATCCTCTCCTTGAGTCCTCTCCTCGGCCTCTGTCCTCCCCAGCCTTGCATCCATTCCATGCCCACCTTCCGTGCTGGGGATGACTTACTAACTGCCGGCTTGCAGATTCACAACCACTCAACAATATGCTGCACAGACAGACTGCCTTGCTCCATGGACACCCTCCTTTGTGTGAAGACCAACTGCTTATGGGCAGTTGGAATGTCTTCTAAGCAGACAAAAGGACTGCTCAAGTGTGCAACTATTTGGGGGCAGTGGCCACTCCCTCCACTGGTGGTTAAGGGCTGTGCTGCCTGGAGCCAGCTGCTGAGTCCTGGAGAAGAATAGAGCAGGCATGTGGACGCCACAAAAGCTGCCCAGCCCCGTGCCCCAGGCCAGCCCAGGACGCAGCACATCCTCAACATATGGGTCCCTGGGGGGTGTTCCCCTCATTTAACAATCATGACTTCCCCCTTCAGGAGACAACAAAATTTGGAAACCTTAAATGGGCTGTGTGACTAAATTAAATTCCCAAGGCAGCCAGAACCAAGACGCTAATTGCCTTGGCTCATGGTTCTTACCCTCCGTGAGACAGATTGGCTCATTTTTCAGGCGACTAATTATTAATTTGAAGCCATGAATAGAAAGAGATGGGAAGGACCTGTCACCTCCCGCTTGGTGAATGCTAAAGCTTTGTCATTTGCAGGCACAGGAGAGTGCAGGCAGGCCTTTGAGTGAGCCAGGCGACAAGTCAGGGGTCCCATATGTACAAACTGCATCCTGGCATTGCTTCTGCTCTGTGCAACGTGGTGGGAGCCCACTTAGAATCAACTGCCAACATCAGAGCTCATGGGACACAAGGGCCATGTTATCTGAGGCCTCAACAAATTCAGACTTCAGAGAGATCTCCAAAGTTTGTATAAAAGTCTCTGCTGGGCCGGGCGCGGTGGCTCAAGCCTGTAATCCCAGCACTTTGGGAGGCCGAGACGGGCGGATCATGAGGTCAGGAGATCGAGACCATCCTGGCTAACACGGTGAAACCCCGTCTCTACTAAAAAAAATACAAAAAATTAGCCGGGCGAGATGGCGGGCGCCTGTAGTCCCAGCTACTCGGGAGGCTGAGGCGAGAGAATGGCGTAAACCCAGGAGGCGGAGCTTGCAGTGAGCTGAGATCTGGCCACTGCACTGCAGCCTGGGCGACAGAGCGAGACTCCGTCTCAAAAAAAAAAAAAAAAAAAAAAAAGTCTCTGCTGGTATAAAACAGTGTAATTCTGAGTTACACTGTCAGAATTTTAAAATGTTAAAGTTCTTTATACAACTTTAAACTTGTGTCCTAGCCGGGAGCAGTGGCTCACACTTATAATCCCAGCACTTTGGGAGGCCAAGGTGGGCGGATCACCTGAGGTCAGGAGTTCAAGACCAGCCTGGCCTATATGGTGAAATCCCCGCCTCTACTAAAAATGCAAAAATTAGCTAGGCATGGTGGCAGGCACCTGTAATCCCAGCCACTCAAGAGGCTGAGCCAGGAGAATTGCTTGAACCCAGGAGGTGGAGGTTGCAATGAGCCAAGATCGCGCCACTGCACTCTAGCTTGGGTGACAGAGTGAGACTCTGTCACAAAAAAAAAAAAAAAAAAATTGGGGGGGCGCCCAAGATGGCCGAATAGGAACAGCTCCCGCCTCCAGCTCCCAGTGTAAGCGACACAGAAGATGGGTGATTTCTGCATTTTCAACTGAGGTACCGGGTTCATCTCACTGGGGCATGTCGGACAGTCGGTGCTGGTCAGCGGGTGCGGCCCAACCAGCAAGAGCTGAAGCAGGGTGAGGCATCGCCTCACCTGGGAAGCGCAAGGGGGAAGGGAATTCCTTTTCTTAGGCAAGGGAAACTGAGACACACAACACCTGGAAAATTGGGTAACTCCCACTCTAATACTGCACTTTGCCAAAGGTCTTAGCAAACAGCACACCAGGAGATTATATCCCACACCTGGCCCAGAGGGTCCCACACCCACAGAGCCTCCCTCATTGCTAGCACAGCAGTCTGAGATCTAACTGCAAGGCAGCAGCGAGGCTGGGGGAGGGGTACCCACCATTGCTGAGGCTTAAGTAGGTAAACAAAGCCGCCAGGAAGCTTGAATTGGGTGGGGCCCACCACAGCTCAAGGAGGCCTGCCTGCCTGTGTAGACTCCACCTCTGGGGACAGGGCATAGCTAAACAAAAAGCAGCAGAAACCTCTGCAGATGTAAAAGTCCCTGTCTGACAGCTTTGAAGAGAGCAGTGGTTCTCCTAGCACAGAGGTTGAGATCTGAGAATTGACAGACTGCCTGCTCAACTGGGTCCCTGACCCCTGAGTAGCCTAACTGGGAGGTATCCCCCACTAGGTGCAGACCAACACCTCACACCTCACCCAGCTAGGTACACCTCTGAGACGAAGCTTCCAGAGCAAGAATCAGACAGCAACACTCGCTGTTCAGCAATATTCTATCTTCTGCAGCCTCCGCTGCTGATACCTAGGCAAACAGGGTCTGAAGTGGACCTCAAGCAAACTCCAACAGACCTGCAGCTGAGGGTCCTGACTGTTAGGAGGAAAACTAACAAACAGAAAGGACAACCACACCAAAACCCCGTCATTACATCATCATCATCAAATACCAAAGGCAGATAAAGCCACAAAGATGGGGAAAAAGCAGTGCAGAAAAGCTGGTAATTCAAAAAATCAGAGCGCACCTCCCCCTCCAAAGGAACGCAGCTCATCACCAGCAATGGAACAAAGCTGGATGGAGAATGACTTTGGCGAGTTGAGAGAAGAAGGCTTCAGTCGATCAAGCTTCTCAGAGCTAAAGGAGGAACTACGTACCCAGCGCAAAGAAACTAAAAACCTTGAAAAAAGAGTGGATGAATGGATAACTAGAATAATCAATGCAGAGAAGACCATAAACAAACTGATAGAGATGAAAACCATGACATGAGAACTACATGAAAAATGCACAAGCTTCAGTAACCGATTTGATCAACTGGAAGAAAGAGTATCAGTGATTGAAGATCAAATGAATGAAATGAAGTGAGAAGAGAAGTATAGAGAAAAAAGAGTAAAAAGAAATGAACAAAGCCCCCAAGAAATATGGGATTATGTGAAAAGACCAAATCTACGTCTGACTGGTGTGCCTGAAAGTGACGGGAAAATGGAACCAAGTTGGAAGCACTCTGCAGGATATCATCCAGGAGAACTTCCCCAACCTAGTAAGGCAGGCCAACATTCAAATTCAGGAAATACAGAGAATACCACAAAGACACTCCTCGAGAAGAGCAACTCCAAGACACACAATTGTCAGATTCACCAAAGTTAAAATGAAAGAAAAAATGCTAAGGGCAGCAAGAGAGAAAGGTCAGGTTACCCACAAAGGGAAGCCCATCAGACTAACAGCAGATCTCTTGGCAGAAACTCTCCAAGCCACAAGAGAGTGGGGGCCAATATTCAACATTATTACAGAAAAGAATTTTCACCCAGAATTTCATATTCAGTCAAACTAAGTTTCATAAGTGAAGGAGAAATAAAATCCTTTATAGACAAGCAAATGCTTAGAGATTTTGTCACCACCAGGCCTACCCTACAAGAGATCCTGAAGGAAGCACTAAACATGGAAAGGAACAACTCGTACCAGCCATTGCAAAAACATGCCAAAATGTAAAGACCATCGATGCTAGGAAGAAACTGCATCAACTAACGAGCAAAATAACCAGCTAATGTCATAATGAAAGGATCAAGTTCACACATAACAATATTAACCTTAAATGTAAATGGACTAAATGGTCCAATTAAAAGACATAGACTGTCAAATTGGATAAAGAGTCAAGACCCATCAGTTTGCTGTATTCAGGAGACCCATCTCACATGCAGAGACACACATAGGCTCAAAATAAAGGGATGGAGGAAGATCTACCAAGCAAATGGAAAACAAAAAAAAGCAGAGGTTGCAATCCTAGTCTCTGATAAAACAGACTTTAAACCATCAAAGATCAAAAGAGACAAAGAAGGCCATTACATAATGGTAAAGGGATCAATTCATCAGAAAGAGCTAACTGTCTTAAATATATATGCACCCAATATAGGAGGACCCAGATTCATAAAGCAAATCCTTAGAGACTTACAAAGAGACTTAGACTCCCATACAATAATAATGGGAGACTTTAACACCCCACTGTCAACATGAGACAGATCAATGAGACAGAAAGTTAACAAGGATATCCAGGAATTGAACTCAACTCTGCACCAAGAGGACCTAACAGACATCTACGGAACTCTCCACCCCAAGTCAACAGAATATACATTCTTCTCAGCACCACATCACTGTTATTCCAAAATTGACCACATACTTGGAAGTAAAGCACTCCTCAGCAAATGTAAAAGAACAGAAATTATAACAAACTGTCTCTCAGACCACAGTGTAATCAAACTAGAACTCAGGAATAAGAAACTCAATCAAAACCACTCAACTACATGGGAATGAACAACCTGCTTCTGAATGACTACTGGGTACGTAACAAAATGAAGGCAGAAATAAAGATGTTCTTTGAAACCAATGAGAACAAAGATACAACATACCAGAATCTCTAGGACACATTTAAAGCAGTGTGTAGAGGGAAATTTATAGTACTAAATGCCCACAAGAGAAAGCAGGAAAGATCTAAAATTGACACCCTAACATCACAATTAAAAGAACTAGAGAAGCAAGAGCAAATACATTCAAAAGCTAGCAGAAGGGACGAAATAACTAAGATCAGAGCAGAACTGAAGGAGATAGAGACACAAAAAACCCTTCAAAAAGTCAACGAATCCAGGAGCTGGTTTTTTGAAAAGATCAACAAAATTGATAGGCCCCTAGCAAGACTAATAAAAAAGAAAAGAGAGAAGAATCAAATAGACGCAATAAAAAATGATAAAGGGGATATCACCACTGACCCCACAGAAATACAAACTACCATCAGAGAATACTAAAACACCTCTATGCAAATAAACTAGAAAACCTAGAAGAAATGGATAATTTCCTGGACACTTACACTCTCCCAACACTAACCCAGGAAGAAGTTGAATCCCTGAATAGACCAATAGCAGGCTCTGAAATTGAGGCAATAATTAATAGCCTACCAACCAAAAAAAGTCCAGGACCAGATGGATTCACAGCCGAATTCTACCAGAGGTACAAGAAGGAGCTGGTACCATTCCTTCTGAAACTATGCCAATCAATAGAAAAAGAGGGAAACCTCCCTAACTCATTTTATGAGGCCAATATCATCCTGATACCAAAGCCTGGCAGAAACACAACAAAAAAAGGGAATTTTAGACCAATATCCCTGATGAACATTGATGCAAAAATCCTCAATAAAATACTGGCAAACCGAATCCAACAGCACATCAAAAAGCTTATCCACCATGATCAAGTGGGCTTTATCCCTGGGATGCAAGACTGGTTTGACGTATGCAAATCAATAAATGTAATCCAGAACCAATGACAAAAACCACATGATTATCTCAATAGATGCAGGAAAAGCCTTTGACAAAATTCAACAGCCCTTCATGCTAAAAACTCTCAATAAATTTGGTACTGATGTAACATATCTCAAAATAATAAGAGTTATTTATGACAAACCCACAGCCAATATCATACTGAATGGGCAAAAACTGGAAGCATTCCCTTTGAAAACTGGCACAAGACAGGGAAGCCATCTCTCACCACTCCTATTCAACATAGTGCTGGAAGTTCTGGCTAGGGCAATCAGGCAAGAGAAAGAAATAAAATGTATTTGGTTAGGAAAAGAAGAAGTCAAATTGTCCCTGTTTGCAGATGATGTGATTGTATATTTAGAAAACCCCATCGTGTCAGCCCAAGATATCCTTAAGCTGATAAGCAACTTCAGCAAAGTCTCAGGATACAAAATCAATGTGCAAAAATCACAAGCATTCTTACACACCAGTAACAGACAAACAGAGAGCCAAATCATGAATGAACTCCCATTCACAATAGCTTCAAAGAGAATAAAATACCTAGGAATCCAACTTACAAGGGATGTAAAGGACCTCTTCAAGGAGAACTACAAACCACTGCTCAAGGAAATAAAAGAGGACACAAACAAATGGAAGAACATACCATGCTCATTGATAGGAAGAATCAATATCATGAAAATGGCCATACTGCCCAAGGTAATTTATAGATTCAATGCCATCCCCATTAAGCTACCAATGACTTTCTTCACAGAATTGGAAAAAACTGCTTTAAAGTTCACATGGAACCAAAAAAGACTCCGCATTGCCAAGACAATCCTAAGCCAAAAGAACAAAGCTGGAGGCATCACACTACTTGACATCAAACTATACTACAAGGCTACAGTAACCAAAACAGCACGGTACTGGTACCAAAACAGAGAAATAGACCAATGGAACAGAACAGAGCCCTCAGAAATAATACCACACATCTACAGCCATCTGATCTTTGACAAACCTGACAAAAACAAGAAATGGGGAAAGGATTCCCTATTTAATAAATGGTGCTGGAAAAATTGGCTAGCCATAAGTAGAAAGCAGAAACTGGATCCTTTCCTTACTCCTTATACGAAAATTAATTCAAGATGGATTAGAGACTTAAATGTTAGACCTAAAACCATAAATACCCTAGAAGAAAACCTAGGCAATACCAGGAGATAGTCATGGGCAAGACTTCATGTCTAAAACACCAAAAACAACAGCAACAAAAGCCAAAATTGACAAATGGGATCTAATTAAACTAAAGAGCTTCTCCATAGCAAAAGAAACTACCATCAGAGTGAACAGGCAACCTACAGAATGGGAGAAAATTTTTGCAATCTACTCATCTGACAAAGGGCTAATATTCAGAACCTACAAAGAACTCAAACAAATTTACAAGAAAAAAACAAACAACATGATCAAAAAGTGGGCAAAGGATAGGAAAAGACACTTCTCAAAAGAAGACATTCATACAGCCAACGGACACATGAAAAAATGTTCATCATCACTCACCATCAGAGAAATGCAAATCAAAACCACAATTAGATACCACCTCACACCAGTTAGAATGGCAATCATTAAAAAGTCAGGAAACAACAAGTGCTGGAGAGGATGTGGAGAAATAGGAACACTTTTACACTGTTGGTGGGACTGTAAACTAGTTCAACTGTTGTGGAAAACAGTGTGGCGATTCCTCAAAGATCTAGAACTAGAAATACCATTTGACCCAGCCACCCCATTACTGGGTATACACCCAAAGGATTATAAATCATGCTGCTATAAAGACACATGCACATGTATGTTTATTGCAGCACTATTCACAATAGCAAAGACTTGGAATCAACCCAAATGTCTCTCAGTGACAGACTGGATTAAGAAAATGTTGCATATATACACCATGGAATACTATGCAGCCATAAAAAAGGATGAGTTCATGTCCTTTGTAGAGACATGGATGCAGCTGGAAACCATCATTCTCAGCAAATTATCACAAGAACAGAAAACCAAACACCGCATGTTCTCACTCATAGGTGGGAATTGAACAATGAGATCACTTGGACACAGGAAGGGGAACATCACACACCGGGGCCTATTGTGGGGAGTGGGGAGTGGGGAGTGGGGAGGGATAGCATTAGGAGATATACCTAATGTAAATGACGACTTAATGGGTGCAGCACACCAACATGGCACATGTATACACATGTAACAAACCTGCATGTTGTGCACATGTACCCTAGAACTTAAAGTATAATAAAAAAAAAAAAACTTGTGTCCCATGAATAAACCACATCTTTGACACTATTAATATTTTTAATAAACTCTACGATTATCTTGGGAATGGTACAACTTCTTTGCACTGTATTTTGGTATATTAAAGGCATTCATTACTCATTAAACGCAAACAACTAGGCCAGGCATGGATTACGCCTGTAATCCTAGTACTTTGGGAGGCTGAGGTGGGTGGATCATCCGAGGTCGGGAGTTTGAGATGGGCCTGGTCAATATGGTGAAACCCCATCTCTACTAAAAATACAAAAAAATTAGCCAGGCGTGGAGGCAGGCACCTGTAGTCCCAGCTGCTCGGGAGGCTGAGGTGGGAGAATGGCCTGAACCTGGGAGGTGGAGCTTGCAGTGAGCCAAGATTAGGCCACTGCACTCCAGCCTGGGCAACAGAGCGAGACTCCGTCTCAAAACAAACAAACAAACAAAAAAATTATCCAGGCTTGGTGGTGCATGCCTGAGGCAGGAGAATCGCTTGAACCCAGGAGGTGGAGGCCGCAGTAAGCAGAGATCATGCCTTTGCACTCCAGCCTGGGCAAAAAGAGCAAAACTCCATGTCGAAAAAATAAATAAAATAAAATAAATGCAAACAACTAAAATTTACCATAACTTTTGGTAACTCATTTTCTCCCCAGCTTTCTATTATTTAAAGTTTCAAATATATAGAATAATTGATAGTATTTACAATGAATCCCCATAGATCTACCATATACATTCTACAATTAATGCTATCAATTGTAAATCAAAGAACATGACTGAGGCAAGCCTCAATCATTTTAGGAAGTTGATTTGCCAAGGTTAGTGACATGCCCAGGAAAGACCATAGATCCACAGGAAAAATTGTCGTCCATACCTTTCCTGAAGAGGGTCTGGGGATGTCAATATTTAAAAGGAAAAGAGTGGGTATTGGAGAAAGAGGAGGAAATTTTTTAAAGGTGTGGGTAGATAAGAGGCAAATGGTTGTACTCTTCTGAGCCTTTGATCAGCCTTACATGTGAGAGGAGGACAGAGAAACAGGCACTTATGCTTTCATGTAGCTCAGTGATTCTACATTTTTACATGAAATAAAATAGACATGGGGCAGAGGAACTAATCAGATATGCATTTGTATTGGTGAGCAGCAAGACGAATTTGAGTTCTGTCCTTTGTACCACAGTCTATCACATTTGTCGTGCATTTCACATGAAGTTGCTGGCATCAGGGCACTTTGCCTCTAAACACCTCAGCATGTATACCATTACCAGCCATGTTTACGGGGATTTGTGGGTAAAATGTATATAGAATGTCACATCCACTCCAAAGCTCACCTTCTGTGAGTTTGGAATGTGTACCCCTGTCAAGATGCACAGGATTCATGCCCTCAGAAGCCTGGCGTCCCTTCCCAGTCAATCCTGTCCCACCTCCAACTCACCCCCAGTCCAGCCCCACAGGCAACCACAGTTCATTTTTTTCACCATAGTTATAACTCATTTTTGCTATAATATTTATATCCCAATATACCCGGAACCTCAATAAGTAAAAGTGGTCCAGGGCCCTGTCATCTTCCATGAGGTCCAGAGAGCCTCCTTACTATTCTTCTTTTTTTTTTTTTAATCGGCAAATCATCAATGTGCCCCTCCAGGTCTAAGAAGGTGAAGGGCAAATTACAAAACACAAGCTGGCTTTAAGTCCATGAGTCTGCAAGATGTCTTTTTCTTTTCTGCAAACAGGGAATATTAAGCCTGGTTGCTTTGCCTGTTCTCATGGGACACTTTAAAACAAGCAAAGTGTACACTTTGTTGGAGAACACAGAGCTCTTTGAATCTTTTGAATTGGAAATACAATCTCAAAAAAGAAAAAACAGAATTAGAGATTGATGTAAAAATCCCAGTTTTTAAGCAAAAATCAACAATGGATGCTAAAATTAATGGGTGGAAAGTTGAGTAGGAAGATATTTACATAGTCTCAAAGTATCTCCAATGAGATACTTAGCAATTTCAAAAGGAAATATGGTAACATGGCAGTGGAGAGGCCTGGCAGATGCCGCCTAAACCAGGGATGAACTCCAGCATCATCAGTGATCAGACAAACTCAAACCCACGCCTTCTTGCAGGACGTGCAGAACAGGTACATCACTGCGGTGGTATTCTTGATGAAACCACATCATCTGAATCTATCAGATGAACCCCAAATTAAGCATCATTTAATAAAATAATTTACTCTCAAAAACAGTCAAGGTCGTGGGAAAAAAAGACTGAGGAATTGTTTCATATTAAAGGAAATGAGACATGACAGCTGATTGCAAGACATGATCAAAGACTTTCTTTTGCTATAAAGGACATTAAATGGAACAACAGCAAAATCTGATGAAGATACATAAATTATAAAGAGTATTATATCAAGGTGTGTTAATTTCCTAATTTTAATAACTGTACTGCTGTTGTGAAGAGAAGATACTTGTTATTTTATAACAGCTTTGCTGAGATATAACTTTTATACCATAAAATTCATCCTATTAAAAATTCATTCCATGGTTTTAGCATATTCATAGTTATAGAATTATCACTTAGATTGTTTTAAAATATTTTCTTTGCTCCAAAAAGAAAACCATTAGCAGCCATTTAGCCACTGTTCCTTCCTTCTTCCTTCCAGCCTCTGGCAACCACGAATCTACTTTTTATCTCTGTGGATTTGCCTATTTGAACAGTCCATGTAAATGGAAACATCCAATATGTGGCCTTTGTGTCTGACTTCCCTCACTTAGCAGAATGTCTTCAAGGTTCACACAGGTTGCAGCATGTCAGAATGTCACTCTTGTTGTGGCTGAGTAGTATTCCACTGTGTGGGTCTACCACCTTGTGTTTATCCATTTATCAGTGGACAGACATTCAGGTTGTGAATAGTGCTTCTATGAGCATTTGTGAATAAGTATTTATAAGTATTTGTTTGAATATCTGTCTTCAATCATGTAGGGTATATATCCAGAAGTTTAACTGCTATATGGTATTTTTATTTTTAATTTTTTTTTGTTTTTTAAGTTAGGGTCTTACTCTGTCACCCAGGCTAGAGTGCAGTGGCGCTATCTCAGCTCACTGCAGCCTTGATCTCCTGGGCTCAAGCAATCCTCCCATCTCAGCCTCCCAAGTAGCTGGGACTACAGGCATCCACCATCACGCCGTGCTAATTTTTTGTATTTTTTTTAGAGATGGGGTCTCACTGTGTATCCCAGGCTGGTCTTGAACTCCTGGCCTCAAGCAATCCTCCTGCCTTGGCCTCCCAAAGTAATGGGATTACAATAACAAACCACTGTGCCAGGCCTATTTTTAACTTTTTGAGGAATTCTCAAACTGTTTTCCAGAACAACTGCTCCATTTTACAATCCCACCAGCAATGCATGAGAGTTCTAATTTATCTCTCTTTTATTTTTTTTTCCAGACAGAGTCTCACTGTCACTCAGACTGGAGTGCAGTGGCATGATCTCGGCTCACTGAAGCCTGTTTCCCGGGTTCAAGTGATTCTCCTGCCTCAGCCTCCAGAGTAAATGGAATTATAGGCCTGCACCACTACGCCTGGCTAATTTTTTTGTATTTTCAATAGAGATGGAGTTTTGACATGTTGGCCAGGGTGGTCTCGAACACCTGACTTAAAGTGATCTGCCCACCTTGGCCTCCCAAAGTGCCAGGATCACAGGCTTGAGCCACTGCACCCAGCTGAGAGTTCTAATTTCTTCACATCCTCACCAACACTTGTCTTCCTCTCCTTTGTTTAAATCAGAGACAACCTAATGAAAGTGAAGTGGTATCTCATAGTTCTGTTTTTCATTTCCATGATGTCTAATGATGTTGAGCATCTTTTCATAGCTTTTTTGGCCCTTTGTATGTTTTCACTGGAGAAAAGTCTATTCAAGACCTTTCACCATTTTTTAATTGGGTTGTTTAAGTTCTGAGAGTTATTTATATGTTCTGCAAAGTAAGCCCTTCTTACACATACAATTTGCAAATATCTTCTCTCATCCTGCAGATTTTCTTTTCACTTCTTGAAAGTGTTCTTTGATGCACAAAAGATTTTAATTTTGATGGGTTGCAGTTTATCTAGCTTTTCTTTTGCCATCTATGTCATAGCTATTGTCATAGCATTATATTGCCAAATTCAAAGTTAAGAAGATTTATCCCTACATTTTTCTCTGAAAAGTTTTACAGTCTTAGCTCTGTGTTTAGGTCTTTGATTCACTTTGGGTTAATCTTCGTATACAGTATGCAGTATAGTCATTCTTTTGCATGTGGATATACAGTTGCCCCAGTATTATTTGTCGAAGAGACTTTTTTTCCAATAAATGATCTTGGCACCCTTGTTGAAAATTAATTGAACATAGATGTACTGGTTTATTTCTGGACTCTCAGTTCCATTTCACTGATCCATCGTTATGCCACAACCATGCTTCTTTGATTACTGTAGCTTTGTAGTCAAACTTTGAAATTGGAAAGTGTGTGTCTTCAAACTTTATTTTTATTTTCAAGATTGTTTTGGCTATTTGGGGTCTCTTGCAATTCCAGATGAATTTTAGAATCAGCTTTTTCATTTCTGCAAAAAAAAAGACCATTGGTATTTTGAAAGGCATTGCAATGCATCTGTAGGTCACTTTCAGGAGCACTGCCATTCTAACAATTCTTCATCTCCCAATCCACAAACACAAAGTGGCTTCCCATTTGGGTCTTTTTAAGTTTCTTCCAGCAATGTTTTATAATTTTCAGTGCATAAATCTTGCACCTCTTGGTTTAAATTTGTTCCTATGTATTTTATTCTTTTTTATGCTATTATAAATAGAATTGTTTTCTTTTTTGATTTTTTTAATAGAGACAGGATCTTGCTCTGTTGCCCAGGCTGGAGTACAATGGTGACCCTAGCTCACAGTAGTCTCAAACTCCTGGGCTCAAGTGATCCTCCTACCTCAGCCTGCTGAGTAGCTGGGACTATAGGCAAACGCCACCACACCTGGCAATTTTTTTAAGAGACTGGGTCTTGCTCTCTTGCCTAGGCTGGTTTTGTACTCCTGGCCTCAAGCAATCCTCCTACCTCTGTCTCCAGAAGTGCTGGGATTATAGGCATGAGCCACCACACTCAGACAAGATTGTTTTCTTAATTTATTTCTCAGGTTGTTCATTGCTAGTGTATAGAAGTACAACTAATTTAATGTATTGACCTTGTACACTGCAAATTTGCTGAACTTGTTTATTAGCACTAGTGGATTTTTTATGAATTCTTTAAATTTTTTATATGTAAAATTATGTCATGTGCAATAGAGATAACTTTACTTCTTGCTTTCCAATTTAGATGCCTTTTTTTTTGTCTAATTTCTTTGGCTAGAACTTCTAGTGCAATGTTGAATGGAAATGGCAAAAGTGGGTATCCATTCCTTATTCCTGATTTTATAAGGAATGATGTCAGTCTTTCACCTTTGACTGGGATGTTAGTTGTGGGATTTTCACAAATGTTCTTTATTATATTGAAGAAGTTTCCTTCTACTCCTAGTTTGTCAATTGCTTTTATCATAAAAAGGTGTTCAATTTTGTCAAATGCTTTTTCTGCATTGATGGAGGTGATCATGTTTCTTTCCTTCATTCTATTAACGTAGTATATACAACAGATTGATTTTCATATATTGAACCACTCTTGCATTCCTGGAATAAGTCCCACTTGGTTATGATGTGTACTTCTCTAAAGACGTTGAATTAGATTTGCTAGTTTTTTGTATTTATACTGCTATGGACTGAATTGTGTTCCCCCAAAATTTATAGATTAAATCTCTAACCCCTAATATGGCTGATTTAGGGATAGGGCCTTTAGAAGGTAATTAAGGTTAATAAGTTCATAAGGCCTAATTCAACAGGATTGGTGGCCTTATAAGAAGAGGAAGAGAGAAATATCTCTCCCTCTCTCTTTCATCACATGCACTCAGAGCTAAGGCCATCTGAGTACTGCAGTGACAAGGTGGCCATCTGCAAATCAGGAAAGAGCCTCCTCCAGACAACCTCACTGGGCCTTCATCTGGGACTTCCAGCCTCCGGTACTGTGAGAAATAAATGTTTGTTGTTTAAACCACCCAATCTATAGCATTTTGTTATGGCAACCCAACCTGACTAATATGTGTACTAACAAGGTATATGATCTATATTTTTCTTTTCCTGTGATGTCTGTATCTGACTTTGGTATCAGGGTAATCCTGGCCTCAGATAATTAGTTAGAAAGCTTTCCCTCCTCTTCTATTTTTTGGAAGAGTTTGAGAAGGACTGTTGTTAATTCTTGTGTGAGCACTACTTTGCAATCCTTAATGACACACATGCAGATATTCACATAATAAATCTTAAGATATCTATGTATTGACAAAGTATTGAAATACATACATAAACTACCAGGTAAGACTAACAGTCTGAATATAGGGGTTCAGCATTTTATTCTTCCTTAAACAATACCTTCTGTTTGGGAAAACAATTTTAGTGTTAAATTTGCATAACATATTGTTTTTAATGTGTATGCCCAACAGTGATTTTTATAAACAGTTTTCAATATTTCATTGTTTCTCAGCATACTCCAACTCATTAAATCTTTCCCAGTCTTCCTCCTGGGCATGCATATATGTCAACACCAGTTCATTTTCCCATCCAGGGTACTCATTGAGCCTTGTGTTTCGGGAAACTTTGACCTGAGTATAACATACCAAGGACAAAATCTCTGTGACAGGTGACACAAATAAATATCGAAAACTTAAATTCACCAGAACAGAGAACCACCACAGTCTCATGTTGGATGTCAAGAAAAGTGCCATGAATTTCATCACCAAGAAGGTGTCCTAGAAACATCAATAAAGCTCTTAATACTAAAAGAAAAAAAATAATGTCTGCAGTTTTCAAATATTATCTTTTCAGAAGATACTTTCACGACTCAGCCTCCTGACATAACTGGGACTCCAGGTGCACACCACCACACTCAGTTGATATTTCTTACATGTTTTTTAGTGATGGGGTCTTGAAATGCCCAGGCTGGTCTGAAACTACTCCTGGAATCTAGCAATCCTCCCACCACGGCCTCCCAAAAAGTTGGGATTACAGGTGTGAGCCACCACCCAGCCAGAAGATACTTTTCCTACAAACTTGTGTTCATAGCTTATATGTCTGTTATACAACTAAAGTGAAACAGCAATGAACAGAGTAAACACATAGTTGGTCTGAGGTATAATTCCATGGACCTTCCATGGATCATCAATTTTCAAAAATTTAGAATGCATGGAATTGTACTCAACATTACACTGTGCTGAAAAGACTGCAATGGCACATTAGGGCCTTGCAGCCATCTCAGGTTGTCATTGTGAACACTGGTCATAGTTTAATAAAACTGGGGAAATGCTGAAGTCAGCTTAAAAGAATTCTGAAGAATAAGATTTACTATTATTACCCTGAGAAGTCTTGAGCTACCTTAGAAACAAGAAACAAAACCTAATAACATTTAGAGTTGGAGCAGAAAAAATCCAGTCAACCTGAAATTTTTTTTTAATGACAACTTTTCAGTTAGAATTTTTGTCTTGAGAAAAATAAGCTTAGTATAGAAATAAGAAAAAGACATAAAAGATAAGAAATAAGATAAGAAAAATAAGTTTAGTATAGAAATAAGATAGCCAATTTCTTTTCCATAAAATCAGTAAGTGGTAGTAAATCTGTCCATTATATTAAAGACCATCAAAAATGGGATTGCTGCCATGCATTTCAAATAGGAAAATGTTATGGACATTTTAATGTGTAAAAGGTATTTTCCTGAAGTAGCCCCTGAGGTATTAATATTTTGTTTTTCAGGAAGTTGACTATTAGGATATACCTATTTTTAAAGATTAGTAACTAATCATAATTTCCTTAATAAGGGAGCAAGTACCAAATTTAAAGAGAGCCATTATGATAATTCGTTCAGATTTTTCACAAAGATTTCTCTAGCTGTTTCCAAACAGTCTATGGAAAACTCACCCTTTAGGGATAAAACACTTGAGAACAACTGAAGTGTACAATGTAATCCTGAAATAACATAGCAATTATTTTACAAAAAAAAAAAGTCTCTATATCAACAAGAAAAATAACCTTTGGGATAACAGTAAAAGAAAGAAACAAATGAATGTAAATGACTCCAAAGCTGAATTTACCTGGACTTCTTCAGAAACTCCATTTTATGCCATCCAGGTCTGAGTTAATTAAAGTAACCTGTGAAAACAGTCACATGTGTCTGTGTTTTTGTGAAAAGAAAAAAACAGTTTCCTTTATTTGAGGTCTAAAGTATTTTTCTCTTCCTTCATTCTTCCTCTTTAATGGATCGTAAATTCTTATCAGTAAGTTAGAATTCATAAGCTCTTCATGGGTGGGTGTGTCTTGTGTATTCTAGCCCACTAAGGAATAAATTTCCAAAGCAGTCTTGTTTTTCCCTTAAAATAATTAATTAGCTAACCAGTTTAAGAAGGAAGTTGCAGAAGGGAGGACAAAGCACCAGTGATCTCGCTTCTCAGTTTCAATCATTTGAAATTATGACTTATCAGAGAAAATGACTGATACTCTGCTTATCAGAACACTGCTAACTTTCTATCGATGAATGTGAGTCATACAGCCACCAAAGAAAAAATGAAGAGCCACCTGGCAGAGACAAATATATTGTGGCTGGAAGAAAGAGATTATTCGGAGACACACATAGCTCTTTGACTTCTTTGATCCCTAGAGAATATTTCAAAGTTTGCAGAAAAGAAAAGCAGTAGACGTCTTCTGGAGGAGAATCAATCTGATTTGCAAATTTAATGGCCAAAAAGATGGCATTTGTACTTGGCCTAACATTTAAATTAGTTAGAACTTCAAAAATGCTAACTTCCCTAGTTCCAAGAAACAAGCATTCATTTTCCTCTTTGAGTGTCTAATACTGGTTAAAATTCAGTGATTCTAGAGACTTCAATCATCAGTTCTACTAAACAAGGTAACGTTATCATTGTATCCGGGGCTGAACACTCGAAGTTCTCTAAAACTTGTAAACAGGATTGCTCTCATTGCCATTCAGAGAGATGACTTCTTTCTTAGCAGTGGATGTCAGCTTACTCTAGGTAATGTCAGTATTTTTAGAAGCATGTAGAAGAAAGATGCCAAAGATAAGATGCCAAAGATGGCAAAGATGCTATCCACTTAGGATCTTGATGATATCTCCAGCCTTCATGCCATACCACTCTTGGAGTAAGATGGCAGAGCAAGTCACTACCATGGATGTGAAGAATGCAAAATAAATGAGAGTCACAGGAGATGTAGTTAACGGTGTCCAGTGCCTTGAGATAGTTAATCTGTGTAGTCACCAGAAGCACAAGTATAGCCAGCAAAACAGTGACCAGGGTATGCTTCTAAACTGTCTTCCATTCTAGTAATTCCTTAATGGCAATTCCCAGGCCTTTGGCAGAAGAAACTGAAAATGCTCCAGTCAAAGAACAGATTGAAATATAGACCAATATATTGATCTGTCCTTTCTTGGGAGCCACAATCAAAATCAGTACCAAGAAGATCACAATTATGATCACAGCAAAGGAAATAAATCCTGGGTCTCTCAATTTCATTTCCATTTCATGCAAAGAAGTGACTTCCTCTTCTTGTGGGGGATGGATAACCATCACAGTTGACCCCAACATGCAGCCTGTTTTCCCATAAATGTTGAAGTGCTCATTTAAAAAATAAGAAGATAATATTGCACTTACGAGAACACTCAGAGGGCTGGGAGGGTGGGGGTGACCAAGATGGCAGGTGCAAAAGCATAAGCCGCAAAATGTGCAGCCTCTCCTGCTCCCACGGCTAGCACTCCTGCCCCCCAGAGCCATCCTTCAGGTCAGAATGTCCACCTTGTCCAGCTCTAGTGATGCCTTTTTTGACCAGTTGCAAGAGACCCTTCTTTTTCAATATGAAGCTGGAGCTAATAAAAATACTGGAGGTTACTGCCAGTACCTAGACCACATAAAGACTGTACTTGTTTTCTACGTTTGCTGAAATGCTCAAGTTGGTTATGCTGGAATTCAGGTCCGTGTAGAGGACCAGAGAAGCCAGCAGCTGTGACACTTCTGTGATCTCACACCAAGCCTGGGAGGAGTTTAGACAGACCAGAGACAGCACATATCCTTCTCGGCAGGGTTCTCGGTGCCACAGCCTAACATGTGCCCCCATGTCCCTGGACGGGGCTCCTGGATGCAGATGCTCTCTCCTCAGTCACCTGGGCCTCTTCTCCCCATGGACCTGCCAGATTGTTGTTAATTCTTTTTTTTAAAAAACTGCTCTATTGAGGTAAAATGAACATATAAAAAGCTGTATATATTGAATACATACATTTCGATAAGTTTGGGGATAAGTTGTACCTGTGAAACCATCACCACCATCAAGGTTATAAACACATCCATCGCCTCCCGAAGTTTCCTCCCACCCCTTTATTATTGTTATTATTATTGTTATTGAGACAGAGTCTTGCTCTGTCACCCAGGCTGGAGTGCAGTGGCATGATCATGGCTCACTCCAACCTCCGCCTCCCAGACTTAAGTGATCCTCCCACATCAGCCTCCTGAGCAGCTGGGATCACAGGCACAGGCCACCATGCCCAGCTAATTTTTGTATTTTTAATAGAGACAGGGTTTCACCGTGTTGGCCAGGATGATCTTGAACTCCTGACCTCAAGTGATCCACCTACCTTGGCCTCCCAAAGTGCTGGGATTATAGCTGTGAACCACTGCACCCAGCCCCTTTATTATTTGTATTTGGATTTTGTTTTTATCACTGTTTTGATAATAACACTTACCATAAGATCAACTTGCCTTAGTAAATTTTAGGTATACAATGCAGTATTGTTAGCTATAGGCATCATGCCGCACACATCTCCAGAGCTCATTCATCCTGGATAACTGAAGCTTGGTACCTTCTGATCATCATCTCCCCATTTCCCCCTCCCTCCAGCCCATGAAAACCACCATTCTACTCTCTGCTTTTTTTTTTTTTTTTTGAGACAGAGTCTCGCTCTGTCGCCCAGGCTGGAATGCAGTGGCCGGATCTCAGCCCACTGCAAGCTCCACCTCCCGGGTTTACACCATTCTCCTCCCTCAGCCTCCTGAGTAGCTGGGACTACAGGCGCCTGCCACCTTGCCCAGCTAGTTTTTTTTTTTTTTTTTTTTTTTTTAGTAGAGACGGGGTTTTACAGCATTAGCCAGGATGGTCTCGATCTCTTGACCTCGTGATCCACTCGTCTCGGCCTCCCGAAGTGCTGGGATTACAGGCTTGCGCCTGGCCTACTCTCTGCTTTTATGAGTTTGATTATTTTAGAGTCCATATTGCTATGGTTTGAATGATGACATCCCTCCAAAATTTATGTTGAAGCCATCCCCAATGCAATAGTATTAAGAGGTATGGTTTTTGGGATGTGATTAAGTCATGAGGGCTCTACTCTTATGAATGGGATTAGCACCCTTATTTAAAGGCTCGAGGTCAAAAGGAGTGCTCTCTCACCTTTCTGTCTTCCTCCATGTGAGAACACACGCATCTCCTCTGGAGGAAACAGCAACAAGACACCATCTTGGAAGCAGGGAGTAGCCTTCATCAGACACCAATGCTAGTGTCTTGATCTCAGACTTCCCAGCCTCCAGAAACATAAGAAACAAATTTCTACTGTTTATAAGTTACCCAGTCCCAGATATTTTGTTATAGCAGCACAAATGGACTAAGATACACCCATAAATGAGATCCTGCAGTATTTGTCTTTCTATGCCTGGCTTACTTTGCTTAACATAAAGCAAAGTCCTCCGGGTCCATCTATGTTGTCACAAATGGCAGGATTTCCTTCTTTGTAAGGACTAAATAATATTCCTTTGTGTGTATATACTATAATTTCTTTTTATTAAGTGAAATCAAGTTTGTTAAGGAAGTAAAGGAATGTAAGAATGACTACTCCATAAGCAGAGCAGTCCTGAGGCTGCTGGTTGGCTGTTTTTATGGTTATTTCTTGATTATGTGCTAAACAAGGGATGGATTATTCATGAGTTTTCAAGGAAAGGGGTGGGCAATTACCAGAACTGAGGGTTCCTCCCCTTTTTATACCATATAGGGTAGCTTCCTGACAATGTCATGGCATTTATAAACTGTTGTGGTGTTGGTGGGATGTCTCTTAGCATGCTAATGCATTATAATTAGTATATAATGAGCCAGAGGTCACTGTCATTGCCATCTTGGTTTTGGTGGGTTTTGGCCAGCTTCTTTACTGCATTCTTTTATCAGCAAGGTTTTTGTAACCTGTATCTTGAGCCAACCTCCTATCTCATCCTGTGACCTAGAATGCCTAACCTCCTGGGATGCAGCTCAGTGGGTCTCAGCCTTATTTTACCCAGCCCCTATTCAAGATTGAGTTGCTCTGATTCAAACACTTCTGGCATATTTCCCCCCTCCCTTTTACAAGGGAACCCTTAATCCTAAAGGCTGTAAGCAGATGAAATCTATCCTCTTTAACTTCTTCAGGCTGAATAGGGGCAATGATATTCCCACCTAACTATGAGGGCATCTCATATCCAGGGTAGAGAGGAGCTGAGTCAGAAAGCATCATTATGGTGAAAAACAGCCCCAAAACAACTGACGAGACTAGAATCTAATAACAAGTGTACCACATTTTTGAAACATAATTTTTCTCTCTCCAGTCTCACATTTTTACAAGACAAATCATGGTAGGATGGATTTGTTTCAAAAAAATAAGCTTTAGCCTTATACTTGGTCAGATTATTTATAAAGTGCAGCAAGAATAATTTTTCACATAAGCTTTTTTAATTGGCTTTGATGGAACGTTGTTCCATAAAATGAATCTCAGATAAGACTTTTTTCAAAGCCAAGCCCAGGGTTGAGTTTGTACCCTCAAATACCTATAAGTTGGAAAATTCCTTTCCTCTTGAGGTCACAGGGTAATTTGGGGCTCCTGGGCCTGTTAGAAAGTGACATGCTTGGCCAGGCACTGTGGCTCAAGCCTGTAATCCCAGCACTTTGGGAGGCCAAGGAAGGCACATAATGAGGTCAGGAGTTTGAGACCAGCCTGGCCAATATGGTGAAACCCTGTCTCTACTAAAAATGCAAAAATCAGTTGGGCGTGGTGGCATGCACCTCTAGTCCCAGCTACTTGGGAGGCTGAGGCAGCAGAATCGCTTGAACCTGGGAGGCGGAGGTTGCAGTGAGCTGAGATTGCACCACTGCACTCCAGCCTGGGTGACAGAGTGAGACTCCATCTCAAAAAAAAAGAAAGAAAAAGGTGACATTCTTTACTTACCACAGGTTGGAAACCCTGTACAGGGACTATGCAGACAATGTATGAGGCCAGTTTTCCCAAGGGGCTTTTATTGGCTCTATAAGTCAAGTTTGATTCCTAAAAGGAAAGCATGCCATTCCAGTCAAAGCCTTGATAAATTAAGCAGTTTCTCCAATTGTGTCCTGTTACAAAAGAAAACAGATTATTATTGTACTTATGCAAATAACTATATTGCCATAAGTTAAGAATACTCACAAATAGTTTTCAAATTCTGGAGAAAACAGGTAGAGAGAAACAAATATGCTCCAAATTTTGTTCACAGGAGTATACCTTACTCAATTGTTAAAAGCTGTATATAGCTCAAAAGAAAAGTTTCCTTGACTCTGGAAAACAAAACAAAGGATCCTCAGCATTTTAAGCAAAAAATTTCAAAAAGATTACTTCAGTTTTCTATTAGATCAGTCCATGCAGTTAACTCCTGTTCTGTTTAATATTCATGAAAGAGAGTTCCAAAAGTTTTTTTTCCCCTATTTTAACATCACAGTCTCCAAAGGTCATCAGATACCTGCATTCAGGAACATCTGTCAAAGTCCTACAGCTGATTATAAACCTCATTTTAAATAGGATCAAAGCAAGACAATTGTCTGTGAATGACAAAAAATCTTAGGACAGTCACTATTAAAGCCAAAATAGACTAAGAAATTTGGTTACTTCTTGCTGGCTGTCAAGATGGCTGACAGTAACTCCCAGTGAGGTCAATGCGGAAAGCAGGTGATTTCTGCATTTCCAACTGAGGTACCCAGCTCTTCTCACTGGGACTGAATAGACAGTTGGGTGCAGCCCACGGAGGGTGAGCCAAAGCAGGATGGGGCATCACCTCACCCAGGAAGTGCAAGGGGTCAGGGAACTCCCTCCCCTAGCCAAGGGAAGCCGTGAGGGACTATGATGTGAGGAATGGTGCCTTCTGGCCCAGATACTATGCTTTTCCCACAGTATTGACAACGTGCAGACCAGGAGATTCCTTCGGGTACCTATACCACCAGGGCCCTGGGTTTCAAGCACAAAACTGGGCAGCTGTTTGGGCAGACACTAAGCTAGCTGCAGAATTTTATTTTTCATACCCCAGTGGTGGGTGGAACACCACTGTGACAGAAATGTTCACTATCCTGGAAAGGGGCTGAAGCCAGGGAGCCAAGTGGTCTAGCTCCACGGATCCTACCCCCATGGAGCCCAACAAGCTAAGATCCACTGGCTTGAAATTCTCACTGCCAGCACAGCAGTATGAAGTCCACCTGGGATGCTCAAGCTTGGTATGGGGAGGGACATCTCCCATTACTGAGGCCTGAGCAGGTGGTTTTCCCCTCACAGTGTAAACAAAGCCACCAGGAAGTAAACAAAGTCACTGAACTTGGCAGAGCCTACCACAGCTCAGCAAAGCCACTGTAGCCAGACTGCCTTTCTAGATTCCTCCTCTCTTGGCAGGGCATCTCTGAAGGAAAGGTTGCAGCCCCAGTCAGGGGCTTACAGATACAACTCCCGTCTCCCTGGGGCAGAGCACCTGGGAGAAGGAGCAGCTATGGGCTCAGCTTCAGCAGACAAAGATTCCTGCCTGCCAGTTCTGAAAAGAGCAGCAGATCTCCCAGCACAGTGCTCGAGCTCTGCTAAGGGACAGACAGCCTCCTAAAGTGGGTCTTTGACCTCCATGCCTCCTAACTGGGAGACATCTGTCAGCAGGGGTCGACAGACACCTCATACAGGAGAGCTCCGGCTGGCATCTGGAGGGTGCCCCTCTGGGACAAAGCTTCCAGAAGAAGGAACAGGCAGTAATCTTTCCTGTTCTGCAGCCTCTGCTGGTGATACCCAGGCAAACAGGGTCTGGAGTGGACCTCCAGCAAACTCCAGCAGACCTGCAGCAGAGGAGTCTATTAGAAGGAAAACTAACAAACAGAAAGGAATAGCATCAACATCAACAAAAAGAATGTCCACCCAAAAACTCCATCCAAAGGTCACCAACATCAAAGAACAAAGGTAGATAGTGCCATGAAGATGAGGAAAAACCAATGCAAAAAGGCTGTAAATTCCAAAAACCAGAATGCCTCTTCTCCTCCAGAGGATCACAACTCCTCACTAGCAAGAGAACAAAACTGGATGGAGAATGAGTTTGACAGAAGTAGGCTTCAGAAGGTGGGTAATAAACTCCTCTAAGCTAAAGAAACATGTTCTAACCCAATGCAAAGAAGCTAAGAACCTTGAAAAAAGATTAAAGGAATTGCTAACTAGAATAACCAGTTTGGAGAAGAACATAAATGACTTGATGGAGCTGAAAAACTTCGTGAAGCATACACAAGTATCAACAGCCAAATTGATCAAGTGGAAGAAAGGATATCAGAGATTGAAGATCAACTTAATGAAATAAAATGTGAAAACAAGATTAGAGAAAAAGAATGAAAAGGAACAAACAAAGCCTCCAAGAAATATGGGACTATGTGGAAAAACCAAACTTACATTTGATTGGTGTACCTGAAAGTGACAGGGAGAATGGAACCAAGTTGGAAAACATTCTTCAGGATACATTCTCCAGGAGAACTTCCCCAGCCTAGCAATACAGGCCAACATTCAAATTCAGGAAATACAGAGAACACCACAAAGATACTCCTCAAGAAGAGCAACCCCAAGACAAATAATCAGATTCACCAAGGTTGAAATGAAGGAAAAAAATGTTAAGGCTAGTCAGAAAGGTCAAGTTACCCACAAAGGGAGGCTGATCAGACTAACAGAACTCTCTGCAGAAACTCTACAAGCCAGAAGAAAGTGGGGGCCAATGTTCAACACTCTTAAAGAAAAGGATTTTCAACCCAGAATTGCATATCCAGCCAAACTAAGCTTCATAAGTGAAGAAGAAATAAAATCCTTTACAGACAAGCAAATGCTGAAAGATATTGTCAAAACCAGGGCTGCCTTACAAGCGCTCCTGAAGGAAGCACTAAATATGGAAAGGAAAAACCGGTACCTGCCACTGCAAAAACATATCAAACTGTAAAGACCATTGACACTATGAAGAAACTACATCAACTAATGGGCAAAATAACCAGCTAGCATCATAATGACAGGATCAAATTCACACATAACAACATCAACTTTAAATGTGAATGGGCTAAATGCTCCAATTAAAAGACACAGACTGGCAAATTGGATAAATAGTCAAAACCCATCGGTGTGCTGTGTTCAGAAGACCCATCACACATGCAAAGATACACATAGGCTCAAAATAAAGGGATGGAGGACTATTTACCAAACAAGTGGAAAGCAAAAAAAAAAAAAAAAGCAGGGGTTGCAATCCTAGTCTCTGTTAAACAGACTTTAAACCAATAACAATCAATAAAGACAAAAAGGGCATTACATGATGGTAAAGGGATCAATGCAACAAGAAGAGTTAACTATCCTAAATATACATGCACCCAATACAGGAGCACTCAGATTCATAAAGCAAGTTATTAAAGACCTACAAAGAGACTTAGACTCCCACACATTAATAGTGGGAGACCTTAACACCCCACTGTCAATATTAGACAGATCAACGAGACAGAAAATTAACAAGGATATTCAGGACTTGAACTCAGCTCTGGATGAAGCAGACCTAATAGACCTCTACAGAATTCTCCACCCCAAATCAACAGAATATACATTCTTCTCAGCACTGCATCACACTTATTCTAAAATCAAGCACATAATTGGAAGTAAAACACTCCTCAGCCAATGCAAAAGAATGGGAATCATAACAAACAGTCTCTCAGATCACAGTGCAATCAAATTAGAACTCAGGATTCAGAAACTCACTCAAAACTGCACAACTACATGGAAACTGAATAACCTGCTCCTGAATGACTACTTGGTGAATAATGAAATTAAGGCAGAAATAAATAAGTTATTTGAAACCATTGAGAACAAAGGCACAACATACCAGAATCTTTGGCACACAGCTAAAGCAGTGTTTACAGGGAAATTTTTAGGACTAAATGCCCACAGGAAAAAGCAGGAAAGGTCTAAAATCGACACCCTAACATCACAATTAAAAGAACTAGAGAGGCAAGAGCAAATAAATTCAAAAGCTAGCAGAAGACAAGAAATAACTAAGATCAGAGCAGAACTGAAGGAGATAGAGACACGAAAAACCCTCCAAAAAATCAATGAATCCAGGAGCTGTTTTTTGAAAAGATTAACAAAATAGATAGACCACTAGACAGACTAATAAAAGAAAAGAGAGAAGAATCAAATAGACTCAACAAAAAATGATAAAGGGGATATCACCACTGATCCCACAGAAATACAAACTACCATCAGATAATACTATAAACACCTATGCAAATAAACTAGAAAATCTAGAAGAAATGGATAAATTCCTGGACACATACACCCTCCCAAAATTAAACCAGGAAGAAGTTGAATCCTCGAATAGACTGATAACAAGTTCTGAAATTGAGGCAGTAATTAATATTCTACCAACCAAAAAAGTCCCAGGACCAGATGGATTTCCAGCCGAATTCTACCAGAGGTACAAAGAGAAGTTGGTATACCATTCCTCCTGAAACTATTCCAAATAACAGAAAAAGAGGAGCTCCTCCCTAACTCATTTTATGAGGTCAGCATCATCCTGATACCAAAACCTGGCAGAGACACCAAAAAAGGAAAATTTCAGGCCAATATTCCTGATGAACATTGATGCAAAAATCCTCAATAAAATACTGGCAAACCGAATCCAGCAGCACATCAAAAAGCTTATCCACCACGATGAAGTCGGCTTCATCCCTGGGATGCAAGGCTGGTTTGACATATGCAAATGAATAAACGTAATCCATCACATAAACAGAACAAAAACCACATGATTATCTCAATAGATGCATAAAGGGCCTTCAATCAAATTCAACACCCATTCATGCTAAAAACTCTCAATGAACTAGGTATTGATGGAATATACCTCAAAATAATAAGAGCTATTTATGACAAACCCACAGCCAATATTATACTGAATAGGCAAAAGCTGGAAGCATTCCCTTTGAAAACTAGCACAAGACAAGAATGCCCTCTCTCACCACTCCTATTCAACATAGTATTGGAAGTTCTGGCCGGGGCAATCAGGCAAGAGAAAAAAATAAAAGGTATTCAAATAGGAAGAGAGGAAGTCAAATTATCTCTGTTTACAGATGACATGATTGTATATTTAGAAAACCCCATCATCACCAGGCACGGTGGCTCACACCTGTAATCCCAGCAGTTTGAGAGGCCAAAGTGGGCAGATCACCTGAGGTCGGGAGTTTGAGACCAGCCTGACCAAAATGGAGAAACCCCATCTCTACTAAAAATACAAAATTAGCCAGGCATGGTGGCACATGCCTGTAATCCCAGCTACTCAGGAGGCTGAGGCAGGAGAATTGCTTGAGCCCAGGAGGCGGAGGTTGCAGTGAGCCAAGATCGTGCCCTTGCACTCCAGCCTGGACAACAAGAGTGAAACTCCTTCTCAAAAAAAAAAAAAAAAAGAAAAAAGAAAAGAAAAAGAGAAGAAAAAAGAAAAAGAAAAGAAAAGAAAACCCCATCTTCTCAGCCCAAAATCTCCTTAAGCTGATAAGC
Organism: Trachypithecus francoisi; assembly: GCF_009764315.1. NCBI lineage: Eukaryota > Metazoa > Chordata > Mammalia > Primates > Cercopithecidae > Trachypithecus > Trachypithecus francoisi. The sequence continues at coordinate 1,293,296 of NW_022681467.1, forward strand.
AACTTCACCAAAGTCTTAGGATACAAAATCAATGTGCAAAAATCACAAGCATTCCTATACACCAATAGCAGACAAACAGAGAGCAAAATCATGTGTGAACTCCCATTCATAATTGCTACAATGAGAATAAAATACTTACGAATATAACTTACAAGGGATGTGAAGGACCTGTTCAAGGAGAACTACAAACCTGTTCAAGGAAATAAGAGAGGACACAAATGAATGGAAAAACATTCCATGCTCACGGATAAGAAGAATCAATATCGTGAAAATGGCCATATTGTCCAAAGTAACTTATAGACTCAATGATATCCCCATCGAGCTACCAAAGACTTTCTTCACAGAATTAGAAAAAAACTACTTTAAATTTCATATGGAACCATAAAAGAGCCTGTATAGCCAAGATAATCCTAAGCAAAAAGAACAAAGCTGGAGGCATCATGCTACCTGACTACAAGCTATACTATAAGGTTACAGTAACCAAAACAGCATGGTACTGGTACCAAAACAGATGTATAAACCAATGGAACAGAACAGAGGCCTCAGAAATAATGCCACACATCTACAATCATCTGATCTTTGACGAATCTGACAAAAACAAGCAATGGGAAAAGGATTCCCTACTTAATAAATGGTGTTGGGAAAACTGGCTAGCCATATGCAGAAAACTGAAACTGGACACCTTCCTTACACCGTATACAAAAATTAACTCAAGGTAGAGTAAAGACTTAAACATAAAACATAAAACCACAAAAACCCTAAAAAAAAAAATCTAGGCAATACCATTCAGGGCCCAGGCATGGGCAAAGACTTCATGACACAAAAAGCAAAAGCAACAAAAGCCAAAATTGATAAATAGGATCTAATTAAACTAAAGAGCCTCTGCACAGCAAAAGAAACTATCATCAGAGTGAACAGGCAACCTACAGAATGTGAGAAATTTTTTGCAATCTATCCATCTGGCAAAGGGCTAATATCCAGAATCTAAAGGAATTTAAACAAATTGACAAGAAAAAACAAACAACCTCATCAAAAAGTGGGAAAAGGATATGAACAGATAATTCTCAAAAGAAGACATTTATGCAGCCAACAAACATGAAAAAAAGCTCATCATCACTGATCATTACAGAAATGCAAATCAAAACCACAATGAGATACCATCTCACTCTAGTTAGAATGGTGATCATTAAAAAATTAGGAAACAACAGATGCTGGAGAGGATGTAGAGAAATAGGAACGCTTTTACACTGTTGGTGGGAATGTATATTAGTTCAACCATTGTGGAAGACTGTGTGGTGATTCCTCAAGGATCTAGAACCAGAAATATCATTTGACCCAGCAATCCCATCACTTGGTATGTACCCTAAAAATTATAAATCATTCTACTATAAAGACACGTGCATACGTGTATTTATTGCAGCACTATTCATTATAACAAAGACTTGGAACCAACCCAAATGCCCATCAAAGATAGACTGGATAAAGAAAATGTGGCACATATATACCATGTAATACTATGCAATTATGAAAAAGGATGAGTTCATGTCCTTTGCAAGGACATGGATTAAGCTGGAAATCATCATTCTCAGCAAACTAACACAGGAACAGAAATCCAAACACCACATGTTCTCACTCATAAGTGGAGTTGAGCAATGAGAACACATGGACCCAGGGAGGGGAACATCACACAATGGGGCCTGTCAGGAGGTGAGAGGGCTAGAGGAGGGATAGCATTAGGAGAAATACCCAATGTAGATGACGGGTTGATGGGTGCAGCAAACCAGTATGGCACACGTACACCTATGTAACAAACCTGCATGTTCTGCGCATGTACCCCAGAACTTAAAGTATAATAAAAATTTTAAAAAGGAATTTGGTTACTTCTATGGCATACAACAATTTTACATAACAAATATAACTATTAATAACATACACTGAGTCATATCAGAATTACAGGAGTTTTCCATAATTTTGGAACACATACCAATAATATATTTATACAAATATAGCCCAAAGAAAGCCAAACAGCACTTCATATTTGACAATAGTTTCTGTATGACTTTTATACCAAATAAACCAAATTTCACCTTTAGATTAGTGTACTCTTATGTCAAATCCAATTCTTAAGAAAACCTTATAGACAAATCTACCTAATTTTAATATTTGACCATAAAATAAGATTCTCATAAATCTTCTATAAACCTTTACAAATTTTTGTGAAAGAACAGATCAGTGCTCTAAGAAAAACCTGTTGTGTTCAATTTATGGAAAAACTAAGTAATACGCCTTTTACTTTGGCCGATATGTTCATACAGAAAATTTTTTACAAGATTAATTTTTCACAAACTTTCCACAACTTGTTCAAACCTTCAACTTTATCCTACCTAACTTAAAATAATCCTTTAGCCTTCTAAACTAGGCCCAAGAAAACCCATATTCCATTGCGTTCTTATAATCTCTTACCAAAAACACATTTCACTTTCCTTACACACCTTGCATGTAAAACTGTTTCTTCAGTAACCTACTAAAAATCATTACAATTTTTATTTTTCTGACAAAATATTTGATTTAAGCACTTAATATTTTTAAGCCAATTAATCAGAGCTCTTTCATATATAAATATCACACACAGCACATATAAATGCACAGTCAGACAAAAGATCCAGTAGTTGTAGGGTTTTTCATCTGCCAGTTTCTTACTTAGATTACTGGTTTCAGGGTGGAGCCCTTGGAGGAACAGGGCCAGGAAAGCATGCAGTTTCTGCAGCCTAATAAGTGGGCACAACTGGAAGGCAAAAAAAAAAAAATCCCCAAAATTAAAGATCCCATTTTTCATATTGGATCCTAGATCCCCAAAAAAGAAACACTACAGAACAACAGTGTAATTATTTTACCATGCGTTTCATTGCAAAGCAATCCAAAGACAATCAGTACATTATATGATTAGCCCATCCCCCTGAGAGTCTTATCTCTCACTGTGGGTGTGGGGACATTTTCATACCTTCTAGGTAGCCAAGAGCATGCTTCTCTGATCCAAACATACAAAGAGCTGAGTATCTCCCCATAACTGCCATTAGCCACCCCTGAAAGTATATTTCCTACCTAGTCATTACTAACTAGGTCGTTACACCAAATCTCTCTTGCAATGTGAAGTAATATCTGATATCCCCAGAAGTCAAAAATGTTGGATAACACAATACAAAACAGAACAGAGCCTTAGATTTTGAGAGAGATCTATCCACTTTCAGTTCCTGGGGTTTTATGAGGAAAACAGAGGATTTTCCCAAAACAGGGTCTGTGGCATCTCCTATTTTTCTCAAGGAGTTCCAGGCTTTTAGAGCTTGAATACACGGTTTTAATTAAGCTGACTTTTAATCATAGTGCTCTTTTAAAAAATCCCTTTAAATCTCTTATTACCCAACATTAGTCTTGCCAAATCACCAGTATTTCTGACTTTTGAACTTTACCAAACATAACCTCCCGGGTGCTCACAGAAAGGAAAATTCAAGATGGTTCATGGAGGGGAGGAGAATCAACAAACGGTAAAGGTCATATAGATATCAAACAAGGGGTGACTCATTCCCTAAGCCAGGAATTGAACCCTGAACCAAGGCTGCCATTGGAAACAAAGCGTTAGCCACAAAGCTTCAGCATTGGGCAGTTTCCACTGCTCTTCCCAGAAGGGGCCTAGAGTAGCCAATTTTGAGCTTTCAATGGCTTTTAACTGCTTAAGATAATTTTTAGAGCCAACTATGACATGAATTCCAAAATTCCTGTTCTCTGGATGGTGGAGACCAAGAGGAAGTACTGAGTACTGCCACATGGTTACAAGGTCAAGCTCCCAAGGACATGAAACAAGATGAGAGGGAAACTTTATCCAGTTTTTTTTTTCAGAGACCTGCAGCAAAGTTTGTAACTGACCAGTTTGCTGGGTTGACTTGTACAGCAGTCTTATGGGGTCCTAAGCCTGTGTTCTATCCTAAGGTACTCATCTTTATGACAGGACAATACAGAAAGACCAATTTATAGCACAACGTACATCAGATTTTCTATAGTAGCCACTCCACTTAGCGCCCAATATCAAACTGGCAAGGCTCAACCTTGCCCCCAGATGGGCCCTGTCATGTTTAATCCACTGCACTCCAGTGGGTGCTCATAGGTGTAAGAAGAGAGTCATGGATCTCTTGGCCACACTTGTCTGTAATAGAGCTTCTGCAACATCGAGCTGGAGAGAGATGTGAGATGCCATCTACTCTGGTGAATCCATTGCCCCAAATCAGGAGCTCAGGTGGGGAGGGAGTCCATCTTCTTGACCACATCCACCTGGAGTCAAACTTCAAGCAGGGAGAGGAAGGAGATCATGGATCAGTGCCACAAACCCCACCATTCTTACCAACATTTAGTAATATTCTTGAGTAAATGCTTTTCCATTTGCAGGATGCCCTTAGGAGAATTTCAGAGATTTTATGTGGCTGTTTCTTTTTAATAATTTTCACCAATGATGGTTGTTTTGCTTAGGAGAGGGTCTGCAGAGCCCTTGATGCCCCCATTCCAGAAGTGCACCTCCAGGGGGCAATGAGTTCGGGCTGGTTGATATATAGCACTGTTTTGGCAATAGCTGACTAGTACAAGCCTACTTCTTTCTCCTAAAATACCATCTAGCATTCACTGTTTACTCTTCGCTACTCATGGAGTAGATATTGTTTTTAATCCCCATTTTACACATGATAAAAGCAAAGCTCAGAGAAACTGAGCTTCATCTCACCATCAAACAGCTGCTAAAGCACAGTGGTAGAACATGAAGCAGAGCACATTTAAGTACTTGTCCTACTGAAAAAGCTGTGTTATTCACATGTTAGTGTGTGTGTGTGTGTATGTGTGTGCATGCTGGTATTTATTTCATATGAGGAGGGTCACCTTCTTCTTAAATTTTAAGTATTTTTAAAAACATATTATTTGGGTTCATAATGGAGTGTGAGTAAAGTAGTTAAGATATATTGACCGGGCATGGTAGCTCACACATATAGTCACTCTGGGAGACTGAGGCAGGAGGATTACTTGAGTCCAGGCGTTTGAGACCAGCCTGGGCAACACCGCAAGACCCTATCTAAAAAAATGAAAAAAAATAGCCAGGAGTAGTGGCATGTGCCTGTGGTCCTAGCTATTAACACTTTGGAGGCTGAGGTGGAAGGATCCCTTGAGTCCAGGAGTTCAAGATTGTAGTGAGCTGTGATTCCACCACTGTGGTCCAGCCTGGGTGACAGAGCAAAATCCTATCTCAAAACAAACAAAACAAACAAACAAAAAGATCTATCAATTATAATAATAACTTTTCTGCATTTAATTCATAAACAAGAAGATTCCAAACTTACCTAATAAAATGCACTTATGTCAGGGTCTCTCCCTCTTGACAGATTCGGAGAGAAAATGCGGTCTGCAGGACGTTCTCCTGTCTGAGCCTCCTCGTCATGATGGGAACGCAGTGCTCAAGAAGCACATCCTGGCCCATGAGAGAAGGGAGGGAGTAGGCTAGAATAACTCTGAGCTCCCTTTCTGCTCCAAAACTTTAAGATTCCATGAGCTAGGATGTCAGTGACTGACTCTCCCCACTATGGCCTTCGGACCCTACTTTTCCAGCACCAACTTCAATCAGCTCCAACCACCAGCATCTCATCTCTGTGCCAGAACCTGCAAATGCAGCAGGTCAGACATACAGAGGGATTCACACTCAACAATGACCGACAGGACCCAGTGTATAAATACCCCAGCTCCCTCCTTCCTCAGGCTCCGCGTCTGGGAAATCCCAACCAAGGCAGCGTGAATCCAGAAGTGTTCCTGTGAAGCAGAGAAAACGTGACTGAGCAGAAATCAGGAGCAGAGCTGTGTGAAGCCATGAAGAGGAGGGCACAGCCAAGGGCAGCCCTAGTCTGGGCAAACTGTGGGGTCAGCAATGCGGGAAGAGCAGGGGACTGGAGGCTCAAGGGTCAGCTCTTGCTACATGACATTCCAAAATACAGATCATCCCTTTTTGTTCATGATCTAAGGTGTGGCAAAGCTCAAAATTGGGGGCACATCATGACCCCTCAAAAGTTACAAGGAACTTTGACATAAAATGGGGCCTCGGAGCTGTAGTAACCTCAAGCCAACCCAGCCCTGGCTCTCTAGAGGGAGAGAGCCAGGCCCGGGTTGGCACCAGCCACATCTCATGCCCATCCTCAGCAGAAGTCACCCCTGCAGGAATGCCAGGGTCCAGGGGACACCATGGCCAAGCAGACACTGACAGAGGAACTCCAGGCTTAGCAGCACCGCATTGACCTTTCTGCCTATCCATGTTACCCCTCTTTCAAGGCCAACCTCCTCCAGGCCCAGTTGCAGCACTCTGCCTTCTATGCAGTCACTAGGAGTACTTGCCTGGAGCCAGGCCCAGTGGGTTAGGATTCTGGCTTGTGAGCATGACTTTCAGCAAGTCTTTTTTTTTGGGGGGGGACAGGGTCTCTGTCACCCACGCTAAAGTACAGTTGCGTGATTTCGGCTCACTGCAGCCTTGACTTCCAAGGCTCAAGCAATCCTCCCACCTCAGCCTCCCAAGTAGCAGGGACCTCAGCCTCCCAAGTAGCACCACCACGCCTGGCCAATTTTTTATATTTTTGGTGGAGAAAGGGTTTCACCATGTTGTCCAGACTGGTATCAAACTCCTGAGCTCAGGTGATCTGTCTGCCTTGGCCTCCCTGGAATTACAGGCGTGAGACACTGTGTCCAGCCACGGCAAGTCTTTTTGCCTCAGTCTCCTCATCTGTAAAATGAAGATAATAATAATCTCAGGAACTGATTTAAATAGTGCATGTACCAAAGTCAAGAAACCTGGCAGACACTGTCTTAAATAAGTGATCAAAGTTAACATCACCAACAAGGAGACATATTGACATCACAGGCCTCCTGACAAGATACATTACTTCTTTGGCATTATTACCAAAAATGTATAATCTGAATTTAATTGTGAATAAACATCAAACAGACTCAAACTGAGAGGTCTTCTACAAAGTAACTGGCTCGTACTCTTCAAAAATGGCAAGGCCGTGACATATACAGAAAGCCCAAGGAACTCTTCCACATTGTGGACAACTAAATGCAGTGTGTGATCCAGGAGGCAGTCCTGGGGCAGAAAGGAAGAGGGAAAAGGAAAGACATTTTTGGTTCTGCTTTGTTTTTGCTCTGAAAGATCGGACTGGTACAGTCGGTGAAACTTCGGATGTGTGGACTGGATGGCAGTGTTAGTGCTAAATTTCTGGTTTCGATGAGGGCACTGTGGCTGTGTAGGAGAGTGTAGGAGCTTAGGAAGAAGACTGACTCTCCAAAGGGAGAGGGCCAGGCCCAGTTAATAGCTGTAGTTATTAAACTCTGGAGCAACTGCTGTCTGCCCCGCACGGTCTATGATTATAGATAGTCTTGTTGCTTAACTGCTCAGCAGACAGATGCTTGATTTCTGGGGCCGTTGTGTATTTGTAACACTCAGGAGGTCTAAAATATTGGCAGGCAAGTTATTTTATCCAACATGAATGAGATCTAGATTTGCCAGTCACTGTGCCAAGCACAGGGAGGCAAAGGGACCCGAGGCCCAGGCCCAGGCCTTCGTAGAATGTGCCCATTCCAGCAGGAGTGGCTGGAGAGCTCCCCACAGATAAGGGCAGGATGGGGTGCTCTGTACCAACTAGTGAAATGAGAACAACCTCAGGAATGCAGAGAAGGAAAAGGAATGTGTGTGGAAAAAAGACAAATGACACGGAGAAGTAGTAAGAGCAGAAAGACCCTGTTTAACATGACCTTCAATGTATTTTCTTTGAGATGAGTGTGGGCTTGCCTGAAAAGGTGAGAAGACAAGATATGTTCAAGGCATTCAGCCATGATGGCACCATTGCACTCCAGCTTGGGCAACAGAGCAAGACCCGGTCTCTGAGGAAAAAAATACATATATAAATATATATATATAATATACGTATGTATTATAATAATGACTTTTCTGTTTTTAATTCGTAAGTGAGAGGCTTCCAAACTTACCTTAAAAATGTACATATATCAAGCCACAATCTCTCACTCTTGACAGAACTTGGGAGGAAAATGGGGGCTGCAAAATGTTTTCTTGTCTGAGCCTCCTCTTCACGATGGGAATGCAGTACTCAGGGAAACACATCCCACCTCCACGAGAGTAGGGAGGAAGTAGACTAGAATAGCTCTGAGCTACCTTTTTGCTCCAAAACTCTAAGATTCCAAGAGCTAGGGTGTCAGTGACCCTCCCCCAATGGCCCTCAGACCCTAGCTTTCCAGCACCAACTCCAGTAAGATCCAACTGCCTATATCTCATCTCTGGGCCCAAAGGCTCTTTCAAGAACTTCAGTGTGCAGCAGGTCAGATATGCAGAGGGAAAAACACTCAACAATAACTGACAGGACCCAGTGTATAAGCACCCAGCTCCCTCCTGACTCAGGCTCAAGGCATTATGACTTATGACTCAAGGGATTGAGTCATCATTTATAATAGCAAAACTTGGAAATATATGGCAAGATATGTAATAGCCACACAACACCTCTCTCTTCCTTTGGAGTGCAGTGGTGCAATCACAGCTCACTGCAGCTTCTCCAGCCTCAGACTTTCCAGTAGCTAGAGGTCTTGCTATGTTGATCAGGCTGGTCTTGAACTCCTAGGCTCAAGCAAACCTCCTCCTCGGCCTCCCAAAGTGCTGGAATTACAGGTGTGAGCCATGGTGCCAGGCCAAAAAAAAAATGTGTAGACAGCCCCAGCCTCCTCCTTGTGATACTATACTGCCGCCTAATGTCCTCTCAATAAATTACACCAAATACATTCTCCACGTGAATTCAGAAATAATGGAATAAACAAGGTTGAAGTTGAACCATTTTAGTGTGATAGAAAAACTTTTTGGAAACCAGTCTGCACATATGCATGTATGCTTGTGTATGTATGAAGTACATCTGGAGAACACAAATAAGCTGTTAACAGCAGATGCCTCCGGGAAAGGGAACTGGCAGGCTGAGAAATCTACCAAAATAATAGTGATGATGATGATAGTGATGATGCTATTTTGTATCTTTTAAATTTTGAAGCATACGATGTCCTGCTAATTGAAAAAAAATGTTTAACTTAAAAAAAGCATTTATTAAATGTTGCTGCTGTGATGACTAAGGGGCCATCTTTTCTTCATTCATTGATTCGTGTTCTTAACAAATACTTACTGAAAGCTTCCTGTGTGCTGGGCACTGTCTGGAGGAAAAACAGTGAGGAAGACAAGCTCGCACTCTCCTGGAGCAGAGATGCTCAGAGGACAGCCCGGGACACCACATAGTGAAGGCGGCCGAACCCACGGCCTGGGTCCTAGGCTGGCTGGCCATGTGGAGCGGCACCCACCCAGCCCTGCGGCCGTGGGTCAGTGCCGTGGGGAGCAATCACATGCAATGGGCTTCAGCCCTGCATTGGGTCTCTTTGTTTGGGCACTTCAGCCTTATCCTAATTAATATGCACTTCACAAGCAGCATATAAGGGACATTTTATTCACCCAGCAACAGAAGCACACACATTCTTCTCCAGTGCCATGGAAAACTTACAAAAAGTCACAAAGAGGGATACAAAGCTCATGTCGACAACCTCCACAGAGTGGATATCAGAGATGACACTCCCTGGCCACAGCTCAATCAAGGGACAATTCACTGATTAAAAGGTAAATTTAGAAATTAATTCAAAAATTTTAAAATGTTTTTTTTAATCTTTTTTTAAAGTTTATTAGCAATCTAAAAAAAATACTGGTTCATAGGACATAAATCAAAGAAACCACTAACTTGCTAATCTCTACGACATACAAGTTCCATTTATAGTTATGAACTTGACAGTAGGCCAAATTTAGGGTTTAAAATCCAAGAAACAAAAAAATATATATAGAATTTTAACCTCACAATTATTTGAATGTCATTTTAGAAAAGTGCTACTTGAGACGCAGACACTGAGGACATACCTGTATGTGCATGTTGGTCCTGACCCCCACCTCCCTTTGTACTTACACTAAGAAGCACCCCAGTTACTAGAGTAAACAGAATAAAATGAAAGAAGCTGTGAAAAATTACTTATGAGAGAGGGGACATGACCACAGGCAGAGGTGCTTCCTAACTCGTACTGTGAAATTCTCTCTCTTCAAAAACTGTCCTTAAATGTTTGAGGTGATGCATATCCCAGTTATACATATGTATAAAAATGTCACATGTACCTCAAAAATACATACAACTATGATATAGCAAGTTTTTTTTTTAATACTTTAAGTTATAGGGTACATGTGCACAACCTGCAGTTTTGTTACATAGGTATACATGTGCCATGTTGGTTTGCTGCACCCATTAACTCACCATTTACATTAGGAATTTCTCCTAATGCTATCCCTCTCCCTGCCCCCCCACCCCCCCACGACAGGCCCCAGTGTGTGATGTTGCCTGCCCTGTGTCCAAATGTTCTCATTGTTCACTCCCCACCTATAAGTTAGAACACGTAATGTTTGGTTTTCTGTCCTTGCAATAGTTTGCTCAGAATGATGGTTTCCAGCTTCATCAATGTCCCTGCAAAGGACATGAACTCATCCTTTTTTATGGTTGCATAGTATTCCGTGGTGTATATAATCCAGTCTATCATTGATGGACATTTGGATTGGATCCAAGTCTTTGCCATTGTGAATAGTGCTGCAATAAACATAAATATGCATGTGTCTTTATAGTAGCATGATTTATAATCCTTTGGGTATACACCCAGTAATGGGATTGCTGAGTCAAATGGTATTTCTAGTTCTAGATCCTTGAGAAATCGCCACACTGTCTTCCACAATGGATGAACTTACAGTCCCACCAACAGTGTAAAAGTGTTCCTATTTCTTCACATCCTCTCCAGCATCTGTTGTTTCCTGACTTTTTAATGATCGCCACTCTAACTGGTGTGAGATGGTATCTCATTGTGGTTTTGATTTGCATTTCTCTGATGGCCAGTGATGAAGAGCATTTTTTCTTCTGTCTATTGGATGCATAAATGTCTTCTTTTGAGAAGCGTCTGTTCATATCCTTTGCCCACTTTTCGATGAGGTTGTTGTTGTTATTTTTTTCTTGTAAATTTGTTGAAGTTATTTGTAGATTCTGGATATTAGCCCTTTGTCAGAAGGGTAGATTGCAAAAATTTTCTCCCATTCTGTAGGTTGCCTGTTCACTCTGATGGTAGTTTCTTTTGCTGTGCAGAAAATCTTTAGTTTAATTAGATCCCATTTGTCTATTTTGGCTTTTGTTGCATTGCTTTTGGTGTTTTAGTCATGAAGTACTTGCCCATGCCTATGTCCTGAGTGGTATTTCCTAGATTTTCTTCCAGGATTTTTATGGTTTTAGGTCTAACATTTAAGTCTTTAATCCATCTTGAATTAATTTTTTGTATCAGGTCTAAGGAAGGGACCCAGTTTCAGCTTTCTACATATGGCTAGCCAGTTTACCCAGCATCATTTATTAAATAGGGACTCCTATCCCCATTTCTTGTTTTTGTCAGGTTTGTCAAAGATTAGATGGCTGTAGACGTGTGGTGTTATTTCTGAGGGCTCTGTTCTGTTCCATTGGTCTATATCTCTGTTTTGGTACAAGTTCTGTGCTGTTTTGGTTACTGTAGCCCTGTAGTATAGTTTGAAGTCACATAGCGTGATGTCTCCAGCTTCATTCTTTTTGCTTAGGATTGTCTTGGCTATGCAGGCTCTTTTTTGGTTCCATATGAACTTTAAAGCAGTTTTTTTCCAATTATGTGAAGAAAGTCATTGGTAGCTTGATGGGGATGGCATTAAATCTATAAATTATCTTGGGCAGTATGGCCATTTTCATGGTATTGATTCTTCCTATCCTTGAGCATGGAATGTTTTTCCATTTGTTTGGGTCCTCTTTTATTTCCTTGAGCAGTGGTTTGTAGTTCTCCTTGAAGAGGCCTTTCACATCCCTTGAAAGTTGGATTCCTAGATGTTTTATTCTCTTTGTAGCAATTGTGAATGGGAGTTCATTCATGATTTGGCTGTTTGTCTGTTATTGGTATATACGAATGCTTGTGATTTTTGCACATTGATTTTGTATCCTGAGACTTTGCTGAAGTTGCTTAGCTTAAGGAGATTTTGGGCTGACATGATGGGGTTTTCTAAATATACAATCATGTCATCTGCAAACAGGGACAATTTGACTTCTTCTTTTCCTAATTGAATACCCTTTATTTCTTTCTCTTGCCTGATTGCCCTGGCCGGAAATTCCAGCACTATGTTGAACAGGAATGGTGAGAGAGAGCATCCCTGTCTTGTGCCAGTTTTCAAAGGGAATTTTTCCAGTTTTTGCCCATTCAGCATGATATTGGCTGTGGGTTTGTCATAAATAGCTCTTATTATTTTGAGATACATTCCATCAATACTGAATTTATTGAGAGTTTTTGGCATGAAGGGCTGTTGAATTTTGTTGAAGGCCTTTTCTGCATCTATTGAGATAATCATGTGGTTTTTGTCATTGGTTCTGTTTATGTGATGGATTAAGTTTATTGATTTGCATATGTTGAACCAGCCTTGCATTCCAGGTATGAAGCCAACTTGATCATGGAGGATAAGCTTTTTGATGTGCTGCTGGATTTGGTTTGCCAGTATTTTATTGGCAATTTTCACATCGATGTTCATCAGGGATAATGGTCTAAAATTCCCTTTTTTTGTTGTGTCTCTGTCAGGTTTTGGTATCAGGATGATGCTGGACTCATAAAATGAGTTAGGGAGGATTCCCTCTTTTTCTATTGATTGGAAAAGTTTCAGAAGGAATGGTACCAGCTCCTCTTTGTACCTCTGGTAGAATTCAGCTGTGAATCCATCTGGTCCTGGACTTTTTTGGCTGGCAGGCTATTAATTATTGCCTCAATTTCAGAGCCTGTTATTGGTCTACTCAGAGATTCGACTTCTTCCTGGTTTAGTCTTGGGAGGGTGTATGTATCCAGGAATTTATCCATTTCTTGTAGATTTTCTAGTTTATTTGCATAGAGGTGTTTACAGTATTCTCTGATGGTAGTTTGTATTTCTGTGGGGTCGGTGGTGATACCCCCTTTATCATTTTTTATTGTGTCTTTTTGATTCTTCTTTCTTTTCTTCTTTATTAGTCTTGCTAGTGGTCTATCAATTTTGTTGATCTTTTCAAAAAACCAGCTCCTGGATTCATTGATTTTTTGAAGGGTTTTTGTGTCTCTATCTCCTTCAGTTCTGCTCTGATCTTAGTTATTTCTTACCTTCTGCTAGCTTTTGAATGTGTTTGCTCTTGCCTCTGTAGTTCTTTTAATTGTGATGTTAGGGTGTCAATTTTAGTTCTTTCCTGCTTTCTCTTGTGGGCATTTAGTGCTATAAATTTTCCTCTACACACTGCTTTAAATGTGTCCCAGAGATTCTGGTACTATTGTGTCTCTGTTCTCATTGGTTTCAAAGAACATCTTTATTTCTGCCTTCATTTCGTTATGTACCCAGTAGTCATTCAGGAGCAGGTTGTTCAGTTTCCATGTAGTTGTGCAGGTTTGAGTGAATTTCTTAATCCTGAGTTCTAATGTGATTGCACTGTGATCTGATAGACAGTTTATTGTGGCTTCTGTTCTTTTACATTTGCTGAGGAGTGCTTTATTTCCAACTATGTGGTCTATTTTGGAATAAGTGCTATGTGGTGTTGAGAAGAATGTACATTTTGTTGATTTGGGGTGGAGAGTTCTGTAGATGTCTCTTAAGTCTGCTTGGTGCAGAGGTGAGTTCAAGTCCTGGATATCCTTGTTAACATTCTGTCTCATTGATCTAATATTGACAGTGGGGTGTTAAAGTCTCCCAGTATTATTGTGTGGGAGTCTAAGCCTCTTTGTAGGTCTCTAAGGACTTGCTTTATGAATCTGGGTGCTCCTGTATTGGGTTCATATATATTTAGGATAGTTAGCTCTTCTTGTTGAATTGATTCCTTTACCGCTATGTAATGGCCTTCTTTGTCTCTTTTGATCTTTGTTGGTTTAAAGTTTTTTTTATCAGAGACTAGGATTGCAATCCCTACTTTTTTTTTTTTTTTTTTTGCTTTCCATTTGCTTGGTGGATCTTCCTCCATCGCTTTATTTTGAGCCTATGTGTATCTCTGCACATGAGATAGGTCTCCTGAATACAGCACACTAATAGCTCTTGACTCTTTATCCAATGTGCCAGTGTGTCCAGAATTGGTGGGTTCTTGGTCTCACTGACTTCAAGAATGACACCTCGGACCCTCGTGGTGTTACGGTTCTTAAAGATGGTGTGTCCAAAGTTTGTTCCTTCAGATTTTCAGATGTGTCTGGAGCTTGGTCTCACTGTCAGGAGTGAAGCTGCAGATCTTCGTGGTGAGTGTTACACCTCTTAAAGGCAGCGCATCTGGAGTTGTTGGTTCTTCCTGGTGGGTTCGTGGTCTCACTGGCTTCAGGAGTGAAGCTGCAGACCTTCGCAGTGAGTGTTATAGCTCATAAAGGCAGCATGGACCCAAAGAGTGAGCAGCAGCAAGATTTATTGCAAAGAGCTACAGAACAAAGCTTCCACAGTGTGGAAGAGGACCTGAGCAAGTTGCCACTGCTGGCTCAGGCAGTCTGCTTTTTTCCCTTATCTGGCCTCACCCACATCCTGCTGATTGGTCCATTTTACGGAGAGCTGATTGGTCCACTTAACAGAGAGCTGATTGGTCCGCTTACAATCCTTGAGCTAGACACAGAGTCACAGAGTGCTAGTTAGCTAGATACAGAGTTAGCTGGATACAGAGTACCAATTGGTGTATTTACAAACCTTGAGCTAGACATAGAGTACTGATTGGTGTATTTACAAACCCTGAGCTAGACACAGAGTGCTGATTGGTGCGTTTACAATCCTTGAGCTAGATACAGAGTCACAGAGTGCTAGTCCTCCAAGTTTCCACTAGGTTAGCTAGATATAGAGTACCGATTTGTGTATTTACAAACCTTGAGCTAGACACAGAGTACTGATTGACGTATTTACAAACCCTGAGCTAGACACAGAGTGCTGATTGGTGCATTTACAATCCTTGAGCTAGACAAAGAGTGCCAGATGTAAAAGTTCTCCAAGTCCCCACTAGGTTAGCTAGATACAGAGTGCTGATTGGTGCACATAAGATCCTCTGGCTAGATATAAAAATCCAAGTCTTCATCCAGTTCAGGAGCCCAGCCGGCTTCACCCAGTGGATCCTGCACTAGGGTTGCAGGCGGAGCTGCCCACCAGTCCCCAGCTGCACCTGCACTCCTCAGCCCTTGGGCTGTGGAAAGGACCGGGGGCCACGGAGCAGGGGGCGGTGCCCGTCAGGGAGGCAGCTAAGGCCTGGCGAAAATTTGAGATTTGAGTGTGGTGCCAGTGGGCCAGCACTGCTGGGGGACCTGGCGCAACCTCCGCAGCTGCTGGCCCAGGTACTAAGCCCCTCACTGCCCTGGGTGGAGGTGCCAGCCAGCAGCTCCGTGTGCAGGGCCCGCTGAGCCCGCACCCACGCCATTGGAACTCACACTGGCTGGGGAGCACAGCCCGGTTCCTGCCCGCGCCTCTCCCTCCACACCTCCCTGCAAGCAGAGGGAGGTGGCTGCAGCCTCAGCCAGCCCAGAGAGGGACTCCCATGGTGCCGTGGTGGGCTGAAGGACTCCTCAAGCGCTGCCAGAGTGGGTGCCGAGGTCGAGGAGGCACTGAGAGTGAGGGCTGCTAGCACACTGTCACCTCTCACCAGTCTGTGTCTTTTAATTGGGGCATTTTCCCCTATTTACATTTAAGGTTAATATTGTTATGTGTGAATTTGATCCTGTCATTATGATGTTAGCTGGTTATTTTGCCTGTTATTTGATACAGTTTCTTCCTAGTATCAATGGTCTTTACAATTTGGCATGATTTTGCAGTGGCTGATACCGGTTGTTCCTTTCCATGTTTAGTGCTTCCTTCAGGAGCTCTTGTAGGGCACGCCTGGTGGTGACAAAATCTCTCAGCATTTGCTTGTCTGTAAAGGATTTTATTTCTCCTTCACTTAGGAAGCTTCGTTTGGCTGGATATGAAATTCTGGGTTGAAAATTCTTTTAAGAATGTTGAATATTTGCCCCCACTCTCTTCTGGCTTGTAGAGTTTCTGCTGAGAGATCTGCTGTTAGTCTGATGGGCTTCCCTTTGTGGGTAACCTGACCTTTCTCTCTGGCTGGCCTTATCATTTTTTCCTTCATTTCAACTTTTGTGAATCTGATGATTATGTGTCTTGAGGCTGCTCTTTTGGGGTGTTCTCTGTATTTCCTGAATTTGAATGTTGACCTGCCTTGCTAGGTTGGGGAAGTTCTCCTGGATAGTATCCTGAAGGGTGTTTTCCAACTAAGTTCCATTCTCCCCGTCACTTTCAGGTTCACTAGTCAAACGTAGATTTGGTCTTTTCACATAGTCCCACATTTATTGGAGGCTTTGTTCACTTCTTTTTACTCTTTTATCTCTAAACTTCTCTTCATGCATTAATTTGATCTTCAATCATGGATACCCTTTCTTCCACTTGATTGAATCAGCTATTGCAGCTTGTACATGTGTCACATAGTTCTCATGCCATGGTTTTCAGCTCCATGAGGTCATTTAAGGACTTCTCTACCTGTTTATTCTAGTTAGCCACTTGTCTAATCTTTTTTCAAGGTTTTTGGCTTCCTTGAGATGGATTCCAACATCGTCCTTTAGTTCGGAGAAGTTTGTTGTTACAAACCTTCTGAAGCCTTCAGCTCATCAAAATCATTCTCTGTCCAGCTTTATTCCATTGCTGGCAAGGAGCTGCAATCCTTTGGAGCAGGAGAAGAGGCACTCTGATTTTTAGAATTTTCAGCTTTTCCACTCTGGTTTCTCCCCATCTTGGTGGCTTTATCTACCTTTGGTCTTTGATGCTGGTGACCTACAGATGGGGTTTTGGGGTAGATGTCCTTTTTGTTGATGTTGATGCTATTCCTTTCTGTTTGTTAGTTTTCCTTCTACTAGTCAGGTCCCTCAGCAGCAGGTCTATTGGAGTTTGCTGGAGGTCCACTTCAGATCCTGTTTGCCTGGGTATCACCAGCAGAGGCTGTAGAACAGCAAATATTGCAGAACAGCAAATATTGCTGCCTGATCCTTCCTCTGGAAGCTTCATCCCAGAGGGGCATCTGCCTGTATGAGACGTCAGTTGGCCCCTACTAGGAGATGTCTCCCAGTCAGGCTACATGGGGGTCAGAGACCCATTTGAGGAGGCAGTCTGTCCATTCTTGGGGCTTAAACACAATGCTGGGAGAACCACTGCTCTCTTCAGAGCTGTCAGACAGGGATGTTTAAGTCTGCAGAAGTTTCTGCTGCCTTTTGTTCAGCTATGCCCTGCCCCCAGTAGTGGAGACTACAGAGGCAGTAGGCCTTGTTAAGCTGAGGTGGGCTCCACCATGTTCAAGCTTCCCCAGCCACTTTTGTTTACCTTCTCAAGCATCAGCAATGGCAGACAACCCCTACCTGCCAGGCTACTGCCTCACAGGTCGATCTCAGACTGCTGCACTAGAAGTGAGCAAGGCTCTATAGGTGTGGGATCCACCAAGCCAGGTGCGGGATATAATCTCCTGGTGTGCCGTTTGCTAAGACCATTGGAAAAGCACAGTATTTGGGCAAGAGTGTCCCATTTTTCCAGGTACAGTCTGTCATGGCTTCCCTTGGCTAGGAAAGGGAAATCCCCCGACCCCTTGCTTTTCCCGAGTGAGGCAATGTGCCACCCTGCTTTGGCTTGCCCTCCGTGGGCTGCATCCACTGTCCAACCAGTCCCAATGAGATGAACCAGGTACCTCAGTTGGAAATGCAAAAATCACCCATCTTCTGCATCGATCATGCTGGGAGCTGCAGACTGGAGCTGTTCCTATCTGGCCATCTTGGAACGGAGAGAACAAAAATATTTCCAAATAACACATGGACAGAGAAACATTGTAGTAGTAGACTTTAGAAAATGTTCCAAACTGACAATTACAAAAATACAACATAGCCAAATGTGTGGGACAGAGCTACAAGGGTGCTTACAGGAAATGCAAAGCTCTAACTGCATTTCTTTTTTTTTTTTTTTTTTTTTTGAGACGGAGTCTCGCTGTGTCACCCAGGCTGGAGTGCAGAGGCCAGATCTCAGCTCACTGCAAGCTCCGCCTCCCAGGTTCACGCCATTCTCCTGCCTCAGCCTCCCGAGTAGCTGGGACTACAGGCGCCGCCACCTCGCCCGGCTAGTTTTTTCTTTTGTATTTTTAGTAGAGACGGGGTTTCACCGTGTTAGCCAGGGTGGTCTTGATCTCCTGACCTCGTGATCCGCCCGTCTCGGCCTCCCAAAGTGCTGGGATTACAGGCTTGAGCCACCGTGCCCGGCCTGCATTTCTTATAAGATAGGCTGAAAGTTGACTTCAAGTAAGACAGCAGCACATCGCTCCCACTGGGCAGCCTGGCTTGGGGCTCCCTAGTAGGGATGGTTTTTGAGGGTGACCTCATCATAGTTCTGGGGTCATGTAGAGGACACTCTGGTGTTACTGTTTCCAATGCACCAAGGGTGACTGTCTTCTGGTGACCTAGCTACCTTGGCCCAAGCATTCTAGGGCCTGGGAGACTGGGAGGCAGGAGATGGGTGAGAGGAGAGGCAGGTCCCAGGTAATAGGGGAGCAGGGCTAAGGAACACAGGTAGCCAGCCTGAGTCAGCTCCCTCAGCCTCTGTGCTGAGAAATCTCGTTCTCCACTTCTCTGCCCTGAGAAACCTTGCTGTCTGGAATCCTGTCGCCTGCAGATGCTCAGCCATGCAGGTCACTCCACAGAGAGAAGCAGCCTGGAGCTCTCAGCTTAGCTCACAGCCTCAGATGAGAGGCTTCCGGATATAACACGACACGTTCATCTTGAGCTTGTGCCCCCAAGTCAGCCTTTCAGCCCAGTGTGATGTGTTGCCATGTGACCCACAGCCCTGCTTTCAGCCTGTCAAAAAAGGCTTCATTTTAAACTTCACCTGAACTCCTCCCTTCTCCGCAATCCTGTCTATCCCGTGCTGAAGACAGGAGGCCTCTGATCTGGCTTCCTCGCTGCAGTTACTAACCCTCACTTTGTCGTGGACAGCTATGCCTTGGTGCCCTTCACCAAAGGGGCTTTATCAGGCGTCAGAAGCACCCTTCCTGATGGTGAGGCGCTGGGCTGTAAAATATATATACATTTTTTAAAAAGGCAAATGCTTGACGACACAGTGCTATTTGGATTTTATTTTTTTTAATGCTTAGCAATGCCCTTTCTCAACAAAACAAAACACCATTTTACTTGAATTCCTTAGATAATGGAATTGGCTGCAGGCAGGGTTTCTTTTTTCACCCCTCGAACGTTAAAAATAACCCGGAGAGAGCTATCTGTACTAAGCATGAAGGAAATAATACATACAGTGGTCCATTTCCAAGACAGGGTGCCTTGAATTGGTTTAGGTCAGCAAACTACAGAAGAAACAGGATACACTAGGCCCCTGCTTGGATAGCCAATGTCTGCTTGCCATCTCCCCACCCTCCCCCCTACCCCATTGTCTTAGTTGCCCTCAACCAAACCAAAGAAGTTAGTCTAAGATGAAAGTTTACTAGCTTGCAAAATAGCTTACTTTGTCTGTTCTTAACAGCCTGCCCAGATACTTAGGTCACAAGTCAAGTACTTGAAGAGGCCCTGAGCTAACTAGGATTGCAATGTATTGTGGCTACAACAAAATGCAGCAGAACAATCCTAAAGAAAATGCCTATAACCCCTACCCAACAACCAACAGGCAATGATCAGGAAGACTGTGACCCCATAGTACTCAGCCTCTGAGGAACTAAGGGAGGGACCTACACACTAGGGGATAAATTGCTTTTGAAACTGCTAGGTGTGTCTGCCCATTAGACACCTGATCTTGCAAGACTGTCATTAAAGTCTCACTTCGACTGTTCTCCGGGTCTCTAAGCCCAAACTTTGGGTTTGGATGGGTGAGTTTTTTTCTCACAGCATGACCTACTCTCCACCAGTGATGTGCAGCACTGTAGTGAGCAGAGCAGAAGAGCTCTCCCTCCCCACTCACCCACCTGCCTCTTGGTTAGACACAAGTTCTCTTGTGACTTCTTTGGCTTCATTTCTTTTAAGTAAGAATAATAAAGTTTTAGTCTTTAATTTAAAAAAAGAAGATAGGCTAAAAATTAATAAGTGTTTAGCTTAAACTAGAAAATTTTAAAAAACAATACACTCTAAGTACAAAGAAAGAAATACTAAAGATGAAATAAATTTAAAAATATTAAACAAAGATACAGAGGAGTTCCACAAAGCCAAAAGTTAGCTCTTGGGGAAGAGAAGTAATAAAACTTAGGCATTTCTGGAGATGCTGACCAAGGAAAAAAGGAAAATTTACAAATTAATTGTTATGAGTGAAATGAAGGCTATCGCTGCAAATACTAAGAAGACGCGAATAATGTTATACCAATAACACTGAAAACTTAGGTGAAATGGGATGATTCTTTTAGAAAAATGCCAAAACTGCCTGGAAAAGGAGAAAGCTTGATTAGAAATGGAATCAGCAGTTTAAAATATTTCACACAGAAAACAGAAATATTCCATCAAATATCCAAGAAATAGAAACTTCAAAACTTAAACACATTCAGAAGATTTAAAAGCAGAAAATCTCCAACTCATTCTGTAAGGCTAATTTAATCTTGATAGTTTCTAAACAAATACTATATTAGAAAGAACATTAGAAGCCAATCTTTTTGTGAATGTAGGAGCAAAGAACCTAAACACAATGTTAGCAAGTCAAATCCAGCAATGTATTTTAAAAGTATGCTTTATAATGGGAATGCAGGAATGATTCAATGTTAGAATTTATCATATTAACAAATTAGTGGGCCGGGTGTGGTGGCTCACACCTGTAATCCCAGCATTTTGAAAGGCTGAGGCAGGTGGATTGCCTGAGGTCAGGAGTTCGAGACCAGTCTGGCCAACATGGTGAAACTCTGTCTCTACTAAAAATACAAAAGAATTAGCTGGGCGTGCTGGTGTGTGCCTGTAATCCCAGCTACTTGGGAGGCTGAGACAGGGGAATTGCTTGAACTAGAAAGGTGGAGGTTGCAGTGAGTCGAGATCATGCCACTGCACTCCAGCCTGGGTGACAGAGCAAAACTCTGTCTCATACAAAAAGGAAAATTAGTGGAAAAAAAAATAATATCATGTATAGATGAAGGAAATGCACAAAATAAAATTGAATATTCATTAATGATTTTTCAAAACTCTTAAACTAGAAATAGAAGGAAATTTTCTTAATCTGGTAGACGACAACCTATACAATGTAAAATGCTAAAGGCCCTCGTGGAGAGAAGACAGTCCATTAACAGCTACTCTAAATGGGACAATCTGTTCACACCAGTCTCCCCCTACCAGGACAGTCGACCAATTGCCCAGAACATTATTACCTGTGTTACAGCTGCACTTCACGTGGTCCCAACAAGACTGTCACTACAGTGCAAGGTGACGTCTGTTGGATTATCCATTGGGAAGCTAAAAGAGACCACACAATGGCCCATATGGCAGGCAGGAATCATAAATGCCAAGTTCTCTTGGGGAAGAGTAGGGTTTCCCTCACATTTTTTCCTGTTTGTAGTAGATTTTGGAAAATGGAAGGCTAGCCATGAGCAGGGAAGATCTTACTTTTTTGTTGAATTATAGGAAAAATATTTGGTAGAGAAAGCAGTGATTTGTGGTTATAGATTTCAGAGGAAGAAATCAGAGCAGTGGCTAAGATGTTTTGTTTGATATTATTAACTAAATGACCTATGAGTGATGGTATCTTAGGTTGAATTCTTCTAAAACAAATTCTAAAGAACGATTTGAGTGCAAGTAGTCTATTTAGGAGGTGACACCAGGAAAAATCAGTAGAGGAGTGGGGCAGTGAGACAGGGAAAGGAGGAAAGCCAGTGTGGGTTACCACGCGGGACCACTGTGCTCAATTCCACGTAGACATGCCAGAGAGTTGTCCTGAGCAGAAAGGGAGCCAGGGTCTTTGCACCTGACATGGGCTGAGGGCTGCTCTCAGAAGCATTACCTCCTGGCACTTTCTCTGCCAAAAGAAGGCCCTGCTGTGGAGAGTCATGCGAGCACACAGTGGGACAGACATGGGCAGGAGGCCTGGCAGCCTCTGCTACAGACACTGCGCAGTCCACGTTCTGTTCCTTCACTGAGCAGACAGCTTTGCAGCTGTCCTCCTGGACTTTTGTGAGTAGGTGGGCACATGTGAGCAAGTCATACACAATAGTGGGCTTCCTCCACTATTACTCGTTAGGTAAATTGAGGCAGCTTGATAACTCATCAACCTCTTCTAAAACATTCTCACCCCCAAAAAGCAGGGCCAGGCACTCCTCTCTGCTGTCAGAATACTTGCATACATTTTCTGCTGAAGCCCATGTCTCAGTTATCTGCTCCTGCATTCTTAGGGTGGGTCCCCATTGGCTTCCTTCACTTTCTGCCTGCAGGGCTGAGCTGCTTCTGGCTGACAAGTGAAAACATCAGAAGCACCCTCATCAATCGATCCATTTCTTCAACAAATATTTTGAATACTGACTTAATTTGAGTTTACCCAAAGGCAATTTGAGTCAAGAGCTTAGATGCAGGTAGTTGACCTGGGAGGTGATTCCCAGAAGCAGGAGAGAGAGAGTGTGTGTGAGAGAGAGAGAGAGAGTGCGAGAGAGAGCGAGAGCACACCGAGGAAGATCAGAGGACCACCCAAGGGGGCATTATTGAGCTGATCACCACTGAGGGTCACTGAGGCTCACTTCTACTGAGGACTCAGAATTGGTCCTCTGGGGACAGAAGGCTGAGGCATATATCCCCAAGTTAGTTAAGGGTTGCTGTGAAGCAGGTTCACTGTGCACTGGTTACCAACATGTCTGTGTCCAGTGAGAGAGAACGCATTCATACTCAGTAAGTTATATGAAGCAAATTTATTACTTACAGACAGGCAGCAAGGGACAAGAGGAGCATTCATTGCAAGCTAGTCGCCCAAGGCTCAGGAAATCTGCTCAGGGCAAATGGAGTCTCAACTGGGCAAGCCCCACTTTCACCACAGATGAGGGATGCCAGAGAGCAGCCTGCCCTGGGTTTAACATCCCAGGGTAATGTGATTTGCTGGGCTGTGTTGAAGGACATCCTATTTTCAGCAGGAGACTGGAACTGACCTTGGGCTGTTCAGCCAGCTCTTCCTTATCTCACGATGTTGCAATCCCAGCACATGCTGCAGTTATTCCTGAGAACTACATGGAAAAAGGGGGACTGGGTCTGTCCAAGGCCAGCCAAACTGTCCTGCAGTTACCCCGGGGATGTTAAATTTCCCTGAATTCCAGGCTGTGCCTGCTCCCAAGGCTTCCGGAGAAAGTCATAAGATAAGCCTTAAAGAGGACAGCAACAAGGTGCTTGAGGAGGCAGCATTTAGGGGAACTCTCCACAACAACCAGAGAGCTGACGGCAGAGGCAGGCAAGGGGCATTAGCATTGCCAGTGTATGCTACAGGCACCTACCATGTTCCAGGCAGAGTGCCGGGCATGCAGCAGTGAGCAGGACAGACCAACTTATTTCTTCTCACGGAGCTTCATTTCAGTAGTGGAACAAAGAATTTACCAATAAACAAGTCAGCAAATAAGTAATGACGGGTGTTGTCTTTGCAAAAATTATGACAATAAGAAAAATATGACATAGGAAAATTACGACAGTGAAAAAAACCTGACCTAAACCAACTCCATCTTCTAACTTCCAATCTGCCCTTGTTCATTCCCAGGCATAGGCCAAACAAATTTGTGGAGAAACTTAGTTTATAATTTCACTTAAAACCAAATATAACAGCCCATCCCTGAAACAAACCTCCTTCTTGCTTGGGGACCAGACCACCTTTGTGAGACTAACAAATTAGCTACAAGATTAAAAATTATGGGCCAGGAGTGGTGGCTCATGCCTGTAAGCCCAGCACTTTGGGAGGCCAAGTTGGGCCAATCATCTGAGGTCAGGATTTCGAGACCAGCCTGGCCAACATGGTGAAACCCTGTCTCTACTAAAAAATATAAAAATTAGCTGGGCATGGTGGCAGGTGCCTGTAATCCCAGCTACTCAGGAGGCTGAGGCAGGATAATCATTTGAACCCAGGAGGGGGAGGTTGCAGTGAGCCGAGATCGCGCCCTTGCACTCCAGTCTGGGGGACAAGAGCAAGACTTCATCTAAAAAAAAAAAAAAAAAAAATTATGGCTTAGGAGTCATGCAGCCTGAAGCCACAAGATTCCTAACCCCCTCAATTGCTCTAATAAATAATAATAATACTATAAAACATAAAATTGGTGTTCAAGGTATTTTTCAGACCCTGCATTGTGATAGACTGGCCACCCAGACTGGTAAACTGGCTAATCTGGTCTTGTGATCCCAACCCAGGAACTGACCCAGAGCAAGACAAAAGCTTCATCTCCTCGTGATTTCATCCCTAACCCAACCAATCAGCACTCACCATTCCCTAGCCCCCTGACTGCTCAACTATCTTTTAAAAACCCTAGTCTCCAGACTGGCACAATCTCAGCACTTTGGGAGGCCGAGGAGGGCAATCACTTGAGAGCAGGAGTTCAAGACCAGCCTGGCCAACACGGTAAAATCCCGTCTCGACTAAAAATACAAATAATTAGCTGGGCATTGTGGCGTGCACTTGTAATCCCAGCTACTTGTGAGACTGAGGCACGAAAATCACTTGAACAGAAGGTGGAGGTTGCAGTGAGCCTAGACTGCACCACTGCACTCCAGCCAGGGCAATGAAGCAAGACACTGTCTCAAAAATAAACCCCCCCAAAAATTCCTTAAACTCTGAATCTGAGGAGAGGCTGATTTGAGGAATAATAAGCCTCTGAGCTCCTATTTAGCCAGCTCTATGAGTACTGAACTCTTTATCGCAATTCCCATCTTGAAAAATTGGCTCTATCTGGGCAACAGGCAAGAAGAAGCCATTGGGTGGTTACAGTGTGATGAGTGCTATGAAGGAAATAACATAAAGGGTGATAGAGAGTAACTAGAAGAGGCATTCTAGATAAAATGGTCTGAGGAGGTGACATTTGAGCTAAGTATTAAACACTGAGAAAGAATCTACAAACGGAAGACCTGGTGCAAGACCTTTCCAAGCAGTGTATATCACACACAAAAGCCTATGCCAGCAAAAAGATTTTACTTTCACAAATTCTCGAAACTCTAAGAGTAAAAAAAATGGTGAAAAGAAATGAAGTGATAACACATATTGTGAGTGCAGCAGGCAGAAACAGAGCCATCACTGTTTCACGACAGGATCTCATAATACTAGGAAAAGTGCAAATTAAAACCGTGAGATATAGTTTGGTCATTATTGGATGGGGAAAGATCCAAAAGTGTGGAAAGACCCCACTGGTGAAGATGTATGGAAACCCAAGGTCTTACACATTATTTGCCAGAGTGTAAATTAGTACAGTGTCTAAGGGGGGCAATTTAGCCATGTTTAGCCAATATATTATTCTAAAGGACATATCCCAGTATAGCCAATTCCAACTCTAAGAATATTTCTGACAGATATACCCACATGCATGCACAAAGACAGTCCATGGGATCCAGTCGCATTATTCCTAACTGCAAGCAACTGGGAAAAACTTCAAGGTCCATCAGTGAGGGCCCGCATAGGCTAACCTCTGTAATAACCAAATCTCAGTGGCAGTGTCCAACCAGGTGCTTGTGGGTGACCTTCCAACAGGGACCGCATTGCCCGGCTGACAGGCCTGGTCTATGTACTGTCCGGGCATCCCATACAGTTAGCACTCATCACCCTCAAAAGCGTCCCATCTTGAAAATAAACTCTTGCCCACTTGGTGCTTCAGGAACCTGGGCTTCTTCCACCAGTAACTCGCCCAGATGCCCCAGTGCGCAGGTGGGGCCGTCCTCCAGGGCCAGGCCTGGCTAGGGCGCACCCACACCTCCTTGGCCAGATGCTGTGGGCCAGATTCCTGGCCCTTGCAGGAATGAGGGCGCCTAGCATAGGTGTGCACGTGGGCAGCCCCCACCGTGGGGCCCCTAAGTAAGCCGGGGCCTGCGAGCCAGGACAGTCAGGAGTTGCAACCTTGGTGATTTTTAGGCAGACATTAGAAAATGGGGTCAAAGGCCGGGTGCGGTGGCTCATGCCTGTAGACCCATCACTTTGGGAGGCCGAGGCAGGAGGATCACCTTAGGTCAGGAGTTCGAGACCAGCCTGGCCAACAGGGTGAAACCTCGTCTCTACTAAAGATACAAAAATTAGCCAGGAGTGGTGACGCACGCCTGTAATCCCAGTTCCTCAGCAAGCTGAGGCAACAGAATCGCTTGAACCCGGGAGGCGGAGGTTGCAGTGAGCCGAGATCGTGCCACTGCACTGCAGCCTGGGTGAGACCCTGTTAAAAAAAAAAAAAAGAAAAGAAAATGGAGTCAAGAAATGGGGGGTGGGGAGGAGTGGATTTCATTAACCTGCCTGCTCCGATGTGGCTGCATTTCCATCATGCATTGTCCTAAAAAAAGAAAAAGAAAAAAATAAAATGTAGACGCGGAGGGATGGGGGAAATTGCACGGGCTGGTCCAGGCTGTGAGGCTGCCCCCTGCCAGGCACGACGAGGGTCAGCTCTGCCGCGCCGTGAGGAAACCGGACAAAGAAACCCCTTGAATCTGGCGAGGTCCCGCCCTGAGACGCTCGGGGAACCAGACTGCCGACCCCTGCCTCTGGGCCAACGCCAGCCCGGCTGTGGACTGGAGAACACCGCAACGCTACCAGCGGAAACAGAACCAGTCCACCGCGCTTGCTCAGCTGGGTCTTCGACCCGGCCCGCGCCTGCGCAACTGACCCCTCCCCCCACCCAGCCCGCGCCTGCGCAACAGGGACCCCGCGACCCCCGCCTCCTCTCCCGCCTGCGCCTGCGCGGCTGGGTGCGCCCGCCCCGCCCAGCCTGTGACGCCACGTGCATGTGGGCGGAGCCCTAGGGAATCGTGGGGTCGTATCCCGCTGGTGGAGGTTGGGGTGGCGCCGGCCGGGGCTGGGGAGCCCGAAAGACCGGCTGCCGCCTGCTCCCCGGAAAAGGGCACTCGTCTCCGTGGGTGTGGCCGAGCGCGCGGTGCAGGGTAAGCGGCGGGCCAGGGCGCTGGCGGGGGCGGCCGGGGATCACCGACTGCAGGCGGGCCTCCCCACGCGGGCGCGCTGCGCTCCGGAGGACGGCCTCGGGGTCACTCGCACCCGGGCTCCCACCTCCTGCTGCCTTCCTGTCCAGGCTTCACTAGGGCTCCCTGGACGTCTGGGCTCCGCTGGCCGGTGGGGGGCAAGTCCAGTGTTTTGGGCCACAGGGCGGGCCAAATAGCAGGGGCCTCTAGCCCCAGGGGGCCCCAGCCCTGCTGCGTTCATTCATTCAGCCAGCTTTTGCGGACCCGCCCCCAGTCTGCGTCAGGAACAGGCCCCTCCGCTCCTGGATGAGCCTGGCGGGGAAGCCTCGCGTAGCAGTTTCTGGGAAACAGATAGGATCAGGCCGCTTGACAGGACTGAGAGTGTAAGGACGATTCACCCTGGCATTGGGGTGATGTCCCGAGGAGCTCATAGGTGGTCAGGGCGGTTCTGCCCGAGCTGACCTGTGAGCCGCGGATGCCTGGACCGTGGGAGGGAGAGCCCCTGATGTGGACAGACTAGACTCCTTCAGTGGAAAACATTCAACAGCCAGGAGATCGTGGAAGAGGAAGGAGAGATGGGAGGGCCCAGGGGAGCGTGGAAGGGAGGGTGTTTTTATTATAAGTGCAAAGGAACCAGCCACCGGGAAGTGCCTGGGCAGCTCTGGGTGTCCCTCCAGGCACCTGTATTCCAATCTTACCTGCGCGAAGCCACACACCCACGTCACACAGGATGCGGGGAATTCAGCCATAGCCTGCAGGCGGGGAATCTTCCTTGGGAGAGGTGGATTGCAATGACTCTTCCTCCCACCCGCTGTGCAAGAGCCATGGGCGGCGGGTAGTCATTTTTGAAGGACCTGGCAAGCACGGTACCAACCTCGAAAGAGCTTTTTGTCTCCCTCCCCTTGGCCTGGAGAGAGTGACTGGCTAGCGTGTGTCTCTGCCTCCTGAAGCTTCGGGTAAAGGACCAGGAAGATCCTTTGTGTCAGGAGATCTGGAAGCGCCTCCCCTCCCACCACCTCCTGTATAAAGGAAACAGCAGGTGGTGTTGACGGGCCTTTCATGCACCGGTTTTTGCCAAGGAGAGAAAAACCTATTGAAACCTACCAGAAGGATGAGTGGAAGTTTCTAATGTGCTTTATTTTTGGATACAGCGTGCGTGGCAGGCATTTGCATTCATGGCCCTTCCGTGTACTTGAACTGAAAACCTGAAGAAACTGGCCAACAGATTAGGCAGCCATCAATCCACATCAGATGGCGCCTGTATTTCCAAGAGGTGGCTTGCCATCCCCATCTCCTAGAAAGCCAACCAGGGGACAGGGCAGCTCCTACCACCGACAACACTGCTCCACCCTCAGATTCTCCTCTCTGACTCCTGCCTGGAGGGTGGCCTTGGCAGGAGCCACACCTCTCTGTTTGCCTGTGTGCACCCTACTTCCTATCCCTGCCTCCCCTTGGTTCCCACCCGCTACCTTCCTTACAGCCTCATCCCACCCTCTCTCTCCTTTAAAGAACAGACTGAGATGACATTGTTTTCCTCAATGAGTCTGTCAGGGAGAACATGATCAACAAATTCACGCTGTGGTGTTAGTGGTTCCCACAGAAACCCCATTGCCCCTCCTGCAGGTGTCTCAGCCATGGGCAACACCTTAATCTAGTGGAATGACATCGGTGTTAAGATCTGGGCCACAGGGACATGGAGGTGACCTGTTCCTTGGGGAGAGGGTATGGTGAACATGATTGTAAGAACTCTTCTTCCCACCCTGTGCATGAGCAAGGCTGTTCCTGGTTCTGTGCTCTCTCAGTACTGTGTTCCAGTTAGACTCTTGTTTTTGTCTTCCTGAACTTGGTGTGTAACTTCAGTAATTATGTCTATGTAAGGTATGTCTATGTATGTGAGTGTTTTTTGGATATCTAAAGTAGTATTGTACTTACAGGGAAGGTGAAGTGATAAAGCACGTTCAATTTGGGGACTGAAGCTGGGGACTCTTGTGTGCTCCACCACACACTGACTGCAATCTCAGACAGGTCCGTTTACACACATTCCCAGGGCCTTGGTGCTGTCTTAGGGAAACCCAGGGCTGTGAGGTGGGCTTTGTGGGGCACTGGACACGGGACATGGCACATAAAGGGTTATTTTAAATGGGTAGACAATAAATAACTAGCAACTTTGCCTCTAGATTTAATATACCACCTGTGAATCTGATCATGTAGAATATGGTTCTTAGACTAACAAAGGACATGATAAGACTTGATTATGGTCCAGGTGCGGTGTCTCACACCTGTAATTCCAGCACTTTGGGAGGCCGAGGTGGGCAGATCATTTGAGGTCAGGAGTTTGAGAGCAGCCTGGCCAACATGGTGAAACACCGTCTGTACTAAAAATACAAAAATTAGCCAGGCGTGGTGGCGTGTGCCTGTAATCCCAGGTACTTGGGAGGCTGAGGCAGGAGAATTGCTTGAACCTGGGAGGCGGAGGTTGCAGTAAGCCAAGATTGTGCCACTTCACTCCAGCCTAGGTGAGAAAGTGAGACTCTGTCTCAAAAAAAAAAAAAAAAAAAAAAAAAAAAAAAAACTTGATTACATAAAAAGGATTTTATTAAACATATTCACAGTTGTAGGGTGTTACTATTGCTTTTTGTCCTCACTATTCATCCCTGGATTGTTTCAGAACTTTCTCTATAAATACTGTAATTTAATTAAACATTTGATGATCACTTAGAAACCTGAAACTTTGGGTTATAGTCCACTAAGGAAGGGAGACTGTTGTGGTATGAGAGGCGCTACCTTGGAATGGACATTCCTAGTGCCACATCTCTTCTCCCAATCTCAGCTAACGTTGCCTTAATGTGCATCATTCCCAGCCCCAAACCTGTCACCTCTCATAGAGTCCATCCTATTTCTGGACCAGCCCCAAACCTGTCACCTCTCATAAGGCCTGTCCTGTTTCCCAATGATGTCCCTCTGGCATATCAAACTCAGCATGTTGAAAACCTGATCACTGCTGCCTCCTGCCAAACGGTCCCTTCCCAGATGACCTGTTTCAGCTCATGGCCATCACCCAGTCCTGTGGCATCTGTGATGCCTGCATCTTCCTCCTACTGCCCATTCTCCCCCTCAGTACACTGCTGAGCCATCAGCAGACCCCCTTCAACAGGTACTGGCTGAGCTGCTGCTGGGCTCTGGTTTTGTGTTGGGTGTTGGAGGTTCTGGGATGGGGGCTGGTCCCTACTCCTGGAGTAGGCGGCATCTAACCAGAGCGAGAGGGGCCTGGAAGAAGAACTGCACATGTCATGTGCTATGGAAATGGCAGAGCAGCCAAGGAGCCCAAGGGAGGAGCTCCGCCAGCACATTTCAGCAGGAAGAATCTTAGTAAGGCATGATCTGTCTCCTTCGTTGAGAGAGTAGGGCGTGAGTGTGATCAGAACTGTAAAACGTTTTGTATTTGACAGAGTGGATGGGCCCTGCTCTCTTTATCCCCATCCCTCACCCCACAGAGTTCCTTAAGTCCTATACCAACAGAACTTATTTCTGTTACCTGCCTGGCCTAGCCATTGAAGGATTTTTTTAAAAGTTGCAATAAAATAGGCATAACACAAAAGTTACCAACGTAACCCTTTTTAAATGTACAGTCCTGTGGCATTAAGTGCATTCACAATCACCATCACCATCCTTCTCCAGAACCTTTTCATGTTCCCCAACTGAAACTCTTTACCCAGTAAGTCCTCCTCACCCCCCTGCCCTCAGCACCTGCCCTTCTACTCTCTGTCTGTATGATTTGACAGCTCTAGGTAACTCATGTAAGTGGAATCCTACAATATTTGTCTTTTTGTGACTGGCTTATTTCACTTAGTGAAATGCCTTTAAGGCTCGTCCATGTTGTAGCATGTGTCAGAATTTCCTTCCTTTTTAAAACTGAATAATATTTCATTCAAAATTCAATTCAGTTCTAAATTGAATTTTGTGTATCCATCTGTCAGTGGATGTTTGGATTATTTCTGTCTTGTCTGTTGTGAATAATGCTTCAGTGAATGTAAGTGTGTAGCTCTTTAAGATCCTGCTTTCAACTCTTTTGGAAGTGGGATTGCTGAACCATATGGTAGTTCTGGCTTTGATTTTCGGAGGAAGCTCCATGCTGTTTTCCAAGGCAGCTGCACCATCTGACTTTCCCACCAGCAGAGCACAAGGGTTCCAGTTTCTCCACATCCTCACTAATACTTGTTATTTTCTGTTTGTTTGATAGTGGCGTCCTAATATATGATGTGATAGGTCATTGCAGTTTTGCATTTTGCTAATGACTCATGATGTTGAGCCTCTTTTTGTATGCTTTTTATCTGTTATTTTTTAATCAGATTTTTGTGGTTGACTTTTAAGAGTTCTTTATATATTCTGATTATTAACCCCTTTCAGAGCAGATGTACTGTTTATCTATTTTCTCCTGTTCTGTAGGTTGTGTTTTCATTTTGGTGATTGTTTCTTTTGCTGGGTAGAAGCCATTTAGTTAATGTAATTCCACTTGTTTATTTTTGCTTTGATTGCCTGTGCTTTTGGTGTCATATCTAAGAAATCATTGCCAAATTCTTTATTATTTATCTTGGTGGATTTTGTGTTCAGGAATTTGTCCATTTCATCTAGGTTATCCAGTTTGTAGGCATACAGTTGTTCATAGTACTCTCTTATAATCATTTTTATTCCGTAAAATAGGTAGTAATGTCCCCTTTCATTCCAGATTACAGCTATTTGAGTCTTCTTTCTTTATTCCCTAGTCAGTCTAGCTAAAGGTTTGACAGTTACGTTGACTTTTGAAGAACCAAATTTTAGTTTCATTTATTTTCTCTATTTTTCTATTCTCTCTCCTCCTCTAATCTTTATTATTTTCCTCCTCGTTTTTTACTTTTTTTCTCCTCCTTTTTTCCTCTTCCTTTTTCTAGCTTTATGTTTAGTTTGTTATTTTAGTAGTTATTTAAGGTGTACAGTTAGGTTGTTTGAGCCCTTTCTTCTCTTCTAAAGCAAGTGTTTATAGCTTTTCCTATTGGCACATTTCCCTACTGGCACTGTTTTTGCTGCATCCCGTAAGTTTTGGAAGGGTGTGTTTTTGTTTTCACTTATCTCAAGGTATTTTCTGATTTTCGTTATGACTTCTTCTTTGACTCTTTGGTTGTTTAAGGTTGTGCTCTGCTGAATTTCCACATAATTGTGAATTATCCAGTTTTCCTTCTGCTGTTGATTTCTGGTGTCACCCCATTGTGACTGGAAAAGATGCTTTGTATGGTTTGGATTGTTTAAAATGCATTAAGGCATGTTTTGTAGCCCACCATCTGGCGTTGCGTGTAGGGTGTTCTGTTACACTCTTGCTCTGTAGTGTCGTTTGAGTCCTCTGTTTCTTTGTTGATCTTCTGTCTCATTTTTCTGTCTATTATTCAAAGTGGGACATTTCAGTCTCCTAGTATAATAATATTACTATTATTGATAGTTGTCTATTTCTCTTCAATTTTATCAGTGTCTGGTTTATATATTTAGGGGTTTTGATGTTTGTTGTATGTATGTTAACAATCATTTTATATTCCCGGTGAATTGACTATTTTATCATGATATAATGTACTTCTCTGTCTCTTGTGACAGTTTTTGACTTAAAGTCTCTTTTGTCTGATATTGGTATAGCAACCCCTGCTCTCCTTTGGTCACTCCTTGCGTTGACTCTTTTCCATTCTTTTACTTTCAGCCCATATGTGCTCTTAGATCTAAACCGAGTTTCTTGTAGATAGAATACACAGCTGACCCTTGAACAATATGGGTTAGGGATACCAACCCCTCACCTGCAGTTGAAAATCCAAGTGTAACTTCAGTCTAGAATGCAGTGGTGCAATCATGGCTTACTGCAGCCTTGAACTCTGGGGCTCAAGTGATTCTCCCACCTCAGCCTCCCCAAGGAACCTGGGACTATAGGCGCACACCACCATGTCCAGCTAATTTTTTGATTTTTTGTAGAGACAGATTCTCCCTATGCTGCCCAGGCTGGTCTCAAACTCCTGGGCTCAAAAAAAACCTCTCGCCTTTGCCTCCCAAACTAGTAGCCTACTGTTGAAGAAGCCTTACTGATAACATAAATAGTTGATTAACACATAGTTTGTATGTTATATGAATTATAATCTGTATTATTACTATGAGGTAAGCTAGTGAACAGAAAATGTTATTATAATAAGAAATCATAAGAAAGAGAAAATGTATTTGCT
This sequence comes from Trachypithecus francoisi, assembly GCF_009764315.1. Taxonomy (NCBI): domain Eukaryota; kingdom Metazoa; phylum Chordata; class Mammalia; order Primates; family Cercopithecidae; genus Trachypithecus; species Trachypithecus francoisi. Next base: position 1,326,784 of record NW_022681467.1, read on the forward strand.
ATTTAGTAAGTGGAAGTGGATTATCATAAAGGTCTTCATCTTCATTGTCTTCATGTTGAGTAAGCTAAGGAGCAGGTGAAAGAGGAAAGGTTGATCTTGCTGTCTCAGAGGTGGCAGGGGTGGAAGAAAATCTGGATATAAGTAGACCTGTGCAGTTCAAACCCATGTTGTTTGAGGGTCAGCTGTAGTCAGGTCTTGTTTTTTAATCTATGCTGTCAATCTGTGTCTCTTGATTGACAAGTTAATCCATTTATATTTAAAGTAATTACTCATAGGAAAGGACTTGTTTTTGCTATTTTGTTGTTTGTATATATTTTATAGCTTTTTTTGTCCTTCATTACTACCTTCTTTTGTATTTAGTTGATTATCTGTAGGTTCTGTTTTTGATTCCCTTCTCATTTCCTTTTTTGTATATGCTACAGATATTTTCATTGTGGTTACAACCATAGAGATTGCATGCATAACATCCTGAAGTTATAGCAATCTATTTTAAATTGATATCAACTTAATTTCAGTCAGTTCACAGTAACCTCTCCTTTACAATTCCATCTACCCCCACTTTGTTATTGATGTCACAGATTACATCTGTTTGTATTGGGTGTGCATCCATTAGCATAAACCTGTAATTATTTTTATGCATATATCTTTTAAATCCTGAAGAAAATATTAAGTAGTGTTGCAGACCAATTGTACACTAATACTAGTTTCTAAATTTGTCCCTCCATTTGCCTTTGCTGGAGATGTTTGTATTTTCTTACAGCTTTTAGCTGCTGTCTAGTGCCCTTTTGTTTTAACTTCCAGGACTCCCTTTAGCAGTCTTGTAGGGCAGATCTAGTGGCAGTGAACACCCACATCTTTTATTAATCTGGAAGTGTCTTCATTTCTCCCTCATTTGTGAAGGACAGTTTTGCTGAACATAGAATTCTCCATTGACGGATTTTTTTTTTTTTCTTTTAGCAGTTTGGGTGTATCATCCCACTGCCTCTGGCCTCCGAAGTTTCTGGGAAGACATTGGCTAACAGTGTTACTGAGGATTCTTTATACATTATGAGCCCTTCTTTTGCTGCTTTCAATATTCTGCCTTTGTCTTTACACAGTTTGATTACATTGTGTCTTAGTGTGGGTCTCTTTGGGTTTATCTTATGTGGGGTTTACTGAGCTTCTTGGATGTTTATATTCATGTCTTTAGTCAAATTTGGGAGGTTTTTAGCTATTCTTTCTTCACATAATTTCTCTGCCCCATTTTCTCTTCTCCTTCTTAGACTTCTATAATGTGCATGGGGCATGTGAGGGAGGCCCCTAAGTCCCTGAGGCTCTGCTCACTTTCCTCATTCTTTTTGCTCCTCTGACTTGCTATGTTCAAATGTCCTGTGTTCAAGTTTGCTAATTCCTGTGCCGACTCAAATTTCTCTGGTCAGAGTTTTCAGTTCAGTTTTGTATTTTTCAGCTCCACAATTTCTGTTTGATTCCTTTTTATAATTTCTCATTTTGTTGTCATATGTTGTTTTCTTGATTTATTTTCATTCTTTTTGTTGTTGTTGTTGTTGTTGTTGTTGTTGTTTTATTATACTTTAAGTTCTAGGGTACATGTGCATAACGTTTATATCATGTATAACTCCCCAATGCAATCCCTCCCTCCTCCCCCCTTCCCATGATAGGCCCCAGTGTGTGATGTTCCCCTTCCCGAGTCCAAGTGATCTCATTGTTCAGTTCCCACCTATGAGTGAGAACATGCGGTGTTTGGTTTTCTCTTCTTGTGATAGTTTGCTAAGAATGATGGTTTCCAGCTGCATCCATGTCCCTACAAAGGACGCAAACTCATCCTTTTTTATGGCTGCATAGTATTCCATGGTGTATATGTGCCACATTTTCTTAATCCAGTCTGTCACAGATGGACATTTGGGTTGATTCCAAGTCTTTGCTATTGTGAATAGTGCCACAATAAACATACGTGTGCATGTGTCTTTGTAGTAGAGTAATTTATAATCCTTTGGGTATATACCCAGTAGTGGGATGGCTGGGTCATATGGTACATCTAGTTCTAGATCCTTGAGGAATTGCCATACTGTTTTCCATAATGGTTGAACTAGTTTACAATCCCACCAACAGTGTAAAAGTGTTCCTATTTCTCCACATCCTCTCCAACACCTGTTGTTTCCTGACTTCTTAATGATTGCCATTCTTTTTTTTTTTTTTTTTTTTTTTTGAGGCGGAGTCTCGCTCTGCCGCCCAGGCTGGAGTGCAGTGGCCGGATCTCAGCTCACTGCAAGCTCCGCCTCCCGGGTTCACGCCATTCTCCTGCCTCAGCCTCCCAAGTAGCTGGGACTACAGGCGCCCGCCATCTCGCCCGGCTAGTTTTTTGTATTTTTTAGTAGAGACGGGGTTTCACCATGTTAGCCAGGATGGTCTCGATCTGCTGACCTCGTGATCCACCCGTCTCGGCCTCCCAAAGTGCTGGGATTACAGGCTTGAGCCACCGCGCCCGGCCAATGATTGCCATTCTAACTGGTGTGAGATGGTATCTCATTGTGGTTTTGATTTGCATTTCTCTGATGGCGAGTGATGATGAGCATTTTTTCATGTGTCTGTTGGCTGTATGGATGTCTTCTTTTGATATTTTCATTCTTTATCTGTTTTCCTTCAGCTCTTTTAAAAGATAGTCATTTTTAAGTCTTGGTCAAGTACGTCCAGTGCCTGCATTTCTTCAGGGATGGATTCTGCCGCTTCATTTTCTTCCTCTGAGTGAGCTGTGTTTTCCCGTTTCTTTGTATGCCTTGTGAGTTTTTTGCTCAACATTGGGCATTTGAAAAACAGCTCCATGTCCCAGTCTTTGCAGACTAACTCTGTTTTGGGAATGGCCCCCACCAAATAGCAGGATCTGTCTAAGCCTACCAATCAGCTCAGGATGAAGGCTGAAGTCTCCTCAGGTTTCTTCTGAGGATGCATCTTCCCTGGGCCTGTGTGTGTGTTTTTTTCAGTTTCCCCATATCGTGACTATTTAAAAATATCTTCAAGCTTCGCTTTGGAATATACCAAGAAATGTATTTGGAGTTACCTTTGTTTTTCTTTTCTTTTTTTTTTTGAGGCAGAGTCTTGCTCTGTTGCCCAGGCTGGAGTGCAGTGGCTTAATCTTGGCTCACTGCAAGCCTCACCTCCCGGGTTCACACCATTCTCCCGTGTCAGCCTCCTGAGTAGCTAGGACTACAGGCGCCCACCACCACGCGCAGCTAGTTTTTTGTATTTTTTAGTAGAGACAGGGTGTCACTGTGTTAGCCAAGATGATCTTGATCTCCTGACCTCATGATCCGCCTGCCTCAGCCTCCCAAAGTGCTGGGATTACAGGCGTGAGCCACCACGCCCGGCCCGGAGTTACCTTTGTTTTTCTATCGTTGTAAATTTCGATTCTGGAATTGGGGTTTGGTGGTGTGATGTGTTGCTCACATGTGCCCGGAACTCCTGTTCCTAAAAGGACTTTGAGATCAAGGAACACATATTTAATCTCCCCTTTATGGCTTGGTTTTAGTTCCTCTTTCCAAGTTGAATAACCAATTATTCATTGCTGTTTTGTTTAAGTTGGTGCTCTGAAGCTTAATCTCAGTACCCTTAACTCTGAATTGTCAAATTTTGATAAAATGTGTGCCCTTTTTTTTTTTTTTAGTAAGAGAAAGCAGGTCTTAATGTCTGCCAGAACACAATTTATTTGCCTTGTTGGCTCCATTAAACTTTTATAAAGCTTTAAGTACATATACATCTTACTTTCCCAAAGTCTCCCCCAGTCCCTCCTTGGGCTTGAGATGTTCTACTGTATTTCTCACCTGTCATTCTTGCCCCAGGTGTGCGTGGGGTTGTAGTCACCCTACAGCTTTGCCTAGCAGTGCCCACAACCATTTCCCTGACTTCCTATCTGAGCTCTGAGCTCAGAGTCAGGTGAAACAGAGATCTGTTCCTCAGGCAGCCCAAGACAGATTAGGATGTTGCAGAAAGGTCCGCTCCGCTGCCTCCAGTTCAAGGGAAGGAATTGGGAACTGGGCTGCTGCTTTCATCAGGCAGCGCCGTGCTGGGGAGGCATGGGGCAGGAGCGAGCGAAGCACCCCAGAGTTCCTGACATCCTGAATGTGGCTGCTTCTGGGCTGGGCATTCTCTTGGTTGCTGTAGATCGTTGCCTGTTTTGCAGAGCTCCTGTGCAATATTTTAACCAGTCTCTAGTTGTTTTTCATGTTTTTCTGTGGGAGAATGAGGGCCTTTGAGCTTCTTTTACCATCTTGCTGTGTCCTCTCCCTGTTAATGGATTTTCTACAGGATTCTGTTGTGTGTCTGGTGACGTTATAGAAGGTGCAGGGGTGGAGGAGCAGCCTCTTCCATTCTAAAGAAGGGCTTGGATACCATGCTGGGCAGCAGCAGCACAAGACAAACTGAGTTCCTGCCCTGGGGGCTCATGGCCTAGACGGGAGACACAGACCTACAGGAACCAGGTCTATTAATACTGGTTTCATCACAGCTGGTGGTGGGTAAAGGGAGCTCAGAGAGTATGTGATGGGGCATGTGGAGGTTGGGGGCATCCGGGAAGGGGGTGGCAATGACATTTCAGTGGAGGTTTCAGAATGAAAACACGGTGCCAGGGTGGTGGACAAGTATTCTGGGAATGGGTATCAGTCTGTGCCAGGGGCCTGAGGCAGGGAGAGGCTGAGTTCAAGGGGCAGAAGGCGGCACTGTTCTCAGAGCACTGTGGGCAAGGACAAAAGAGCACGGTGAAGCAGCAGGGCCAGCAGGGACAGGCCCAGGCAGAGGCTGCAACATGATCCTGAGAGCTGTAGGAAGCTCCTGAGTGTGGTGGGACCCAGGCCCAAAATAGGGCTGGGGAGGGGCTGCACCTTGGCACCTGCCAGGAGAGCCTTTTTGCAGCCCTGCCCATGGCAGATGCTCAAGGAAGGGTGATTTTCCTGTCTCCTGCCTCAGTGTGGGTAGCCAGGCCACTGGTGAGGCTTCTTCCCTCGGCACGGGGCACTGTAGCAGTGCTTGTCTTACCTCTCTGGGCCTGAGGATAGCCAGCTGTGGCCACAGGTGGGGCCTCAGTAAGGAGGGGCCAGGAAGGGCCTGCTCCCTGTGCTCTGCCCCACGGGCCCTGTCCTTCCATTCTGCTGTGCCCAAACAGCCTCAGGTAGTGCAGGTCGCTGCTGACTTGCCCCTTGGACTGCCACGCCCCCTCCTCAGCAGTGCAGCCATGCTGTCCTTGGCTCCACAGAGATGTCACCTCCTGCTGCCCTTCTGTAAAGCCTGCGTGTGGCACGTGCTTTCTCTGCAGCCTGTTCTGAGCACACTGAATCCCCAAAGTCACGAGGGGCTCTCCCATGAGCAGCCCCACCTTACAGATGAGGCTGGCCCCCTCGAGGGGCATCTTGCCCACTGTCATACGTGGCTGCAGGCAGAACCGGTACCCCTTCCAGCCCGGCACCCTCCTGACCCCTGCTCCCCTCGGAGTGGCCACTCACCAGGACCGACTGAGAGAGTGAGCGGGGGACAGGCTGATGGACGTTCCCCAGGGTTGGCGGCCCTAGAGTCGGCCCACGCTTCTTGTCCTTTGAAGCCTCAGGTTCCTACATGCTGCCCCACACTGGAGCAGCCAATGAAACTTGAACAAATGCTTTCATTTTGGGTGTATTGATCCAAAAATATTGGTACCCAATGAAGTTTTTGCTACGCTAGTAGAATTTTTGTAGGCTTTGAAAGTATACAGACAGTATTTTCTCCTTGGCAGAAATGGGCTATGAAAAAAGGTATTCGTTATGAAACTTCCAGAAAAATGAGCTACATTTTTCAGGTTTGTCTGGGGCTCTCAGTAATTGCCCAAGGGCTGGAGTTTAAACCTTTCGAAAAGTAAATTGCCTGAATAGAAGTATAACTGAGGATTGAAAGACTGAATCAGATATGTGCTTCTGTTCCCATGAACAGTTTGGGAACACCATTTACATGTGGCTTTTTTTACATAAATCGCCATGTATCCCAAGCTGCCGGTGGGACCCTCCCTTAGAGGAGCCAGCAGCTGTGGCCTGTGTGCCAGGTCAGCACCTGCAAGGTGTGCGACCTTGAGCAGGCTGTCCTGCCTTTATAAACCTCAGTTCCTCTTCTGTGAGATGGGGATCACACCTTCTGGAATCATTATGAGGATCAAATGAAGCTTCTGATTCCTGGGGGGAACATGGAGTGGTTTCAGGTTGAACATTTTGTCCCTAGACCTGGGGATGTCTGACTCTCCTTGGACTTGGCACCCTAACGTGCTCTTCCTGCCTCTCCCCCTTCCCACCAGCAGCCGCAGCACGGTCCTTAGCAGACAAGGATGAGAAAAATATCCAACCACGGGAGCCTGCGGGTGGCGAAGGTGGCATACCCCCTGGGGCTGTGTGTGGGCCTGTTCATCTATGTTGCCTACATCAAGTGGCACCGGGCCACCGCCACCCAGGCCTTCTTCAGCATCACCAGGGCAGCCCCGGGGACCCGGTGGGGTCAGCAGGCCCACAGTCCCCAGGGGACAGCTGCAGACGGGCACGAGGTCTTCTACGGGATCATGTTTGATGCAGGAAGCACTGGCACCCGAGTACACGTCTTCCAGTTCGCCCGGCCCCCCAGAGGTACCCGCCTCTCATGGCAGGGCTCTCGGGATCTTCTCCCCTGTGCTACGGTGTTGGCCAGGCCCCCTGCCGCAGACTCACCTGGGAGCATGTCTAAATGCAATTTCCCAGAGATGCTGATGCCGATGTAGGCTGGGGTCCAAGCATCTGAATTTCCTGGGAGTCCCAGATCATTCTTACACTAGTGAGTGGTGATCATGCTGAAGGACAGCTGAGACCTTGAGGGTGTTTGGTGGCCCATCCCCTCCCCACATTCACCAGCAGGTCAGGTGGCTAGGACCAGGATTTAGGCCAGTGGCTGTTTGGGGCTTTGTGGGGAGTTCAGGCAGGAAGTATCCCCAGATTCAGGCCCACGGGAGGCAGAAAATCAGGAAAGCCAGATAAATAGCAAAGGCTCCTGGGCTTGATCAGGAGCTGCCAGGTGGGCCAAGATGGCCAGGGGCAACAGCCGAGAGGGGTCTCAGCTGCAGAAGGGAGCTGGAGCCTGGACCCCGTTGGCTGTGCTTCTAGGGTGGGCCTCAGGCCGGGATGGGCGACTTCTCTTGAGGGGTCCCCCTTGCCACCCGTTCCTCTGCTCTCCGACCACCCTCTTCCCGTGGTTCCCTGATGCCCGTCTCGTGCCCGTGACCCTGAGGTTCGCCCTCCATGTGTCTCTAGCCATAGCCAGTGAGAGTTTGCAGCCCCTGTCAGGCAGGTCCCCTGGGTGTCCCACGCTCTTCTTGGCTGACCTGGAACCTGTGGGGTAGACACCATCCTGGCATTGCACGGTTCTGCTGGCGCTGGAGACTTCTAGCTGCTGTCTCCAAAGCTGGGTGGTGTATTGTATTTACTTTTGACTCCATCTGCTTTATTTTTTAACTTATTACAGTAGTGAAATATTTAGATGCCATATATGCTTATCTCTAAAAGTGGCTTCGAAGCCTGTAATCCCAGCTATGCAGGAGGCTAAGGCAGGAGAATCGCTTGAACCTGCTGGGCGGAGGTTGCAGTGAGCCAAGATCACACTATTGCACTCCAGCCTGGACAACAAGAATGAAACTCCATCTCAAAAAAAATTTTGTAATGGAACTTTTTAAAAATTAATAATTCATTAAAAAGTAAAGCTTCTTCGAAGCTAAGTGTGCAACAGACATCAGCCTGCAATGCTTTTGGAGCCATGTCCCAGGGTTTTCTCTTTAGAGAGAAAAGACCTTGCGAAAAGTTTTGTCCCTGATCTTTTCTGGTCCAGTCTTCGTGTCTGAATTTAGTATTCCTCCCTGTTGTACGCATGAGTTCATGCCACTCCTAATAGTTTAAAATACTGCATTTTTTAAAATGCAGAAAAAACCCTAATCTTGAGAACCCTATAATAAATTCATTTCAGAATCAAGGAAATGGTGTTCCTATTTTCAGTTTGAAGTCACTTGTCCTATTCCACTGTTTATTGAATTGGAAAGAATTAACTGTGTTAAAATTTTTTTTTTTTTTTTTTTGAGACGGAGTCTCGCTCAGTCGCCCAAGCTAGAGTGCAGTGGCCGGATCTCAGCTCACTGCAAGCTCCGCCTCCCGGGTTTACACCATTCTCCTGCCTCAGCCTCCCGAGTAGCTGGGACTACAGGCGCCCGCCACCTCGCCCGGCTAGTTTTTTGTATTTTTTAGTAGAGACGGGGTTTCACCATGTTAGCCAGGATGGTCTCGATCTCCTGACCTCGTGATCCGCCCGTCTCGGCCTCCCAAAGTGCTGGGATTACAGGCTTGAGCCACCGTGCCTGGCCAACTGTGTTAAAATTTAACACCGATGTAGTTGTTTCATATGTAAATTATCTTCAGTTAAGTTGGATTTTTATTTTTTATTTTTATTTTTATTTTTGAGATGGAGTCTCGCTCTGTTGCCCAGACTGGAGTGCAGTGGTGTGATCTTGGCTCACTGCAACCTCCGCCTCCCAGGTTCAAGCAATTCTCCTGCCTCAGCCTCCCGAGTAGCTGGGACTACAGGCGCCTGCCCCCACACCCAGCTAATTTTTTTGTATTTTTGGTAGAGACGGGGTTTCACCATATTCTCCAGGATGGTCTCAAACTCCTGACCTCGTGATCTGCTCACCTCGGCCTCCCAAAGTGCTGGAATTACAGGCATGAGCCACCGTGCCCGGCCGTAAAGTTGGATTCTTAAAAAGTAAAATGCAGGGCACAGTAGCTTGCACCTGTAGTTCCAGCTACTCAGAAGGCTGAGATGGGAGGATTGCTTGAGCCCAAAAGTTCAAGACCAGCCTGGGCAACATAGCAAGAGCCCATCTCTTTAAAAAAAAAAAAAATTATTATAATAAATATAATTTTAAAAAATTATAATAAATATAATTTAAAAAAAATAATAAGTAACGTTCTGGCCAAGACATTAGGTATTATACTCATCTTGTTCTGATGAGCAAAGAGTCAGAATTTAGACAAGGAGTAGCTGAAGGGCCCCTGCCACTTGGGGATTGGTCTGTATTGTCAGCGTCTGTCTTTAAAAAGTGTGGCTAGTTTTGATTGTATGTGTTCTCTTGTGTGTATTCATAGTTGTACCCTTTTCAACATGTTTTCCCCTTAGAAACTCCCACCTTGACCCATGAAACCTTCAAAGCACTGAAGCCAGGTCTTTCTGCCTATGCTGATGATGTTGAAAAGGTAAGGATCCTCTCCCGTGTCTCCCTGTTCAACTGCGGAATGTGTTCAAGCCAGTTATTTTCGTTTGAATGTGGTAGGCTGTCTTCACAAGGGAAGGGGGCTTTGACGGTGCTGCCTGGGCATTTCACGCCATTTGGGATGGTCAGATGAGAGAAGGTGTGCAGCGCGTGAGCCCAGAGGAGAACGCGCCCCCACCCGGCTCCATCCTCTGACTCCACCGTGTCAGCGCTCCGTTCTCCAACCTGGGGGTCCCAGGGTCTTGGTACAGGTCAGAAGCACAAATCCTACAAACTTACAAAAATCATTATTTGACAGTTTACTTATTCATATTTTTACACTAATTTTGTCTTGTGAATTTTGCATCATACATTTTTAATTTTTTGTTGTGGTTTCTGATTGAAGATAGCAAACATTGACTGAAATAAAAAATTATTGTTGGCCGGGCCTGGTGGGTCACACATGCAATCCCAGCACTTTGGGAGGCTGGGGCAAGAGGATCTCTTGAGCCCAGAAGTTCAAGACCAGCCTGGAAAACAGAGTGAGAACCCCATTACTACAAAATTTAAAAATCAGCTAGGCATGGTGGTACACACTGTCATCCTAGCTACTTGGGAGACTGAGGTGGGAGGATCACTTGGGTCTGGGAGGTCAAGGCTACAGTGAGCCACGATTGTGTCCCAGGTGACAGAGTGAGGCCTTATATCTAAAGAAAAAAATTAAAAACATGTTACGGGCTGGGCAGAGTGGCTCACGCCTGTAATCCCAGCACTTTGGGAGGCCGAGGCGGGTGGATTACCTGAGATCAGGAGTTCCAGACCAACCTGGCCAACATGGTGAAACCTCATCTCTACTAAAAATACAAAAATGAGCTGGGCGTGGTGGTTGCAGCTACTCGGGAGGCTGAGGCAGGAGAATCACTTGAACATGGGAGGCAGAGGTTGCAGTGAGCCGAGATTGCGCCACTGCACTCCAACCTGGGGGACAGAGTGAGACTCCGACCCCATCCAAAAACAATGTATTATGCAAAATCCACAAAACCAAGTAAATAGAAATTTAATTTAAATTGTCAAATAATGATTTATGTAAGTTTGTATCATTGCTACTTCTATCTGAAGTCCTTAAAGCTTACAGCTGCACTAATGCAGGATGCATTACTGCAGGATGCCTGATTTTCTACTGAGGCACCCACAAAATGGGCTATGGAGAGAGTTGTAACTTCCTTTTGGTTCAGGCATTTCTTAAGTCATGAGCGAGTACATTGCTCTTGTCCACAAATGTGTCATGGTCTCAGACGATGTAGTTCAAGCCTTGCTTTCCTGTAGCTTAGTTAAAAAAGAAATTGAAATTGGTGATTCTAGAGTGACTTTATAGTTAAACCTGATTAAATTAGATAAATTTAGAATAAGCTCCTAGGATTTTTAAGGCCTTAGTTGTTTGAGTAGGTGACACACATTCAAGTGGGACAAATGTCCACGCCCTCCGGGGTGGACAGCACAGATGTCCCTCCTGCTCTGAGCTGCCTCGGAGGCCCACGTCCTGGCTCTCTTAGCATCCTTTGGGGCTGGGTGATGTGTATGTAAACAGAGGCATCTGTATTCTCCCCATTTTTACCTCACACCCATGGTGGTGTCCGTACCGAGGCCCTTGGCTTTGCTGCTGAGCAGGATAGTTGGACAGCGTTTATGTCTGCATGTGCAGAGCTTCCTTAGTTTTTTTGGCTGAATGTTACTGCATGGATGCTGCACACTTATCTCATGGAACCAGTCCCTTTCTGAAGGACATTTAGATAATGTCCAATCTTTCTCTCTTGACAGTAGAAAAAGGCTGCACCTGACACATGCTTCATTACCCACACATGCAAGGGGCATCTCCCAGATGAATTCTCTATTTTTTTTTTTTTCCCGAGATGAGGTCTCTCTCTGTCACCCAGGCTGGAGTGCAGTGACACAATCACAGCTCACTGCAACCTCTGCCTCCTGGGCTCAAATTATCCTCCCACCTCAGCCTCCCGAGGAACTGGGACCATAGGTGCACACCACAATGCCCGGCTAATATTTAAATGTTTTGTAGAGATGGGAGTCTTGCTGTGTTGCCCAGGGTGGTCTTGACCTCCTGGGCTCAAGTGATCCTCCCACCTCAGCCTCCCAAGATGAATGACTGGAATGGGATTTCTGGATAGGAGGAATGTGTTTTTCTCTTGGACAGATGCGGCCCACGTGTCCCCACAGAATCACACCGTCTACAACACCCGGCCGCCTTCCCAGGCCTTCACTCTCATGCACACACCGACATAGGGCCTTATCCAGCCTTGGGTTCTGGATCCAGCACTGTGGCAGGTGAAGTGACTCCTCGATGTAGGTGTCATGGGGTTTAGTGCCAGGAGGGACCCCAGAATTGCCTAGTGCCACACCTTTGCAATGTCCAGCGAAGCTGAGGCTCACCTGAGATTGCCCGTGAGGATTGGCACAGGTCTGGATGTGGGCTTAGGTCACCAGGCTCAGTAGAACAGCTTCTTCTCCTGACCTGTCCTCCCCCTGCCGCGTTTCACCTGATCCCTGTGTTCCCACACACCTGCCAGTACCACTTGCGTCACTGTTTCCTGCAGATTTTGAAAATCAGGAAAAAAAATTGTATAAAAGCAAGGGCCAGGGATGGTGGCTGACACCTCTAATCATAGCACTTTGGGGGGCTGAGGTGGGAAATGGCTTGAGGCCAGGAGTTCAAGACCAACATGGGTAACACAGAGACATAGTGTCTCTATAAGAAGTTTTTTTTTCTTTTCTTTTCTTTTTGTTTTTTTGAGATGGAGTCTCGCTGTGTCGCCCAGGCTGGAGTGCAGTGGCGCCATCTCGGCTCACTACAAGCTCTGCCTCCCAGGTTCATGCCATTCTCCTGCCTCAGCCTCCCGAGAAGCTGGGACTATAGGCGCCCACCACCACACCTGGCTAATTTTTTGTATTTTTAGTAGAAACGGGGTTTCACTGTGTTAGCCAGGATGGTCTTGATCCCTGACCTTGTGATCCACCTCGGCCTCCCAAAGTGCTGGGATTACAGGCGTGAGCCACCGCACCCGGTCAGAAGTTTTTAAAAATTAATTGGGCATCGTGGCTTACGCTCTTGTTCCAGCTACTTGGAAGGCTGAGGCAGGAGGATCACTTGAGCCCAGGAATTCAAGGCTGCAAATGAGCTGTGATCAAGCCACTTCACTTTAGCCTGGGCGACACAGACTGTCTCCAGAAACCAAAAAAACCCAAAAGGATGGAAGCAGCACGTGTGACCCTGTGTGCTGCATTTGACAAACCCTGCTTTGCTCTTACCGTGTTCACAGAGCGCTCAGGGAATCCAGGAACTACTGGATGTTGCTAAACAGGACATTCCATTCGACTTCTGGAAGGCCACCCCTCTGGTCCTCAAGGCCACAGCTGGCTTACGCCTGTTACCTGGAGAAAAGGCCCAGAAGTTACTACAGAAGGTGAGCCTGGCCATTCCCCAGTGCCATTAGCCAGCCCCCAGGACCTACTGATGACTAAAAACACCTGCTGTCTCACCAGTGCCGCACCATCAGGCAGGACACAGATGCTTCTGAAGAAAAGTTTGCAGCATCACTTTTAGGTGGAAGGATGGTGGGCAGATGATACTTTGTTCCTTATGACATTTAAGGTTATTCGTGTTTTCTAGAGTGAATCTGTGTTTTATAGTAAGGAAAGCAGCTTGATTTTAGAAGTGTACTGTGGGCTGGGTGCAGTGGCTCATGCCTGTACTCCCAGTACTCTGGGAGGCCAAGGTGGGTAAATCATTTGAGCCCAGAAGTTCAAGGCCAGCCTGGCCAACATAGCAAGACCCCATCTCTACCAAAAACACAAAAATTAGCTGGGCGTTGTGGCGCATTCCTGTCATCCCAGCTACTTAGGAAGCTGAGGTGGGAGGATTGATTGAGCCCAAGAGGTCAAAGCTGCACTGAGCTGGTGATTATGCCACTGCACTCTAGCCTGGGCAGCAGAACAAGACCTTGTCTCAAAAAAATAAATAAAAGTGCATGGTGCCTTCAAGGGACTTGATCCTGGTCAGAAGTTGGTGTGTGCTGAGCCCCGGTGCTGCAGCTGAAGCCTGCTTGTTCCCCATGGCAGCTGCTCATCCTGCTCCTGGTCCGATGCTCATACATGACTGTCAAAGAGGCCCTGTGGCCTCTCCCAGTCCTGGCACATCAGGGCCAGTGTGTCCCCAGCCGCCCAGAATTCCCCAGTGGGTCCTCCTCACCCTGTGTGCTGCCTCCACCCATTTACTTGTGGGAGGAGGGCACAGGGCACGCCTGTCAGGGTCCCTCACAGGGTTGGATTGTGGGGCATGCGTGCAGGTGGGGTGTGCAGAGGTGCTGAGGCTTCTGTGGGTAGATTTTGCTGAAAGGTGGGCAAGGAAATACCCCCAGAGGCCAGGGCCCTGGTGAAGGTTGCCGTCTGCCTTGGAGGACTTCCGGCTCCTTTATCTCACATCCCAAAGCAGGGCAATGTTTAGAGCCCAGCAGGCCCAGTGTGCCCCAGCTTCCCCCAGTCTGTGCAGCCCCCAGAGCCCTTCTAAGCCCCAGCTGGCTTGGGACAGGGTCTCCAGGGCAGCATGGGCCTCAGCGAGCCCTGGCGTTAGATTAACTTGCAATGGATTAGAGAGGCCTGAACAGACTCACAGAACATTGGCAGGTGCCCCTGGGGTTTCGTTACTGCCTGCCAATAGCATGATGCAAAACCCTTGACCTTAAATTCTAAAGGATGAAGAAAGCTGATCTGAGTGCAGTAGTATTTACGACTAATTGATCACAACCAGTTACAGATTTTTTTGTTCTTCTCCACCCACACTGCTTCACTTGACTGACTAGCTAGCTAGCTAAATAAATAAATATATTCATTCATTCATTCTAAAGGATGAATTAACGTCTCTCTTTACATTTAGGTGAAAGAAGTGTTTAAAGCATCGCCTTTCCTTGTAGCGGATGACTGTGTTTCCATCATGAACGGAACAGATGAAGGTAAAGTGTCTGGAAGCGCCTCTGGACAGTGGGGCTGTGCAGTGAGGTGGGCGGGAGCGATCCTGCTGCTTCTAACCACCCCCCACCCGGCCCCGTGTGGGAGCCTCCTCCCCTGTCAGGTGCTCCAGTGAAGAACCATGGCTGTTACAGCCCTGTTCTGAGTCACAACTGACATGTCACAAAAGGGTCTTTTTGGGGTCATTGTCAGAGACAGATTATCTTGACCAACCCCAAACCTGGCACGAATGGAGTTTCTCAAAAACATCGTGTTTTTAGTTTTAAGAACATTTGGAGAGAATCTCCAGTTGCCGCCACATTTAGAATATTATTGCATTGTTAATTCTAAGAGACATTTAAGGTTCCTCACTAGCTCGTGATGGGTCTTCAATATGACCTTGAGAATGAGTGTGTATAGAGGAGGAAGGGGAGCACTGGGTTCTTTTTCTACTTCTTCCAAAAAGAGGAGGCCAGTAATAACCAGAGGAGAGAAGTGGCGTTTGGTGAAGTGCTTTAGGATTCAGTTTGCTGTGTCCCAGGACAGTCGGCCGGAAGCTGCTGGATTCATTTATGAGAAATGCTCCTCTCTGCCAATGATCCAAAGGCTGGGTGTAGTGCAGAAGTGATCCCTTCGTGCTCCCTAGATCTGAAAATTGTCATATAATGGTCCTGTGTGTTATGCTCTCAGCATCTCAAGTGATTAAAATAATGCCTGTGACACTCTCTTGTAGGCGTTTCGGCGTGGATCACTGTCAACTTCCTGACAGGTGTGTGCGCACTGCATCACAGAGGCTAGCCGCCATAGACGCCTGCGGAGGGCTCGGCCAGGCCTTTCGAGAGCAGGAGCCTCATTTCTGCTCTTTAAGATAACTCCTCAGGGTTTGGCAATGTTGCTGACTGACCATAGGGTGTTGGGGATGGATGGGGTCAGCCATCTGACTCACAGGTGTAGATGCTAGGAGTGGGGTGCTTCTCTGCGGATCTGGGGCATTTTTCTCCCAGCACAGCCCCTGCCCTGTCGCCTGCAGAACATCCACCAGGACCCCCATCCTCTCATTTCTAAGAGAAGTAATGAATCAAACCAGTCATATCTTCCAATATTGAATGTGATGTGAACGCTGTTCACCTTCTAATTGGATTCCTCTGCTGTAGGTGGAACAGGGAACAGAAACATCTGTTTTTAGAAACAAGTGACAAGGAGTCATTTTTCTTAGCGCATGTGGATTTTTGTCCCTTTGCTGGAATTATGGGAAAGAGCAGTGTTTCTGATGTATGTACAAAAAGGAAAGAAGTTTCCTGTCGGGTTTGCCCATTTGCCACTTTGGGGGATAGAAATGTTAGGAGGTGGGTTGGGAGCCTCCGCCTGAGATGCTCTGGGGAGTGGAGACGGGCTGATCAGAGCAGGGCCCAGCTCTTCCTGGGAGCTAGGCGAGCGGCCTCCCTCCCAGTTGATACGGCAGTTTCAGTATCTCCCCTGAAGGTTCGTGCTGTCCCGTCAGGATCCAAATTAAACCACTGCTGGTGGAGCCATTACTCTTGTCCCTTAGATACATAGTGTATCCTTAAATGGAGATTTGTCAATAGTTGAGCAACATCTCTGTCTTGTTTTTCTTTCCCCTGAGGGCCTGGCTTTCAGCCTGGCTTTTCTGCTGTTCTCGCCATCTTACTAATGCCACGTGCTGTTTTTGCTTGCTGTGCTCCAGGCAGCTTGAAAACTCCAGGAGGGAGCAGCGTGGGCATGCTGGACTTGGGCGGAGGATCCACTCAGATTGCCTTCCTGCCACGCGTAGAGGTAACGAGCCCCTGCCGACCGCACGCTCTTGCCACCCCAAGGCCACCCCAGCGTGGGGGTGCAGGGTGGGGCCTGCTGAGGTGCTGCGGGGTGGGGTTGGCCAGGCCTCTGGACCCCTGCGGTCATTTCATCGTCTGAGAGCTGGACTCACTCACAGATGATGCTTCTGGCTGGGAGTTTTAATTCCACCAGGAAAAAAGCCAAAAACAGAAATTTGGTCTTTAGAGGGGTGATAAATTAGAGAATAACTAGAAACGTTTGGGCCAGAGGGTGTGAAGTGCTGCCTCCCTTCCCTTCAGGGTTCCGAAAGGAACAAGAGCAGAAAGATTTCGTCCAGTTCGTAGGTTGGGAGGGAGCTTCCAACCTTTTCAAGATAAATATCCTAAAGGAGATGAAAACACTTCCCGTTGAGGCGTCTGCTGCTTTAAAAACAGTTCCTTCCTCACCCACTCATCCTCCTGTTGTGGGTAGTTTTCCATGGTAGGGTGGGCTTGTAGGTACTGATATGAGCGTCGTCGTGGCTGTGCTGTGTTTGTCAGCCTGGGAGAGGTTGCCTGTGGGAAGGAGGCACCGTTCTTCACTGGGATGTTGGCTCCTCATTGCCTGCTCCTGTCTCGCAACCAGCAACCTAGTGAACAGCTCCTTTAATTGGCTGCACCTGACCATCCCCTTTCTTTCAAATGAATTCAGTGGGTGGAGGAGAAGTTTCTAGAAAGACCAGCAGCAAGCATAGTTACCCTCGTCCTTCCCTAGGGCACCCTGCAGACCTCCCCACCCGGCTACCTGACAGCACTGCGGATGTTTAACAGGACCTACAAGCTCTATTCCTACAGGTCTGCTTTCGGGAATAGGCGTGGGGAGGTGCCATGGGGCGGGTATGCAGCTCCCGGGGCCTCACATGGCCCTCTTGAGGTCATGGATGGCAGATCCTGGTATTCCTGTGCTGGGAATCCACCCAGACCTCTCTCTCCTCCTCCCACCTCCTCTGTCCTCCTTTGTCCTTTAATTTGTCTACAGTATAGCATATTCCTCCTGTGTGCTTATTCTGTTCTGCTTTGGAGAAGGTTTGAGAAGTGGGAGGAACCAGGGCTGCACAGGAGTGTTCCAGGCCACCTATTGCCATGTGCAGGCTTCAGTCGATTCTTGTTACAAAGCAGGCATCCCAGACTGGGGTCGAGTCAGTCCCACTCACCACAGTGTCTGCAGCTCCTGGATGAGCTCCTGCCATATGACAGGCCCTCGTGTGTTGAATTAATTAGCTAAGTTTCCTCAGCTGACAGAAAGAGGCTTTTAGAAGGAGCAGAGAAGCTCACTAACTGCCTTGCTGCAAGCTCCCCCTTCCCCACTCGGGCTGGGTCTCAGAGGTGAGCCTGCCATGCCCTGTACCTGCCATGGCAGCTGCCCTCACTACGGTGTGGTTCCCACAGCTACCTCGGGCTCGGGCTGATGTCGGCACGCCTGGCGATCCTGGGCGGCGTGGAGGGGCAGCCTGGTGAGTGGACATGTTGCCCCGGGCCCGCTCTTGCAGCCTCTGCCCTCCATTCTCAGTGGGAATGAGGAGCCCCTCGGGAGGGCGGCAGCTTGGCCCTGGGGGAGAGGTCCCTCCTCCCCTTCCGCCCCACTGCTGTCCTGCTGCACGCTAGACACCCGGCCAGGCCGGGGCATGCAAGTGGAGGGCTGTGCTGCAGATCTTGTTGGTGGCAACCTGATGGGGCAGGAACCCAGGGTGGTGTTGTACCTGTCCACGTTCCAAGGTATTTCTTTCTTTATTTTGAGACAATGTCTCACTCACTCTGTCACCCAGGCTGGAGTGCAGTAGCATGATCCCAGCTCACTGCAGCCTCTGCCTTCCGGGTTCCAGCAATTCTCATGCCTCAGCCTCCCCAGTAGCTGGAACTACAGATGTGTACCACCGCCCCCAGCTAATTTTTGTATTTTTAGTAGAGACGGGGTTTCACCATGTTGGCTAGGCTGGTCTCGAAATCCTGCCTTCAAATGATTGCCTGCCTTGGCCTTCCAAAGTGCTGGATTACAGGCATGAGCCACGACACCCAGCCCCAAGTTATTTTTTAAAAGATGCTGGTGAAATCCCTTCTGAAGCACTGAGCTGAAACTGAGGGAACCAGGGAACTGCATACTTATTCCCTACGTTGGGAGCCAGCTTTAGGGATATGAAGACAGGACCTTGTTCAGACAGCATGGGAGGGCCGTGGGGTGGGTGCTGAGCTCTTGCCATCGGGAAAGGTTTTCTCTCTCGCTCATGATTCCAGCCTTGCAAGAACATCCCTCCTCCCTTGCTCTGCGAAGGGTCATGAAATGTGGCTTGGCCCTTCCTGAGATGTGGAGTTGGCCTGGGGACACAGCCTGCAACAGGGTCAGGGACTCTGCTCCTTACAATGGGCATCACAACGGGCATGGACTTAGGAGATCTCAGGATTGCCATGGTCTGCTTCAGGGTTGGGCCTGAGGCTGGGTGATAGCCGGGCGCGGTGGCTCACGCCTATAATCCCAGTACTTTGGGAGGCCAGGGCAGGCGGATTACCTGAGGTCAGGAGTTCAAGACCAGCCTGGGCCAAGACGGTAAAACCCTGTCTCTACTAAAAATACAAAAATCGGCCAGGCGTGGTGGTGGGTGCCTGTGATCCCAGCTACTGGCACCTGTCTTCCCTGATGGAACTGACCAGGCCACAGAGGCCTTCCCAAGGCCTTAGTGTCTGATGTGTGTATGAGGCGCTCAGCAGTGCCCACGTGTGCTCCCGCCAAATGCCTTTACCTCAGCCCCCAGTGCCCCATTGGCCCAGCACCCCTGCCCACCTCTTCCAAGGCCTGGTATCTGACAGAGAGGTTGTTCAGCTGGAATTTTCATTCTCCCATGCATGCCCTACTTCAGTTCTTTCTTTCAGATCTTGGTGTTTATCTTCATAATGGTATTTCTTTTGCTGCAAACAAAAACCATGTCTATGTCTCAGAAACACCTGCAGCCCTTATTCTGGGGCCAAAAAACACCTATTATTTAGCCAATGAGAAAAGCCAGGTACCTCTTTGCCGCTTGTGGTTCCCCGGGAGTCGCAGCTCGGACACTGAGTCCTCTCCCACCCAGCAGAGCAGCAAGAAGGTCTCCTCGTCAGGGTGTACAGAGTGCCTATTTTGGACACCTGGGGGCTGTGAGGACCCAGGAGAATGAGTCTCTCTGTTTTGTTACTGGTTATTGCATAACAGACCCCCCAAGTAGAGTGAAAGAACAGCAAACAGCAGTCATGGCTGGAATCTCATGGCTGACCACACAGGCTCATCTGGGTGGCACCTCTGCTGGGGTTCTGGGGATCTGTGCACGTGCCTGTGGCTGTGGTGGCTGTCTAGATCCCCCCCGCTGGGGTCCTGGGGGTCTGTGCACATGCCTATGGCTGTAGTAGCTGTCTAGACCCCCCCCCAGCTGGGGTCCTGGAGGTCTGTGCAGGTGCATATGGCTGTGGCAGCTGTCTAGACCCCCCTGCTGGGGTTCTGGGGGTCTGTGCAGGTACATGTGGCTGTGACAGCTGTCTAGATCCCCCGCTGGGGTCCTGGGAGTCTGTGCAGGTGCATACGGCTGGGGTAGCTGTCTAGACTGGGTCTGTGCACGTGCCTGTTGCTGGGCGGCTATCTAGACCTGGGTGCTCTTCCACATGGCCTCGCCCCAGCAGAGCAGCCTGGGATGCTTTTGCAGTGGCTTCAGAAAAGGAAGGCTACCCTGAGGCCACCATTTCCTGCCCATTCCATCAAGGAAAGCAGGCCCAGGCCAGAGTCCAGGGATGGGACCAGCACCTTTTGGTGGGACAGCAGCCTGCCGTCCTCGAGCATGATGCTGGGGCCAGCCCTGGGACAATACGCTTCCTTTGGTGGTTTTGAGCCCCCGGCTTGTGTGTATTGGAGCAGCAGATTCCATTCAAGGCATAGTGGCACCTGGCGGCACTTGTCCTGGCCCTGCCACCAACCTACCAGCTATTCACCGCCTTAGTCACCTATAAAACTGGGTGATAGCCGGGCGCGGTGGCTCACGCCTATAATCCCAGCACTTTGGGAGGCCAGGGCAGGCGGATTACCTGAGGTCAGGAGTTCAAGACCAGCCTGGGCCAAGACGGTAAAACCCTGTCTCTACTAAAAATACAAAAATCGGCCAGGCGTGGTGGTGGGTGCCTGTGATCCCAGCTACTGGGGAGACTGAGGCAGAGAATTGCTTGAACCCGGGAGGCAGTGGTTGCAGTGAGCCGAGATCACGCCACTGCACTCCAGACTGGGCGACAGAGCTAGACTCCGTCTCAAAAAAAAAAAAAAAAACTGGGTGATGATGGCTCCCCTTCCAAGAGGACTGTTGTCACACTTCACTGAACAGCCCTTGACCCAGTGCCTGGCACCCAACATGCCCAGGGCCATGGGCTGGGCATGGTCCTGGTAGCAGTGTGCTTCCTGGCCGAAGAGGCTTTGCTGCCGCTTCCCAGGGAGGTGTTGCCTTCCCAGTGGACCTGGAAGCCACTCAGGTTCCCCCATCCAGTGTCAAGCCAGGGCCTCCATGACTCCTGGCTCGGCCCTAGTCCATGGCAGTGATATACCTTCCTTTCTCTTTCCTTTTTAATCTCTGTTTCAGCTAAGGATGGAAAGGAGTTGGTCAGCCCTTGCTTGTCTCCCAGTTTCAAAGGAGAGTGGGAACATGCAGAAGTCACATACAGGGTTTCGGGGCAGAAAGCAGGTATGGGGAAGGTTGCTGCTTGTTGGGTTCTGCGGGAGAGAGTGGCGGCCTCCTCTCTCCCTTGCCTTTCCCACATCCCATGGGATGCTCCACAGGAGGCTCCTGACCTCTCCTTGAAGAGCCTGTACCTGCCCTGGAAGTGAAGGTGGTTTGGCTGAAGGGGCCTGTGCCTGTGCTGAGAGCTGGTTCCTTCCCTCTGCCTCTGCTCAACACTCCCCTGACTGTCACCAGAAGCTTCCTCCTGAGGGCTGATTTCCTAACAGGCCTGCAGGGAGGAAGGACTGGACCAGCTCGGGGCTCAGATGCAGGACGGGAGGGAGTGAGGGAGGGTCTGCTCCTACCTATCCTGCTCGAGGCCATGGAGCCCACTCTTGTCCACTGGCCCTGAGCAGGCTCTGGTGCTCTGCGCCCTTGCAGTTTCTTCTGAGAGAAATGTTCAAACACCACTCCCAGACTGGGCACTCAGCATAAGGAGTGCGTGCCTTCAGGAACCGTACAGGTCCCTCCAACTCAGTCACCCACTGGTGCATGTGCTGGGGGGCCGCATCAGGCACAGCAGAACTGCGCAGCTGCGTTCCACAGGAGGAGCCAGACAGTGAAGCTCATCGGAAAGGCCTTCCAGGAGAAATAACATGGGGGTGGGGGTCTGAGAGGGCGATTGCAGCTGTAACTAGGACAGCCAAGGACAGCCTCGTGGGGTAACATGGGATCTAAGACAGGAGGAGGTTTAAGGGAACTGCACAGATCTGAAGCAGCAGCACCCCAGGCCGGGCAAGCAGCACACCCCGGGGCCCTCTGGCAGCTGCTGTGTTTAATGAACGAGAAGGTGGTGTGGCTTGGCGAGGGACAGCAGGAGGAAATGAGATCAAAGGGTCGGAGCATGGGTCTGTGGACCATGGGAACCCTGGAAGCACTCGGAAGGATGGGGCCTGGTGGAGCATGACTGGGAAAGCCGGGAAGCCGGGTCAAGATGTGGGGTGTAGAGGCGCCCTCAGATGTCCACACGGTCCATTGGCCTCCGGGGTCCTCTGTTCCTGCTCTCCCCTAAGCCATGGGAGCTTGGCAAGTGAGCTGGGCCTCCGCTTCCTTATCTATGACATAGGGAGGGTGCCGGCCCCCCGAGGAGGTGGGACGCAGGGCTGGCAGAGGGGGAATGCAGGGCAGATGATCCCGACAGGCCAGAGGCCGGCTGGTATCAGGCATCAGCAGCTGCCTCCTCAGAGTCCAGGTCTGCGGCTGCTTCGTGCCCACAGTCTTCGCTCCCTGCCCCGGGACCGACAGTGCCCTGGCTCCTGAGGGCTGCTTTGGACCTGTGTGAGGAGCCGCCCCAACTCAGGGTGGGGTCTTAGGGGCTTCTGGACCTGCCTTTTCCTGACCATGCAGGTCAGGGTCTCAAGTCCCCTGGGAGGGGCCCCAAGCAGCTGTGAGGCCCGGGTGCTCGGAGCCCACTGACTGCTAGCCTTGTGCTTGTCCCCAGTGGCAAGCCTGCACGAGCTGTGTGCTGCCAGAGTGTCAGAGGTCCTTCGAAACAGAGTGCACAGGACGGAGGAAGTGAAGCATGTGGACTTCTATGCTTTCTCCTACTATTACGACCTTGCAGCTGGTGTGGGCCTCATAGGTAAGGGGGACCGGATGCGCTGAGCAGGAAGTTCGGGGTGGCGGGGGGCGGGCGTGGAGGCGTGTGCTCCCCAAGGCAGAGGGCTAGTGTCAGGCAAGCAACCCTGTTGGCACACCCCGGCAGGAGGCCAGAAGTTGATCTGAGAAGGCATCTTGCCCTGAGTCGGAAAAGATCAGTTGTTTGAGCCCTTCAGTAAAACCTCGTGGCTGGTGACTTGCTGTTGATTCCAGTTCCTGGTAGAAGGCAGGTCCTGCCCTGCACTGGCCCACGTTGTCTCAGACTCAGCCGCTCTGCCCCACCCTGTAGCCCTGGCTACAGGAGGCCTCCTGTGACCTGCGGGTGGCTGCCCTGTCCCCGTGGGAGGGATCAGCTCACTGAATGTGGAATCTCTCTAACTCACCCTGCACAGCCCAGGAAGCCAGATTAGGGCGGAAAAGGGTATTCAGAGTTTGCTGAGGCTGGTGGTGGTCAGGCTGTGTAGGGACTCTGGAGGGGGTTGCAGAGTCACTACCATGGTGAGAACATCAGAATGTATGGCCTGTGGTAAGGATAAGAACACTACTGTTTTAAATAAGCTAACACAGTGCTGGCTCTCTGGGCCCCGCGGCCTCCGGTGGGTGTCAGTGCTGACAAAGCTACCGCTGACTGGGCCTGGGTGGAAGATGGGTGGTCAAAGTGGAAGGCCACCAATAAACCACTCCTCACTTTATTTTTCAATAACTTTTCTTTTTTTTTTTTACATTTGGGAAATTGAAACCAGAATACTGTTGCTGAGCTCAGTGCTGTGGTTTCAGGAAACATTTCAATTTCTCTACTTTTATTTTTCTTAACTTAAAATTTTACTCAATTTGGGGTCCTGGGTTCCTGGTGAGCTTTCTCGGGCGACATTGCAGGGTTGGGATGTGGGGTAACCCTCTCAGCCCCCAAGCCCACCCCACGCCACATCACCCAGAAGCTGCCCTCAGAGCATGTGAGTGGCCATCTACAGCTGGAGGGCCTGCCTCAGAAGCCAGTCAGTGCCTTGGGGCTCTCAGGCCGGCGTTCCCCACGCCAGCCTCGTGTCTCAGTGGCATCGCCAGCCTCACGGTGCTCCTGCAGACTGGGTGTTGTGTCTCCCACAGATGCGGAGAAGGGAGGCAGCCTGGTGGTGGGGGACTTTGAGATCGCAGCCAAGTACGGTGAGTGATGCTACGGGGGCCGTCTCAGCAGGTGCAGGTGCAGGTGCTGCATGATGCTCATGACGCAGGCGCTGGCCCTGACTCTCCTGGGTGTAGCCCCTCCTAAACGGTGGCCACAGGCAGGGGCCTTGGCGGCCCCAGCTGAGAAAGGACCACCGTCGTTGTCCCACCCCCATGGGTCGTGAGGAACTGGGTCCCTCGATTCCGCTTCCTCCGATGCCATTTTACTGCTACTAGGGTAACCCCAAGAGTGATTTCCCCTGGGATGTCCCAGTAAGTTCATGATTGTCACAAAACCCTTAAGAAGCCGAGGCCCTACAGAGTGGAGCCGGGGATGTGGGGTGGAGGGCTGTCCCCGGGGTCGCAGGTGACTAGCCCAGCAGAACCTGTGCCACACACCTCGCCCCTCCACTGTCTGCTTCATGCCTGGTCCAGCAACCAAGCCTTGGCGAACATCTCCTGCTCCTGGTTGCCTTTCCCAATGTGTGGGTCCAAAGAGCTGAACTTTGTACATCTTTCCAGAAAAAGTACTCCCCTTCCCCTCCCCCAAAAGTGGCTTTTTTTTAAAGCTTTTGTGTCATTTTCCCAGTTGTGCTCATGGACACTGGGTATCCACAACTACAGCAGGAAAAGGCTTTGAGCCATAATCCCAGGACAGTTCTTGGTGGATTTGACCTTCCTCAAGAGCAGGAGTGGATTGTTCCGAGCTGGCTTTGGTGTCTTCTTTCCCCAGAAAGCTTACGTTTTATTCAGGTTGACACCTGGGAGAGGTGTCCAGGGTCTTAGATGTAGAAATGTGGCTTGGGAGACGTTGGCCCATGACCCTAACACCAGGCGTGCAAGTCCCCTTGGAGCCCAGAGCCAGTGGCAGCCGAGGTTGCTGCCCACCTGCCTGTGCTGTGCACTAGGTGCCTTCTGCGCTCAGCTGCAGTCTTGTCTGTGAATCTGGAGTGCGGAGCCAGCGGGTGCCTGTAGTGGGTGGAATTGGGGTCTGCACTTGCCCCTCCACCCCTGGGTGGGAGTCACCTGGAGCCTGAAGGGATGTGTCTCATCCCCAGTGTGTCGGACCCTGGAGACACAGCCACAGAGCAGCCCCTTTGCGTGCATGGACCTCACCTACGTCAGCCTGCTACTCCAGGAGTTCGGCTTTCCCAGGAGCAAAGTGCTGAAGGTAAGGATGCCCTCAGGGCACACCCCAGCCCCTTTATGGAGTGAGGGGCCTGGAACCACTTCTCTAGTTGCTGGGGTTGTGTCCCCCAGCCCATCTCTGGCTTCCAAGGAGCTGCAGTCTCTGATGCACAAGCCTTTCTTGTCTGCGTGATGGTCCCCTCTCCCTCTCTGTCTTTTCAAGCTCACTCGGAAAATTGACAATGTTGAGACCAGCTGGGCTCTGGGGGCCATTTTTCATTACATCGACTCCCTGAACAGACAGAAGAGTCCAGCCTCGTAGTGGCCGAGCCACCCCTGTCCCCGTCAGCAGCGTCTGCATAAATCCTCCTGTCCCGGACGGGACTTCATCCTGAGGAGCCACAGTACAGGCCGTGGTGGCACTTTCTGCACACTGACTCTGGGACTTGCAGAAGGCCTGGTGCTGCCCTGGCATCAGCCTCTTCCAGTAACATCTGGCCAGAGGGCTGTCTGGACCTGGGCCCTGCCCAGTGCCCCCTGCCTGCCTGGGCTCCAAGTGGGCAGGACCAGGACAGAACCACAGGCACACACGGAGGGGCAGCATGGTTCCCTGCCTACCCCATCCCTGCGCCCCGTCCGCGGGGCTGTGGCTGCTGCCGTGCGTGTCCCTGCGATGGGAGTCTTGTCTCCCAACCTGTCAGTTTCCTCCCCAGGGCAGATCTCCCCTTCCTGCGACTCTGGGAGGTGGTGCAGGCTGTCCTGGCTGCTCTGGGGAAGCCGAGGGACAGCCATCACACCCCTGAGACAGTGGGTCTGGGCGACAACACTGGCAACTCTGGACTTGAGCGTATTTGCCTCTTCCTTGGGTATGAATGTGTGAGTTCACCCAGAGGCCTGCTCTCCTCACACCCTGTGTGGTTTGGGGTTAATGATGGAGGGAGACACCTCCTCACGGATGGCAAGTGCCCACTCTTCAGGGAATCTCCCAGCATGGGCGATGCCAGGCGTGAGCTGCTGTAAACAATTTGTGGCTGTGCTGCTTGAGTGACGTCTCTGTCGTGTGGGTACCAAGTGCTTGTGTAGAAACTGTGTTCTGAGCCCCCTTTTCTGGACACCGACTGTGTCCTGTGAATGTATCGCTACTGTGAACCGTTGCCGCCTAGCCAGGGCCATGTTTTAGATGCAGCTGTGCCGTGGGTCGGCTGAGCCACAGTCCCAGAACCAAGCTCTCGGTGTCTCGGGCCACAATCCATCCACCTCGGGCTGACCCCACCTCCTCCATGGACAGTGTGAGCGCTGAGCCATGCGTCCTGCTCAGTGTGGCATGGGTGCCCAGGGCCGAGCCCGCCCCGCTGCTTCAGTGAATGTACAGTGCCCGGCACGAGCTGAACCTCATGTGTTCCACTCCCAATAAAAGGTTGACAGGGGCTTCCCCTCCTCTGGGCTTCCTCTCGTTGAGTGACAGCAGTACTTGCCCACCTGGCACCTGAGATCCCTGTTTACTAAAGCTTTGAAAAACTGCCAAACGGGGTGGCGTATTTCCAGTCCTGTCGATGTCCCTCCTGAGGACGCAGCAGTGGAGGGCCCCTGGGGGCCGGGGCTGGTGAAGGGTCTGGCTAATGGCCCCAGCCCTCCCAGCGTCTGTTGAGCACAGAGCTCCTTCCATGCCAGGCCAGCAACCCACAGCATGGCCAGGCGAGGCCTGGGCACATCACCTCGGGTGAGCTGCAAGTCTCCATGTTATTGTGTTCAGCAAGGATCTGGTTTTGGTCTGGAAGCGTCCCAAAGGTGTTGCATGCCAGGGAAACTGCAGACCAGCCCATACCCTGAGTGCTTGTGCCTGAAGCCCCCGCAAACAACTGTGACAGGAGGACAGGGTCTGGCCCTAGGGCCTCCCAGGGCGCGGCGAATGCTGATGGAGCCACGTGGTAGAGGCCTGCGCAGAGCAGGAAAGGACAGATGAAAAGAGGAACAGTTTCCTCCCTCCCAGAGCCCGGGCCTCACAGTGGGCAGGGGCAGGAGAGGGGTCTGGGCGGAAACCTTCCTGAGGTCTGAGCAGCTGTGTGCCTGCAGGGCACTCGGGGAAGGGACGAAGGGAGGATGGCCACGCTGCACACCGGTGTGGCCCCAACCCTGGAGGCTGGAGGGAGACCCTGGGACAGGTATGAACCCCTCAGAGAACTGGAGGCAGCTAATCTCTGCCTAGCAGTCTCCTCAAAACGTAAACCTTGGGGAAGAGGTCTGGAGGTCAGCGTATGACACAGGCTGAGAAAGAGCAGGAGAGATGGTCCCTCAACGAGTCAAAAGTCACATTAGGACTAGGGCTAGGAAGCTTGCTTCTGGTGGACATGACAAGGCCTATCCTCCCCACGCTCACCACCCCTGCCTGGGCTGGGTCCCCGCCAGCGCCTTTACTTCCGTAATATCCACTAGCTTAAATATTTAAAGAACTCTGGAGGCTGAGAATCAAACGCATGAAGGTAAAGCCAAAATCAATTTGGTCCATTTAAAGAAGGTCGGTGACCTCATGCCTGAAAAAGGCAAACAACTGGAAGTTTTCCAAAGGTGCACCAAATAAGTCATGGAATATTTCTGGGCCCGGCAAATTATGCAAGTCATTTCTCTCTGAGTGTCTTTTGTGATAATGAAGTAGGCTCTCATTTGTCAAAAATAGCTACACATGTACATCGTAAAAGAAGCAAACTAGGATTGCTTGAAGATTCTGTTCCCTCAGAGGATGTGTGCATTGACGAGCTCAGACAGGTCTCACACACCCCAACGCCACCCCACCCCACGTACCCCACGTCACTTAGCACCCACTGCTGCCCACTGAGCCGCCTCAGTCCTGCAGTCCCCGTGTCTGGATGGCAGGACCGCAGAGCAGTGAGTTTCAGGGCATAAGCAGACGTCGTCACGTTGCCTTCAATCCTATTGGACAAGCATCGGTGCTGGCCTCCTCCATGTCCTAACAGCCACAGCCAGTTTAATCTTTGCCATTCTGGCAGATTTTTAAAAATGATAACTGATAGTTTTAATGTGCATGGATCTAATTCATCTGGTATATCTAAGTTGTATTTCTTTGAAACATCTGTTCATATCCCTTGCCAATTTTCTATAAGATTATCATCATTTTTTAAAATTGTAGATCTTTATTTATTAAGGAAATTAGCCCATTGTGATACAATGTGTTCAGAATTTATCTTTTTGTGACTTCTAAGTTTCATGTCATAATTAGGAGGGCTTCTCCACAGAGATAGTTTTAAAAGTTAACCAAAAGGTATTTTTATAGTTTTAGTTTCTTAACTTTTTGTTTGTTTGTTTTTGAGACACAGTCTCACTCTGTCAGCGAGGCTGGAGTGCAGTGGCACGATTTTGATTTCGGCTCACTGCAACCTCTGGCTCCCAGGCTCAAGCAATTCTCCTGCCCCAGCCTCCCGAGTAGCTGGGATTATAGGCACGTGCCACCACGCCCAGCTAATTTTTGTATTTTTAGTAGAGATAGGGTTTCACCATGTTGGCCAGGCTGGTCTCGAACTCCTGACCCCAGGTAATCCACCCACTTCGGCCTCTCAAAGTCCTGGGATTAGAGGCATGAGCCACCACGCCTGGCCTTGTTTTTTAATTATTCATTTATTTATTTATTTTTGAGATAGAATCTCCCTTTGTCACCCAGGCTGGAGTGCAGTGGTGCAATGTGGGCTCACTGCAACCTCTACCTCCCAGGTTCAAGCAATTGTCCTGCCTCATCCTCATGAGTAACTGGGATTACAGGCACCTGCTACTGGGCCTAGCTAATTTTTGTATCTTTAGTAGAGATAGGGTTTCACAGTCTTGTCCAGGCTGGTTTTGAACTCCTGACCAGGTGATCCGCCCATCTGGGCCTCCTAAAGTGCTGGGATTACAGGCATGAGCCACTGTACCCTACCTTGACATTTTTAAATATGTTCAGGCACAACAAATCATTGTCGCAGGGTGAATTTGATTTTTAGAACCATTTCAGAGTCGTCAGAAGGCAAATGTGGCCGGGCATGGTGGCTCACGCCTGTAATCCCAGCACTTTGGAGACCAAGGCGGGTGGATCTCTTGAGGTCAGGAGTACAAGACCACCCTGGCCAACATGGTGAAACCCCATCTCTACTAAACAAACCAAAAAAAAAAAAAAAAATTAGCCGGGCATGGTGGTGTGCTCCTGTAATCCCAGCTACTAGGGAGGCTGAGGTGCGAGAATTGCTTGAACCCAAGAGGGAGAGGTTGCAGTGAGCCGAGATCGTGCCACTGCACTCCAGCCTGGGCAACAGTGAGACTCCGTCTCAAAAAAAAAAAAAAAGGCAAATGTGATATTAAGACTAGGTTAATACCATTTTTGGATAAAATCAAGGATGATGGCCGGGCGTGGTGGCTCATACCTGTAATCCCAGCACTTTGGGAGGCTGAGGTGGGTGGATCACGAGGTCAGGAGTTCGAGACCAGCCTGACCAACATGGTGAAACCCCCGTCTCTACTAAAAACACAAAAAATTAGCTGGGCCTGGTGGTGCATGCCTGTAGTCCCAGCTACCCTGGAGGCTGAGGCAGGACAATTGCTTGAACCCAGGAGGTGAAGGTTGCAGTGAGCAGAGATTGTGCCACTGCACTCTAGCCTGGGTGACAGAGCAAGACTGAGACTCCATCTCAAAAAATCAAGGATGACGATAGAAATGAGGCAGTTCCACGAGGGATCTCTCAGGAGCGCATGGGTCGCAGCCATCAGTGGCAGAGTCCTCCAGCAAGGTCTTTGAGGAGCCACACTTGGGCGTGCAGTCTCTGGTAGAGGTGTTTAATATGACCTGTGTGGAGGCCATGAGATGTGGGGCATGTTTGAAACAACTGGGGCTGTTCATCCTGCAACAAGGAGCTTTTGGCTGGACAGTAATATGACAGGTGTCTTCACTATTACTGGAGGATTGTCAGACACTGGCTTTTGCCATGTGGCTCCAGGGGCAGCAGAAGTTATGGGGACACTGCTGTCGGGTTTCTCACTCAAGCATTGCTCACTCACGCAATGAACGATGTCCAGGGCTAAGGTGGGCTCGTCCTTGGGATGTGCTCCTTCACCTGTGGGCATTGGAGTGCTTGAGAAAGGAGCCTGCGTGAATGAGAGGTTAGAGTCAGGTTCTTCCAGTATCTTCACACTCCTCAGATTCTTGGACTCGCCTTGAAAATGATTTTGAAAATCATGGTCAGGTAAGCATACTTACGTCTTTCCCCCTTAATTGTAAATGAATAACGGTACTTGTGTTTATGGAGTGCTTGCTGTGTGTCAGGCATGGTGCAAACTGGACTGCGTGTCGTGTGGTCAGAGATTGAATGCTCAGCCTCAAGGCAGGTACCGTGCATCTCCATCCTGCCACCGAGAGAGAAGCAGGCCTGCAGGAGCTTGGGGACTTACCTGGACCCGCTGAGACCCGGTTCTGCAGGCGTCCTACACCTAAAACAGTGGGCCACCTTGCCTCCCAAAGTGGGAAGTGTTTCCAGAGGAATGTTTACTGATCACATCAGGCCATGTGCTCATTCTCAAAGGCAGGTCTTTCCACTGAAGAATCAGCCATCTCCATAACGGTGTGCTTGTAATGCTTACAAAAATAGTTACACAGTTGAGAGAAATAATAACTCCCTCTAGGCCTCACTGCCCCTTTATCATTTTAACAGCCTCTGATTATTTTCCTGTTATTGATTCAGTGGATAAAGGTTTCCATTTAAGAGCTTAAGTGCAGCCTTGTGAATCTTACTACCTGCCACATGATTTACATAGTTCAGAAGCAGACATCCCCCTATAAGGCCTCCTGTTTCAAGAAACCTCTCTAGAGGTCAGAAGAGCCCCACAGCCAAGTTTTATGGCACAGCACAGGGTGGTAGGATGGCTCTAAATACAGCTTCCAAGAGGGTCGAGTGTTCAGCTGGCACAGAGATGTGGTTCCTCCAGACCTACCAGGGAGGACAGCCAGGGATCACATGGTTTTGTAAATTAAAATGCCCAAGCTCAGAGGTCTGCAAGGATTTACCTTAAAGCAACAGGGAGGCTGGGTGTGGTGACTCACACCTATAATCCCAACACTTTGGAAGGCTGAGGTGGGCAAATCACAAAGTCAGGAGTTTGAGACCAGCCTGGCCAATATGTTGAAACCCCATCTCTACTAAAAATACAAATACTGGCCAGGCATGGTGGCAGGCACCTGTAGTCCCAGCAACTCGGGAGGCTGAGGCAGGAGAATCCCTTGAACCCGGGAGCAGAGGTTGCAGTGAGCCGAGATCACGCCACTGTGTCTCAAATAAATAAATAAATAAATAAATAAAGCAACAGGGAGAGGCTGGATGCAGTGGCTCATGCCTGTAATCCCAGCACTTTGGGAGGCCAAGGCGGGCGGATCATGAGGTCAGGAGTTCAAGACTAGCCTGGCCAACATAGTGAAACCCTGTCTGTATTAAAAATATGAAAATTAACCAGGCATGATGGCCCATGCCTGTAATCCTAGCTGCTTGAGAGCCTGAGGCACAAGAATCACTTGAACCTGGGAGGCGGAGGTTGCAGTGAGCCGAGATCGTGCCGCTGTACTCCAACCTAGGGGGCAAAGCACGACTCTCAAAAAAACAAAAAACGAAAAAACAGGGAGAGTTTTCCTGTTGATAGTCTCCTGGGCTGTCTCTTGTTTGGGGCTTTATGAATAAGGCTTCTGTGACCATTCTTGTGCAAGTCTTTTATAGGCACATGTTTTTATGTCATTTGGATGAATATCTAACGGCAGAATGGCTGGGTCATATGGCATGTGAATGTTTAACTTTATAAGAACCTACTGGGCTCAGCGCAGTGGCTCACACCTGTAATCCCAGCATTTTGGGAGGCCGAGGCGGGCAGATCATGAGGTCAAGAGATCAAGACCATCCTGGTCAACATGGTGAAACCCTGTCTCTACTAAAAATACAAAAATTAGCTGGGTGTGGTGATGTGTGCCTGAGTCCCAGCTACTCAGGAGGTTGAGGCAGGAGAATTGCTTGAACCCAGGAGGCAGAGGTTGCATGAGCCAAGATTGCGCCACTGCACTCCAGCCTGGCAACAGAGTGAGACTGTGTCTCAAAAAAAAAAAAAAAAAAAGAACCTACCAAACCATTTTCCAACACGGCTGTAACAATTTACACTCCCATTAGCAGTGTGTGAGAGTTCCTGTATAATATAAACCAGGGTTTTCAGCTTTCTATACGTTAAGAGATTTCAAAGGACTTTTTTTTTACTGACTCTCCAGACATTGGCATAGTATTCAGCCTTAAAAAGAACTGAATTTCTAGCCAGGTGCAGTGGCTCACGCCTGTAATCCCAGCACTTTGGGAGGCTGAGGTGGGCGGATCACAAGGTCAGGAGTTTAAGACTAGCCTGGCCAACATGGTGAAACCACGTCTCTACTAAAAATACAAAAATAAAATTACCTGGGTGTGGTGGTGAGCAGCTGTAATCCCAGCTACTCGGGAAACTGAGGCAGGAGACTCGCTTGAACTCAGGAGGCGGAGGTTGCAGTGAGCTGAGATCATGCCATTGCATTCCAACCTGGATGACAGGGCGAGACTCTGTCATTAAAAAAAAAAAAAAATAGCTGGGCGTGGTGGCAAATGCCTGTAGTCCCAGCTACTTGGGAGGCTGGGGCAGGAGAATCGCTTGAACCCAGTAGGCAGAGGTTGTGGTGAGCCGAGATTGTGCAACCACACTCCAGCCTGGGCAACAAAGCGAGACTCAAAAAAAAAAATTAAATTTCTGACCCATGCCGCAACATGGTGAACCTTGGAAACGTTATGCTAAAGTGAAAAAAGCAAGACACAAAGGACTCCGTAGTGTATAATTCAGTTTTTGTGAAATGGCCCATCCACAGAGACAGATTGGTGGTTGCCAGGAGCTGGGGTAGGGGAGAAGGAAGAGTAACTGACTGGTACGCAGGGCTTTTGGGGGGTGATGAAAAAGTTTAACACTTAGATTATGGTGATGCTCACACAACTCCGTAAATATACAGTAAACCATGGACTTGTGCACTTAAACAGGTAGCTTTCTGCTATAAAAATTATATCTCAGTAAAGCAGTTTGAAAAATGAAGACTCGAACTCTAGAAGGCAACAGTCTGAAAACAATAGGTTTCCTCCAGAGAGTTCCCTTTAGGTAAAGCTCATGCTTGTCTGAGAGCAGATTACCTTCCCTTGTCTTTTCAAACCTTAGACTCTTTTCAGTCTTGTCCTTGTCTCACCTTAGACCCTGAGAGGAGCATCAGACCTGCTCGTTTGCTGGTGAACCCAAGTCCAGCAGGTGCTGCCCTGGTGCGGGGGTCCCTCAGCCACCTGTTGAGTTGCGGGAGGTTGCCTGTAAAAAGGAAGGAATTGAAATCCCCACTCTAGGGATATTGGTCCTCCTCCACACCCCCACCCCGGCATTTCCTAGTGTGGCCAGCGATCCTCTTCTGTTTTCTCAGTGGGTGCGCCTGGCCTGGACTCCACCCAAGCCAAATAGCCGAGGTGAAATGGTTGGGCAGAGCAAACAGGCTTTCGCCAGGAGCCTTCCTTTACTTCCCCTTGGACAAATCACACTGGGCTCAAAGCCTCCGCTGGAATTCCTCCTGCTGCTGCAAGGCCCAGAGTGGCCACATCACCTGCCTGATGGAGTCGTGAGTCACTAGCTTTCTCTGGGTTTTACCTTGACCTAGTGAATGTTTTTCTAAGAATATTTTCTTATTGAGGTATCATTTTCATATAATAGGACACACAGATCTTAGGTGTACAGTTCAAATCATTTTGGCAAATGCATGCACCCATGTGGCTCACACCCCTGTCAAACTAGAGAACAGAACAGTTTTCTATTACCCCAGAAAACTCCGCGAGTACCCTGCCCCTGGACTCTAGCAGCCCCTGTCTGATGTCCATCATGACGTATTACTGTCACCCGTTCTGGAACGTTATGTAAATGGCATCGTCCAGTGTCTGCTCTTGTGTGTCTGGTCTTCAGCTAAGCATGATGTCTGTGAGATTCATGCAGGTGGATGTGTGCAGCTCATTCCTTTTCATTGCTTAATAGTAATCAATTATTTCAATATACCACACTTTGTTTCTTCATTTGCCTGTTGATAGTCCCCTGGGCTGTTTCCTGTTTGGAGCTTTATGAATAAGGCTTCTGTGACCATTCTTGTGCAAGTCTTTTATAGGCATATGTTTTTATTTCTTTTGGATGAATATCTAAAGGCAGAATGGCGGGGTCATAGGGCATGTGAATGTTTAACTTTATAAGAACTTACCTACTGGTTATAACCGGTTATAAGAACCTACCAACACGGCTATAACATTTTACTCTCCCATTAGCAGTGTGTAAGAATTCCAGTTGCTCCACATCCATGCTAGCACTTGGTACTGTCCGTAATTTTAATATTAACTGTTCTTGGGGGAGTACTGCTATCCTATTATGCTGTTGTCGTTTATTTAACAGATAGGGTCTCACTAAGTTGCCTAGGCTAGACTCAAACTCCTGAGCTCAAGTGATTCTCCCACCTCAGCTTCGGAGTAGCTAGAACTACACCTGCATGCCACCAAACCTGGCTCCATTGAGTTTTAATGTGCATCACCCTAAGTGAGGTAGTGAATTTTAAAGGAGCCTCCAAGAATCCTCCTGCCCAGGCCAGCCTGCCTCCCCTCCCAAGCACCCTAGTGCCTGGCATGCTGCATACAGAGCCAATGGGACTCCTTCATAAGGATTCACCTGTGAGCCTGTATGTGCAAGGCAGCGCTACAGACGTGGGTTCCTCACCCAGAGGTCCACACTCCAGGGTAGTGAATGGCCAACTCCTTTCGTAAAGAGCAGCCAGTAGGGGCCGGGCGCGGTGGCTCAAGCCTGTAATCCCAGCACTTTGGGAGGCCGAGACAGGCGGATCACAAGGTCAGGAGATCGAGACCATCCTGGCTAACACGGTGAAACCCCGTCTCTACTAAAAAATACAAAGAACTAGCTTGGCGAGGTGGCGGGCGCCTGTAGTCCCAGCTACTTGGGAGGCTGAGGCAGGAGAATGGCGTGAACCCGAAAGGCAGAGCTTGCAGTGAGCTGAGATCCGGCCACTGCACTCCAGTTTGGGCAACAGAGCGAGACTCTGTCTCAAAAAAAAAAAAAAAAGAAAGAATAAAAAGAGCCCCCAGTAAATATTTCAGGCTTTGCAGGTCACGCAGTCTCTGTTTTGGCTGCTCACCTCTGCTGTCGAAGGGTGACAGAACCTTAGACAACTGTAAATGAATGAGAGAAGCTGTGTCCCAACCTGATTTCTGGACACTGAAATTCAATTTTCGTATCATTTTAACACCATGATTACTTGGATTTTTTTCAATAATTTAAAAATGTAAAAGGTATTCCTAGCTTGAGAGCCGTACAAAAACAGTGGGGTTACCAGATCCAGAGGCTCCTGTGCTTGGTGCTCCGTTTCAGGCAGGCAGAGCAGCCAGCTTGGGGCACTTCTGCACTAGGCAAGCTCTCAGGAGCGGCTTCACAGTGAACCAGGCCAGCCCTGCGGAGCTCCAGCATCCCACCTGCTCCAGGAGGCAGCTTCCCCAGGATGAGTCCAGGTGGGGACCCACACCACTCCCAAGGGAAACACCAATGGGCCAGAGGAGGGCGAGAGACAGGCGGGGAAGGGCTTGAGAGTGCCACATTGGTGTCCACAGCCCCTCCCTGCCCAGCAGGCGGCTCCCAAGCGCCCTGATTACAGGCTTCATCTGTCTCCCTCCAGCCTCGCTGACCTCAGTACTGCTCCCTGCTCACCTGGTCCCTTCGGAATCCACACATCAGGATGCCCACTAGCTTTGGCCCAGTGTTCGCCTTCACCCTGGCCACCTCCTCAAGTCTGTCTTTGCCCTGCCCATGCCCAGCCGGGGGACCTGCCAGGAAGGGGTCTGGGGTGGGGGTGTAGGATGATTGTCTTTCTTGTGAGGTAGTGGTTTGCAGGAAGGGTGTTGGGCTCAGATCTCCATCTGGGGAGTGGAGTCTGCACCCTGTGGAGGCTCTGAGGAGGGGCCCAGGAGGCAGGAGGACCTGTGTGGAGTCTACTGCAGGGCCCCAGCAACAGGACCCCAAGAGCAGTAGCCATGGGTTGGAAGAGGGTTGTGCATCCTCACAAGGAACAAAACACAACGGCCGGGCATGGCGGCTCATGCCTGTAATCCCTGCACTTTGGGAGGCCGAGGTGGGTGGATCACCTGAGGTCAGGAGTTTGAAACCAGCCTGGCCAACCTGATGAAACCCCCTCTCTACTAAAAATACAAAAAATTAGATGGGCACGGTGGTGGGCGCCTGTAATTTCAGCTACTCAGGAAGCTGAGGCAGAAGAATCGCTTGAACCCAGGAGGCAGAGGTTGCAATGAACCTAGATCGCGCCAAAAAAAAAAAAGCAAGTCAAGTCCTGAGCTGGTGGCTCCTGGCCTCCTCCTGGGAAGACTGGCTGCTGGGCAGATTCCTTGTAGCTTGTGGAGAAGGCCTGGGTGTCGCTGGCACCACTGGCCTTAACGAAGGACCTAAAGCCCTGTTGGGTGTAGGGAGTGCCAGGAGGCATTGGATAAGGTAGGGAAGACGGTGGCAGGCCCGTGACGGTGGGATGTGGGACCCCGCAGGCCTGTGGCCCAGGTCCGGGGAGGTCCACCACACCCATAGATGCTGCCCATAAGGGGGTGGTTGCCAAGTGTGCCCGCAGTGCACTTTCACACTTGTATACACCAGACAGCAATGAAGAGCTTCTCCAGACCCCACTCCACAGCCCCTCCAGTTGCACACAGCGGGAGGTTCAGCCACTTGCTTCCTAACAGGGTAGAGGTCTGACTCCTGAGGGCTTCAGGGAACAGGATGTGCTCTTTTGGGCTGGTCCCTCACACGGCATTACTCATCCATGTGGGAGAGCAAAGTCGTAGATGACTCATCCTTGTGTTGGTGTGAATATGCCACAGTGTATTTATCCATTCCAGTGATGATAGACGTTTGCATTGTTTCCAGTTTGGGACTGTTCTGAATAGGGCTGTTCTGAACGTTCTTGTACATGCCTTGGGGTGAGCATAAGTATTCATTTCTCTTGGGTGTTTTCTTTGGAGTAGAATTGCTAGGTCATAGGGAGGCGTTTGTTTAGTGAACACTGCCAGTTTTTCAAAGGGATTGTACTAACCTATAAGGAGTTGTGTTGATGTGTAAACTGAAGGCGCCGAGAAGCACATTAGGGTCAGTGGGTGACATCAGGGACACCCCCAAACTGATATTGAGGGGGTCCAACCTGAGGTGTTCAGGACCATTTCACAGGCGTCCCAAAGGACAGGGGCTCCAGCTGACACTGTCAGTCCTGACAAGAGAGGACTGAAATAGAATCTCCAGCATTTGCTGTAGGATTTGGATTTGAGGGGCTGTGAAAGGGGAGAATCTTGGAAATGCCAGGCTGGGAGTCTGGAGATGGAGAGCAGCATGCTGTGATGGAACTGTGGGCTGTGGAGACACAGGCTGAGGAAGGAGTCGGAGCCCAGCAGGCTGGCAGGCTGGGCAAGTCCCATGGGTTCAGAGAAGGGGCAAGGGTTTGAATGCCTTCCCCTCCAGAACTTGTGTTGAATTTCGATTGCTGGTGTAATAGTATTGGGAGGTGGGGCCTTTAAGAGGCGATTAAGCCGTGAGGGCTGCACCCTTATGGTGGGTTTAATGCCTTAGTGAAAGGGCTTTGGGAGTGGGTTCTCGCCTGGCTTTTCACTTTCTGCCATGTGAGCATGCAGCCCTCCTCCCCTCCGGAGGACTCACCGTGCAAAAAACACCATGGAAGAAGCAAAGGGCCTCACCAGGCCCCAAACCTGCTGGCATCTTGACCGCGCACTGAGAAGGATACTCCATCCTTAGACTTT
Source organism: Trachypithecus francoisi (assembly GCF_009764315.1). NCBI lineage: Eukaryota > Metazoa > Chordata > Mammalia > Primates > Cercopithecidae > Trachypithecus > Trachypithecus francoisi. Next base: position 1,364,411 of record NW_022681467.1, read on the forward strand.
TCAGCCCCCAGAACCGTGAGGTTGTATTAGTTCATTTTTGCATTTCTCTAAATACTTGAGACTGGGTAATTTATAAAGAAAAGAGGTTTAATTGACTCATAGTTCTGCAGGCTGTACAGGAAGTGTAGTACCGATGTCTGCTCAGCCTCTGTGGCGGCCTCAGGAATCTTACAGTTATGGTGGAAGGTGAGGTGGGAGGCAGCAGATCACATGGCCAGAGCAGAAGCAAGGGGTGGGGCCCACACTTTTAACCAGATTTCACGAAGACTCACTATCTTGAGAACAGCGTCAAGGAGATGGTGCTAAACCATTCATGAGAAATCCATCCCATTATGGAGTCACCTCTCACCAGGCTCCACCTCCAAAACAACATGATTACAATTCACCATGAGGTTTGGGTGGGAACACAGACCCGAACCGTATCAGAGGTCTTTGTGTTTTGTGTGGATGTGAAGCTCAGTGCCTGGCTGGCAGTAGGTGCACTGCAGATGGAGCCAGTGTCTGATGAATGAAGGAAGGGTCCTTTGCTGGTAGGGTCCGGGTGTCACTGACCTGCTGTCCCCTCGGGGCCTAACGGGTGGGAAGTGGCCAGATGGAGGACTCCTCCTGGGTTGTCTGAGGACACCGGGCTGGCGCACTTGGGTGGTGCAGAGGCAGTTCCTCGTTTTCCAGGGCCACTTGTTTTCCAGCGCCATTTCCACAGGTGCTGTGCTCATCCTTCTCACATTAATTCAGGCCACCTGGAGAGAGCCAGGCTTTCTCAGTGTGAACTTAACCTGTCCTCTGGAGAGGCAGGACATTTTAACAGCCAGGCCCGCGGGTGCACTGGAACCTTCCACTCAGTGCTATGCTGGCAGTTTTGTGTTGGCCAGACTGGGTGGGAGGACCACTGAGCGTCTAAGTGCCGATTTCATCCCGGCCTGATACTGACTGAGCAGGAAGTGGTGGGGTGCAGACATGCATATCAGTGGCTCAGCCTGGCCTTCTGAGCCCTGCCCCTTGGATGAAACCCACCGCCTGGTCACTCTGGGGCAGTGGGGAGTGCAGTCCATTGCTCAGCTCCACAGTGACCACCACAGCTCCCAGGGTGGGCCCATTTAACATATACCCTCTCCCCCAAAGTCAGGACATGTTTCTGACTTGGAAGACAGCAGGGTGGTGGCCCCAGGGCGTGACCAGCTTGCTCTCTCTTTAGCATGCTCATCTGTCCCTCACTAACTCCTGTCAGGGGAGGGCTGGGGCAGGGTACCAGACCCACTCTCGTCCCAGCTCTGGAACTCATCTCCCGATCACTCAGCAGCAGCGGTTAGGCCTAGCTCACAGATGCCTTGAGAGCCCCTGCGCCCCCATCTGCATACTGGGGAAGTCCTGGTAGAACTGGGCCACTGGGTTAGAAACGCAGCCCGCCCTGCGGCAGAGATTCCCACATTGCACAGTGAAAATATGCCCTGGAGATGGCCAAGTGCGGTGGCTTATGCCTGTAATCCTAGCACTTTGGGAGGCCAAGGCGGGTGGATCACCTGAGGTTGGGAGTTCGAGACCAGCCTGGCCAATATGGTGAAACTCCATCTCTACTAAAAATACAAAAATTAGATGGGTGCCTATAATCCCAGCTGCTCAGGAGGCTGAGGCACAAGAATCGCCAGAGCCTGGGAGGTGGAGGTTGCAGTGAGCCGAGATTGTGCCATTGCACTCTAGCCTGGGCAACAAGAGCAAAACTCCGTCTCAAAAAAAAAATGCCCTGGAGGTGCTCACTAAGCAGGTGGAATTCTGGGTTTGGGCTTTGGGAATGTGCTAGTCACAAGCCTTGTCAAGAGTTTTTTTTTGCAAGTTTGGGAAACTGCCTCAAGTATTACCTGCACTTCTACAAACAGTGTCCTAGAAGCCTGTACTATGTTACTAGGGAATGTAATATACTACATATGTTAGTGTGTAATACACTGCATTATGTTACAGCAGAGTAAGTGATTATCCTTCTCGGTGCACTGAATCAGAATCAGTGTGGGTTTGTCCCCCGGGTGGCGACGCTAAGTTGCGTCACTTCATGAGGCTGGAGTCTGCCATACCTCTCCGTTGCAAATCCCTTTTCCCTTTTATTTATTTTTGTTTGTTTGTTTGTTTTTTGTTTTTTGTTTTTTTTATTATACTTTAAGTTCTAGGGTACATGTGCATGACGTTTATATCATGTATAACTCCCCAATGCAATCCCTCCCTCCTTTTAAAGTGTAGGGTGAGGCTTTGAGATGCAATGAATCCCCTGTTCCCCTGTGGCCGCTGTCCAGTAGTTCTCAAAATCTCCTGTATTGATTTGGCATCCTGTAGAGAGGAACGGATTCCTTCTTCCCCATCTCCATTTCGTTTCTTCTTAGTATCACTCTGGTCTCATGGATTCTTTTTCCTTTAATGTCACTGTGTTAAAATCATTAATGTCATGAAGAATATCTGTTGACACACTCCAGTGAAGGGAAGGCATCAATTCCACAGTGTCATTCCAGCTGGTGGGCTCTTTATTCCCTTGAACGTTATAATTACCAGCCTCTCAAAAGTAATGCATTTGTTATTTATCTTCATTTCCTGAAAGCCTGGGTCTGTGTTCCTTTCTAACATGAAATTGACCAGCACAGATCTGCCAGTGGCGTTGCTGGGATCCCAGAGAGATTTTCCCTCCACACCTGCCGTCTCAAGGGCTGGCGGTGCTTCTGAGTCACTCATTTCGTCAGCAATCAGTGACACACTCTTCAGGTCCTCAAGAAGCTTAAGCCTAGCAGACCAAAAATATCTGTTTTCCACACCCCACTTCTAAGTCCCACAGCATTTTAATCCATTCACAAGACATCTTTCATCTCTTTTTCTGAGGCAGACGACAGGGGACTTGCTACAGTTCGAATCTTAAATACCTATTTAAAAGAACTTTAGGCTGGGCACAGTGGCTCATGCCTGTAATCCCAACACTTAGGGAGACCGAGTTGGGTGGATGGCTTGAACCCATGAGTTCAAGAGCAGCCTAGGCAACATAGCAAAGCCTCATCTCTATAATAAATACAAAAATTAGCTGAGCATGCTGGCATGCACCTGTAGTTCCAGCTACTTGGGAGGCTGAGGTGGGAGGATAACCTGAGCCTGGGGATCGAGGCTGCAGTGAGCCGTGATCACACCACAGCATTCCAGCCTGGGCAACACCATGAGACCCTGTCTCAAAAAAACAAAAAGATAAAAGAACTTTAAAGGTAACGTATTATCTCCAACAACACAGAATAGCCCACTACAATAGTAACTAAACCAGAACCAGCATCCATCCCTTCTTAGTGATTTTTTAAAAATGACCTCCCAAAAAGAGAAGACAGAGACGTAGAGGACAGTCTAAAATAGGGATTCCCTGAAGCTGAGGTTAGTAGATGCTCTGGCCTGGTCACTGCTCTGATCCAGGCTGCCAGAACAATCCTTTCTCTTAGAAGGGTAAACCTGCTTTTCAGCTTTATATAAAATAAAAGCATAGCCCAATTTCTTTCCATTTTGCCTGCTCTGAAGCCTGGCAGTTTTGTTGCTAAAATGGAAGATGAAGCTGAATTCAACTCTTCGTTATTTACAGAAGGAAAAAAATCTTTTCCCTGGCCCATGTTAGGGTCTCCAGCTAGGGTGCCTCTAATTACACCAGCCAAAGACAATTCAATCAGGCAAGAGAAAAACAAGTTAATTGGCATGTGCATTGTACTTACACATGGCAGTACCTGGCAATGAATAACCCAAAGTGTGGTCAGAACTTGGGTTCATCTGTCATCTTAGGCTGACACAAAGGAAAAGGCCTGGAGCTTCTGGGCAGGAGAGGCATGTTATGGGAAGGTGTCTCGGTCTATTTTGTGCTGCTGTAACAGAATACCACGGACTGTGTAATTTATAAAGAAAAGTGGCTTATCTGGCTCATGGTTCTGAAGACTGGGAAATCAAGAGCATGGCACTGGCATCTGGTGAGAGCCTTTATGCTACGTTGTCCCATGGAAGGAGGGTGGAAGTGCAAGAGAGGGTGAAAGAGACAGAACAAGAGAGGGCCAAACTCTTTTTTATAACAACCCACTCCCACAATGGCATTAATTTATCCTTGAGGGTGGAGGCCTCATGGCCTAATCACCTCTGAACAGTCCTACCTCTTACACAATAGCAATTAAATTTCAACATGAGTTTTGGAGGGCATATTCAAACCTTAGCAGAAGGTGCCCAGGAAAAGTGTGGTAAACAAGGGTTCTTTAGGAAGGTTTGTTATGCAGAATAAGTCAGTACCTTCTTCCATTGATAAGAGTTGTTACAAGATATCCTCTTCCTTGCATGGAAGAGGGAGACATGGAAATTTCCTTTATAATAAATGTGAATTTCTTTTACAAAATGAAAATGGTTTTTAGAACCTTTCCTGTGGTCTGCTGGTCTTAATGGCCTTTAACTCAAAATAATCCACATGCAAAGAGGCATATTTTGGGGTGGCGTATCCCAGTGCCCCTCAGATGCTTCTTTTGTTAACTGTCCAAGTGGATGCCCACTTCAGGACCTTTGCATTTGCTATTCCCCCAGATTCATTCATTCCGTTGCCCTGTGGCCTAGACTGTAATCTCAACTCACTGCAGCCTCCACCTCCTGGGTTCAAGCGATTCTCCTGCCTCAGACTCCCAAGTGCTGGGATTATGGGCATGCGCCACCATGCCCAGCTAATTTTTGTATTTTTGGTAGATATGGGGTTTCATCATGTTGGCCAGGCCAGTCTCGAACTCCTGACTTCAAGTGATCCACCCACCTTGGCCTCCCAAAGTGCTGAGATTACAGTTGTGAGCCACTGCACCTGGTCCAATTCTTTCACTTTTTTTAGTCTCAGCTCAAATATCACCTCCTGTAACTAACAGCTCAACCTGCTTTTCTTCACAACACTTTATCTAAAAATTATTTATTTGAAAATGATGGCCAGGTGCGGTGGCTCACGCCTGTAATCCCAGCATTTTGGGAGGCCGAGGCAGGCAGATCACCTGAGGTCAGGAGTTAAAGACCAGCCTGGAAACATGGTGAAATCCCGTCTCCACTAAAAATACAAAAATTAGCTGGGCATGGTGGCGGGCGCCTATAATCCCCAGCTACCTGGGAGGCTGAGGCAGAAGAATTGCTTGAACCCAGGAGGCGGAGGTTGCAGTTAGCAGAGATTGCACCACTGCACTCCAGCCTGGGTGACAGAGCAAGACTCCATCTCAAAAACATTAATAAATAAATAAATAAACTGAAAATGGCTGAGATAATTAATCCTGGGACTCATTTAGCCACTCCAGCAATATTAGAAGCCAGAGGAGGTGAGGAGACATGATGGTGAGAGGGCTCCTCCCTGCATCAACCTATATGCATTATGAAGAGTCACATCAGGAAGATTCAGTATTGGACTAAGTGCTGCAGGAGAGGGGAAGGACCATGGCGGCTCCCAGGAAGAAGAAATTACATCTGGGTAAGATAACTGTTAAAGAAAAAAAAAAAATCAATAGCATTTGTTAAAGCATGGTACCAAAGACTTTATTCACAACCATTATGATAGCAGGGACCACTGCAACGGGGTCTTGCAGCAGGGGAGAGAGATTGGGCTCAACTCCGAAAACAGCATGGGCAAGTCGGCATTTATAGCCAAGGACCAGGGGAGGGGTCAGTAGATGGACAGTTACTAAAAGGACACTTCAGGGGTCTGAGGGATTGTGGCTAAACCACCTCACAGGATTCCTGCTAAAGGCAGGACAGGGTGATTGGACATCATGGGGGATGGTGGAACACGGGGAGCCTGATCAGATGTCACCGAGGGGGATCAGCTATCAGGGGCAGGGAGTCCTTGCTAAATTGACAAAGCAGGGATTACTAAAATGGATGTCACAAGGAAGCGTACAATGGCCCTAGGAGAAGGCTCAGAAGCCTGACTAGTTTGGTCAAAGAATTTTTGTCAGGATCTTGGAAAATTTCATAAAGTGTAGCTATGAAAGAAAGGACTTAAAATTTATTTAACCAGAGCACACAGAATTAGAAGTCAATCCAGTAAGAGAATATATAGGCCTTAAATCAACAACCATTAGTGAAGTCTGTGGCCTCTAGTTTTTCTTACTAAAACTTACTCCAATTATAAAAGAAATATTGTGGAAAAAACAGGAAATACAAAATGTATGGAGAAAATAAGGAAACCCCCCTGATAATTCTTCCATTCAGAAATAACCAGTGTTTAGGTTTGGATATGCACCTGTGTTTCTAACACAGTAGTCCATAGCCACATGTGGTTATTTAATTTAAATTTAAATTGACTAAATTAAAATAATATTTAAATCATTACTGTCATTTCTGCATTACATCCTTATTTTTGTCTTTCATTTATCAGTATTGTGTCATCTACCACACCTTCCTAGCTAGCTATTAAAATAGTCATTCCTTTTAGCAGCACAGTGGTTTATGATATTAACTTTGAGCATAGACACGTTGTTCTGGGCTTGTGCAGTGGAGCAGGGCGTGGCTGAGGTGAACCTTGGCTGTTTCCCTTATTAGCTGTGTGGGCTTAGGGAAGAGTTAACTTCTCTGTGGCTCACTTTCTCCATTGTCAAGCAGGGGTAATAGCAGGCTATTTGCAGAGATCAGGAGTTAATATAGGTACACTGCAAGTAATGATCAATAAGTGTCAGCTCCTCCATTCTTTGCCAGGTGTGCACCACAGCTGGGGGATTAACCTTTACCACACCACAGCAGAAAACATTTGCATAGCTTGCTTTTTGTCTTTTGAAGCTTTCCTTGAACTCTATTCCCCAGAGTGGTAGAAGTGGTCATGGGGCACTATCGTTTTTTTGATTTCTGAATTGCCAGATCACCCTCAGAGAGATTGCATCAGTGTTTGGAGCTTGCAGCCAAGCTCGACCCCACAGCCCTGCCATCTGTGCCCGAAGTTCGATCTTGTGGGCTCCAGAATCCCTAGGATATAGTGCAGGAGTGAATCCGGAGCTGGAGCTGGGTGGGCTGTGGGGTCATTCCAGATTGTTTAACCTCCGACCTCTGAAGTCTGCAGCTGGAAGGGGCTCCAGGTAAGAAGATAACTTTGAAGCATCACACCAGGAAACCTACTACACCTGGACTTTTATGACATCTCCCGCGGGCAATTTTTACCTCCATGAAATTCAGTAACCTTCGCAGCCCCTTCAGCCCAAGACCACCAGGAGCAAACCTGTAGTCCCACAAAATCGGGTGTACTGACCCACTGCAATGAGGGAGAGCCTCCCAAGAACGAAGGGAAAGGCAGAGTTCTTATGGGAATGGGGGAAGGCAGAGTTTAGGTGACCTTTACATGAAGCAGGGTTCCCATAGGCTGAGGCCAGCAGGACTGTATTCCGCGGGGACCAAGTTTGGGAAGCTATGTGCAGACGCCCCCTATCTGGAGCTGCAGCCTGGGTTGGAATGGCGGAGGCTAAATCTTGGTTAGTGGCTGAGCTCCCCGGCCAGACAGGCATGTGTCCTTCTCCCTGCTGTAATCTCAAAGCGGACAGCGTCTGCCGGGTGGTTTCGGGAGCAGGATTTCTCGGAGGGCTAGGGGGCTGCGGTCTCTCCGAGGCGGGGTCATGGTGGCACTTGGCTGTGGCTGCCTCGCGCCCTCGGGAATGGGCATCTCCCGTTCGCTGGCAGTTCGTTTTCTCCACGTCTGCCATCGGCCTGGAATGGCAAGCAAATAGCTGCTATTTTCAGAGCCGCCCTGCCCCCGACACAGAAGACCGGGCCCAGCAGGCGTTGGCGGATGCCTTTCAAGCTGTAATCAGTTTCCCCGAACGTTTACCAGGCCTCGGCCACAGCCCGGGCCCAGCGCGCTCCCGCGAGGCACCTGGTGACCCGGTGTAGGGCGTGGGGACCGGCCCCAGGAAACCCCAGGGCCCGAGGACAGGGCCCCCTCCCGCACCGCCCCCGGGCTGACAGGAGCGGCCAGGACCGCACGCTCCAAAGCCCCGGGTCTCTTGCCCCCTCCAGTCGCTCCCACTTTCTGCCGGGCTTCCCCAACGAGGGGGCAAACCCCAATATCAGATGGCGTGGACAGGTCGCTGCTGTCTCGGACCACACTAGCGCTCTCAGCTGTGAGACTGGACGTCCGCCCCGCCCCCCCCGAGGCTCCGCCCCGCCGTCCCGAGACCCCACCTCGCCTCCCCGGAGGCCCCGCCCCGGCGCAGCGCGCAGGCGCGGCCCGTCCCGGCCGCAGAGCTGCAGTGCCGGGCGCCAGAGCAGCTGCACCATCCAGGCGCTATCGTGTCCCGCCGCTTTCCTTCTCCATCTCTTTTCCTCCGCCTCGGCCGGCGCGATGGCGAAGCCGCTGACGGACAGCGAGAAGCGGAAGCAGATCAGCGTGCGCGGCCTGGCGGGGCTGGGCGACGTGGCCGAGGTGCGGAAGAGCTTCAACCGGCACTTGCACTTCACGCTGGTCAAGGACCGCAATGTGGCCACGCCCCGCGACTACTTCTTCGCGCTGGCGCACACGGTGCGCGACCACCTGGTGGGCCGTTGGATCCGCACGCAGCAGCACTACTACGAGCGCGACCCCAAGGTGAGGAGTTGCCCCGCCCTCTGCTCCCGGGCCCGCTGAAAGGGCGCCAGACCCGGAGCCGCGCCGGCGGGGGTCTTTGCGGGGCGGGCCGCTGGGCGTTGCCCGCGCCCGTCTCCTGCCGGCGGCCAGGCACAGCCGACTGGGGAGTCGCCTGGAAGCCGCGGTCGGCGGGGGCCGGGCGTTCCCTGCGCAGGGCCGCGGCCACAGGTCCCCTCCACTGGAAGCCCGCGCCGTCCCCCGCACATGATGCTGAGCCCGGGAGCCTGGCGGATGTTCCCGGTCTCTTTCTGGCCGTGCGCTTCCGCGCTGGCTGCAGAGCCGGTGCTCCCCGCCCCTGCCTCCAGCCACCTTTTGTTTTGCTGCAGCAGCCTGTGGGAGAAGATGGGACTGGAACCCGGCCTGGGCAGCCTTGTGGGTTGGAAGGGGGTGAGCTCGGTAATCTGCAGGGAATTGTGAGACTTTTTTTTGTGTGCGCTGCTTAGAAGAAAATCGCTGAAGGTGCCTGCTTCACGCAGAAGGGTTACGAAGCTCAGAGCTGGAGATGGAGCCTTTGAGGAAGGCTCTTAGAGGTTCCCATACCTCTCTTGGAGAAATTTACTTGGGTTAAAGTTCATAGAGATTGCCTTACTAATTGTTACTTTTTACGTCTTGCAAAAATTTGAGTAGTTGAAGTCACTGATTGTCCCCGTTACTCTTAACCATATTAACTATGGGCCTGTGTTCCTGCCGATTTTTTGGTATTCCTAAACATACATACACATTTTTTAAAAGTATAATGCACATACAGTTTTTTAGATTTTCTGTTTCATTCGTAAACATTTGTAACTTTTTCACTGATAAACAGCTTTGCAAGTCAATGGATAGGATGGTAGGTTTCAGTTTGATAGGTACACGGTAGTCTTGCACAGCCCCCTATTGCCAGTTTTTTGTTGTGTTGTTTGTTTTTTAACTTTTGACCATGGAGAATTGTATCTTTCTACAACACTAACGTAGAGGGAAAATTGGTGAGGAAAAGACACACTTCCAGACCTGAAGCCACTTGGCAAAGATTTTACTTGCAGTGTACACCTGGGCACCGAGGACTTGCTTTATGGATGGTATTTTAGAATATTTTTGTAGGGCATTAAGATATATTTAATACAGTAATTGCTAAGAGATTGATTGCTTTGCCAAACTTTTTCTGGGACATTCTTTTTTTCTAAAATAGAGAGGGTAAAAGGGACAGATTTGTTAGAATACCAACTGGGACTCTTCATATTTAGTATGCAAAACAGAAAGAAGTGGCAACAAATGGCCAAAACGGGTTATAACAAGGGCTTGGGATGACTTTGCCAGGAAAAGCAGCCAAGAAGCAGTGGCTCCCCCAGAATTCCCTGCTGTTGGGAGAGTTCTGATGCACAACACCATTTTTTTTTTTTTTTTTTTAAATTCTGAGATGGAGTCTTGCCCTGTAGCCCAGAGCTGGAGTGCAATGGCGCGATCTCAGCTCACTGCAACCTCTGCCTCCCGGATTCAAGCAATTCTCCTGCCTCAGCCTCCCGAGTAGCTGGAATTACAGGCGCCTACCACCATGCCTGGTTAATTTTTTGTGTCTTATTAGAGACAGGGTTTCACCTTGTTGGCCAGGCTGGTCTCTAACTCCTGACCTCGTGATCCGCTTGCCTCGGCCTCCCAAAGTGCTGGGGTTACAGGCGTGAGCCAACGCACCCAGCCTACAACATCATTTTTATTGTCTAAGTGGCTTATGGCAAGGGCATAGCTCTGCCTTCACATTCAAGGGCATTTCCTTGGAGCCGCACCAGGACTCAGCTCTACACCTTAGGGTGTCCGTTGAGTGTTTATATATAATCAGATCATGGAGAGGCCAGCGATGGGCTCAGGGATTACGGAAATGACCTTCATGAACAAGATAGTCCCTGCAACAAAACAGGTTTTCTGATCCACTGTGAGATCCGTTTTGTTTGTCTACTGTGGTGGCTCTTGGTGGAAACCTTTCTCTTAAACCACAATCTGTAAGTTGTAAAGTTGGAAACTTTTCTCTTAAACCTCAGTCTGTAAATAAGCTGTGTGCCTATTCTGAATAGGAAGGACATGTAAAAGTGGAAAATTGGAATTTAAGTGCTTCTTTGGCTAATACATGATGAAAATAAACTTGCCATCCATTCTCTGGAAAAGTTTCATGTTTGCTGGTGATGGACCAGCAACCAGTCCCACCAGAGCCAATGAGAGGAGGTGGGCTCCCAAGAAAACACCTGCTGTGCCTCCCCCTCAGCCAGAAATGACCTCAGATATTCACCGGTACACTGCAGACTGGTAATATGACACTCTAGAGTTCCTAAATAGAATGCTTTTTTTTGTTATTTTTGTCTTTTTAAAAATTATGCGGCCGGGCGCGGTGGCTCATGCCTGTAATCCCAGCACTTTGGGAGGCTGAGGCGGGCGGATCACGAGGGCAGGAGATCGAGACCATCCTGGCTAACACGGTGAAACCCCGTCTCTATTAAAAATACAAAAAATTAGCCCGGCATGGCGGTGGGCGCCTGTAGTCCCAGCTACTCAGGAGGCTGAGGCAGGAGAATGGCGTGAACCCGGGAGGCGGAGCTTGCAGTGAGCCGAGAACGTGCCACTGCACTTCAGCCTGGGTGACAGAGCTAGAGTCCGTCTCAAAAAAAAAAAAAAAAAAATTGCAAGTCCTGAGGAAAAATTATTACTGGAGGAAAAATTAGAAAATATACATAAGCCAGAAAGAAAAAAATTAACTGTAATCCTGTAACCCACTTCTATCACCCACTTTGTAAATGCTATAAATATTTTGTGTTCTACATTGTTTTTTCTGTATTGACAGAAACTTGTTTTTAATACATAAAATAGCATTATACAGAACCTATTGTTTCATAACTCTTAGCACTTTATTTGTGGTAAATAGCAGAAAGAGTAGAAGTTGGAGTGTTCAGAGGAAGATTTGTCAAGCTTTGCCATGCTTGGCGAATCAGCACATCAAAACATCTGGCTAACATGGAGACTTTGTGCTTGGCAAGAGGTGGCGGTTGGTCATGAAGACGTTTAATGGATTCTCTGAAGTGGTGGCAAGGTGGCGAGAAGAGTCCAACCTGAAGCTGCAGAGCCTGGGATTGCACTGCATGGAGAAGAAAGGGTGTGCGTGATTCCACACTCCTTTTCATCCTGGCCTTTCCATTCGGTCTGTGCAACTGTGGGCTTGAATGCATTTATTTGCCATTCTTGGCCTCAGTTTTCCCGTCTTTAAAATGAGCAGAATCAAGCTGGTGATCTGTTTCCGAAGTCTGTTGCCATTCTGAAATGTGAGAGTTAAAACGTTTCCATTTCATATTGAATTGACATTCCATCTCCATCCAAAGAGAATTTGAGAATGCTTATGCTAGATGCAGCACAAAAGGTTCACATTAGAAGGCCTCAAAGTGAAGGTTGGGGTCGGACAGTGAGGGTCAGGACATAAAACGCAGACCAGGATCCTGGCAATGAAAGCAGCCCATGCCCAGTTATGAGAGTCATGGGGTCCCTTCTATAACATCCCGAAAGGGCAGGTGCACAGTTTATTCTGTGGGCCTTTGTGAAGCAGTGTTGTTGATATGCCGACCCACTGACCTGCAGCACCCCTGCAGTGGATTTAACAATCAGTTTTTGAGACTCTTCCCATAAGCTCCTGGCATGACTACGACACAGATTAAGGAAAAGCAGCTCTACCTTGGGGCCCACACTGCTGTCCTAAATATTCCTAATAAGATAAACACAATGAAATACGATTAATCTTTTGGTTTGGCTGGACCCAGGAGTTAAAGATGATCTAGAGAAGTGGTTTGCAGCCCCTGCTGCTCTGTGATCCCCACTTCTGGGATTTGTTTTAATTAGTCAGTTGTGGGACCAGCCTCTGGAATCTTAACCCTCCCAATTTTTCTGATGTATTTCTACTTTTATGTGTGAAATTCAGCTTGCATCTCCTGGGCAGGCTTCCCTGACAGCAGATCACTCAAAGTCATTTTCTCTGGCCAGTAACTGATGGTGGGTGCTGTTTTGTGTTGCTGACAGCCAGCCACTTGGAAGGTAGGCCCCAGCTGTCATTTTAGCAGATGGAGAAGCCTGCAGTGTGTGTGCCTTCAGTTTCTGCAGAAGACTGCCTGGCCTTTGCCCTTGCAGGCTGTGGTGGCTGCTTTTTATGTGTCAGCTTGGCTGGGCTGTTATGCCTAGATAATAATGTGGATGTGCCTCTGGGGTGTGGGAGTAGTGTTTCCCACACTGTCAGTCAGTGACTGTCTACCTGGATGTAGCCTGAGATCCCACAGGCCAGAGGCTCAGTCCCACAAGACTTCTCCACCCCAGATGTCAGTGCATGTCAGGGCCTCCCTTCTGACCTCTGACCAACAGCCTCCTCAGGTTTGATGATTTGCCAGAATGGCTCAGGAAACTCAGGGAAACACTTCACTTGCGTTTACCAGTTAATTATAAAGAATACAACTCAGGAACAGCCAGATAGAAGATATGCAGAGGGCAGGTCGGAGGGAGGGTGCAGTGGTTTCCATACCCTCTGCAGGTGCCACTGTCCCAGCACCTCCAGGATTCACTGAACTGGAAGGAAGCTCTTCCATCCCCTTCAGTTGGGGATTTTATGGAGGCCCCAGTTACCTGGCGTGATCATTGGCCATTGGTGATGAGCTCAGCCTTTAGCCTCTGTCCCTTCACTGGAGGTTTGGGGGTGGTGGGAGGGGTGGACCTGAAACTTCCAATCCTCTAATTACAGATCTGGTTCCCCTGGCAACCAGCCTCTGCCCTTAGGGCTTGCCAAAAGTCACCTTGTTAAGGTATGTTGGAAGGGGTTTGTTATGAATTACAAAAGACACTTATTTCATCTTTATTGGTCTTATCACTTAGGAAATTACAAGGGTGTTAGGAGCACTGGCCAGGAAGAACAAACATATATATCTCATTACATCACAGTTTCACAGCCTCCTATGGGGGAAGGCCTTGCAGAACAAACCCTGCCACCAGCTACCTTGCACCGGAGCTGCAGCTTGCCTGGGTCTCCAGCCTGCTGGCCCACCCCCCCCACCCCCCCGCCAAACAAGTTGCAGCCTTTGCACTTCCAGAACCACTTGAGCCAATTTCTTATATCTGTCTCTCTCTACACATACCTTACTGTTCTGTGTCTCTGGAGAACCCTGACTAATCCACAGGGGCCGTGGTGGCTTTATAAAAATATGGCCGGGCGTGGTGGCTCACACTTATAATCCCAGCACTTTGGGAGGCAGAGGCGTGTGGAGCCCCTGAGGTCAAAAGTTCTAGACCAGCCTGACCAATATGGTGAAACCTAGTCTCTACTAAAAATACAAAACTTAGCTGGGCATGGTGGTGTCTGTAGTCCCAGCTATTTGGGAGGCTGAGACAGAAGAATTGCTTGAACCAGGGAGGTGGAGGTTGCAGTGAGCCAAGACTGCATCATTGCACTCCAGCCTGGGCAACTCTGCCTAAATAAAATAAAATGAAATAAGGTAACCGACCTCACCTCCACATCTCAGCCATATTTCCTTTTAAACTTTATGTGATTTCAGACTCTTAAAAAGTTGTAAGAATAATACAAAGATTTCTTGTAATTCCTGTATACCCTTCATCCGGATTCCCCAGATACTAAACATTGTAACACACTTTTTTTTTTTTTTTTTTGAGGCGGAGTCTCGCTGTCTCCCAGGCTGGAGTGCAGTGACTGGATCTCGGCTCACTGCAAGCTCCACCTCCCGGGTTCACTCCATTCTCCTGCCTCAGCCTCCTGAGTAGCTGGGACTACAGGCACCCGTCACCTCGCCCGGCGAGTTTTTTAGTAGAGACGGGGTTTCACCGTATTAGCCAGGATGGTCTCGATCTCCTGACTTCGTGATCCGCCCGTCTCGGCCTCCCAAAGTGCTGGGATTACAGGCTTGAGCCACCGCGCCCGGCCACATTGTAACACACTTGTTAGGTCATTTTGTCGCTGTAAGTTCATTTTGTGTAGCTGTAAGTTCATTTTTCTCTGAATCATTTGAAAGAAAGTACCAGCCTGACCAACAAGGTGAAACCCCATCTTTACTAAAAATACAAAAATTAGCCAGGTGCAGTGGCAGGCACCTGTAGTCCCAGGTACTTGGGGGACTAAGGCAGGAGGATCACTTGAACCTGGGAGGAGGTTGCAGTGAGCTGAGATCACGGCACTGCATTCCAGCCTGGGAAATAGAGCGAGACTCCGTCTCAAAAAAAAAAGTAAGTTGTAGCCTTGTTGCCCCTTCACCCCCAAAAACAGCAGTGTGTACTCCGGAAAAACAGGGAGGTTCTCCTACACACCTATAGTAGAGCACTTAAACTCTGGACATTTTCATTGACACAGTGCTGTCGTCTGCAAATCTTTCCAATGTCACCAGCTGTCCCGCTTAATAAATACAAATAAAATGCAAAAATACAATTATAAAAAATACAAATAAGTAAATTGGGAGAACTTTAGAAGTCTTTTCAGATTATACCTATTCTTTTATTATTATTAAACAGATCAAAGCTTTAAGCCATTTGGAAATTCACAGCATCCTAAGACATGCAGCAAATAACCGCGGGAGATAGGAGCTGGCTCTTTCTCCCCCATGCAGAATGACGTTCTTAGGATACGGTGAAGGGCAGAGAAATTAACACAGATTTAGAAAGGTAATGGACACTAAGGTTTGGTTAACAGTGTCTTCAACAGTATCTTGAGTAGGAATGACATGTAATTTTAGGTGTAGCTAAGTGGCATTTCTTGGCCGGCAAACACTTAAAATGAAAGATTAAAGTAATGGTTAAAAATGGTGACTGGTAGCTCACTAGTTATAAATATAGTTTGACATGGTCCAGATCACTTAGTGTAAGTTGGTGAGGCTCTGTCAGTGATAAGGAGAATGCTCCCATCGCTTTCTGGCTCTGGATTAGTACTGAGTAGACTTTTTGTGGAGCTTAATTGAATAGAAGGCAGGAGACAGTGGACTGTGGCAATGTGTGTCTTGGATGTAGAAGGAATTTGTTTACTGCAGAACCAAGTGATCTCTAAGATCCCTGTAAGTTCTTTTTTTTTTTTTTTGAGACGGAGTCTCGCTCTGTCGCCCAGGCTGGAGTGCAGTGGCGCGATCTCAGCTCACTGCAAGCTCCGCCTCCCAGGTTCACGCCATTCTCCTGCCTCAGCCTCCGGAGTAGCTGGGACTACAGGCGCCCACCACCTCGCCCGGCTAGTTTTTTGTATTTTTTAGTAGAGACGGGGTTTCACCGTGTTAGCCAGGATGGTCTCGATCTCCTGACCTCGTGATCCGCCCGTCTCGGCCTCCCAAAGTGCTGGGATTACAGGCTTGAGCCACCGCGCCCGGCCTAGATCCCTGTAAGTTCTAAAGTTCTATAATTATTTTACATTTCATTTTCAAAATTGAGCAAACAGACCTGTGTTTGAGTCTAGGTACTGGAGTGAGAAGGAAATCCACGATCCATGTTGAGAAGCCTGTCCACTCCTCAGGGGAAGCCAAGTTTCCCTGGCATTTAATTCATTAAGAAAGTGCTGTGTGACTTCACAGGCTGGGAGCTTGAGAGATGTGCTAGCTAATCCTCACGTGCTTACAGCAGATACAGTAGTAGGTTATCAGATTGCTCTGTGAGCAACTCCCCAGAAGCACCCTCAGACACGGTGGAGTGGACACTGTGACACTGTCAAGGAAGCCAGAGACCAACCTCAGCATCTGGCGGGTGGGAGGCCCCTCAGCATCTCTCCTCCCATGGGACCTTGGTTCCCCTGGGTGGTGTCTTGAGACTGCTTAGCTCACCAGCAGGAGCCAGCAGGTCCAGCCCAGGGAGGTGACCTGTTTGTGTCTGGAGGGGCCAGGAGCCCCCTCTCCAAGGCCTGGCTGGTGGAACGTGGTGCCCACTGGCCTCCAGCTGGCTCAGTGGCCCGTGTCCCTGTGTCTTATCAGGGCCAGCTCTGTCCACAGTGCCTGGGTGGCAGGGAGGGACAGTCTGCCTTGTGAGTCACTCTGTCCCCATTTAGGAACCAGTAGAGGGTGGCTGGTCTGAGGCATGCTGGCACTGATAGACTCGAATACACAAAAGGGGAGTTGCTGTGCTTTCTTGGGGGCAGGAGGACCAGTTTCAGATTTTAGACCAGATCTACCTGCAGAATGAGGCTCTTCAACTTGGTGAAAGCAGCTGCCCAACTCTCTCTTTTTGAAGTGGAGTTTCGCTCTTGCTGCCCAGGCTGGAGTACAGTGGCACCATCTCTGCTCACTGCAACCTCCGCCTCCCAGGTTCTAGCGATTCTTCTGCCTCAGCCTCCCGAATAACTGGGACTACAGGCGTGCACCACCACGCCCAGCTAGGTTTTATATTTTTAGTAGAGACGGGGTTTCACTACGTTGGCCAGGCTGGTCTTGAGCTCCTGACCTCAAGTGATGTACCTGCCTCAGCCTCCCAAAGTGCTGGGATTATAGGCATGAGCCACCACGCCTGGCTCCAGCTCTTTCTGTTGTTTCCCTGAATGTTGGGAAAGTCCTTTCTTTTCCCACCAATTCAGACACCAATGTTATTAAATGAAGACTCTAGTTAAAAATCCCTTCAGAAAAGGGAGAAGAAATTGGTGGTCTCTACAGGCCTGATTCTGTGAACCTGTGTCTGTGAGAGCACAATGAGGCCCTGCCAGTTAGTGTTACATTCTCTTTTCAGAGTCTTAACTCCTGAGGTGTCGTTAGATGATTGCTATGTTATGTACTGTTTGTGTCGATCATATTTTCATCTATTTTTGAGCTTTATGCTTTTCTATTATTTGCCTGGTTGTGTAGGCTTTGCATGTAATAAATAAACTCTATTTAAAAACACACACACACACAGTGGGGGGCTTGGCTTGAACCCAGGAGGCGGAGGTTGCAGTGAACCAAGATTGCACCATTGCATTCCAGCCTGGGCAACAGAGCGAAACTCCATCTCAAAAAAAAAAAAAGAACAACAGAAAAAAACAGGCTGGCTTTAGGCTAGTTAACACTTGTTATGGTCATATTGCAAGAAGGGACCATGCTGGGAAAAGCAATGGCCCAGTTCAATCCCAGGCGACAGGGCCTCTTTAGAGCGGAGCTGCTGAGCGGGGAGGTTAAGGGATCCTGTTGGCATTTTCAGGCTGAAGCAGGTGAGTCCAGTTCTCCAACCAGCACTGCCTGAGCAGGGAAGCCCTGTTCACGGTTGCACAGGAGATGCCAGAGGGGAGCGAGTGGAAAGAGACTGTCCTGCAGCAGCAGGATTTGGGGTCGTGGAAGAGCTAGGTCTCTAGGCTGTTGCTTGGACAAAGCCTATGGCTTTACATGATTTTTTTCAGAACCACCACCTGCCAACTTACTAGGCTCTGCATTTCTCCTTGAGAAGTCTGATATGGTGAGGGGAACCAACCTTGCCTGAGTCCAAGCCTAGCCCTGTGCGAGCCCACAGGTTAATGTGGTCCTCTCAGAGGCTGAGTGACTTGCCCAGGTCACCCAGCTTGCCAGGGCGGGGAGCTGGGATGGGACCCCAGCCTGTACCATTCAAGTCTGCATTTTCTTGGCCAGCTCCTCCAGCAAGCCTCTTTCAGTTTCATGGTTTTCACTCGGAACCATCTTAAGGTAAAAGCAAAATAGACACATCTCAGCAAATGATGAAAGTTCTTAAATTGAAACAAGTCGCAGAAAAGCCTCACAACAACAAAACACATTGCAGCCCCCAAGGACAGTGCCTGTGGCAGGGCAGGCCCTGGGCAGTGCCTTGGGGACTGTGCTTCAGCAGGAGGCTGCAGAAACCTCGATGTCTGCATGCAACCTGGAGGACAATTGGAGACTCTCGCGCAGGCTTCGAGTCTAGGCCCAGCACTTCCCGCATCAGTACTGTCCCTTACAAATAGAGATCATCAAGCTCTTGGGACGTAACTGGTAAACTTTTTCCCCACAGTAGAAAAGTTCCTAAGTAGAAGTTAGGAACTTTTGCAGAAAGAGCAAACTACAACCTAAAAATACACATTTTAGCCAGGTGTGGTGGCACACACCTGTAGTGCCAGCTGCTTGGGAGGCTGAGATGCGAGGATCACTTGAGGCCAGGAGTTTGTGGCCAGCCGTTTGCGGCCAGCCTGGGCAACAACACAGTGAGACTGTCATCTCTTAAAAAAAAAAAAAACACACACACACATTTTTAGTTAAAGGCAAAATCATTCTGATCGTGTTCCTAGCCTGTCAGCTTTTTATAAAACCTCTTGTTAATACTTGACCCACAGTATTTTCTCAGACAGCCAGGGTCTAGGTGGTCTCAGGATGATTTCACACTGGTTAATAAACCCCGCCTGGACAGTGCCTGTGGCTTCCTCTGCAGGCGGGGAGTCAGGTGCTATGGAAACCCCATAGAATATTGAGTTCCTTCAAATAAGTCCAGCGTGATGAAAGTCTGCCAAGGCCTGGCTGTGAGTGACAGCAGCAGTAGCTGTACTTATAGTGGCTATGAGAACTCATTAATTATACTGCTGTAACATCTTGTGATTTAAAAGACGTTGGAATTTGTACAGTAATGTAGAAGCCTATATTCAAATGGGCAAAAAAGTAAGAACAGGCCATTAAAGACAGAGCTATGATTTGTGTGTGTGTGTCTTTCAATTTGTAGATTTTGATATTTATAGAGTATTCTTAAATTATGTATTAAAAACTTGATGGGCCAGGAGTGGTGGCTCACGCCTATAATCCCAGCACTTTGGGAGGCTGAGGTGGGTAGATCACCTGAGGTCAGGAGATTGAGACCAGCCTGGCTAACATGGTGAAACCCTGTCTCTACTAAAAATACAGAAATAGCTGGTGTGGTGGCGCACGCACCTTTGTTCCCAGCTACTTGGGAGGCTGAGGCAGGAGAATCACTTGAATCTGGGATGCAGAGGTTGCAGTGAGCCAGAATTGCGCCCCTGCACTCCATCCTGGTCAACAGAGTGAGACGCTGTCTCAAAACAAAACAAACAAAAAAACCCTTTATATATATGTATATTTTTTATCTTTTATAGTGATGGGGTCTTGCTATGTTGCCCAGGCTGGTCTTTCACTGCTGGGCTCAAGTGATCCTTCTACCTCGGCCTCCCAAAGGGTTGCGATTATAGACCACCACACCTGGCCAAAAATACTTTAAACGTTTTATTCAGCCTCTTTTCAGTGAGCCTGGTGATGCAGACATTAGGTGTCCTCGGTCTTCCACGCCAGTATCTTTCTCCCCAGTCCCTCTCATGCTTCTCCCACTCTGGTTCACTTTTTTCTCAGCCAGGTTTTGTTTTCAGCTTTGCTTTTATTTTGCATTCAGTGGTACCTTTAGTTCTGTGGTAGTTTTATTTACTTATTTATTTTACTTTCTTATGCTTGGTTGGATCCTTCTGTAACAGTCATCATTTCTTGACTTCCTGGGTAAGTCTATGTTTATGTGGGTAAATGCTTTGTGCTCTTTGCCCATTGTAGTTTTTTGTATTTTGTTTTTGAGACAGAGTCTCACTCTGTCACCCAGGCTGGAGGAGTGCAGTGATGTGATTGCAGCTCACAGTAACCTCTGCCCCCTAGGCTCAAGCGATCCTTCTGCCCCAGCCCCCCGAGTAGCTGGGACTACAGGTGTGCACCACCATGCCTGGCTTTTTTTTTTTTTTTTTTTTTTCTTTTAAGACTGAGTGTCGCTCTGTAGCCCAAGCTGGAGTGCGGTGGCACGATCTTGGCTCACTGCAACCTCCACCTCCTGGGTTCAAGTGATTCTCCTGCCTCAGCCTCCTGAGTAGCTGGGATTACATGTGCCCACCACCACGTCCGGCTAATTTTTTTTTATTATTATTATTATTATTTTTGTGACAGAGTCTCGTTCTGTTGCCCAGGCTGAAGTGCAGTGGCACGTCTCAGCTCACTGCAACCTCCGCCACCCGGGTTCAAGTGATTCTCCTGCCTCAGCCTCCCGAGTAGCTGGGATTACAGGTGCCTGCCACCACCCCCGGCTAATTTTTTGTATTTTTAGTAGAGATGGCATTTCCCCATATTGGCCAGGCTGGTCTCAAACTCCTGACCTCGTGATCTGCTCACCTTGGCCTCCCAAAGCACTGGGATTACAGGCATGAGCCACTGTGCCTGGCCAATTTTTGTATTTTTAATAGAGATGGGATTTCACTATGTTGGACAGACTGGTCTCAAACTCCTGACCTCAAGTGATCCGCCTACCTCGGCCTCCCAAAGTGCTGGGATTAGAGGCGTAAGCTACTGTGCCCGGCCTTTTTTTTTTTTTTTTTTTTGTAGAGATGGCCTTGAACTCCTTGACTCGAGATCCTCCCGCCTCAGCCTCCCAAAGTGCTGGAATTACAGGTGTGAGCCACCGTGCCTGGCCTCATTTATTACTTTCTTTGACAAGAGGTATATTAACATAAAATTCAGATACTATACAGTTCACCCCTTTAAAGCATACAGTTGGATATACTGGTTTCAGGATATTCACAGAGTTGTACTTCCATCACCACAATCAATTTTAAAACATTCTTCACCCCAAACGGAAACTCTAAGCCTTTTTTATCACCCACCAAAACCTCTAATCCCCTACCCTTAGGCAATTACCAATCCCCTTTTGGTTTCTTTAGATATGCCTGTTTTGGACATTTCAGATAAACGGATTCATAGAATGTGTGGTCTGCTGTGGCTGGCTGCTTCCGTTGAGCATGGTGTTTTTGAGGTTCCTTCATGTTGTAGGACATGAAGGACTGACATTTGGGTTGTTTCCACCTTTTGGCTATTATGTACAAGTGTTGGAGGGGACACAGGCCTTCATTTCTCTTGGGCGTGTATATACCTGGGAGTGGAATTGCTGGGCCACATAGTAACTCTGTTTTTCACTTTTGAGGAACTGCCAAACTCAAAAAGTGCTAGAATTAGAGATGTGAACCACTGCGCCTGGCTCATTGCAGCCTTGACTTCCCAGGCTCAAGCAGTCTTCCCACCTCAGCCTCCCTTGTAGCTGGGACCACAGGCATGCGCCACCACGCCTGGCTAACTTTTAAATTTTTTGTGGAGGGGGGTCTCATTTTGCTGCCCAGGTTGGTTTCAAACTCCTGGCCTCCAGCAGTCCAAAGTGTGTGAGCCATAGTAATTGTTATATTAATTTTATTTTTGGAATGTTCATTGCTAATGAACATTGGATAGTTATATTAATCATGAATAATTAATTAAAAACAGTAAAGATAACTGATTTTGTGTTAGTCTTATATTCTGCTACCTTGCTGAATTCATTTATTAGTTCCAAAAGCCTGAATGTGGCTTAGATTTGTGACAATTTGTTGATCACT
The DNA here is from genome assembly GCF_009764315.1 of Trachypithecus francoisi. Classification (NCBI taxonomy): domain Eukaryota; kingdom Metazoa; phylum Chordata; class Mammalia; order Primates; family Cercopithecidae; genus Trachypithecus; species Trachypithecus francoisi. The sequence goes on from NW_022681467.1 coordinate 1,386,325, forward strand.
CCTTGTCTTTTATGACTTTACAAATTTGATGACTACTGGTCAGGCGTTTTATAGAAAATTCCTCAGTTTGGGTTTGTCCGCTATTTTCTCATGATTACACTGGGGTTATGGGTTTTGGGAAGAACACAGAGGAAAGTGTCCTCATCACAGCACACTGGGGTGCTGGTCAGCGTGGTCAGCTGTCTCCACTGTCAGGTTGCTGCCATTTCCTTTCTGTGCTCCTCAGCAGGATGTCGCCACATCCAGCCCACCCTCAAGGTGGCAGACAGGGAAGTAAGCTCCTCCTGGAGTGAAGAATATCAGGAAGAGTTTGGCCCCTGGTTAAAACCACCACAGCAATTAGTAAATATTTCAGGGGAGATGTTGGCTGTGCAGATACCCTGTTCGTCCTTGGAGTTGTGCCCACAGATCTTACCATTCAGCCCTGGCTGCTGCAGGCCCATGGATGGCCATGAGAAGTACTCGGTAGAGAAAGTAGGGCACCTAGAACCCCGCTCAGGGCCCAGGAGGCACTGCATGGGTGGCCGCCCTTGCTACAACACCTCAGAGGCACAGAGCTGGCTCATGTGGCAACCCCAAGCCAGCCAGCCAGCAGGCATCGGCCAAGAGACTTCTGCTGGGGAACATGGATGCGTGCATTCAGCCGTCTCTGCTGGCATTCATTGGTGCTTCACGTGGGTGCTGGAAGTTGTGCTCAGGGCTTTACATTGAGTACTTGAAGACATGGCCTACATTACATCCGTGTTAGAGATGTGAAGTCACTTGCCCAAGGGCACATGTGTGGTAAGAGGCTGAGCTAAGTGCAGACCTGGGTGTGTCCAGTTCTGGGTGCCTTGGCCCCAACCACCAACCTGCCCTGCCTCCCCACACATCATGGAAGTTAGTGTGCGTTCATCCAGGTGCTTGAGGGTCAGGGAAGAGACAGCCGTGTTGAGGAGGGATCTCCCAGGTGGGCTGCTATGGTGGGCTGCAGTCAGCAGGCTGCTTGACAGAGCAAGCCCAGTTTTTGTGCATGGGATTGACATAAATGAAATCCCGAATGGGGGCTTCATGGGTCCTGTCATCTCTGTAACCTTCCTAAAGTATAGAATGGAATGAGAAATGTGATTCTTTCTTCTGCTTCCTCAGCGCATTTATTATCTTTCCCTGGAATTCTACATGGGCCGCACGCTGCAGAACACGATGGTGAACCTGGGCCTTCAGAATGCCTGCGATGAAGCCATCTATCAGGTACGGGGCCTCGTGGCCGGGCTTCTGGGTGGCCCCTCGTGGTGCTTTGAGGTCTGAATCCATTTTCCCACGGAGGTGAGCCCTGATGTTAAGACTAGCAGCTATCTGGGAATCGGGAGACTTACAGCCTGTTCTCCCCTCCTGGAAGGAATGGGTTGGTGGGGCTGCTCTCTGTTTTTGAGAGGAGAAAGTGAGAATTGAATGGACCACAAGCATGAGGTTGAATTGGGATGCGAAGGTGTGGAGGTTCTAGAGGCCATCCCACACCCCACCCCACCTCGGGTGGATTTAGAGCACCGTACCAGTGGTTGGTATTATTCCATTTTGACTTCATCAAACTGTTAACCCACATCTGGTTTCCCTCCCTCCGCTCCTGAGATGACCTCCGGAGCTTACCCTAGTTGTCTAGTTGTAAAAGCGTCATTTCTCCCCTAAAAACAAAAACTGTCTTTCCTTGGGAGTCCGTCATTAGCACTTGCTCACTTTGAACTTAATCCTTTCACGGTTCCTTTGTGGTTTTAGAGCAGAGCAGCCATTGGCTTCCTTGTCTGTCTTCGCTTCCCTTCCCAGCTGAGTCTCTAGAGTATAACCTTTTACCTGCGTATAGATGGGTGTCTTCATGGCAAGGCCACTCCACCTCAGCACCATGCCATCGCCTTTGCTTTGCTTGGGTTTGGATGTGGGTGGGAGGAGTGGGGAGGTTTCATTGGGGGCAAATGTCTTGCGTGGCTGGGAGGCAGCTCAGCATTGCCTGGGGCTCCGTCTCCCCGTGCAGGACGTCATGGCTGTGTCTGTGCACAACAAAATGCAACAAAAACTTTACTCCCCGTGTTCAAAATTAGCTAATGGCGCTGAAGGTTACCCGGGCAGGTGACACGTCATTTATATCTGTTTACAGACTGTTAACATTAGGACATGTCTGTAAGAAGTACAGAACATGCAATATCTTAGTCTTGTCTTTGGATTTTACCATTATAGAATGCATTTTATTTTTTGAAACATTTTATGCAGTTCTTACATATAGTAAAAATTTTAGGGAATAGTTTGCATCATAACTATGCAATATGTTTATAATTTTTATTCACAAAAAAATGAATGTTAATTATAGAAATTTAGAAATTGCAGGCAAGCATATATCCTTTTAAACTTTGTATACTTGATGGGAGGTTCCAAGATGGCCGAATAGAAACAACTCCAGTCTACAGCTCCCAGCATGAGCGACACAGAAGACTGGTGATTTCTGCATTTCCAGTTGAGGTACTGGGTTCATCTCACTGGGACTTGTCGGACAGTGGCTGCAGGACAGTGGGTGCAGCCCACTGAGGGTGAGCCAAAGCAGGGCGAGGCATCGCCTCATCTGGGAAGCGCAGGTGGTCAGGGAATTCCCTTTCCTAGCCAAGTAAAGCTGTGACAGACGGCACCTGGAAAATTGGGTCACTCCCACCCCAATACTGTGCTTTTCCAATGGTCTTAGCAAACGGCACACCAGGAGATTATATCCCGCACCGGGCTGAAGGGTCGCACACCCACAGAGCCTCGCTCATTGCTGGCACAGCAGTCAGAGATCCAATTGCAAGGAGACAGCGAGGCTGGGGGAGGGGCGTCTGCCATTGCTGAGGCTTGAATAGGTAAACAAAGCCATTGGGAAGCTCAAACTGGGTGGAGCCTTCCACAGCTCAAGGAAGCCTGCCTGCCTCTGTAGACTCCACCTCTGGGGGCAGGGCATAGCTGAACAAAAGGCAGCAGAAACTTCTACAGACTTAAATGTCCCTGTCTGACAGCTTTGAAGAGGAGTTTGAGATCTGAGAACAGACAGACTGCCTCCTTAAGTGTGTCCCTGACCCCCGAGTAGCCTAACTGGGAGACACCTCCCAGTAGGGGCTGACTGACACCTCACACGACCGGATGCCCCTCTGAGACAAAACTTCCAGAGGAATGATCAGGCAGCAACATCTACTGTTCTGCAATATTCGCTGTTCTGCAGCCTTGCTGGTGATACCCAGGCAAACAGGGTCTGGAGTGGACCTCCAGCAGACTCCAGCAGACCTGCAGCTGAGGGTCCTGACTGTTAGAAGGAAAACTAACAAACAGAAAGGACATCCACACCAAAATCCCATGTGTACGTCACCATCATCAAAGACCAAAGGTAGATAAAACCAAAAAGATGGGGAGAAACCAGAGCAGAAAAGCTGAAAATTCTAAAAATCAGAGGGCCTCTTCTCCTCCAAAGGAACGCAGCTTCTCACCAGCAATGGAACAAAGCTGGACAGAGAATGACTATTGAGTTGAGAGAAGAAGGCTTCAGGTGATCAGACTTCTCCGAGCTAAAGGAGGATGTTCGAACCCATTGCAAAGAAGCTAAAAACCTTGAAAAAAGATTACATGAATGGCTAACTAGAATAAACAGTGTAGAGAAGTCCTTAAATGACTTGATGGAGCTGAAAACCATGGCACGAGAACTACATGATGCCTGTACAAGCTTCAGTAGCCAATTCAATCAACTGGAAGAAAGGGTATCAGTGATTGAAGATCAAATGAATGAAACGAACCGAGAAGTTTAGAGAAAAAAGAGTAAAAAGAAATGAACAAAGCCTCCAAGAAATAATGGGACTATGTGAAAAGGCCAAATCTACCTTTGATTGGTGTAACTGAAAGTGACGGGGAGAATGGAACCAAGATGGAAAACACTCTTCAGGATACTATCCAGGAGAACTTCCCCAACCTAGCAAGGCAGGCCAACACTCAGATTCAGGAAATATAGAGAATGCCACAAAGATACTCCTCGAGAAGAGCAACTCCAAGACACTTAATTGTCAGATTTACCAAAGTTGAAATGAAGGAAAAAATGTTAAGGGCAGCCAGAGAGAAAGGTCAGGTTACCCACAAAGGGAAGCCCATCAGACTAACAAAAGATCTCTTGGCAGAAACTCTACAACCCAGAAGAGAGCGGGGGCCAATATTCAACATTCTTAAAGAAAATAATTTTCAACCTAGAATTTCATATCCAGTCAAAGTAAGCTTCCTAAGTGAAGGAGAAATAAAATCCTTTACAGACAAGCAAATGCTGAGAGATTTTGTCACCACCAGACCTGCCTTACAAGAGCTCCTGGAGGAAGCACTAAACATGGAAAGGAACAACTGGTACCAGCCACTGCAGACTCATGTCAAATTGTAAAGACCACTGATGCTAGGAAGAAACTGTATCAAATAACGAGCAAAATAACCAGCTAACATCATAATGACAGGATCAAATTCACACATAACAATATTAATCTTAAATGGACTAAATGCCCCAATTAAAAGACATATACTGGCAAATTGGATAAAGAGTCAAGACCCATCAGTTTGCTGTATTCAGGAGACCCATCTCACGTGCAGAGACACACATAGGCTCAAAATAAAGGGATGGAGGAAGATCTACCAAGCAAATGGAAAACAAACAAACAAAAAAAGCAGGGGTTGCAATCTTATGCTCTGATAAAACAGACTTTCAGCCAACAAAGATCAAAAGAGACAAGGCCATTATATAGTGGTAAAGGGGTCAATTCAACAAGAAGAGCTATCTATCCTAAATATATATGCACCCAATACAGGAGCACCCAGATTCATAAAGCAAGTCCTTAGAGACCTACAAAGAGACTTAGACTCCCACACAATAATAATGGGAGACTTTAACACCCCACTGCCAACATTAGACAGATGAGTGAGACAGAAAGTTAACAAGGATATCCAGGACTTGAACTCAGCTCTGCATCAAGCAGACCTAATAGACATCTACAGAACTCTCTACCCAAATCAACAGAATATACATTCTTCTCAACACCACATCACACTTATTCCAACATTGACCACACAGTTGGAAGTAAAGCACTCCTCAGCAAATGTAGAAGAACAGAAATGATAACAAACTGTCTGTCAGACCACAGTGCAATCAAACTAGAACTCAGGATAAAGAAACTCACTCAAAACCACTCAACTACACGGCAACTGAACAACCTGCTCCTGAATGACTACTGGGTACGTAACAAAATGAAGGCAGAAATAGATATGTTCTTTGAAATCAATGAGAACAAAGACACAACATACCAGAATCTCTGGGACAGATTTAAAGCAGTGTGTAGAGGGAAATTTATAGCACTAAATGCCCACAAGAGAAAGCAGGAAAGAGCTAAAATTGACACCGTAACATCACAATTAAAAGAACTAGAGAAGCAAGAGCAAACACAATCAAAAACTAGCAGAAAGCAAGAAATAACTAAGATCAGAGCAGAACTGAGGAGATAGAGACAGAAAAACCCTTCAGAAAATCAATGAATCCAGGAGCTGGTTTTTTGAAAAGATCAACGAAATTGATAGACTGCTGGCAAGACTAATAAAGAGGAAAAGAAAGAAGAATCAAATAGACGCAATAAAAAACGATAAAGGGGATATCACCACTGATCCCACAGAAATACAAACTACCATCAGAGAATACTATAAACACTTCTACGCAAGTAAATAGAAAATTTAGAAGAAGTGGATAAATTCCTGGACATATACACCCTCCCAAGACTAAACCAGGAAGAAGTTGAATCCCTGAATAGACCAATAACAGACTCTGAAACTGAGGCAATAATTAATAGCCTACCAACCAAAGAAAGTCCAGGACCGGACGGATTCACAGCTGAATTTTACCAGAGGTACAAGGAGGAGCTGGTACTATTCCTTCTGAAACTATTCTAATCAATGGAAAAAGAGAGAATCCTCCCTAACTCATTTTATGAGGCCAGCATCATCCTGATACCAAAGCCTGGCAGATACACAACAAAAAAAGAGAATTTTAGACCATTATCCCTGATGAACATTGATGCAAAAATCCTCAATAAAATACTGGCAAACTGAATCCAGCAGCACATCAAAAAGCTTACCCACCATGATCAAGTGGGCTTCATTCCTGGGATGCAAGGCTGGTTCAACATATGTAAATCAATAAACGTGATCCATCATATAAACAGAACCAAAGACAAAAACCACATGATTATTTCAATAGATGCAGAAAATGCCTTTGACAAAATTCAACAGCTCTACATGCCAGCAACTCACAGTAAACTAGGTATTGATGGAACATATCTCAAAATAATAAGAGCTATTTGTGACAACCCCACAGCCAATATCATACTGAATGGGCAAAAACTGGAAGTAGTCCCTTTGAAAACTGGTACAAGACAGGGATGCCCTCTCTCACCACTCCTATTCAACATAATGTTGGAAGTTCTGGCCAGAGCAGTCAGGCAGGAGAAAGAAAGAAAGGGTATTCAGTTAGGAAAAGAGGAAGTCAAATTGTCCCTGTTTGCAGATGACATGATTGTATATTTAGAAAATCCTGGCCGGGCGCGGTGGCTCAAGCCTGTAATCCCAGCACTCTGGGAGGCCGAGACGGGTGGATCACGAGGTCAGGAGATTGAGACCATCCTGGCTAACACGGTGAAACCCCGTCTCTACTAAAAAATACAAAAAACTAGCTGGGCAAGGTGGCGGGCACCTCTAGTCCCAGCTACTCGGGAGGCTGAGGCAGAAGAATGGCATGAACCCCAGAGGCAGAGCTTGCAGTGAGCTGAGATCCGGCCACTGCACTCCAGCCTGGGCGACAGAGCAAGACTCCGTCTCAAAAAAAGAAAAAAAAAAAAGAAAATCCCATCGTCTCAGCCCAAAATCTCCTTAAGCTAATAGGCAATTTTAGCAAAGTCTCGGGATACAAAATCAGTGTGCAGAAATCACAAGCATTCCTATATACTGATAACAGACAAACAGAGAGCCAAATCATGAGTGAACTCCTATTCACAATTGCTTCAAAGAGGATAAAATACCTAGGAATCCAACTTACAAGGGATGTGAAGGACCTCTTCAAGGAGAACTACAAATCACTGCTCAATGAAATAAAAGAGGACACAAACAAATGGAAGAACATTCCATGCTTATGGATAGGAGGAATCAATATCGTGAAAATGGCCATACTGCCCAAGGTAATTTGTAGATGCCATCCCCATCAAGCTACCAATGGCTTTCTTCACAGAATTGGAAAAAACTACTTTAAAGTTCATACAGAACCAAAAAAGAGCCCGCATTGCCAAGACAATCCTAAGCCAGAAGAACAAAGCTGGAGGCATCACACTACCTGACTTCAAACTATACTACAAGGCTACAGTAACCAAAACAGCATGGTACTGGTACCAAAACAGATATACAGACCAATAGAACAGAACAGAACCCTTAGAAATAATACCACACATCTACAACCATCTGATCTTTGACAAACCTGAGAGAAACAAGAAATGGGGAAAGGATTCCCTATTTAATAAATGGTACTGGGAAAACTGGCTAGCCATATGTAGAAAGCTGAAACTGGATCTCATCCTTACACCTTATACAAAAATTAATTCAAGATGGATTAGAGACTTAAATGTTAGACCTAAAACCATAAAATCCCTAGAAGAAAACCTAGGCAATACCATTCAGGACATAGGCATGGGCAAGGACTTCATGTCTAAAACACCAAAAGCAATGGCAACAAGAGCCAAAATTGACAAATGGGATCTAATTAAACTAAAGAGCTTCTGCACAGCAAAAGAAACTACCATCAGAGTGAACAGGCAACGTACAGATGGGAGACAATTTTTGCAATCTACTCATCTGACAAAGGGCTAATATCCAGAACCTACAAATAACTTGAATTTACAAGAAAAAAATCAAACAACCCCATCAAAAAGTGGGTGAAGGATATGAACAGACACTTCTCAAAAGAAGACATTTATGCAGCCAACAGACATGTGAAAAAATGCTCATCATCACTGACCATCAGAGAAATGCAAATGAAAACCACAATGAGATACCATCTCACAGCAGTTAGAATGGCAATCATTAAAAAGTCAGGAAACAACAGATGCTGAAGAGGATGTGGAGAAACAGGAATGCTTTTATACTGCTGGCGGGAGTGTAAACTAGTTCAACCATTGTGGAAGACGGTGTGGTGATTCCTTAAGGATCTAGAACTAGAAATACCATTTGACCCAGCAATCACATTACTGAATATATACCCAAAGGATTATAAATCATGCTACTGTAAAGACACATGCACACATATGTTTATTGTGGCACTATTCACAATAGCAAAGACTTGGAACCAATGCAAATGTCCATCGGTAATAGACTGGATTAAGAAAATGTGGCACATATACACCATGGAATACTATGCAGCTGTAAAAAAAAGGATGAATTCATGTCCTTTGTAGGGACATGGATGAAGCTGGAAACCATCATTCTCAGCAGACTATCGCAAGGACAGAAAACCAAACACCGCATGTTCTCACTCACAGGTGGGAATTGAACAGGGAGAACCCCTGGACACAGGAAGGGGAACATCACACACTGGGGTGTGTTTTGGGGTGGGGGGAGAGGGGAGAGATAGCATTAGGAGAAATAACTAATGTAAATGATGAGTTAATGGGTGCAGCACACCAGCATGGCAAATGGATACATATGTAACCTGCACGTTGTGCATATGTACCCTAAAACTTAAAGTATAATAATAAAAAATAAAAATAAAAATAAAAAATAAACTTTGTACACTTTTTTCTTAAAAGTGATACTTTACTTGCAGTTTAGCTTTTATTTATTCTTGTGTTTGAAATATTTTCTTGATCACTGGGCTTTCAGTGTTTCCAGGTTCCTGTGCTGGGTGGGTGTATCTAGGTGTGAGACAGACTGCCAGATGCTTCAGGTGGAAGAAAACAGTGATGCTCCCATTTCTAATGGAATACCAAAAAGAAAATGTGCGGCAATTGCATTGTCAGGCCTGAGTCGTCCAGAGGAGCAGTTTATACTAAAAAGTAGTGGTTCAAAAGCAGCAGCCCACTCTTGATTGAGCTATTAAGAACGCATTAAAAGTGATCTTCATTATGAAACATTTTACACATACACGAAGATTGAGTGACTGTTACAGTGAACCTGTGCCACACACCCACCTTCTGCCTTCTCCAGTCACCAGCTCCACCTCACGGCCAGTAGTGTGTTCGTCATACCCCACCACATGCAGGTTATTTAAGCCAATCTGAAGCAGCATGATATTCACTTGTAAATATTTCAGTAGGTGGCTGTGCACGGTGGCTCACGCCTGTAATCCTAGCACTTTGGGAGGCCGAGGTGGGCGGATTGCCTGAGCTCAGGAGTTCAAGACCAACCTGGCAACAATGTTGAAACCCCGTCTCTACTAAAATACAAAAAAAAAAAAAAAATTAGCCGGGTGTGGTGGCATGCGCCTGTAGTACCAGCTACTCAGGAGGCTGAGGTAGGAGAATTGCTTGAACCCAGGAGGTGGAGGTTTCAGTGAGCCAAGATTGTGCCACTGCACTCCAGGCTGGGCAACAGAGCGAGACTCCGTCTCAAAAAAAAAAAAAAAAGTGTGTGTGTGTGTGTGTGTGTGTGTGTGTGTATTTATTTCTGTAGGTGTCTCAAAAAGATAAGGAACTCCTAAAAATAGTTATATCATTATTCCTAAAATACTGACAGTAATTCTTTTTTTTCTGAGATGGAGTCTTGCTCTGTCACCCAGCCTGGAGTACAATGGCGCGATCTTGGCTCACTGCAACCTCTGCCTCCCGGGGTTCAAATGATTCCCCTGCCTCAGCCTCCCGAGTCGCTGGAATTATAAAGCACATGCCACCACTCCCAGCTAATGTTTGGAGTTTTAGTAAAGACTGGGTTTAACATGTTGATCAGGCTGGTCTTGAACTCCTGACCTCGTAATCTACCCACCTCAGCCTCCCAAGTCAGTAATTCTTTAATGTCAACTTCTCAGGCAGTGTATAAGTTTTTCTGATCACGTTATAACTTTTTAACAGCATGTTCAGAAACTAAATTGCATTTGTTTTTTAAACCTTTCTTTTCTTTTCTTTTTTTTTTTTTTTTGAGAGCAGAGTCTCGCTCTGTGGCCCGGGCTGGAATGCAGTGGCGCAATCTCGGCTCACTGCAAGCTCCGCCTCCCGGGTTCACGCCATTCTCCTGCCTCATCCTCCCGAGTAGCTGACTACAGGCGCCCGCCACCCGCCCGGCTAGTTTTTGGTATTTTTTAGTAGAGACGGGGTTTCACCATGTTAGCCAGGATGGTCTCGATCTCCTGACCTCGTGATCCACCCGCTCGGCCTCCAAAGTGCTGGGATTACAGGCTTGACCACCGCGCCGGCCTCTTTTTCTTTTTTTTTTTTGGAGACGGAGTCTCGCTCTCTCACCTGGGCTGGAGTGCAGTGACACTATCCCAGCTCACTGCAACCTCTGCCTCCCGGGTTCAAGCAATTCTCCTGCCCCATCCTCCCTAGGAACTGGGATTACAGGTGTGTGCCACCTCGCCTGGCTAGTTTTTGTATTTTTAGTAGAGACAGGGTTTTACCATGTTGGCCAGGCTGGTCTCAAACTCCTGATCTCAACTGATCCATCTGCCTCGGCCTCCCAAAGTGCTGGGATTACAGGCTTGAGCCACCGCGCCCGGCCATCTTTTTCTTTTTTTTTTTGGAGACGAGTCCGCTCTCTGTCACTGGGCTGGAGTGCAGTGACTATCCCAGCTCACTGCAACCTCTGCCTCCCGGGTTCAAGCATTCTCCTGCCCCATCCTCCCTAGGACTGGGATTACAGGTGTGTGCCAACCCCGCCTGCTAGTTTTTGTATTTTTAGTAGAGACAGGGTTTTACTGTTGGCCAGGCGGGTCTCAAACTCCTGATCTCAACTGATCCATCTGCCTCGGCCTCCCAAAGTGCTGGGATTACAGGCGTGAGCCACCGTGCCTGGCCACATCTTTCTTAATCTATAGATATCTCCTCTTTTTTATTTTCTGCCTTGCAATTAGTTTGTTGGAACTGGGTTTGTCCTGTAGAGTTTTCACAGAATTTACATTGGACAGACTGGGTCCCCATCTGGTGTTTAACCTACCACTGTGTCCCAAGGATGTCTGCTCTCACAAGTTTTTGTTTTTTTGAAACAGAGTCTCGCGCTGTTGCCCAGGCTGGAGTGCAGTGGCTTGATCTCAGCTCACTGCAAACTCCGCCTCCCGGTTTCAAGTGATTTCTGGCTAGTTTCTGCATTTTTAGTAGAGACGGGGTTTCACCGTGTTGACCAGGCTGATCTCAAACTCCTGACCTTAAGTAATCTGCCCGCCTTGGCCTCCCAAAGTGCTTGGATTACAGGCGTGGAGCCACCACACTTGGCCTGGTCTCACAACTCTTACTCAACATTGTACTCAGAGTCTTGGCCAGGGTATTTGGCAAGGAAATGAAATAAGAAGCATCCAGATTGGAAAGGCAGAAGTAAAACTAACTCTATTTGCAGATTACATGATCTAGAAAACCCTAAGGAATTGACTAAAGACCATTAGAACTAATAAATGAGATCAGCAAGATTGCAGGATATAGGATCAATCTACAAAAATCAACTGTATTTCTATGTATTTGCAATCCAAATGGAACATTTCATTAATTCAGTCCAGATGGAATAAATCCAAAATGAAATTAAGAAAATAGTTTCATATCATTTACAATAGCATCAAAAAGAATAAAATGCTTAGGTGTAAATTTAACCAGAAAAATGCAAAACCTATACCCTGAAAACAAAGACATTGAGGAAGAGCTAAATATGGAAAGGGATCTCATGTTAACATCTTGGAAGACTCAATGTTGTTAAGATAGCAGCACTCCCCAAATTGATCTACAGATATAGTGAAGTCTCCATCTAAGTTCCATTTGGCTTCTTTGCAGAGATTGACAAGCTGATTCTAAAACCTGGCTAGAAATGCAAGGGAAGTCCGGGTGTTGCGGCGGGCAGCTGGAGTCCCTGCACTTTGGGAGGCTGAGGCAGGTGAATCGCTTGAGCCCTGGAGGCAGAGGTTGCAGTGAGCCAAGATTGCACCGCTGCACTCCAGCCTAGGTAACAGAGCAAGACAGACCCTGCCTTAAAAAAAAAAAAAAAAAAAAAAAGGCCAGGCATGGTGGCTCACACTTGTAATCCCAGCACTTTAGGAGGCCAAGGCAGGCAGATCACCTGAGCTCAGGAGTTCGAGACCAGCGTGACCAACATGGAGAAACCTCATCTCTACTAAAAATACCAAATTAGCCGGGCGTAGTGGTACATGCCTGTAATCCCAGCTACTCGGGAGGCTGAGGTGGGAGAATTGCTTGAGGCAAAGATTGTGAGCCGAGATCACGCCATTGCACTCCAGCCTAGGCAAAAAGAGTGAAACTCCGTCTCAAACAAAAAAGAAACAAAGAGAAAAGAAAAAACAAGGGACCAGGAATAGTCAAAATAACCTTGAAAAAGAAAAGAATCAGAAGACTCACACTTCACAATTTCAAAATTTACTGCAAAGCAGCAGTCATCAAGACTGTGTATTAGAAGCATAAGAATAGAACAATGGAGTTAGAATTAAGAGTCCCAGAAATAGGTTGGGCATGGTGGCTCACACCTGTAATCCCAGCACTTTGGGAGGCCAAGGCGGGTGGATTGCATGAGCTCAAGAGTTTGAGACCAGGCTGGGCAGCATGGTGAAACCCTGTCTCTACAAGAAAATCTAAAGGAAAAAATTAGTCAGATGTGGTGGTGCCCACCTGTGGTCCCAGCTACTCTGGAGGCTGAGGAGGAGGATTGCTTTAGTCCAGGAGGTCGAGGCTGCAGTGAGCCGAGATCATGCCACTGCACTCCAGCCTGGGTGATAGAGCAAGACCCTGTCTCCAAAAAAAAAGTCCAGAAATAAGTCTCATATGTATGGTCTGTTGTTTTTCTGACAATCAAAAAAATTGCGGTAAAATATACATAACATAAAATTTGCCATTGTAACCATTTTTAACTGTACAGTTCAATTGCATTAAGTACCTTTACCTGTTCTTTATCCATCACCGCCATCCATCTCTAGAACCTTTTCATCTTTCCTAAATGAAACTCTATACCCATTAAAAAATAACTCCTCTGTTCCTCTTTGCCTAGCCCCTGAAAACCACTGTTCTGCTTTTTGTCTCTATGAATTTGGCTACTCTAGGTACTCATGTAAGTGGAATCATACGTTATTTGTCCTTTTGTGACTGGCTTATCTCAGTCAAACAAAATGTCCTGAAGGTTCATCCATGTTGTAGCATGTGCCAGTACATTGATTCCTTGTAAAGGCTAAATAAATTTTTATTATGTGTATATACCATATTTTGTTTATCCATTCGTCTATCAGTGGACATTGGGGAGCTTCTACCTTTGGCTATTGTGAATAATGCTGCTGTGAACATAGGTGTACAAATATCTCTTTAAGATCCTGCTTTCAGTGCTTCTGATTATATACCTAGAAGTGGAATTGCTGGATCATACGGCAGTTCCCATTTTTAATTTTTTTTGGAACCACCAAAATGTTTTCCACAGCAGTAGCACCATTTTACATTCCTACCAAAAGTACACAAGAGTTCCAGTTTCTGTACATCCTCACCAATGCTTCTTTTGAATTGAAAATAGAATGACTACTATTTTTTGATAGTAGTCATTCTAAATGGGTGTAAAATGGTGTCTTATAGTTTTTATTTGCATGTTCCTGATAACTAATAATGCTGAGCATCTTTTCATGTGCTTGTTGGCCATTTGTATATCTTGTTTGAAGAAAAGTCTGTTCAAGTCGTTTACTCATTTTGAATCAGGTTGTTTTTTTGTTGTCGAATTTTAAGAATTCTCTATTTGTCCTAGATATTAGTAGCTTATCAGATATGTGATTTGTAAATATTTTCTCCCATTCTATGGCTTGTCTTTTTACTGTGTTGATAGTACATATTATATTACTCTCTACATAAAGACGAGGTTTCACCTTGTTGGTCAGGCTGTTCTCAAACTCCTAACCTGAAGTGATCCACTTGCCTTGGCCTCCCAAAGTGCTGGGATTACAGCTGTGTGCCACTGTTGATAGTATCTTTTGATTCACAAAAGTTTTTAATTTTTATGAAGTCTAGTTTGTTTATTTTTTCCTTTGTTGCCTGTAAGATTGGTGTCATATAGATCAATAGATTTTTTTGAAAGGAAATAGGTACCAAAACAATTCAGTGGAGAAAGATGTCTTTTCAACAAACGGTATTGGGATATTTGGATATCTACATGCAAATAAATGAAATTGAACCCCTACCTCACACTACATACAAAAATTAGCTCAAAATGGATCAAAGACCTAAATGGTAAGAGCTAAAAGAATACAACTTTTAGAAAATATATAGAGATCAATCTTCGTGACCTTGGATTAGAATGATTTCTTTTTTTTTTTTTTTTTTTTTGAGACGGAGTCTCGCTCTGTCACCCAGGCTGAAGTGCAGTGGCCGGATCTCAGCTCACTGCAAGCTCCGCCTCCCGGGTTCACGCCATTCTCCTGCCTCAGCCTCCCGAGTAGCTGGGACTACAGGCGCCACCACCTCGCCCGGCTAGTTTTTTTTTTGTATTTTTAGTAGAGACGGGGTTTCACCGTGTTAGCCAGGATGGTCTCGATCTCCTGACCTTGTGATCCGCCCGTCTCGGCCTCCCAAAGTGCTGGGATTACAGGCTTGAGCCACCGCGCCCGGCCTAGAATGATTTCTTAGATATGACATCAAAAACCCAAGCAACAAAAGAAAAAATATATACATTGGACTTCATTAAAATGAAAAACTTTTGTGCGTTAAATAAAGACAACCTACAAAATGAGAGAAAATATTTGTAAATCCTAAATCTGATAAGAGTCTAGTATCCATAATATATGTAAAGAACTCTGACAACCACAAAAAGACAATCCAATTGAAAAATGGGCAAAAAGACTTGGATGTTTCTCCAAAGATGATATCCATGTGCACAAAAAAGATGCTTAATGTGATTAGCTATGAGGGAGATGCAAATCAAAACCACAATGAGATGCTGCTTTATACCCACGAGAACGGCTATAATCATAAACACAGAAAACAAGTGTTGGTGAGGGTATACAGCCATTGGTGTGATTGTCAAATCTTGCAGTCACTTTGGAAAATAGTCTGGCAGTTACTCAAAAAGTTAAGCATAGAATTCTCATGTAGCCTAGCAATTCCATACGAAGGTATAGGCCTGAGAGAAATGAAAACATGTCTACATGAAAAATTGTATATGAATTTCACAGCAGCGTTATTCATAACAGCCAAAAGTGGAAGCATCCAAATGTTTATCAGTTGATATGTAGGTAAACAAAATGTGGGCTAGCCATACAATGGAATAGTACACAGCAGTACAAAGATGGGAAGGGCTGACATATGGCACCACATGGATGAAGCTTGAATACATGCTCATTGGAAGAAGCCATGAAATATCCGAAGTAAGTAGATCCATAGAGATGGAGAGTAGATCAGTGATTGGCAGAGGCGGGGGAAATAGGTTATGACTGCTGATGGGCACAGGACTGCTTTTTGATACGATGGTTTGGAATTAGTGGTGATGGTTGCACAATTTTGTGAACATACACTTTTAAAAGGTGAATTTTATGGTTAATCAATTATATCTCAATAACGAGATAAAGGTTACTGGGTGTACTGCAGTGCACTTTTTCTGTCTTCAGTTCAGAAGCCCACTTCAGCAGAATTTTGGACTTTCTGTCAGCTACTTTTTGTGTCGTTGTTGTTGAGACAGGGTCTTGCTCTGTCACCCAGGCTGGAGTGCAATGATATGATCACGGATCACTGTAGCCTCAACCTCCTGGGCTCAAGTCATCCTTCCGCCTCAGCCTCCCGAGTAGCCAGGACTGTAGGCGTGCGCCACCACACCCAGCTAATTTATTTTTTATTTTCAGTAGAGACATCTCATTATGTTGCCCAGGCTGGTCTTGAACTTCTGAGATCAAATGATCCTCCCACCTTGGCCTCCTAAAGTGTTGGGTTGACAGGCTTGAGCCACCGCACCCAGGCTTTTTATGTCTTTCTGGAATGCTCACAAAATCAAGTTGACATTTGCCCTCCTAGGTGGGATGAGTGTGCTGTAGGCACTCAATTTAAAAACATGAAGGAACTAAACATTTTTCCCTATGTTGACTTGTAGCCTGTCTTTAGAAAAATATAGAGAGATATTTAAAAAGTTTAATGGATTTTTTGAATTTAATAGATTTTTTTTATGAACGAGAGGTTTTAAGATCGGTTTAGACCATAAACTTAGAGGTTTTCTGGTCAGTTATGTTGTAGTTAAACTTATTTCTTAACTTTGAGCCAGTAATGCATTATTGAGTAAATCCTAGCACTCCCCTCCCTATATCCAAAATATTGTTGGTGGAATGTACCCTTTGAAATTGCTTTAGGAATTAAGTTCAAGTCTCAGTATTTTGAAATTTTACCCTGAATCAAATTACTATATGTGTCAATATCATTCATTTGACTTAGTGTATGCTAAATCATTTGTAACTTTGCTGTTGTTATTTAAAACACTACCACTCTTCTCAGTGGATATTTTTTTGGTTTCAAAAATGTACTTTTTTTAAATTAAACTTTGTTGTTTATGTTAACATGTATTGGGTTTACTATTTTTAAATGAATTCATATGTATACTTTAAAAAGGTCTGCATTTTAATTTGTAATTTGATAAATATCAATACATGTAATTCAAATGAACAAAAGCTGTTTGGATTCTTCTGAGACCAAAAAGTTTAAAGACTACCAATCCAGATAATGTGAGCAATTTGTCAAGTTCATGCACTAAATCCAGATTAATGGAATATTTATCCATATGCCATAATGAGAGTACTGAGTTCGGCTTCTGGAATGGCTTTAAGTGTCAATCATGATTTTATTGCTTTTTCTCTAATTTTTAGCATGACGTATCTATTTCACAACATTGTTTGAATACAATTGGAATCATCATAGGAAAAGTGCTTTTAGGTTTCAGTTTAAAAATATGTCATGTAAATATCTTTAGCCCATGTGAAATTAGAGAATGACAGAACCATTGATTTCATTTTTAGGATACATGTTATAATTTGTTCACTATTAATAGGTTAACTACCTGGCAATAAATGTTTTTGAAATATTTGTAAACTTTCATTTCCATGCATTAACATCAAATTTTAACATTGGGTTTTCAAGTCTAACAGAACCCAGACTCTAATTTTTAGCATAAGCTCACAAGACTTACATATCTTTCAGCCTGTCATTCAAGGGAAAATATTGAGTAACATTAAAATGCTGCCTCTGTTTTTGTTTGCAGTTGGGGTTGGACTTGGAGGAACTCGAGGAAATAGAAGAAGATGCTGGCCTTGGGAATGGAGGCCTGGGGAGGCTGGCAGGTAAGCTGCCCCATCCAGGAGGAGCTCTCTTGGACCCGCTGGCTTGGTTGGTGGCCGTGTGGTGAGGCCAGGGTCAGGTAAATTGGCTTCAGGGTAAATTGGCTTTGAGTAGATGGGTCAGTGTGTTCTTCAGATTGAAATCTTTGCCACTATTTGGGGGAAAAGGGGAAAATATATGTTTTCTTTCACACAAGGGGCATGTCATCATTATCATGAAGACCAGTCCTGCCAGCATGGAGTAAGCTGGTGCTGGGAGGGACTCCCGATATGCTGACCACTTTCCAGGGCACAAGAGCCAGCGATTGGCAGACAGCCCAAAGGATGGAAAGATGATTTATGAACGTGGTCCTGCTTGCATCAGGCAGTTTCACCTCTGATACAGTCAGCAGATTGCCTTGAAATAAGAAGGCAGGGCACTGAGCTTTGAGGGTTTTCAGCCCTCTCCACGCCCCGGCCTTCACGACATGTGATGGGTCACCACCGTCTTCCTGCTACGTCCCTTCTCATCAAATGCAAAACAGGGCTTCCTACACTCAAGGGAAGCTCCAGCCTCCTTTGTCCCCATCTACTGACAACCCCAGGGGCGGCCATTCACCCCACATCTCACCTCCAAGCTGGAGACTGTGGACCGCTCCCTCCCCGACCCTGAGACCTGCTTCCATTTGGGGTGTTCCGGGTCCTTGGGCTTTCCCAGTCACCTTGCCTGCCCCTCGCCTCCTCCCTCCATCCTTCTCCATGGCCAGATGTGAGTAGAGCCTTTGCCTTCTGCCCACAGGGCCCCGTACCCACAGACCCAGGCAGCACTGAGCCCGCCATGGCTTGATGTGCTTCCCTCCTGTGGGCAAGTCCCCAGAACAGGAGTCCGTGAGGCTCCCTCATCCCTCTCCCTCGGCAGAGGGCCTGACAGGCATCTGTGTGTTCCATGGATTGGACATTTTATTTTAGTTACTAGTGTTCCATGTCGGTGTTTTTTTGATTTTTTAATCCTAAAGTTTTTTTTTTTTTTGAGATGGAGTCTGGCTCTGTTGCCCAGGCTGGAGTGCAGTGGTGTGATCTCAGCTCACTGCAAGCTCTGCCTCCCGGGTTCACGCCATTTTCCTGCCTCAGCCTCCCGAGAAGCTGGGACTATAGGTGCATGCTACCACACCCGGCTAATTTTTTTGTATTTTTAGTAGATACGGGGTTTCACCGCGTTAGCCAGGATGGCCTTGATCTCCTGAACTCGTGATCCGCCCGCCTCTTCCTCGCAAAGTGCTGGGATTACAGGCGTGAGCCACCGCGCCCGGCCGGTCCTGAAGCGTTAATACGGCTGCAT
Source organism: Trachypithecus francoisi (assembly GCF_009764315.1). Lineage (NCBI taxonomy): Eukaryota > Metazoa > Chordata > Mammalia > Primates > Cercopithecidae > Trachypithecus > Trachypithecus francoisi. The sequence goes on from NW_022681467.1 coordinate 1,405,167, forward strand.
TTCACTCTTGCCCAGGCTGGAGTGCCGTGGCACAGTCTTGGCTCACTGCAGCCTCAACCTCTTGGGTTCAAGCAATTCCCCCACCCCAGCCTCCCGAGTAGCTGGGACCATAGGCATGCGTCACCATGCACGGCTAATTGTGTGTATTTTTTATAGAGACAGGGTCTCACTATGTTGCCCAGACTGGTCTCAAACTCCTGGACTCAAGTGATCCTCCCACCTAAGCCTCCCAAAGTGCTGGGATCACAGGTGTGAGCCGCCACACCTGGCCTCTAAATCTTTATTCAAAACATTGTTTTGTTTTTCTTCCAAGAAGTTTTGATTGGAACAAGGGTTGGATTTAATGACACGTGCTGTAGCGCCTTGGGACCCCTGGTACTGCGGTATTTGCACAGGTGGACGTTGATTTGCACATGGCCAGCTGCCACTGCTGTGCCAGCTTCACTTAGGAGTAGGGTGAGGCTTGATGTGTTGATGTGTCCCTGCTGTCAGAACAGCTTGGGTTTCAGTGGAATGTGCAGGGGATTGGCGAGGCCTCAGCCTGAACTGGAATATCTGAGAGTGGGGCAGTCGGGGGCTTCGTGCTTAGAGAGGTTCCAGGCCTGGCTGAGTTCTCTGGGATGCTTCATCTCCCCATCCTCCCATGCCCTTTGAGTAACCACGTTGATGTCTTCTGTGTGTGGCCCCAGGATCTCACGGGGAGGGTGAGGGCTCCAGTTTTCCTCTCAGTGAAGCCTGAAGTCAGTGTGATCCCGTCTGAATCTCTGCCTTGCGCCCCATGGGCTGCCTCCCCATGGGACCTTGGTGCCGTGCCTTCGATTCTGACTGATCTGTGATTGATTTTTCAGCGTGTTTCCTTGACTCAATGGCCACCTTGGGCCTGGCAGCATATGGCTATGGAATCCGCTATGAATTTGGGATTTTTAACCAGAAGATTGTCAATGGCTGGCAGGTGGGTGAGATTTCATTTCTTCACTGGTTTCCAGCTCTTGTTCACACAATAAAATGGCAACACTTGCAGTTTGTCTTTTTATACTTCCTGTGCCCCCGCCAGGGAACTACAGGCCGGCCAGGGCAAAATGGAGCAAGTCAGGGCAGCTCCCTTGCTCTGGCTTCTGGGCCCACATGGTCTGGGAGAGCCTGGGCCCTGTGTGAGCTTTTTGCTAGCTGCCTCTGCCTGGTGACGGGGAAGTTGGGGCATGCAGGACACAGAAGCCTGGCTGAGCCTTACAGCAGCTCCCAGTTAGGGCCAATAGCAGCCAGGAAGTGAGGGTCACTCTGATGACCCTCTGCACCAAAATGCACAGTGCAAGGTGGTGCTTTTGGGGTCAGCCTCAGTGGGATGTTGGCCCTAAGTAGTTAGAAGAGCAGTTGTAGCTTTTGCTCTCGCCTTCTGCCTTCACTCCCTGACCCCAGTGAGGGGACAGTGCCCTTGGGGTTAGAGACTGGACTCTGCATAGTACAGTGGCCCTTGGAAGGAGTGAGCCTCGATCTTGAAGCCTCACATTACAGCTAAGTGAGGTGGTTGAGACCGTGGCAGGGAGGAGGGCGTGGCCTTAAAATGCAGCCTCCTCCTCCCCGGGGAGCAGCTCCCTTCCCATGTGCCTCAGAGTGAAAGTCACCCCTATTCCATTCAGTTGGTGAATGGTTTATTTAATATCATCTGGGGCCTGCAAGTCACAAATAAAGCTGGTCTGGGTTAGAATCAAAAGATTTGTAGCATCAGAGTGTACAGCCCCAATGAATGTGTGTGTGATGGGTGGTAGAGATGTCCTTGGGGCAGGGGTGGGAAGTGGGGTTGGGCCGCATGGCAGGTGCAGCCTCCAGAGCTCGTCCTTGGCATCTGTAGGACTCATGCCTCTCACCATAGAGAAATTAACCCAAAACATAAACATGCAAGGAGCTGCTGTCCATGACATGCACAGCGATGTGTTTAGGGGGAATGTGGACTCATGTCTGCAGCTTGCTTTAAATGCACCCCAAAATCAATGGATTGGCGGACGGAGAAACAACAGACTATTTACAGCACCTAGGTGTGGGTGCATGACATTTCTGCATGTTTGAAAACGCTCATAATAAAATGTTGGTAAAGAAAAGTAATGGCTAAAGGTAAACCTAAAACGGACTTGGATCCATTGCTTGATTTGTGGAGATGCCCTCTGCAACCTTAGAAAGGCGCCTTTCTCCACTGCCTCAGGACAGCTCTGCCCCAGCCCTCCATGTGCTGCCTGAGCGCCAGGGCAGTCCAGTCCATGCACATGCTGATGCTCTGACTCATTCTGGCCCCCAACAGTCCCCATGTCATGTGTGGGTTTATAAGGCAGAAGGTCAGAGGCTCCCCTTCGCCTCGTTGGTGTTAGGGTTTTCAGCAGGAAGGTATTGGTGGTGGTTTTTGTTTTACCACGGAGACATTTTTCCTTCTGGTGGTCCTCGTTCCTGTAACTCTTGCCACCTTGTGTGATAGTTCAGGATGATCAGTAAGTGACGCCCACCCCTCTTCCCATCCCCTTTTCATGGGAACTGGTCATATTCAGTGGGTTTTTAGTTGGCTTTAGCCGTGGAAGAAATAAATACAGGCAGAGTTGGCCAGCAGCGTGTGGCCAGAGGGGCCACAGGCCAGCCTGCTTGGCACCCTGGCTGAGGGGGCAGGGAGGCCCTGGAAGGGAGACTCAGGCTGCCTTTGTATGTGGGAAGCTGTTGCTTCTGCCGACGACTCCTGGAGCAACTCTTCAGGAGATGGTCAGGCCCTGGTGTTGGGGAATCTCACAGCGGACGAGGAGGCGCCGCCAGAAAGGTCTTGCTGGGAGTACCATGGGGAGGTGCCTCGCGAAGAGCACAGCCCAGACAGTCTTGCTCGTGACTCTTTATGGCTGTGTAGGAACCATTAAGAGGAAATCCCTCAGTGTAGCATACTAGGGCTGCTTGTTGGTTCTCAAGAGAAGAGGCTTGATCTCATTTCAGTTTTAGTAATTTAGATTTCAGAACCCACCCTTGCTGCTGTACCAGACAGAGTTACTCTGTCACTTGGTGGTAAAGCAGCCCCTAGTGCTTCTGTGCAAGGGTGGCTGGAGTCTGCAGGGCCGCTTTTAGTGTGGGATTGGTTTTGTGTATTCACTGGTCTCGGGTGCCACTGGGCACAGATTTTGGGAATAAGCCCTCCCGGAACAGCTTGTCTTCCTGGGTGCATCCAGGGCACCCTCACTGCCAGCTGCCAGCTTGGCCCCAGCACTTGTGGATTTGCAGCGTCACTTTCTTTCTTTTTAAAATTTAATGTAATAATTGTTTTTAGAGTTAGGGTCCTGCCCTGTTGCCCAGGCTAAAGTGCAGACCTTGTGGGCTCAAGCGATCCCCTCCCACCTTGGCTTCCCAGAGTGCTGGGAACTGTAGGCGTGAGCCTCCGCCTGGCCAGTGTGTCCCCATCAAAGCAGTGTCTTCTAGTGATTATTCTGTAACAGCTTTATTGAAATAGAGTCGATTTCAGTATATTCAGAGTTGGGTAACCATCACCACTGTCTATCTTGAGAACATTTTCATCATCCCAGAAAGAAGGCCTGCACCAATTTGCCGTCATACCCAGCCCCTGACAGCCTCTCGTCTGCAGGTGCCCATTCTGAACATTTCCTGTAAATAGCCTCATGCGGCGTGTGGTATTTTTATCTGGCGTCTTTCACTGAGTGTAGGTTTTTCAAGCTCCATCCAGGTCGGAGCATGTGTCAGTCAGTGGTTCTTAGTCTTTTTTTGGGGTGCATATTTCTGAATTTTGAGTTTGTTACTTTAGTGTCCACCGTGTTCATTTTACCCATGTGGGCTTGGCCAGAAGTGGGAATCCCGACGTGGTAAGTGGCTGTAGGTAAGTTTAAGTGCCAGGTGCTGTGTGATCTCGGCCGCACGGTCTGCTGGGTCCAGGACAGGGCAGTGGCCTGGGACATCTGTGCTGAGGGTGCTGTCACAGCTCTCCCCTTTCCAGGTAGAGGAGGCCGATGACTGGCTGCGCTACGGCAACCCCTGGGAGAAAGCGCGGCCCGAGTATATGCTTCCTGTGCACTTCTACGGGCACGTGGAGCACACCCCCGACGGCGTGAAGTGGCTGGACACACAGGTACCTGGGCTGAAATGTCCACGGCAAGGCTGGGACCGGGTGAGGGGGCTGCTGCGGCTCATTCACAGTCATCTCGACTTCTCTTGGCTTGGGGGACTTGCTGCCTCCCTGGAGGACTTAAGGTAAAAGCTGGGGGAGGTTTATTCTCCTCATCTCCCCAGTCTCTTACGCTTTGATGGGAGCTTCCCAAACAGTGGAAGCGCTGAGCACAGCGCGAGACTCTGCAGGGGAAGCCCCGCTGGGCAGGAGGTGTGTGTTGGGGCTGGGCAGGGTCCACTCACAGTCAGATGCTTACGAGAACCCCGCTGCTTAAGAGCAGGCAGGAGGGTGTTCTGATGGGATGGGGGCACGGGCCCCCGGGTGGGTGAAAACAGCTCCCGCTATCTGTGGAGCATGCGACAAGCTCGCTTGGCCTCCTGGTGCCATACGTGGCCCATGGCTCTCAAAGCGTCAGCTGTCAGAGGCCCTGGAGTATGTGTGAGGTCTGGGCGACATCCAGGGATGGGGCCAGGTCCTCCTGCCCAGCAGGGTGCTGATGGGGGACCAGGGCAAGAGCCTAGAGTGCTCAGCAGCGAGGGGTGCCAGGCATGCAGAGGCCACGTGAGGGAGCACCCAATCCAGGCTCAGGGCAGCTGGGAGCCGGGGTGACTGGGGCAGGGCAGGGCCCGGCAGGAGAGGCTGCAGGAGAACGTCGGGGCATCCGTGAGATTTGGCCACCTGTGATGGAGAAGGAGGGGTGATAACAGGAGAGCCTGGAGGCTGGGTGGTCACTGCTGTGCAGAGGGAGTTGTCCTAACTTCGTAGGACACAGTTTTAAATCAAATACATGGGCTTAGAGTGGCTGGGGCCATGCCATGGAGGCTGAAAATGCCATGAAAAGTTGTATTTAACTTGCAAAAGCGGGACAGGGGACGAGCGCTGTAGATGTGTTCGTGGATGAGCGTGTCAGTGTGAGTGGGGATGCTGGAGAACCAGGACATTGCAGGCAGGCTGTGAAGATGGGCTTAGCCCCGAGGACTGGCCAGGATGGAAGGGGCTGGAATGCCTTGCCTGGGACTTGTCGCTCAGTTGGATGTCGCCTTGTGGGGCAGGGGCAAGGGTTGACAGGAGAGAGGAAGGGAAAGGGATGCTGGGGTTTTGGTCTTGGTGGCCCTGGTGTGCCCCCTGTGTGGCTGTCTGAGCTGACTGGCGGTGCCACAGGCACGCGTGTGCCAGGATGAACCCAAGCATCCTGAGTGCGCCTGCCGGGAAACTGGGACCACAGGCCAGCCTCAGCTTTGTGAGCCTCCTCCTGCCCTTGGTGGGAGTGGAGCTGATGTCTCTGGATGCAAGGGAACCTGGGGGCTTGTCAAGGAGAGGGGGAGCCAGGCTGGGGCGGAGGGAGCACGGCTGGGCTTGTGCTGGGGGGCTGGGAACATCGAGGGTAACAGGCAAGGCAGCTGCAGGAGCAACCTTCCTGCAGGTGGAGCTGAGGGAGGTCATCTCCGGGGTGAGCATGTGTGTATTGGAGTTCCTAGAGCAGAGATGAGTGAGGAGGGGAGGCGTGGAGGGCAGAGGGTAAGGAGGGAGGTGGGGTTTGGTGCTGCGGCACCTCAGGAAGTCGGGATGGGGATGATTCTTCAGTCGAAGCCATTCCTGGGGAAGGTGAAGTGAGAAGACAGGTCTGGTCTGGGGAGGGTGGCGGGGTGGGTGGTCCTCTCAGGATGACAATGTGGCACCACAGGGGCGGGCGCGGACGGGGACTGTGGTGCTGAGCATGGGCTGGGTGGATGTGTTTGGGCAGAAGGGGGAGACTGTGGGGGGCCAGCAGGGCGCCAGGTGCCCAGGAAGAGGCTGGGGTGGGGAGAGGCGCAGGGGCCGGTGGGGGCCCTTGCCACTCTGTCCTGAGCAACCTGTTTTGTGGCCAGGTGGTGCTGGCCATGCCCTATGACACCCCGGTGCCCGGCTACAAGAACAACACCGTCAACACCATGCGGCTGTGGTCCGCCAAGGCTCCCAACGACTTCAAGCTGCAGGACTGTACGTTCTGTGGTGCTCGCCGCCCCTGTGTCCATGTGGGTGGCTGGTCCCGGATGCCCTCGCCCACAGCCTTTACCACACCCTGCGGCTCCCTGTCCTGGAGGCTGCGCGGCCCTCCTCTAGGGTGAACCTGCATCCTGGTGAAGAACGAGGCTGATGCAGCTTACCTGTGTGTGGGACCTGCCTGGGAAGGGCCTACAGGCAGAGCGACCGAGACACCTGGGCCCTGGGCACCCAGGGTCTGCTTGTGCAGGTCATGTGCCCCTGGGGAGGAGTGAGGGGGATGGAGTTGTATGCGGTGCGTAGGGGAACTGCTGGAGGAATCACGTTTACCTCCAGGGGTGAGGGTGAGGTGAAGTAATGCAGCGGCTAGGGGAGTCCTGTGCTCGAGCGAGTTTCATTGGCCTTGGCAAGCAGGCCCCTGAACGGTTGCGGTGCTGGTGCCAGGAGGCATGTGTGTGCTGACCCTACTCCGCTTCTTCTTAGTCAACGTGGGAGACTACATCGAGGCGGTCCTGGACCGGAACTTGGCTGAGAACATCTCCAGGGTCCTATATCCAAATGATAACGTGAGTAGCTGGCCTGGGCACTCTTGCTCTGACTGCGTCGCTTTCCGGCTTAGTGAGGTGGGCTGACTGGCCGGGCTCCCCGGTGGGGCCTCTTGTTGGCCTTGGCAAGCAGCCACCTGGTGGCCCTCCCGCCTCAGGTGCACACACGATGCCCTTGGGGAGGAGAGGGGTGCACTGTCCTCCATAAAGCCCAAGTGGGTCCTCATGTGCCTCTTGGCAGCTCTGTGGTCCTCTCTCTGAGGACACTCTGCCACCTTCCCCTCTTATCCATTCCCCTCATAAACACACAGCCAGCCGCTCCTTGGGGCCAGCTGGAGCCTGTCAGCCCTCCAGCCTGTGTGCTGTTCTCGCCTGCAGTGCCACTTCCCCAAGTAGGTGATCTGTCTCTCCGGGGGACGGTAGCGCCTGCTTGGCATTGATGCCTGGGGACATTCGAAAGGTACTTGGCACATGCCCTTCCCATGCTAGGTGATGGTGTCACAGCCATGTTCCCCACTGCCACCTACATTTAGTGCCCCGTGGCTTTCTTTTTGTTGTTGTTGCCTGACAAGTCCTTAGAATATGCCCTAGTGGGCAATAAAAAGTTAGCTTTTTGTTTTATGAAAGTAACCTGTGCACACAAGAGCAAAGGCCTGGGTGCCGGAAGGCTCATCAAAGAGTGTACTCTCCTGTCCCCGTGAGACTGTTGGCAGACCCCAAGCCCCAGGTGCACAATGTTCCAGAAGGCCTGTGCTTGGACAGTGCAGCTCCTGAGTAGCGCTGGCATTGTACTTCTCCTGACGGATGGACACTGTGTCCCGGGGTCTGTCCCAAGGCAGGGTGACCCTCCTTAGTGACCTGAGGGCACACAGGCAGGCCCCAGTGTCAGGCGGCTGGGCTGGGCTCCTCTCGGCCTTCTGCCTGCGCCCTTGAGCCAGGTCGCTGACCTGGGCTTCCTGGGGGAGCCCTGGGACCGGGTCGTGGGGCATGCGCCCCCAGCCTGCACCCTCGAGCTTGCTCTGCTGTGTGCAGTTCTTCGAGGGGAAGGAGCTGCGGCTGAAGCAGGAGTACTTCGTGGTGGCCGCCACGCTCCAGGACATCATCCGCCGCTTCAAGTCGTCCAAGTTCGGCTGCCGGGACCCTGTGAGAACATGCTTCGAGACGTTCCCAGACAAGGTGCGTGGTCGCCCTGGGAGGGATCTCAGTGCCAGGGGCTGGGCGCCTTCAGGCTCTTGAGGTTGCTTTCCTGTGTCTGTCCCAAAAGGGGCTAGAGTGGGATGGCACATGCACCTTGTCTTGGGGTCTCATCATCCTGGGCCAGGATCCCACCTGGGCCCTCCCTCCCAGAACAAGGGCCACCGGCCTTGTTAGGAGTCAAGTCAGCAAGGGACATGGTGAAAGGCTCCTGTGCAAAGTCAGATGTGCTTGGCGGAGCTAAGTGCAGTTATTTCAAAAAAAGCCCTCACAGCTCCAGTGAGAGAGCCCCCAGCCCCAGTGGCCACGGCTCCTCCCCTCCGGCTGCAGCACACACTGGCAGCAGAGCACACCGCTGTGGGGCACTCACCAGCAGGCACGTCGGGCACAGCACACACCTGCCACAGTGTGAGCCCGGCTGTCCTCCCTGCTCCCTCCCCAGAACCCCTCCCTGTTCTCCAGGCTCCTCAGGGCTGGGCTGGCTCCTTCACTCGGGGAGCTTCATATGCCAACAACCGTGGGTGCCCACACGGGATGAGATGACTGAATGGCACCCCTTGTGCGACCTGCAGGTGGCCATCCAGCTGAACGACACCCACCCTGCCCTGTCCATCCCTGAGCTCATGCGGATCCTGGTGGACGTGGAGAAGGTGGACTGGGACAAGGTGTGCGTGGAGGAGAAGGGCGGCACCTCCCCAGAGCCTGGAGCCCATGCAGACCAGGGCTACAAGATGCTGAGCTGGGGGGCCTCTCCCTTGGCCTAGGGAGAGCTGTGTGGTCATCATGCCTGGGAGAGATGCGAGCTGTGGGAGGGGTCTGATTCCAGGAGACAGAGGTTCTGTGGGCCAGGTTGCGGGGGGCCAGAGTGTGGGGGACAGGGTGCGGGGGACAGGGCACGGGGGAGAGGATAAGGATAGGGCTCTGACACTTCTCAGGGTTTCCCGTTGGTGCATTCTCATCTTGAAGTTTGGTGACAGCTCCCCAAAGCGTTAAGTGTTTAGAGCTCTGTGCTCTGTTCATGGCACCTGCTCTCACGACTCAGCGTATTTTGGACTTGAATACGTTTGTGTGGTGAGATTTTCTTAATCTAACCGTTATCCAATCGACATGTAGAACCATGAAACTGGACAGTGTGGTGACTCACACGTGTAATCCTAGTGCTTTGGGAAGCTGAGGCACGAGGGTCACTCGAGGCCAGAAGTTAGAGCCCGGGCAATACAGCAAGACCCCACCTCTAAAAACAAAAGATAGCCAGGTGTGGCAGCACACACCCAGAAAAACAAAAAAGAAACCATAGAACAAATTTTTTTGACTCCGTTTTGTAGAAACCCAAGCCCCTCTCTGGCCTTGGTGTGTGCACACTTCAGGTGAGGCTGTGCCTGTTGCGGGTGCCCCAGTTCTGGCCAGCACGGGGCAGGTCCATGTAGTAACCAGTGTCCTCCCCACTGTGGGTGTCCGGCTACTTTAGTGGAAATAAATAGAAAACCGCTCAGCGGTCCGTCCATTTACCAGTGATGGGAGAGTGTGAAGGTGACCCCAGGTAGCAGGCGAGTGTGTCTTATTTGTGTGTGTGTCACGCACTGGACCATAACGTCACACTTCGATGGGTTGCATCAGCAGAGTGAGGGCTCCGGGCTGCGTGTCAGGCTTTCAGAGGGCTCCAGATCCACCCTGGAGAGCAGAGGGGAGGGTGGCCCTTCCTGGGGTACCCAGCATCTGCCTGGGATCCTGGATGCTCACCCCACCTAGGCAACTGGCCAGAGAGCTGCTTGTTTCTAAACAAACACATGGGAACATTCTCGAATGGCCTAGGCCTGGGAAATCACGAAGAAGACCTGTGCATACACCAACCACACGGTGCTGCCTGAGGCCTTGGAGCGCTGGCCCGTGTCCATGTTTGAGAAGCTGCTGCCGCGGCACCTGGAGATCATCTATGCCATCAACCAGCGGCACCTGGACGTGAGTGTGGGCCCAGGTGGCCGTGTGGGGTGGCGGTTACACCCATGCCAACGGCCCCGCACCTGGCCTGGGCGAGGAGGTGCTTTACTCCTTGAACGAGGCACCCTCCATTTAGCAGAGGATGTTTGGGGCTGGGGACTGTTCCTTGGCAGAGCTGTTGGCTGATCCCCACGCCTGACCCACAGCTGTCCCAGGTTCCTCTTTGTAAATTAAATTGCACATCCTCTCCGTCAGACCCATCTTCCTCAGGCACAGTGGCCCTGTGGGTCCCTGGGCCGGGGAGTGGAGGGAGCGAGAGCCTCCTTCTGCAGCTGGCCCCGGGCCCTTGTGAGATGCCTCTGAAGTGCCTGCTCGCGCCGGGAGCACTCGAGTGAGGTCTGGCTGTCGCAGCCCCAGGACTTCCCTGGAGGCAGCAGAGCTTCTGCGGGTGGTCATGGACTGTCCCCTGGTCATGGGGAGTGATGGGTCTCCGTGGGGCTTCCCGTGCCCACCTACCTGCCTCTGTGTTTTGGTACCAGCACGTGGCCGCGCTGTTTCCCGGGGATGTGGACCGCCTGCGCAGGATGTCTGTGATCGAGGAGGGGGACTGCAAGCGGATCAACATGGCCCACCTGTGTGTGATTGGGTCCCACGCTGTCAACGGTGTGGCGAGGATCCACTCGGAGATTGTGAAACAGTCGGTGTGAGTGGGGCGCTTGCCCGAGGGGGGCCAGCTCTGTCTGACACCCAGGCCTGTATCTAGGACCATCCACCGAACACATGGATGCAGCTGTACGGCACACATCCCATGCCACTAGGCCCCTGCCTCCATGGGAATGACAGAGCTGCCCAGAACACCTGTCAGGGTCACGCCTTGTGCATTCACCGACCAGCACATGGGGGCCTCTGGCCCTGTGGACAATAGGGAGACGGCTTTGTCTCCTGTTGCTCTCCCGCACCCCTGCCCTCCTGGGGGTCCAGCCGGAGGCTCTGCACCACTGGTCTTCCTGCTGCTGGCGGGGCTTAGACATGGCTTGCAGGAGGGATTCTTAGGTCAGATCTCGTTCTTGCCCGTCTTAGGTGGGGTGTGATCTAGGAATCACTCCCACTCTTTCACCTAGCATGTGCTGGGCGTCTGCTGTGCGTGCTGGGCAGGCAGAACCCGGCAGGAGCAGGGACTTCTGTGCCCGGGGCTGGGCTGCAGGCTCTGTGCATGGCACCCACAGCAAGCTTCTCTGTTGGGCCCCTCCCTAGTAGCGATGAGGAAACCGACCACAGCTTCTCAAGCCCTACAGTCCTGCAGTCTCGGCTGTCATGACTTGGACACCTGTTTCCGCATGGACCGCTCCGGAGAATGGCCAGGCTCTGATGCCTGCGAGGGTGTAGTTGGACAAACCGCACAGCCAGCCACAGAGACCCCTGGGCGCAGGCGCTGCCTTCGTATGGCTCCCAGAGCCTGCGGCGGCCGCGGTCACTCTGTTCTCAGAAAACAGAACAGAAACACTGAGCTTGAGGGATCCTGAGACCTCCTTAAAAGGGCCTTAAGGTCTCTTGCTCACCTGGTTCAAGGCACAGCATTTGTGACAGTTCCCTGTTCTCTGTGTTTGCAGCTTTAAGGATTTTTATGAACTGGAGCCAGAGAAGTTCCAGAATAAGACCAATGGTATCACCCCCCGCCGGTGGCTGCTGTTGTGCAACCCGGGGCTGGCCGATACCATCGTGGAGGTGAGCGCCAGGCCCCACCTGTGCCTTTGGGTATGCCTGGGCTGAGAACCACTGGCCGTGTCATCAGCCCCTGCTGAGTGGTTGCTGGGTAGGCTGGAGTCTGTCCCTCACGTGTTGACCTGCAGGCTTCCGGGCATGAGGGCTGAGCCCCTGAACATGGGCGCTGAGCTGGGCAGTCACCCAGTGGGGCCTGGCAGGTCCCGTGTGCAAGTTCAGAAGCTGAGCTTTAGAGAGGGCTGGGGTGTGGCTCAGAGCAGCCACGGGGCCATTGCAAAAGAGGCAAGAGGCAGCTGACTGCCAGGAGAGCCTGCCAGGCTGGGCACCTATTTCCTGTTTGTATGTTGGCGCCTATGCAAGCTCCCGAGGGAAACGAGTGCTGAGGTGTCAGGCCCCGTGCTACAGGCCAGGACCAGTGGCTGGGAGGGTGGGACCACTCACCTGGGGCTATGGTCAAGGAAGGCTTCCCAGGAAAGCTGAGGTCTGAAGAGGGAATGAAGAGGGAGGGAGCAGTGCTCTGGGGCAAACTGGTCCAATGCCCTGTGCTGGGGGACGGGCCCCTGGGACCTGGAAGGCAGCGTGGCTCCCGTGCAGTCTGAGGCGGGCCTGGGCACAGTGAGGAGAGGTGGCCGAGTGTTTGCGGGCAGCACCTCGGTGAGGTGCTGGCTTTGAGGGGGCTGCCTGCTGCATTGTGGAGGCAGGGAAGGTGCTGGTGGAGGGCAGCCAGAGGATGGCTTTGGGTTTTGGGTGGTGATGGGATGTTCAACGTCAGAGAACCCTGGGAACGGTGGCTGAGGGAGGCTTGTGTGTTTGTTGTGGGCATTTGAACTGGTGGGACTGGGCCACATCCCAGAGCCCTCTCAGAAGATCAGAAGAGGTGGGAGGGGCTGCCGGGGTGACCCTGTGGCCTGAGAGGTGGGATGCGTGGAGAGGCTGGACGAGCAGATCCCAGGGGAAAGCAGGGGCATGGGCAACACCGGGAGGAGGGCAAGTGGCTAGGGCCCACAGTGAGCGGAACCTTGACATTCTCCAGAAAATTGGGGAGGAGTTCCTGACTGACCTGAGCCAGCTGAAGAAGCTGCTGCCACTGGTCAATGACGAGGCGTTCATCAGGGACGTGGCCAAGGTCAAACAGGTAGGCACGGCCTTGGCCCTGGCCCGAGCCCCGGCCCCAGCCCTCCCACAGCCAGGCAGGTACGCCCTGGCCCCAAGCCCTCTTGCAAGCCCAACACAGGTCCTGGGGTACCCACTGGGGCTTTAGCAGGGACTCGGAACAGGACTGAGGGTGAGGCTGTTAGGGTCCCCTGAAGTCGCTCTACCCCACTCAGCCTTTCAGATGAGGGCCCCGAGGAGGACAGGTCACGTGGCAGATAGCTGAGTGCAGAGCCCAGGCCAGCCCTGCCCGTTCCTCAACCCTCCACCATGGGTCAGTTCTGTATGGAAGCCTCCAGAAGCCAATTCCAGCATGATGCCCTCTTTGCCCCTGGAGAGCTGTGCAGGTACACAAACTGTCTGCACCGGCAGCAGCCCCTCGGCTAGTCCAGGGCCAGTCACGGCAGCCTTCAAACCTCAGCAGGCTGGAGGCCGTTCTACACAGCCTGTTGAGCTTGGCCTCCTCCCAGAGGCCAGAACTAGTTCTCCTTGTAGTCCTTTCAGCTGTCCCGCTCCCACGCTGCTCCCCTGCCTACACACCTGGCTCTGCAATGTCTTCTGCTTGGCTCCAGGCATGCTCCTGGGCCAGCTCCTCACTTATCCCCTATTCCTGGTACAGACCCACCTTCAGCATCGCCCTCTCCCCTTTTCCCCTGAGAAGACCCCTGGTGCCATCTCTGCCCCGCAGCTCCATCCTGTATACCCCTGCCCCTTCCGTGCGGCGCTCCTCACAGAGCACACGAAGCAGGAAGCCGCAGGGTCAGTGGGTGGAGTCCTGGTGAAGTCTCCAGCCATCCTTCCCCCTCACTCTCCCAGGAAAACAAGCTTAAGTTCTCAGCCTTCCTGGAGAAGGAGTACAAGGTAAAGATCAACCCCTCCTCCATGTTCGACGTGCACGTGAAGAGGATCCACGAGTACAAGCGGCAACTGCTCAACTGCCTGCACGTCGTCACCCTGTACAACCGTGAGTGCTGGCATCACCTGCACGACTGCACTGCGGGGCCCAAGGCTTACCCTTGCCCGCCAGCTGTGCACAGACCTGGGCCTTTGTCGTGGTGGGGGCTGTGCGTGTGTAGGCGTGGGCATGTGTGATGTGGCACATTTATTTTAAGCAAAAGCCACGTTTTTCTTTGTGCCCCATGCCAGGCCTCACGTGGCAGGTGAACAGTTAAACACCCGAAAGGCCCAGGCTGGAGTGCAGTGGCACCATCATGGCTCACTGCAACCTCGACCTCCCAGGGCCCAGGAAATCCTCCCACCTCAGTCTCCCAAGTAGCTGGGACTACAGGCGCACGCCACTGTGCCCTTGTGTTTTTTGTAGAGACAGGGTTTCACTGTGTTGCCAAGGCTGGTCTCGAACTCCTGGCCTCAAGTGATCTACCCACTTCTGCCTCCCAAAGGGCTGGGGTTATAGGCATGAGCCACTGTACCGGGCCTTCAGTTTTTATTTTAAATGTAGTTATTATCTCTTTGAGAGTAATCTTATTTGGAAAGATTATGCTTGTTAGAGGCATTTAAAGCATACTTATAAAAATTAAGATAGTATGTGTTAAATTTACACATGTATCTTAGATTGTCTAAGGACATTTAATTATGAGAACAAACATGAATCAGAGACCTCCAAAGGTCAAGGTGACTATTTGCTAGGTTTAATAGATAATAAAACCTTAAGGAAAAACTAGGTTTCTAAAATTTTGTAGTTTAATAAAGTAGGTATTTAAAAAACCAAAGGAACCACACATCCTCCTTTCTGATACAAAGCTCCTCTTGGAAATACATCTCCTATGCCCAATGAGTAAGCCTCGATGGGGTGGAGGATCTGGGTGCGTTTGAGACACACGCAGTAGGACGGGCTGGAGGCCGCCCCCACTGAGGGCCCCTCTGCTGTGTGGGCACCACGGGAGGTGCTTCCCAGGGCTGTGGCTTCCCGGCTCCGAGGTGGTGCATGGGAACTTTGCATCACCTTTCTTTGCCCCACTTTCCTCCTGCAGTTGTGACGCTCTGTGTGTCCTTGGTGGTGACCCGGAGTCCTCTGCTTGCACAGCGCTTGGTCCCATTCATGAGCGACAGTGAGAGTCGCGGGTCACCCCTCCCTTCCTCCCACTCCGCTGCCCCCACAGTCAGTTGTTGCGTCGTCGTCTAGTGTTGGCCGTCAGGCTTCCCAGACGCTCTGCTTCCGCTTGCTTGGTTCGTTCGTTTTGAACAACCCGCTGTGATTTCCAGCCGTTCATAGGAGGCAGCCAACAGGGTGGTGCTCGCTCCCACTGGTTTTCCCCCTTGCCCCATGTCTGTGTGTGCGTGCATAAATGTATGTGTGTGCATGCGTGCAAACACGTGTGCCTGTGTGTGTGCATGTACGTGTGGACATGCATCTCCTTGCCCCACTGTCAGAGGTCACAGCATCAATACTCTGCCCTTCCTCTTGTCTCTAGCTCTGTCAGTTTGAGTCTGCAGGTGAGTATGTTCACTGCTCCTCACAGTCCTCCTGCAGAGTGCTGCCCAGCCCTGCCGGCCGCTGTGTGTCTAGTTTGTGTCTAGTTCATGACTGGCTCATGGGAACAACCTTCCCGAATTCTTGCTTGTTCAAAATAGCCTAGACCCTTCACCACGAAGGTCGATTTGGCTGAAGATGCCAGTCTTGACTCCACTTCCCTTCCCCCAGTGCCTTTTGGGGCCCTCCTGGGCACTGTCTGGAGGGTGGATGTGTGTGCAGAAGTCTGATGAGGTCTGAGTTCTCGATCTCATGAGTGACTCACTGTCATTGCCGTGTCTTGGTGTTGGCTGTTAACGCGGCATTTTCGTCAATACTCAGGGTGCTTGTTGAACATGTTGCTGGACTTCAGGGAAGTTGTCTGTTTGAAACGTGTGTTTGGTTCTGTGTGGTTTTTTGCTTCTGGGCTGCAGTGTGGCATGAGGTGGCTTTCTCTGGCCTGCCTCCTTGGTACCTACTTCTCTCTGTCCTTGTCCTGTGGGGTGGCACTGCTCTCTGGAGCGTCTCCCGGCTGCACTTTCCTCCCGTGCCCTCTGCTCCTCTCATCTGCTCTCTGGCCCCCTCCCTGAGGCCTTGCATTCGGCTCCATGTCTTTCCAAGTTGGTGGTCACCAAGGGTATGTGATTTGCGAAGGGGTTCACTCCCCTCCTGTGGCCTGTGGCAGGGCTGGGTGCTGACTTCCATTGCTACGTTAGGGTGAGCTGGATCGCCTGGGGCTATTCGGAATAGGCTTCTCAGTCCTCCAAGGCAGCTCTTCTGCTGGGCCAAGGCTGTGCTTCCCCAGTCTGTGGCACCTCCCTGTGGCTGCGTCTCCGCTGTTTCTCCAGGTCTCACCTGGGCGGGAGGCTCCCCTGGATGCCTTGTGAGGATGCCCTTGTGAGAGAGGCGCTTGCCTGAGCCTGCTGTCCCCCGGGGGCTCCTTGGGGGCCCCCAGGACCGGAGCTCTGCCCAGAGTGCCCCTCCCCAGAGGTTAGGATTCCCAGGACCCCATCCCCTGCCCACTGTGGCCTGGAGTTTGCATGGTGCCTTCTTTCCTAGTTGTGCTGAAATCATCATTGGTGTGTTTTGTTTTTCCTGTTCTCTGCTGATTTCCAGAAGTCACAAGATCTAGCACTAAGGGGCAGCTGTGTTCCTCCTGGAGCCTGGGGCCAGGTGGTACACATCGGCCCGACTCCCTACTGCCCCACCCAGGCCCGGCTCGCTGGTGAACACCTGTCCAGGGTGGCCGCTCGTCCCCTTTTTGTAGAACCTCCTGTGAAATCTGCAAACCCATGACCTGGCAAGGACAGCCTGTTTGCTGGGCTGGCAGTGAGCTGGCCGTCATAGCTTGACCCTCCATCCACTTCTGTGAAGAACTTCGGGGGCCCTCCCCCCGTCCCAGCAAGGCAGAAGGGAGACACGAGGTCTCACCCAGCGCCTCTGCAGGCTGATGGCACCGCAGCCACAAGACTGAGGTTGCCACTTTTTCTTTGTGTCATCCAAACAATGTGTTTAAAACACAATTTAAGGTCAGTGTGGTGGCTCACCCCTGTTACCCCAAGGATTTGGAAGGCTGAGGCCTGACGACTGTTTGATGCCAGGAGTTTGAGACCGGTCTGGGCAAAAAAGCGAGACCCCATCTGTACTAAAAGTGAAAAACTTAGCTGCATGTGGCAACCTGTCGGTGCCTGTAGTCCCATCTACTTGGGAGGCTGAGGAGGGGAGGATCACTTGAGCCCAGGAGTTTGTGGCTGCTGTGAACCCCAATTACACCACTGTACTCCAGCCTGGGTGGCAGAGCTAAACCTTGACTCTTAAAAACAAAAACAACAACAAAAACACAAGAGTGGTAGAGCGCGAGGCGCGGTAGCTCACGCCTATAATCCCTGCACTTTGGGAGACCGAGGCGGAAGGATTGCTTGAGCCTGGGAGTTTGAAACCAGCCTGGGCAATATAGAGAGACCCTCATCTCTACAAAAAGTGAAAAAATGAGCTGGGCACAGTGGCACGTGCCTAGGATCCCAGCTGCTCAGGAGGCTGAGGTGGGAGGATTGCTTGAGCCTGGAAGGTAGAGGCTCCAGCCTGGGCGACAGAGTGAGCTGCTGTCTCAAGAAACAAAACCAATCAAAACCCACAAGTGTGCCCTTCATGTACAGGGGCCTCGAACACTGGTGACCAAACCCAAGGAGGCTCCTGTATTGGGCTTTTCTGGAAACTGAGGTGCAGCTTTTCCTCTGAGCCCCTGGGAACAAACAGCATCTTTGCTCGGGTCAGCTGCCGGGTTCGTCATTGGTCCTGGCTGGCCTTCCTCACCAGCTGGGAACCTAAGTGCAGACCTCAGGGTGGCCTCGCTCCCTTGTAAGTGGCAGGTTCCTGGTGGGTGGGCAGGTGGGTGGCCAGTGGCCCTGTGCCGCTGCCGCCCGTGTCACTGGGGCTTGACGCACACTCATGGCGGAGCCTGCCTGTCCTGCCTCAGGGTCGGCCTCTGATGTTGCTGGGCCCCGGCAGGGGCTTGTCCGGCTCCTGGTGCCTTGTGTGAGTCTCTTCCGTGTGTCCTGCAGGAATCAAGAGAGACCCGGCCAAGGCCTTTGTGCCCAGGACTGTTATGATTGGGGGCAAGGTAAGTGACGTCCTCTGCAGTCCTCTCTGTGGTGTTTGGTCCAGGGACGGTGGGTGGGCAGTCTGCATGCTTCTTGTGGTGCCACATCCATACTGAGGAGCCGGGTGCCCAGCGGTCACTGGCCCTACTGGTGTGCCTGTGGGGGTGGGGACCCTGTAGAGGGTCAGAATGGGATGGAAGCCTGCCTGCCCAGCTCACCGGAGGGGTCCCCAGCCTAGAGGGCCAGTCCCCAGTGGACTTGCTGGTGCCCACCTCAGAGGGGGCGGTGTCCTTTCTCTTTGTGCCCATAGGATTGCATGGTGCCCAGTGGGCACAGGGCGCTGTGGCTGCTTCATCACCTGCACATGCCCTGAGCATTGCCTGCTTTCAGTTCACTTTATTTACTATGACACATACTTTCAGAGTCCTAGATGTGCTGTCATCGAGTCCCAGGTCACATCGTCATACTCCTCAGCCCTCTGTGGCTAGTGTCCCCACCTCCTGCCATGTTTCCCTAGTAGCTTGGTCTTTATCCAGAACTGTGGGGCTGCCGTGGGGTGCAGCGTCCTTAGGAGGGTCCTGCTGGAGCAGTGGCCCTAAGTGAGTCTGGACTGTGTGAGGCACCCCAGCTCTTCATGGCAAGGCTGGGGCCTGGGGGTGCTGGTGCCTGTGTGCAGCCTGAAGGACACCCTCTCCCTGCCTTCAGCGAGTGGGAAGCTGGTCAGAGGAGCGGGCCCTCCTCAGGGCTCCACCACCTCCTGGCACAGCCCATGCGGTCGCTGCTTTGAAGTGAGTTTTGGAATTGCACCATTGCATTTGTCAGTATTTCAGTGTGTGGAGTCTATAGAGATACGGAGTTTGAAACAGTTTTAAATGTTGTTATGAAAATTGTAGGGCCGGGCGCGGTGGCTCAAGCCTGTAATCCCAGCACTTTGGGAGGCCGAGACGGGCGGATCACTAGGTCAGGAGATCGAGACCATCCTGGCTAACACGGTGAAACCCCGTCTCTACTAAAAAAATACAAAAAACTAGCCGGGCGAGGTGGCGGGCGCCTGTAGTCCCAGCTACTTGGGAGGCTGAGGCGAGAGAATGGCGTAAACCCGGAGGCGGAGCTTGCAGTGAGCTGAGATCCGGCCACTGCACTCCAGCCTGGGCGACAGAGCGAGACTCCGTCTCAAAAAAAAAAAAAAAAAAAAAAAAAAAAAAAAAGAAAATTGTAGGCCGGGCACGGTGTCTCACGCCTGTAATCCCAGCACTTTGGGAGCTGAGGTGGGTGGATTGCATGAGCCCAGGAGTTCCAGACCAGCCTGGGCAATGTGGTGAAACCCCATCTCTACAGAAAAATGCAAAAATTAGCTGGGTGTGGTGGTGCATGTCTGTAGTCCCAGTTACTTGGGAGGCTGAGGTAGGAGGATCGATTGTCCTGGGTGATTGAGGCTGTAGTGAGCTGTGATTGCACTGCTGCACTCCAGCCTGGGCAACAGAGCCAGACCCTGTCTCAGCAAAAAAAAAAAAAAAAAAAGAAAAGAAAAGAAGGAAACATTTGAACCTAGAGAAAAGCAGGAAGAACTGTAGCAAAACCGTAAACCTATCCCTCAGACTAGCTGAAGCATTTCACAGTAAATGGCAGACACTCGAGCTCTTCAGTCTTACATACGTCAGCATTCCTCTTCATAAAATGATGTTTTCCACCAGAACCACAGTGGGAGTAGACTGAAACATCAGCACACAGTACCACCCGCCATCCGTCACACCTAAAGCACTGGACAGGAGTCCTCCGTGTCATGAAGTGCTCACTCAGATACCTCATGGGTCCCTGGCCCAGTCGTCTTTGTGAAGTGACAGATATTTCTAAAAGTTGGTCTGAGTGAGGGCCCAGTGACTTCTCACCTTGGACTTGCCGTGGTGCCTCGGTTCTCTGTAGGTTTTCCCCACGGTGTGTCTGTTCCAGACATCGGGTTGTCTGTCTGCCATAGCCTGGCTCTTTCCGAATGTGTCCCTCCAGTGTGTGTCCCAGTATGTCCCTAGGGACAGTTCTCTGTTTCCTGACAGTCAGCAGCTCTAGAAATCCTGGTCTCTTTTACATTGTGATTTCTGAAAACCTGAAAGCAACCAGAAAACCAGGCTTGAGGCAGACACATTTCTGGATGTGGTGAGGTGGCCACCATCCTGAGCGCTCAGCGGAAGCTGAGGCCTTGGGGCCGAGGTGGGCTCCCTAGCTCCTCTACTGACCACCCCGGCGGCAGGCTCCTGTGGCTCTGGCCTCACCCTCCTACAGACCCCAGGAACCAGGAGTGCCTCCGAGGGCCTGAACAAGGCGTTTATGCTAAAAACCTTCACCCCTCTCCAGGCAGCGCCCGGTTACCACATGGCCAAGCTGATCATCAAGTTGGTCACGTCCATTGGCGACGTCGTCAATCATGACCCAGTTGTGGGTGACAGGTTGAAAGTGATCTTCCTGGAGAACTACCGCGTGTCCTTGGCTGAGAAAGGTAACTCTGGAAGCCTGTGTCAGACAGAAAACTAACCCCTGCCCAGGAACGGGCGCTGTACTGCTGTACTGGCCCCCGGGCCTTTCGTCCTCAGCTGGTTCAGCTCTGCCTGGACACCCAGACCTCACCAGCCGGGCTGCAGGCGAGCAGGGAACGGCTTTGGGGAGTGCTCCCTGTGCAGTGTGGAGGACTCAGTGCGTCCCGGGGCACCTTGCATGTCACAGGCGGTATCATCCCCCATCTGGGCACCCTTACTGCCGCGCCTGCCTGGCCTGCTCTCTGTACCCTCCCTCCCCTGCCCTTTCCTTCTGCCCCTCAGCCATGCCTTCTGCCCTGGGCCCCTCTGCTGGCAGGACATGCGCCAGGCCAGTGGGTGTGTGGGCCCACAGCTTCTCCCAACGCAGCTGCCCCTTCTTCACCCACGTCCTTGCTCCTCACTGCCTGCCTACTCTTGGGCCCACCACTGTTCTTAGGTGGCAGCACCTGCCTCATCTGTGCTTCCTGAGGGCAGCCTGGGCCGGTCTTGGGGAGACCCTGGGATGCGCTGCCACATGCCCTGGAGCCCATCGGTTCTCACCTCTGTGGGCCCTTCTGGGCAGGAAAGTGATTTGCCCACCAGATGGTGGGAGATCTGAGCCTGGCCTTCTCCTGCTCCCCTCCTGCCGCTGAGGGCCAAGGGCCCCCCCTCTAGTTCAGGCCGCCTGGACTTCCCAGGCTGCCATGGTGTAGGTGAGAGGGCTGATCCGCTGTTGTCCTGCAAGCTCAGTGGTGGAGGGGGGGTCCCTGGGCACCGTCCCTGTGGCCTGGCTGCTGCCTTGGTGTCCATGTCGCTCCCCCTCTTTAGTGGTGCCTGGCCAGCGAGGTCCCTTGAGGCACTCATGGGCCAGCTTGCCTCCGACTTGGCCAGGAACTCCAGTGGCGTGGCTCTTCCTTCCCTGCTCCTCTGACCAAAGCGTCTCCTCTCCCGGCGCTGCCTGAGGCTTCCCTCATGTGTCTTTGGGGCCAGCTGACTCCTGCTCATCTTTAGAGGAGGCCTTTGGGCGCCTGGTCTGGAGCCTCGGTGCTGGCTTCAGGGCCCTGTTCTCCCCAGCACTGTTGCTGTGGCTGGGCTGCAGCCCGAGATGAGGGCGGAGAGCAGGTTGTATAGTCACTGTGTGCAGTCACAGCGTGCCTGGGAGCAGTGACCAGTCCCAAGGGACAGGCACAGAGAAAGCACAGGGCCATGTCATCTGGCAGCTATTGGTGCCCACGAGGTCGCCGCCCCTCAGCCTCTCCAGCCCTCTGGCTCTATGCAATTCTGCATTCCTCCTGAAAGGATCCAGGGAGCTGCTGGGGCTGATCAAGATCACGGGGATCCAGGGAGTGACATCGTCAGTGAGCCAGGACTGGCTCCTTGGCTAGGCCTGGTTTTGGGAAGGTTTTGGTGCAGAGATCCTTTGCCACCTGGGGGGCTCCTCCAGGAGCCTCCATCTTGGACCCTCTGCCTCAAGGCTGCCCCAGTCATGAAGGGGAGCCCTGCAGAGGCAGGTAGCCGTGTCCAGCCTGGTCCCCTGTGGGAGCGGGAGTGGGAGCAGGAGCGGGAGTGGGAGTAGGGGTGGAGCGGGGCCACCGCATTGGTCCCTCCGTGTCCCAGCCCTGAGTGGATGGGCCGGCTCGTCCTGCAGTGAGCCTTGTGGCTGAGGACATTGGGGTCCTGTTCCTGTGCTCCCCTCCACAGTGATCCCGGCCGCTGATCTGTCACAGCAGATCTCCACTGCAGGCACCGAGGCCTCGGGCACAGGCAACATGAAGTTCATGCTCAATGGGGCCCTCACCATCGGCACCATGGACGGCGCCAACGTGGAGATGGCCGAGGAGGCTGGGGCCGAGAACCTCTTCATCTTCGGCCTGCGGGTGGAGGATGTCGAGGCCCTGGATCGGAAAGGGTGCGAGCCCCCTCTTGTGCCCCTGGGCACCTGGCAGCGTGAGGATGGAGAATGAAGGGTGTTGGGCTGGGGGTATTGGCTGGACCGGGCTCTTGGGGCCAGGCCACGGTGTGCCAGGGTCAGTGCCTGCCCAGGGCTGCGTGCCTGCTGGCAGGGGTGACCATTCTCTCCAGGTGCACGAGGCCGTGGGGATGCTGGGCTGCTGCTGTCTTGGCTCTGAGGCTGAATCCGTGGGGTCCAAACCAGGGGCTCCTCCTCCAGGAAAGGCCTTTTCCCCCTGGGGAAGGTCTCCTAGAGGGATGCCCCCTGGGGCACAGGCTGGACGCAGCCCCACACAAATGGGCTGGGGCTGGGCGGGACCTCCACTGCCAGGGGCGCTCTGCCGGGAGCACTCTGCTGATCTGGGGCTTGCCTGCTGTTGAGGTTCCCTAGTCTAAGTTGTAACTGTTACAAATAGTTTTAAAATAGTATTTTGGAAACATTTTAAATGTGCGGGCGGGGAGCGGGGGCAGCGGGGGATCCTGAAGACAGTACCCAGAGGTTCATCCACCTTCTCCCCGCGCCCCTCCGTTGGCTGCACTGAGCTCGGAGCACTGGCCTTCCTGCAGCCCACACTCCATTCCGACTCCACCAGAGCTCTGTTACTGTCTTTCCCATCCCAGGATCCCATCAGGGCACTCAGCTGTGTTTGGCCATCAGGTCTCCCCAGTGTCATTTGGTCTGTGACAGATTCTCAGTCTTTCCTTGTTCTTCATGACCTGGACGTTCATGAGGAATCTGGCACGGGCTGATTCCAAGCGATAATTACAAATAAAAGGCAGTGTTGCCTGATTGTCTTGAAGTGCTGGGGAGCCCGTGAGGCCTTAGGTGCAGTCAGGTGAAACCGCACATGCCATCTGAAGTCAGAGCTGTGCCTTACCGGCCCGAGCACACAGGCCTATGCACCCTTTCTGCACCCTCACACAGCTTCTCCCGCCCGGGTCCTGTTCTGGGATGTCCATGTCTGCCCGTCCTTCCCTCACCCACTTAGCTCTGCCTTGTCCTCTCTGGTCTTGCTTGCGTTTTTCCTTTTCTATCTTTGAGGTCCCAGCCAAGGGTGCTCCACTTCACTTCCTGCCACCCTGGCAGTCTGTTTTTCAAAAGCTCTGCCCAGGATTTCACAGTGACCAAGTTCTGAGCGGCCCTTTCCACTAGGAATGTGGCATGAGCCAGTATATCCTAGCAGATCTGCTAGTGATGACATTTCTTTAATAGTCAAAGGAGCAGATGGGATTGGCTTTAGCCTGACTTCACATCTCTGCTCGAGCGGGTCCCTGGTCAAGGGCCTCATAGCCACCCATGGCCACTGGCTGCTGCCGTGGACCGTGCAGGCCTTGAGCTCCCAGGGCCATCCTGGGGCAGGGGCTGTGCCAGGCACCAACGTGGCTTGTCCCCCAAGGTGGCCCACCTGGGGTGCTGGCTGCTGACTCCTGGCACATTGCCTCGCAGGTACAATGCCGGGAGTACTACGACCGCCTGCCCGAGCTGAAGCAGGCCGTGGACCAGATCAGCAGTGGCTTTTTTTCTCCCAAGGAGCCAGACTGCTTCAGGGACATCGTGAACATGCTGATGCACCATGACAGGTGGGACTGACTGCGTCCTGGCTGGCCGGCTGGGAGGGAGGGAGGGAGGGTCCTCTTTCTGGGTTGGATTTTCCACCTTGTTGGAGAGCGAAACCCATGCTTTCAGGACATCTTCACTGTGCCCATGAGACCTTACTGGGCAGAGCCTTAGACCCCAGCTGGGAGTGTGTGATGGCCTGTGGCAATGCCAGGGGGCCCTGGGCAGCAAGACACAGCAGCAGAGTCCAGCCCCCAGGCCTTGTGGACCAATGTGCTGAGCAGGAGGGGGTGTCATCTGGTGGTTGGAAGTCCCAGGGGCAGCCATGTCCCAGGAGGCCAGTAGAGGGAGCATGGGCCCAGAACTCCCTGGGGTGGGGTAGGGGGCGCACAAGGGCTGTGGAACCCGGGCAGGTGTCAGTGCCAGTGACAGGCAGTGGTGAAAATGGATTTCACTTGCAATGATGAAACATTATAATGTAGTTAGCGTTTTATTTCGGTGAAGTTAGCACATGATACGGTTTATGTAAGGTTTGCAGCACAGGGCAGTTCTTTACCCTGCCCGCACAAGTTGAGTCTGGCGAGGGCTGGGAATTCACCTGTCCTCCCCTTTCAGCTGCCTTTGGGTTAGTTTTGTCTGCTGCTCTTTAATGACTGTGTCACCTATTGGCTTCAGTCACACCGGCTCTGACCACATGCTGGGATCCGGGCTGGAACCTGGGTCCTGCTGAGGTCTGTGATAAAGGAAGTGCTTTTAAAATTGTGAACTCTGCATTTCGTGAAGTGTGCTTCTGACTCGATAGTGAACAGAAATGCATTTGTAGATTCATAAATCTGGCATTTTTGTTCAGCACATCAGGAACTGCAAGTCAGAATTTCCTGTGTAGGCAAATCCCAGTTAGACTTGAGATAAGACGGCAAATGGAGATGCTGTTCCCCAGCAAGTGCCCCCTGTCCCGAGGAGGTGCTATGGGCTCTCCACTGTCTGCCCAGGAGGCCTCTCCCATGTGCAGCTCTAACTGCCCTGTGTGTGGAAGATGCACTTTAAACGCCAGTTTATTTAAAGGAGTGTTGGGTTCAAATAAGGTTTTCCTGCAATACCGTCCCAGGACATAAGTCCTTGCTCACAGAGAAGCCCTGTGGCCAAATGGGCCCGGTGCAGCCTGGCTCTGACCAGCTGCATGGGCCCCTTCGCTCCAGGCAGGACCAGGTGGATGGTGCCTGGTCTCCTGCCCCAGGACTCTCCCCTCGAGACAGTGTGGGCAGGGCTCCCTGCTGCCCCGGCCCAGCCTCCTTTCTCCCATTCCAGGTTCAAGGTGTTTGCAGACTATGAAGCCTATGTGCAGTGCCAGGCACAGGTGGACCAGCTGTACCGGGTGAGGCTCCTGGGCCCAGAGGCTGGGGGAGCAGCTGGGTGGGTCCGTGTAGACGTGTTGGGTCGGAGTGTTTATTTCCCAAGCTGAGTAGGTTGTTGGCCCAGGCCAGAGGGGTTTGTGTTTCTGATTTGTCATCAGTCGGCTGTGGCTGCCTTTAGGGAAGCTGTCACTGTCACTCCCTCCCTTGAAAAAACAGCTCCTAATGGCCAAGAAAAGAACGTGGGGCCTGGGGCCTGGAAACTGAGTGCCGGGCAGGGCCCTGGGAGGGACCTTCTCTTCCCTTAGTCAGGGCTGGCCTCGAGGAAAGCCTGGCCTGGTGCAAGCTGCAGCTTGCGGCAGCTGTGAGGCTCCCTGGTGGAAGGAGAGTGCCTGGCCATGTCCCCTGGTACTGGATCTGCCTGGGCAGTTTTGTTTTGTTTTTGTTTTGTTTTTTTTTTGAGACAGGGTCTCGCTCTATCACCCAGGCTGGAGTGCAGTAGTGCGATCTCGGCTCACTGCAAACTCCGCCTCCAAGGTTCACGCCTTTCTCTTGCCTCAGCCTCCTGAGTAGCTGGGACTACAGGCGCCCGCCACCACAACCGGCAAATTTTTTGTATTTTTAGTAGAGATGGGGGTTTCACCGTGTTAGCCAGGATGGTCTCGATCTCCTGACCTTGTGATCTGCCCGCCTTGGCCTCCAAAGTGCTGGGATTGCAGGCATGAGCCACTGCACCTGGCCCCTGCCTGGACAGTTCTTACCTGGTGCTATCCCTATCGTCGTCTTGGGGGCCATGCCCTAGCAGGAATTTTCTTTTTTTTTTTTTTTTTGAGAGGGAGTCTCGCTCTGTCGCCCGAGCTGGAGTGCAGTGGCCGGATCTCAACTCACTGCAAACTCCGCCTCCCGGGTTTACGCCATTCTCCTGCCTCAGCCTCCCGAGTAGCTGGGACTACAGGCGCCGCCACCTCGCTCGGCTAGTTTTTTGTATTTTTTAGTAGAGACGGGGTTTCACCGTGTTCGCCAAGATGGTCTCGATCTCCTGACCTCGTGATCCGCCCGTCTCGGCCTCCCAAAGTGCTGGGATGACAGGCGTGAGCCACCGCGCCCGGCCGCCTAGCAGGAATTGTCAAGGCTGGGACCTTCTCTCCAGTTCCTTGCTTCCTGTATCTAGGTATATGGTAGCTTTCCTGGTCTGTGGGGTCCCCTTTTCAACGAACAATTGATTGTAATGTCCTCCTCTTCCAGTGGACAGCCTCAAGGCTCAGAGCTCATTTGGAAACAGTCCTAAAGTTCTGGAATCCCATGCTGTTAGCAGCCCCTAACCCTGTGACACCAGAGACTAATTTCATCTCTTTCCCTGCAGAACCCCAAGGGGTGGACCAAGAAGGTCATCAGGAATATCGCCTGCTCGGGCAAGTTCTCCAGTGACCGGACTATCACGGAGTATGCACGGGAGATCTGGGGTGTGGAGCCCTCCGACCTGCAGATCCCGCCCCCCAACATTCCCCGGGACTAGGCGCACCCTGCCTTGGCGGGACCAGCGGGCTTTTGTTTTCTTGCTGACTTTGCACCTCCTTTTTCCCCCAAGCACTTTGCCAGCCGCTGGTGGTCCCTGCTTTTCTGAGTACCATGTTTCCAGGAGGGGCCGTGGGGGTCAGGGTGGTTTTGAGAGAGCAGGGCAAGGAAGGAATGTGCTAGAAGTGCTCCTAGTTTCTTGTAAAGGAAGCCAGAGTTGACAGTACAAAGGGGAGGTTTGTGCAGAGTCGACAGTACCAGAGTGGGTGGCAGGTGAAGTCGCCTGCTGGGCTCCCCTAGAACTTTGCACGCATCTTGCTATGTATTAGCCGATGTCTTTAGTGTTGAGCCTCTGGATTCTGGGGTCTGGGCCAATGACTGTAGTGAAGCCTGGGGACGTATTACTGCAGCATCTGGGCGGCCAGCCACAGGGAAGGGCCACGCCCCATGTAGCCCCCGTCACCCTGCCCAGCTCTGCCTCCTGGCCATGCTGGGAGGGGCCGGATCCTCCAGGTATCGCCTTCACAGCCCTCTGTCCTCTGTCCTGGCTCTGCACCTGGTATATGGGTCATGGACCCAGATGGGGCTTTCCCTTTGTAGCCATCCTGGGCATTGTGTGGGTGCTGGGAACTCGGGTGACTGAGGGGTACACTGGAGTGGGTGCTTGTGTCTGCTGTCTCAGAGGTCTTGGTCAAGATGAAGTTGGCTGATGTAGCTTAGCTTGGTTTTGCTTATTCAAAAGAGAAAACTACACATGGAAATGAAACTAGTCTTGTTTTAGCAACTGAAAATTGTACTTGGTCACTTTTGTGCTTGGGGAGGCCCATTTTCTGTCTGGCTGGGGGCAGGTCTGTGCCCTCCTTCTGACTCCCGCTGTGTCCTGATGTGCATTTCCTGTTGTACACACAAGAGCCAGGCTCCATTCTCCCTCCCTTTCCACCAGTGCCACAGCCTCATCTGGAAGAAGGACCAGTGGTCCCAGAAGAACCCATTTCTGCTCTGCATGGACAGCAGGCCTGGCACTGGGAAGTGGGGGTGAGCCCCTCACAGCTTTGCCCCTCCCCAAGGCTGCCAGCCTGCCTCCCATTGCCCGAGAGAGAGAGCAGGGAACAGGCTACTGTCCTTCCCTGTGGAACTGCTGAGAAATCTAGCACCTTGCATGCTGGATCTGGGCTGCAGGGAGGCCCTTTTTCACCCTGGCCTCCAGTGCCCACCAGGAGGATCTGCACGTGGTGCACAGCCCACCAGAGCACTACAGCCGTTTATTGAGTGGGGCAAGTGCTGGGCCATGGTCGTGCCCTGATAGCATCTGTCCCAGGCAGTGGCTGTGTGGAGGAGGCCATACTCCCTGAGCTGGTCACTGGGGCCACCACCCTGACCACCACTGTGCCCCTCATTGTTACTGACTTGTGAGATAAACTGATGAAACCTTTGTGGCTGTGGTTGGCTGATGTGGGGTCTGTGTTTCACTAACTGCAGGTGGTATTGTGAGGCTGTGGGAAGCAGAGAACATAGGCCTGAGGCCCAGGGTGGTGCCAGTGCAGCGATGAGACCTGCAAGTGGGCTGCAGGTTCTCCCTCTGAAACTAGAGCTGGGGCTGAATTATACCCCATCATTCTGGCATTGAGGGCAGAAAAGTTTGCATCTCCACGAGGTGTGGGACCGGGGGCCATGTGTGCCTGAACAGCTAGCTTTTTTTTTTTTGAGATGGAGTTTTGCTTTTGTTGCCCAGGCTGGAGTGCAGTGGTGTGGTCTTGGCTCACTGCAACCTCCACCTCCTGGGTTCAAGCAATTCTGCCTCAGCCTCCTGAGTAGCTGGGATTACAGGCGCCCACCACCACACCTGGGTAATTTTTGTATTTTTAGTTTCGCCATGTTTGCCAGGCTGGTCTCAAACTCCTGACCTCGGGTGATCCACCCACCTCAGCCTCCCGAAGTGCTGGGATTACAGTTGTGAACCACTGTTCCTGGCCAAGCTAGCTATTTTCTTAAAATCCTATCAAATCCAGCCGTTACTAAACATGCTATCTGGGGATAAGAAACACTGGCCTTTCTGGTGTGACTTGTGCTGGCCCCTTTGCACCTGCGGCTTTTGTTTCCCACTCCTGGCCCTGGGGACCAAAACATCCCCCTCAATTGTACAGTTGCAGATGAAGAAATCGGGAGAAACGAGCCTAGGGCTCAGTGCTACCCTGAAGACCCAAAAAACTGGGATGCCAGAGTGCCGTGGGCATCCTTGGCCCGAGACCTGCTCGTGCAGGGCTTGCTGCTGCCAGGTTGTCCTCATCCCCACACCCACCATGCACCTGGGTGGGCGGCACCAAGATGGTGCCCTGGGAGTCTGCCTCCCCAGGTCTGTGGGGTTCTCTCCCAGGGATTAGTTGCTTGGACAACGGAGCTCAGCAGCCCTGGGTAGGGCACTTGGATGTAATGAGCTGACAGGTGATGGCGGAGCAGCTGCCACACAGTGCACCCATCTCGCTCTGATCTGCATCTGTCAGTTTTGTAAAAAACACTAGCAGCTTGGATGAGTGCAATGGCTCATGCCTGTAATCCCAGCACTTTGACAGACCAAGGCAGGAGGATCGCTCAGGAGTTCGAGACCAGCCTGGGCAATGTGGCAAAACCCCATCTTTACAAAACATACAAGAATTAGCTGGGCATGGTGGCATGTGCCTGTAGTCCCACCTACGTGGGAGGCTGAGGTGGGAGAACTGCTTGAGCCCAGGAGGTGGAAGTTGCTGTGAGCTATGATTATGCCGCTGCACTCCAGCCTGGGCAACAGAGTGAGACTGTCTCAAAAAACAGAAAACACCCACTAGGAGCTTGTATTGTTAGTTTATATCTTGCCGCAGTCCCCCAGCCAAGGATCCAAAGTAGCTTACATGGACAAAAAAATGAGGAAAAGACGAAGGGCAGCCCAGGTAGAGCAGGTTGCCTCTGCTTTGTGGTCAGGAGCCACAGTGCGGGACAAGGCCAGGAGAGCAGCCTCGGGCTCTGTGCTGGAGTCGACCTGCATCCTAAAGAAGGGGCTGCCTGGCTCCCCTAGGGGTTCCTATGGCCTCACAGAGACAGTCTGGGATGCCATGTGGGTTCCCGGCTCAGATGGCCGTGCAGGGAGATCCCAACCCAGGGGCAGGTGGTGTCTCTGGGGCCATGGGTGGGCAGAACAGAAATGACACCCTAATTAAAGACTAGGAGCCAGGGCATACCCTTGCCAGGAAGGCGGCCAGCGTTTTCATGACTGACCTCAGGAGGAATGTCTACTCAGCCGCTCCCCTGTGTAGGAAAAGAGTTCTCTAGATTTGAGAGCCACTGTAGGTAGCTCAGGGTACCCCAGCCAAGAGGGAGTGTAACCGCAAGGACCTCTGGGCTCCCTGGCAGCCCACAGCTGCTGATGCTGGGCCTGCAACCTGGAGAAAGGGGTGGGCAGGCGAACAAAACTTCCTACTCCTTACAAATTTCTGAGCTGCTGGGAATGGAAATTTCATAGCCCGAGGCTGAGTCATGGAGTGGCTCCAAAGCGGCTAGAGGCTGAGCTCTGAGCCTGGCTGGGGCTGTGGGCGGCTCTGGGGCTTTGAGAGTGTGCGGGGCAGGAGGCAACATTGACCCTTCTCGCGCTGCAGAGAGACAAAAGGACCACCACCACAATTTTATTCTTAAATAAAGCTCAATCTAAGGCCAGGTTAGGCGTACAGGTGGGTGAAAGGGGAGGAAGTACAGATCCTGGGCACCTCCACTGTGGGTGAGTGGGCCAGCCCAGAGGAGGCAGGGCAGCCAAGGAAGGCAAGCAGGTACACAGGGCAAGGGGACGATGGAACCACTGGAGTCATTCTGCATGTGCTGGGAAGGGGCAGAAAGAACCTGGACCCCATGTTCTCTGTGGGTGGTGCCGGAAAGCTCAGCATGGTCCTGAGCCCTAAGAGTCCCCTGCCCAGACTCCCCCTGCCCAGCTCAGTACAGCATCAACCAGGCAGTGAAGGCTGCCTGCTGTCAATAAGTCTCCCAACAAGATCTCAGGTTGCGTAGCGGCAAGGAGAGCCACATGCCTGCCACCCACGCTTTCCACACAGAGCCATGCTCAGGCCTCCGTGCACTGCAGGCCTGCAGGGTCCTCCCCACCTGGCATCTGAGTCCTCTCCAGGTGCAAGCTGGGCTCCTGAGCATTGCAGGTGCTGGCCCCCCGGGGCTCCAGGATGCCGGGCTGCTGACTGGAGGAAAATGGGAGGAGGGCAGAGGTCTTCATGTTTCCTTCCCCCAGCCAGGCTCAGTGCTGGTGCTCAGGCTCCGACTTCCCCAGGAATTCCCTAGACCACAGGACAATCAGGAGCCAATCATGTGAGCTCAGATTTGAGCAAAGATACTTCTCCCCAGTCCTCACATTGCTATCTAAGGAAGCAGAGGCTGTGCAGAGAGGAGGCAGCCAAGAGCCCTGTGAGGACTCGCTGTAGCCCAGAGCAGCATTCAGTGAGTTAGGCAGGGCGCAAGCAGCACGGTGCCAAGTCAAAGGCCAACACACAGGCACGGACACAAGGCCTCTGATTCTTGACCCTCAATTTTAGAGCTATTCTCTGGTCTAAATTTTCTATAATCTTCCTTTTATAATAGGGAAAATTATAACCGCAAAGCAAACCCATACTCTTTGAGCCCACTGTCCCCTCAGCAACCCAGGTCCCTGTGCCCAGGAATGGCAGACCGCTAAGGGGACACAGCTTTGCTTCTGGAACTTCCAAAGGCGGCTGGAGAAAAGCAGAAGTTTGCAGTAGAATTACTCATAGGATATACAGCACTGGGAGGCAATTCAGGCCACCAATTTCAGTCCCCTTCTGGGAGAAACTGGCACCTTGACCTACTTTTTGGAGCCGACTGGCACGACACAACAAAAAACCCTATCACCATTAGCAGCAGCTCCTCCATGGGTCCAGTGCTCAGGGTCGAAGTACCACATGCCCTCTTGGGCTCGGAAGCCTTGTCCCCTGCACAGGGAGGGTTAGCATCTTGCCCAAGGCCACACCAGCCAGAAGGTGGGGTGGAGCCTGGGTCCTCTGACAGGCAGGTAGGCGAGTCTGGGCAGCAACCTGCATAGGGCCCAGGGCAGTACAGAGAAGGCTGGGGGTTGGTCCGTTCCACACGCTGCCCGTGTCACTACTGCCAAGGCCTCACCCTCAGGCTTGGGCTCTGCACTAAGGCCCAGGTAGGTACTCATGGCTCTCTGGGCTGGCGCCCATGTCCTGCCAGTGCAGGGCAGTCCGGAGCACAGCATCCCTTCAGGAAGCAGCTGGGGACAAACAGGCTTTTGAGGAGCTGGCCCAGGGGCAGCATGTACATCTGAGAGGTGTGTGGAAGAGATCTGAGGTCTGCGAGCATCTGGGGTGTCTGTGTCTGAGTGCTCTCAAATGTGTGGCCACCTGTGAGCATGTGTGCCCCTCTGTGTGGGTCTGTGTGAGTCTGTACATCCTGTACAACAGGGAGGCGGCTTACCCTGCATGATCATGGGAACAGTCCTGGAGCGGGAGAGAGGCACTCCCTCACACCCCTCTGCCAAGGAAATGGAAGGCTCCCAAATCACTGTGACTCCTGGCCCCGCTGAGGCCCCCCGAGCAGCTTCAGCAGCTGCCACCTGCTGCATGCTTAGATGTGAGCCACTGCTGCCCAGACGAAGGCCCTGGGTGGGAAGAGAATGTCTCACCTCAGTATCCGTGGCAGCTCAGGGCTCTTGTAAATGTATTTGTGCCTGTAGCCAAGGTCTGAATGAAAGGGCACAAACTGAACTTTGAAGTCTCGGAAGCTTCGAGCTGGTGCAGCGATGCTATAGAGCTGGGGAGAGAAAGGGGTCAGAGACTGAGGCAGTGGCCTGGCATGGGGGTCCCAGCCTGAGGAACATCAGCTTGGCAGCCTCCCCTTCAATAGAAACCAGTCCAGAGTCCCACATAACACTGCTTGTTGCCACAGCCAGTCACAACCAGGAGGCCCAGGGGTGGGCTGGCAGGAGCCAGGCCCCAGGCTTGGCTCCTTGGCACACACACCACTCAAGATACTGTCCTCACACCTTCCAGACTGCCCTTCCTCTGGAGCGTGGCTAGGTGGATGGGCCAGACCAGGTGCCTGGGAGGCTCTGATGGCAGGGATGGCACAGTCTTAGGGAGCTGGGACAAAGGGTATGTGCCTCAGGCTTAGCTAAGATGGGCTTGATGTGCCCATCTCAGCCCCCTCCCTCCCATGTCGGCAAGGGTGGGTGGGCCTGAGCTGTACGCTGCTGGGCAGCTCTGCATCCTGCAGAGCTAGAAGTTTCTGTATCCATTTTGACTGTGACCCCTGCAATGGGCTTGGCAGATCCTCATCAAGGGGTTCTTTGCCTTCAGCCCATAACTGATGAGCCCTTCCAGCCGAGTGCCAGGTTGGCCTGGGCTCTGATAACACAGGCAGCCTGCCCTGAGAACCCCTGTGTGAGGACTGGGAACTATCT
Source organism: Trachypithecus francoisi (assembly GCF_009764315.1). Taxonomy (NCBI): domain Eukaryota; kingdom Metazoa; phylum Chordata; class Mammalia; order Primates; family Cercopithecidae; genus Trachypithecus; species Trachypithecus francoisi. The sequence goes on from NW_022681467.1 coordinate 1,438,257, forward strand.
GCTTATTTTTCATAGTTCTTCTTGGAGACAGCATCAGTGGGCCTCTGCCCAACCTTGACACCAGACCTCCCATGTCCTTCCGAAGCAGCCTGGAGGTGACGCAGGGAGGATGAGGTGGCCTCCTGAGCCTGATGTGGCTGGTGCACGGCCCATGATGCAGTATGCAGGGGCTGCCTTCCCGCCTGCCCACTCCCAGCCTGGCCCACCCACACTGGCTGAGTGTGCAAGATGCCAGCTACACCAGAGGCAGAGGCCAGGACCCACCTTTCTGCCAAGCTGGAAGGGCACCACCGGGTCGTCCTCAGCATGCAGGATGAGTAGGGGACAGGAGATGTGCTTCACACTGTGGGAGGGAAAAGGGGCTAGGCCAAGACCAGGAAAGGACAGAGTTGCCCAGACCCTCTGAACGTGGCAGGGATCTGGGTTCAGGGTGTGTTTCACGGAACAGTCCGATTTCTGCTGGATTTCTTTTTACTAGACAACCGAAAGTTAACTCTTCATTGTCTCTATGAACATCTATTCCAGCTAGATGACAGGTGTCAATCACAGCTATATAACTGGCCCCGGGAATGTCTTCTAAAAATTGAAAATGATTATTTTTCCACCATATATATTCTTTAAAAGTCACAAAACAATTATTTTTAAGCTGAATAATTCAGGTGGGCCAAGAAACTTAGTGTAAATGAATGCTACTACGAATCTGCTGGTAAAAAAAGTCAATGTCCTCTAATTTATCTTTGTGTAAGTGACATTTATGGTCACTCCAACTCTGAACATTTAGAAGTGATTTAGGATTTTCAGTAGGTTTGATAGATCCAAATCCTTCAGCAAACCACATAATAAAAGCATGGGCTGCCAGGACCGGCGGAGCCTGGGCTGTCCTGTGTGGCCCTCACTGAGGTGGCACCTGACCCAAGTCTCCTTTATCCCCAACAGGGCTGTGTGCTCCATGAGGGCAGCGCTGGCACACTCCTGGCACCTGGAGCAGGACCTGGTGGGGAGCCCCCTCCCTGTCTCTGCTGCTGGCAGGAGGCACACACTCTTGCTTCCCAGTAAGGCTTTTCTGATGTGCGAAAATGATGAGGCTCTGGTCAGAGCCTCCCTCTGACCAGAGGCTCTGAAGGAAGCGGCAGTACTTGGGATTTCCCGGCCCACGGCCCACCTGAGCTCAGGAAAGCCCCTCCGGCCCTCAGAGCTGTGCCCCTGACTTCCAGTGAGCTGAGGCTGGGGGTCTCACCCAGGGTCAAACTTGCTTTGTTTTATTTTTTTTGAGACAAGTCTTGCTCTTTCGCCAGGCTGGAGTGCAGTGGTGCAATCTCAGCTCACTGCAACCTCTGCCTCGTGCTTCAGCCCCCCGAGTAACTGGGACTAAAGGTGTGCACCATCACGCCCGGCTAATTGTTTTGTATTTTAGTAGAGACAGGGATTCACCATATTGGCCAGGATGGTCTCAAACTCCTGACCTTGTGATCTGCCTGCCTCAGCCTCCCAAAATGTTGGGATTACAGTGGTGAGCCACCACACCCAGCCGAAACCTTGTTTTTTAAGAAGGAATCCAGTTCATTCAGATAATTCTTTTTCTTTTCTTTTCTTTTTTTTTTTTTTTTTTGAGACGGAGTTTCGCTCTTGTTGCCCAGGCTGGAGTGCAATGGCATGATCTTGGCTCACTGCAACCTCTGCCTCCCGGGTTCAAGCGATTCTCCTGCCTCAGCCTCCCAAGTAGCCGGGATTACAGGCATGCACCACCACGCCCAACTAATTTTGTATTTTCAGTTGAGCTGGGGTTCACCATGTTAGGGTGATCTCGAACTCCTGACCTCAGGTGATCCACCTGTGTCAGCCTCTCAAAGTGCTGGGATTACAGGCGTGAGCCACCGCACTCAGCCTGGATAATTCTTTTTCAAGTTCCAAAACAGTAATATTTACAAACAAGCACAGTTTGTTGCTTAAAATATTTGCTGAACTTTTTTCTATTTTTATTTTTAGAACCAAAACATACTTGAGGGGAAAAAATACTCCATTTTTTTTTCCATATTCTGTTTCAAATTAAATTAAATATTTATAGGGTGTTTTACTTTCCCTCTTTTTTCTTTGAGACAGAGTCTCGCTCTGTGGCCCAGGCTGAAGTGCAGTGGCGCCATCTCGGCTCACTGCAACCTCCACCTCCCGGGTTCAAGTGATTCTCCTGCCTCAGCCTCCTGATTAGCTGGGATTACAGGTGCAAGACACCACACCCGGCTAATTTTTGTATTTTTAGTAGAGACAGGGTTTCACTGTGTTAGCCAGGATGGTCTCGATCTCCTGACCTTGTGATCCACTCACCTCAGCCTCCCAAAGTGCTGGGATTACAGGCGTAAGCCACCGTGCCCAGCCTACTTTCCCTCTTTTTTAAAGAAATCAAAATCCATGATATAAAAATGTCACAGAGACAATGTCAATACAATCTGAAAAAGGTTTAAAAAAAGAACCCTTAATTAGAATAGTTAACTTTTGGTTTACCTAATAGATTTTTTTTTTTTTTTTTTTGAGACGGAGTCTCGCTCTGTCGCCCAGGCTGGAGTGCAGTGGCTGGATCTCAGCTCACTGCAAGCTCTGCCTCCCGGGTTTATGCCATTTTCCTGCCTCAGCCTCCCGAGTAGCTGTGACTACAGGCGCCGCCACCTCGCCCAGCTAGTTTTTTGTATTTTTTTAGTAGAGACGGGGTTTCACCATGTTAGCCAGGATGGTCTCGATCTCCTGACCTCGTGATCCGCCCGTCTCGGCCTCCCAAAGTGCTGGGATTACAGGCTTGAGCCACCGCGCCCGGCCTACCTAATAGATTTTTAACAATAAACTTTGTAATATTTTTCTATAACCAAACACAAATCAAATGGCTGAGGCAAAGTCACTTTCTGAATAAGTTAGTTATCAGCCGGGCACAGTGGCTCACGCCTGTAATCCCAGCACTTTGGGAGGCCAAGGCAGGAGATCACCTGAGATCAGGAGTTCGAGATCAGCCTGGCCAACATGGTGAAACCCTGTCTCTACAAAAATACAAAAAATTTGTGGGGCATGATGGTGGGTGCCTGTAATCCCAGCTACTCGGGAGGGAGAATCACTTGAATCTGGGAGGCAGAGATTGCAGTGAGCCGAGATCACGCCATTGCACTACAGTCTGGGTGACACAGCAAGACTCTGTCAAGAAAGAAAAGGAAGGGAGGGAGGGAGGGAGGGAGGGAGGGAGGGAGGGAAGAAGGAAGGAAGGAAGGGAGGGAGGAGGAAGGAAGGAAGGGGGAGAGGGAGAGGGAGGGGAGAGGGAGAGGGAGAGGGAGAGGGAGAGGGAGGGGAGAGGGAGAGGGAGAGGGAGAGGGAGAGGGAGAGGGAGAGGGAGAGGGAGAGGGAAGAAAAGAAAGAAAGAAAGACGAACCAGTTAATATCACTGTTTTAATATGTGTTTTGACTATCACAAACCATTTTGAAATAAAACAACCGGGGCCGGGCGCGGCGGCTCACCCCTGTAATCCCAGCACTTTGGGAGGCCGAGGCAGGCGGATTACCAGGTCAGGAGATCGAGACCATCCTGGCTAACACGGTGAAACCCTGTCTCTACTAAAAATACAAAAAAAAATTAGCCGGGCGTGGTGGCGGGCGCCTGTAGTCCCAGTTTCTCGGGAGGCTGAGGCAGGAGAATAGCGTGAACCTGGGAGGCAGCAGAGCTTGCAGTCAGCGGATTGCGCCACTGCACTCCAGCCTGGGTGACAGAGCAAGACTCTATCTCAAAAAAAAAAAAAAAAAAAAAAAAAAAAACTATACGGACAAAAACTATGTATTATTTTAATATTGCTTTACTTCTATGATCTTTTCAGATTTCTTATTTCTTTCTCTGTCAGCCAGGCTGGCGTACAGTGGTGCAATCACGGTTCTCTGCAGCCTTGACATCCCCAGGCTCAGGTGATCCTCCTAACTCAGCCTCCCATGTAGCTGGGACCACAGGTACATGATGCCACCATACCTGGCCAATTTTTGGATTTTTTGTAGAGACAGGGTCCTGCTATTTTGCCCAGGCTGGTCTCAAACTCCTAGGCTCAAGCAATCTGCCTTCCTCAGCTTCAAAAAGTGCTGGGATTACAGGTATGAACCACAGTCCCTGGCAGGCTTTCCCTTTTTAAACCTGTTTGCTAGAGAACGACCCTAAATACTCTGAATTCCATCCTATTTGATTACTGTGACTAAAGAGGCTCATCCAAGGGTTCTCAGTTTTTCTAAATAGGAAAATTAGTTCCTATCCCATAGTACTCACTTTTCGTCATTTGCAAATTTAATTCCACTGCTTGTAATAGGATCAAGGAAGAACCAGTCAAACCCAGGGAAATATCGGTATATCTGGAGACAAGATGGAAACCATTTTCAGAAGTGTTGGTTAAGATATCCAGGCAAAGGTCAAGGGTGCAGACAGTTTAAGTTCAGGAATCTACAAGGCGTTGCCCATAACTACCCTACCTAAGGGAGCAGGGGTGACATTGCCAAGGGGCCATCAGAGCTGTGCCCTGGCACCTTCTGCCCTGGCCGTGTCCTGGCTTTGCTGCTAGGGACAGAAGAATCACCTGACAGGCCCCACAGACTGGCATGGCAGGGGCTGCGCTGCAAATGGTGTTCCCGCACCTCCCAGCCAGGCCGGAATCCTGCCCAGAAACCAATCTTCCCGCAGACACCAGGGCCGCCACCCCTGAGAAAATGGGGTCTATGGACAGTTTCCTCACACAATTTAAGAAAAGCAGCACCAAAAAGTAAGATAAGATAAAAGGCTCTTCTGGTCGGTAACAGAACAGCATGAGGCCACGATGGGCTGACACAGGCCCAAGAATCCATGGCCAGTGGGGAGCACGAGGATCACAAACCAGAGTGAGAAGGAGGGGAAAATAACTGGCTAGGTTTTAAGAGAAGGTCCAAGGTTCCATTCCCAGCTGGGGAGGGCACAGGTTAGGTAGGGCCTGGCTTACCCAGAATTCCCACTGGGGTTCACCCAGGCCTTTCCCCAAGATACAACTGGGAGGCCAGACTCCCTGGTCCACAGAGGTCAGCCCCCCAAGCACTATCCTCATACACAGAGAGGGGGGCACCCCCGGCTCCACTCCTGAGCGGGAAGGCAGGGCTGTCAATATAATGCAGTCAATGACACCACATGGACCCGGCCTCCACTGGGTCTCGCTGCCCTCACATGACCCAACTATGACCTGTCATTTCACCTGGCTACAGGTTATAAACTTCTCAGGCAGTTCTGTGGCCAAAACTAGTATTAATTTTTAATGAAATCTGTATTCATTAGCACATTTAAATAATTTTTAATCATCATAACCTATCCTATAATTAGTTATTTCTACAATTATCTTAATAATGAGTTATTTCTATAATTATCAATAATGAGAAGTCAATTTTTAATAAAATATGTACTTGCCACTGAAAATGGATGGCTCTTAGCTTCTTCACGGATATTAGTGAATGGAGATTCCAATATAAGGGCATCTGGAGGCGTCTCTAGATAAACAAACAGGGAACTGAGAGGTGGGCAGGAAGCCAGTGACATACACCTGCCCTGTGGGGCTCTGAGGGGCTCCCAGAAAGCACAGGGAGACCACAGGGCCTCCCCCGAGGCATCCACCTTGGCACGCCTCAGATAGCTCCAGGGTCACCCGCGGCGCGCCGGAGATGGCTCCGGTCACTCCTAAAAAGCAGACTTGCTGATGCAGCCTCTCTGGGGCCAGGCCTGTGGGAGGCTCCCAGCTTCTCAGGTGTATCATGGGAAGGGCGGCCTGGTCAGCCCCGGGCCCCCCAGAATGCCCAGCTCATGCTGCTCCGTGAGGATGCTGAGCACTTGCAGCAGGGCCGGGACTGGGGAGCACCCTGAATGCTCACGGCCACGGATGGGGCCCAACAAGGCACTCACCTCGCTCACAGAGACGCCGCACCAGATTTGTCGCCACACTAGGAAAAAAGAAAAACAGCTTAGTTGAGTTATGATAAAATTGTTTGAGATGATATGGGCCTTAAGCTGGAAAGTGCTCAGAGGAGCCATGGGGTCTGTGGAGCTACTGGAGTTTGAGGACAGAGTGGGGGAAATGGAGATCCCTCTAGCACTGGGGGTGACCTGACTGCCCTACCACAGGTGACCCCTGCAATGAGGGTTGTACCCACAGCCAGTCTCCTTGTCCCCAAGGTGTGTCCTGCTGCCTCTCACTGCCCATGCCCTCCCATTGGCACGGCCGCCTGTCGGGTGGGGGTAGCCAGCATCTGGCTGCACCTCTCCTGGAGCCCACCACACCCAGGGCCTCTCGCCATCCCAGGACCACACCTGGCAGACCATGCAAACGGACAAAAGGATGGCCAGTGCCCCCCACCCACTCCTCTCCTGGATGCTTCCCAGCCTGCAAGAGGCCATTCAGGCGCTGGGAGAAAGGGCTGCCCTGAAGGGAAAGGCAGCAGAAAGGGAATGGCAGTGAAGGTCTGGGGACAGGGGCCGAGAGCAACGGTTCCCGCAGAGACTGTGGACCTCGCATCAGCAGAGATGACTCAGGCTGCCCACAAAGGGTGTGAGGAAGTACCTCCTGTCCAGGCCTATGTGAGAAGCAAACCACCCACTGTGCCCTCCCCCAGCTCTGAAGACGCGTCTTCCTCAGGGCCAAGTCTCCCTGCGGAGACGCCTCAACCTCCACGGCCTATGTCTGTCCTGAACTACTTTCTGGACGAGGAGCTCAAATCCTTTGGAGTATCTTTGGAACTTCCCCTCCTGCCTCTGCCATGGGGACGGGAGCAAGGCTGGTTGGGACTAATGGTGCCACAGGGTTTTCAGGGATAGCGGGCTCTCTAGATCCAGGCATGGGAGTCATCAGGAATACTGGCTCCCACTAAAGGCTGCCTCCTGCTGGGGTCCCTTACCCAGTGCCCAGAGAGTGGCCCCAGATGTACACAGGGTTGTCACCACTTCTTGCTTTGATCCAGTCAAAAACGTGGAGTGCGTCATAGGTCATGCCCCGCTCAGATGGCGTTCCCACCGAATCACCCCAACCTGGGAGGGAGAAACGGCAGGACGGAGAGATCAAAGGTAGTTCACAAAACCTGGACAAACATACCTCCCCAGGGGAGCCCAGGGTCAGGAGGGGACAGGGAAGGGCCCGCTCAGCCCGCCTTCCAGAGTCCATAGACCCACCCAGGCCACTGGGCAGAGCAAGCAGTGGAGAGAACGGGCACACCCCCACATCCCCACCAGCCCTGGGGAAGGCAGCCCAGCAGCAACCCTGCCCTGCCCCTGCTGACTGCACAAACCAGACGTCCCCTCACAGGGTCACTAAGTTGGTGAGCTACAAATTTGAATGGCAACTAACAACAAGCTGAGTCAACAGATCACACAGCTTCAGAGCTGGCACCAGCATCCTCAGGCCAGGGCTGCGGCTTGCCTCACCCTCTTGTGCAGGGGGGTGAGCTCACCTTCTCCCTCTCTCTTTCTTAACAGACAGGCTAGTGAGGTCTGAGGCAGTGGAAGCCTTTGCCACCACCATCCTCAGCTCTACACTTCTCCCCCCAACCCCAGCAGCATCCATGTGTCCCACTCCGAGCCCCGACGAGCATCAGTGCAGCTGGTGTGGTCAGATGAGCAGCCCCCGGGCCGCTGGCTGGACACCAACCTCCTTAAGGCCGAAGGCTTGGTCAGGGGCAGGATGGGAGTGGAGTCCGGATGCTCCCAGAACAGGGAGGGCATGTCTGGGTGCAAGGCAACTCTGACCCAGGAAGGGGAAAGGGGCTATTTTCCCTTAGGGTCTAATTAGCATCTTGTTTGCGTAACGGAAAACACTACCATCTCTGCCCCCAAAATTACAACCTCCCAAGGGTCCCCCCCAAGTCTCCAGCAAAGATGAAGTGCAATTATCTTTCCAGCAGCCCAGCAGTGAGTCATCATCAGATGATCTGAAAGCACCACAAAGGTCAGAAAGAGCAGGTTGTGCAGTGTAAGCAAACCCCCCAGTTAGTGCAGGACTTGCTGTTTCCCGACTCAGACACTAGAGGAGGGAGGAGGCTGTGCAGAGGGCCAGGGCTAGGCTGGGAGGCAGGGGTATGGGGACATGAGACAGAAAGAGAAGAACAGAGATAGGGACAGGAGACAGAGACAGACAGGAAGACTGAGAGACAGGGACAGAGAGGCACAGAGACAGGCAAGAAGACTAACAGGGATAGAGAGACAGGCACAGAGACGGGGACAGGAGGCAGAGGGATGTAGACAAAGAGGTAGATGTAATGAGAGAGACAGAGGGACAGTTGGAGACGGAGCTGGCAGTCTTGGTGCCAATTAGAAACGTGGAGACTCCACGAGAACTGAAACAGAAAGTGCTGCGTGGGATTTCATTTCCTGACAGAAGTGCGGGGAGATGAATGCAAAGAAACCACCCCTTCTCCCTCTCCTAAGGTCTCTAGCATGCAGCAGAAGAGAACCCGTGTCAGCACGGAGAGAAGGAGAGGGCACACCACTTCCCGCTCCTCATTCTGGAGTTTCTCCCAGCCCACAACTGTCATCCTGATGGAACTTTCTTCCCTGTGGGTGGCAGGCAGCATGGCGGCCCCCACAAGTGTCCACGACCCTGGCACTTGTGAATGTGTTGGGTCACATGGCTGGGGAATGAAGGGCATGGAAGGAATGAAAGCTCTAACTGCTGGCCTTGAGAAGGGGGTGATCCCGGACAAGCTGGGTGGGCCCAAAATAACCACAAGGGTCCTCATCAGAGAAAAAGGGAGGAGTCAGGGTCAGAGCCAGAAGACCTGGGATTCAATCACGGAAGAGGTGTGAGCCAAGGAACACAGGCGGCTGGAAAGGGCAGCCAGGCATTCTCCCTGAGAGCCTTGCTCCCACCCTGATTCCAGCCTGGGGGCTGCAGATTCTGAATTTCTGACCTCCAGAACTGCAAGACGCTACACGTGTGCTGGTTTAAAGCACTGTTTGTGCTAACATGTTACAGCAGCAAGAGAGAATTAACACAACCCCCATATCCGGGTGACAGCCTCTCTCCTTTGTCCCCCTCATATCTCCTCTTGGTCTGAGGATAGAGACACCGCCTGCCCCCCTGGAAGGTGAAGGCAGCCAGCCACGCTGCCATCAACTCTTTGATCTCTCCAACTGAGGACTACATGGTGGAATACACTTTTTGAAATTTTTGAGACAGGCTCTCGCTCTGTCACCCAGGCTGGAGCGCAGTGGCATGATCTTGGCTCACTGCAACCTCCGCCTCCTGGGCTCAAGCTTTCCTCCCACCTCAGCCTCCCGAGTAGCTGGGATTACAGGCGCCTGCCACCACGCTCAGCTACTTTTTTGTATTTTTAGTAGAGGTAGAGTTTTGCCATGTTGCCCAGGCTGATCTCAAACTCCTGGTTTCAAGCAATCCGCCCGCCTCAGCCTCCCAAAGTGCTGGGATTACAGGCGTGAGCCACCATGCCCAGCCAGACTACACTTTAAAACAGTCTCTCAGCCAGGCACAGTGGCTCACTCACACTTGTAATTCCAACACTTTGGGAGGCCAACGTGGGCAGACTGACTGAACCCAGTAGTTCGAGACCAGACTGGGCAACATGGCGAAACCCTCTCTTAAAAAAAATAAAACAACATTAGCCAGGTGTAGTGGTGAGTGCCTGTGGTCCCAACTACTAGGGAGGCTGAGTTGGGAAGATCACTTGAACCTGGGAAGCAGAGGTTGCAGTGAGCGGAGATCACACCGCTGCACTCCAGCTGGGTGACAGAGTGAGACCCTGTCTCAAAGCAAAACCAAAACCAAAACCAAAACAAACCAGTTGTTCACTGTTAACACCAAGTTATTTCTGTTGCCCATTAAGCCATAGTGTCCTTGGTATATATCAAACTGTGGATTCTTGATATGTTCAGTGGCAAGCCCCGGTTCATTCAAAAAAGCAGAAATGCTGAGGTGCAGAAGAATCTATCTTCTCTCTTAACAGTTCTTCTTTTTTTGACATGGACTCTTGCTCTGTCGCCAAGACTGGAGCGCAGTGGTGCAATCTTGGCTCACTGCAAGCTCCGCTTCCCAGGTTCAAGCGCTTCTCCTGCCTCAGCCTCCCCAATAGCTGGGACTACAGGTGCGAGCCACCATGCCCAGTTGATTTTTGTATTTTCAGTAGAGATGGGGTTTCATCATGTTGGCCAGGCTGGTCAAAAACTCCTGACCTCAAGTGATCCTCCTGCCTCAGCCTCTCGAAGTGCTGGGATTACAGGTGTGACCCACCGTGCTCAGCCTTTCTTAACAGTTCTTACTGTCTTCATAACTTTAACAAGACAAGCTTTGATGAGCATAAACCGTGTCTGACGTCCAGCTGCAGAGACAGTCTGAGTCCAAAAAAGACAGGATCTTCTAATTTAAAATGTTGCAGGTTGGGTGCAGTGACTCACGCCTGTAATCCCAACACTCTGGAAGGCTGAGGCAGGAGGATCGTTTGAGGCCAGGAGTCTGAGACTAGCCTAGGCAACATAGCAATACCCCATTTCTACTAAAAAAAAAAAAAAAGTAGCGCGTGTGGTGTCGCATTCCCATAGTCCCAGCTACTTGAAAGGCTAAGGCAGAAGGATCCCTTGAGCAAAGGAGTTCAAGGCTGCAGAGAGCTATGATCATGCTACTGCACTCCAGGTTGGGTGACAAAGTGAGAGCCTATCTCAAAAAAAAAAAAAAAAAAAAAAGTTGCTGACAGGGCATCTGCTGGGGGCTCCAGGTGCTGAGTCACCTCCCCTACCAGAAGGGGCTCTCCCAGCAGCTCCATCAGGGGCTTTGTCAGGACCCAGGACACCATCACAGCACAGCCAAAGCAGGTGCTGGCCTTGCTCCGAGCCTCTTCAAGTGAGGCCTGCCCATGGGATACTGCCAGCAAGCAGTGGAAATGTGCTCAGATGCTCTTGCAAAAGAAATCTCACCTCTGTAGTCAAAGGTGACCACATGGTAACCAAGGGAACTCAGCACCTGTAAAGAGAAAAATAAACATCTTTGACAACAAATCCAAGCGTCTGTGTTGAGGGTAGCTTGCCGCTTACTAAACTCATCCGACTTTCCCTCCCGTGCCTTGTGCATAGTGGCAGCTTCATAAAGACTGTGACATGCTGCCTGACTCCCGGCTGGGTTTTATGAAACCCAGATGCCAACTGCTGCTTCTGGACCTGTTGACATCCCTGCCTGGGAGAATAGGAAGGCTCTCCCTTCTTGCTGCTTAGACGCTAGGGAAGGATCCCCCTTCCTCCTGCTTAGAATTAGAGGGCCAGGTGCAGACTCCCGCAGGTCCCAGGTCCCAGGCCACAGCTCCACGCGTGCTGCAGGGCAGCCTCTGGGGGGGCCTCCTCCGGGGACAGACAGCTCTCGGTGCTGCAGTGTGATGGCAGACCCCCAGGAGGAGGGCTATACTGTGTAGAGACCCCATCTGAGGACCTTGCTGCAACCCAGTATTTCTTGGATTTTAAGCTCTTGTCAATTTTTTTGTTACTTTTTTTTCAATCCCTACAGACTAGCTGACCTCTCTCATTTAGATCACTACTCAACGCTCCTGTGCCCTTGCTGGGGTGTGCCCAGAGCAACAGGGGAGGCTGCCGCACCATCACGTCACCCAGAATCACAGCTCCCCTCTTCAGGGAGGGAGTTGGGTGCTTCCCCAGGGCAGCCTGCACTTCCCTGCCAGCTCCTAGCCACCGCAGAGTCTATACCCAGAGCCAACCTGCTCCAGCCCTGTTGACCTCAGTAGGGTGAATCATTTCTTTTAACAGAAACCTAAAGAAAGAACCAATCACTTCTCAAACTCTCCCCACCTTTCCTGACTTAATGCAATTTACTCCAGGGGTAAAATCCTCCAATAGCTCAGAGCTGAGTGTGCCCCTACCTCTGTCTGTGCCCCTGCCTCTGTCTGTATCCCCTTCTGTCCTGTGGGCCAGTGCAGATGGCCCTCTGAAGGGAGGAGAATGAGGCTGTTCCAAGAGTAGCTCTTCGGCTCCAAGACCCAGATAACCAGATGAAGAACAAAATCAAGCAGCCAAGCACAAGTGAAGGTCTGCACGCCCTGTCCTAGACACCCCCTGGACGTGGGGAGATCTGTGGGTGCTCCCACTGTGTGCCTGAAAGCTGATTCAAATCCCGCCTGCACCCCCTGCTGGGGTGAGCCTGCGATCTGGCAGTCAGTGTAGCACCTGGGGCACCTGGTTTCTCTTTTCTTTTTTTATTTTTTTTGAGACGGAGTCTCGCTCTGTCACCCAGGCTGGAGTGCAGTGGTGCCATCTTGGCTCACTGCAACCTCCGCCTCCCTGGTTCAAGCAATTCTCTGCCTCAACCTCCTGAATAGCTGGGATTACAGACGCCTGCCACCACACCTGGCTAATTTTTTTTGTATTTTTAGTAGAGATTGGGTTTCACCATCTTGGCCAGGCTGATCTTGAACTCCTGACCTTGTGATCCACCCACCTTGGCCTCCCAAAGTGCTGAGATTACAGACATGAGCCACTGCGCCCGGCCCTCTCTTTTCATTTTATACACAAGTAATGTAACATTGAAAAACAATTTCCAATGCCATTTATGTAGTCTGCCAATATCTGCACTTGGTCTACCAAGCCCATACATTCTGATTTTGGGGCCCAGGCCTAGAGGCAGTGTGATGGGCAGTCACAGCAGAGGTAGCTAAGGCCCTACCTTCCAGCACACCCATCCAAAGGCAGTGTTAAAAAGGCCAACAAAAGGTCAGACATGGTGGCTCACACCTGTCATCCCAATACTTCGGGAGGCCAAGGTGGGAGGCCCAGGAGTTCCAGACCAGCCTGGGCAACACAGGGAGACCTCATTTCTATAAAAAAACAACAAAAGTTAGCTGGGTGTGGTGGTGGCATGCACCTGTAGTTTTAGGAGGCTGAAGTGGGAGGATAGTTTGAGCCCAGGAGGTCGAGGCTGCAGTGAGCTGTGACCGTGCCACTGCGCTCCAGCCTGGGCAACAGAGTAGGAGGACTCTGTCAACACACAGAAACAGCCCAGCAATAGTTAACTCTCAAGCTGTGAGTCTGGTGACTCCCTTCACTTCCTGCCCTGGAAAGAACAGCCCAGGGAACAGGTGTGGGTGCCACCTGCACTCACCTTGTAAAGCTCCACGCGGTGGTCACCTCCTCTGGAGAAGGAAACAGGACATGGTGTGAGCACATCTTCTCAGAGTCGGGCCCCAGGTCAACTTGTCCTCCGTACCCCAAACCAGGGAGAGGCCAAGGAAAGAGGGCAACCTCCTCCTTGGGTCCCCCTAAGTGGCCCCACACTCGCCTCTGGCAGTGCTGTGCCAAGGGGGAGATAGTCTTAGCACTCTGGGGAGATTTCTTAATGACTGCTTTTATTTTTCAGTAGGTAATGCACACCTATAGTCCCAAACTAGAAAGATACTAAAGGAAACACAGCAAGCCCTCATCTACCATACCCCAGCCCCTCCCAGCTTCCCCGTGCCAGGGACACCCTGTGTGGACAGAGGCTGTGCTCCAACAGGGCCTGTGTGGACACCTCCTGCCCTCACTTCTTGCTCCACACGTCTCAGCCAACCTTCAGAACTCTGCTTAGCTGCGCTGCCCTGGCCTCTTGTGGTCATCTCGGCTGTTTCCCATCTGGCACTAACTAAATGTTTCCCATTTGCTGTCACGGCCACCCTGCCTTACAGCCCTTCACATGTGTGTGCTCCACGCATGGGATATGCTCCTAGAATCTCCTCAGGGAGACCCTAAAGTGCAGGAATGGCTGCCTCCTGGCCCTCACAGTCAACTACAGCTTCATCATGCATGTCGCTACGGAGACTAAGTGGGCTTGGCACACACACCCCCATTTGTACTTCCTTGTCTGAGGCCTGTCTAGGCTCCCTTCCCGCTTTCTTTCCAGTTGTTGGCCAGCTGTTAACCTGGACCGACCCCACAGCAGGGACATGGGCCAACTGGGAGGGGGGCGGGTCCACACTCTCCACACTCCCTAGCTGTGCTCCTCCTTCCTCAGGAGCGGTTTCACCATTTCAGGTATGGGGGCAGGAGTGTTGCTGGTGGGAGACCAGGATGAGATGAAGGAGGAAGCCAATAAAGTGCAGAAACAAAAATATAAAGGGTGGCTCATGCCTGGAATCCCAGCACTTTGGGAGGCCGAGGTGGGCGGATCACTTAAGCTCAGGAGTTTGAGACCAGCCTGGTCAAACGGTAAAACCCGTCTCTACTAAAAATACAAAAATTAGCTGGGCGTGGTGGTGGATGCCTGTAATCCCAGCTACTCAGGAGGCTGAGGCAGAAGAGTCACTTGAACCCAGGAGGCTGAGGTTGCAGTGAGCCAGGATTGCACCACTGCACTCCAGCCTGGGCGACAGAGTGAGACTCTGTCTCAAAAATTAAAATAAAAAATAAAGGAAGAAGTTTCAAGACAAGGAGGAAACACTGCAAAATATTTTCAGTGATCACTGTAAGAGTTCATAGTAGCTCTTTCCTAAGTTTCTAAAATTTCCTACATTAAGCAAAAAAGTAACAGTTGCTGGGAATCCAGGGGGTCTGGACCTCAGGCAGATCTGTGTGGTAGATCCCGCAGACCAGCGAAACCCCACTGGGATGCACAGGACAAAGACAGCAGGCAACATGGGGGTGGTGAGGCCTGCAGCCAGGCACTCTCTGCAGGAGTGGGAGGGGGCAGCAAACCTTGAAAGTCACAGCATCACTTTCTAACCTAAAGTTACAGGCAGGTTCTTTTTTTTTTTAACCATGTGATGGGCACTGCAGAACTGAACCTTATTCACAGCCAACCACAGTTCTCTCATTTATAAAAAGATGCTGCAAGAGCTGTTTGTAGCCGCTTGCTCTTTGAAAAGCAGAAGAGAAACTCGCTGCAGCTTGTCCCAGACAAAGAAGAAAGGAAACTGTGCAGCACATGCACGATTCAGTAGCTAGACACGCCGTCCCTGGCACAGAAACCGCCTTATGCACCATGCCGCTGGGCTCTTTCAGCAATGCCCTCTGCAGGGCTCCACCATGCAGACACCCACCTAGGCCTGCTTTCGCCTCCAGAAGGGCCCAGCACGGCTCTCCTTGCTGGCTCTGCCTATAAAATGTTTGCCCCCAGCCCTGACACACCCTGGTGCCACAGTGGACCTTGGCCCTGGCCCTGCAGCAGCCCCGTCTCCGTGCTGGGTCTGCCTCTGCGCTGGCTCCTGGCTGCCTCTCTCACACACGAAGACCTTGGTGGTTTTCAAACAATGCTTTGTTCAGAAAATGTATCCCCCTCTACACCCACCCTGGGCTCTCCCACAGAGGCTCTTCTGAACAGCAGTCACATGGTGTGGAAGGAGCACCCTTTAAGGCAGGGAGGCCAACTCCAGGGCAGCCAGTGGAAAGGACAAGCCATTAGGCCCACTCAGGAAAAGCATCTGAGATAGCATTGGGCAGGGCTGATCAAACAAAGCGCATGTACTTCACCAACAGCCCATTAGTGAGCGGAGAGCCCACACTGTAGGGCGGCCTGCAAGGACCCCAGCACCTGGTACATTCAGCCTCTCCCTCCTGCCCCTTCTCAGCACCTGCCACTTTTTTCCAGGAAGTATGCCTCCTCCTCCAGGGCTGCCCAGGCTCTGGCTTCACCTGTCTGCCACCTGGAGCTATCTTACAGGTAACAAAGATCTGCCTGTCACTTCAGGCTGCATGACAGATATGGGGAAAACCAGCTGCCAGTGAGCTGGAGCCGCCCATTCCCAAGGGCATGAGGCTGCCACAGTCAAGTGCCACCACAACCCCTCCTCAGAGGGACCCCAAAGCCCTCACTCTCCAAGAACCCTGCTCCCCAAATCACATAACAGCAGATGCTGTGCCCTTTGCGATTACAACAGGGAGAAAAAAACATGCCCCTCTGGCTGGGGAGCTCAGCCCCTGACCGAGACTCAGCCTCCTCCATCCCAACCCAGGCTGGAGTTCCAGATAGGCGACGGTCTGCACAAAGCTTCCCACACTTGGTCCCTGCAGAAGACAGTCCTGCTGGCCTCAGCCTGTGGGAACCCTGCTTCATGTAACGTTCACCTAAACTTGGCCTTCCCTCAACCCCTTAAGAACTCTGCCTTTCCCTTTGTTCTTGGGAGGTTCTCCCTCATTGCAGTGGATCAGTACTCCTGATTTTCTGGGGCCGCAGGTTAGCCCCTGCTGGTTTCTGGCAGACTGGGCCAGGACATTCCCACCCCAAAAAGGAGCCGGGCTCCACAGCGAAGATGGGCTCCTCTCCCTCACCTGGTACCTGCGTTCCCATGCAGGTACAGAATGATAGCGTGGCTGGAAGCCAAGGCATCCTCATACCACATCTGGTCTTTGCCTTGGGCGTTCTTCCACCAGACTGCGGGGACGGTATGCCTGGAGACAGAAGCAGAGGGGAGCGCAGGATCAGATGCTCCTTCCGTCCTCATCCAGGCGACTGCATGTGGTATTACTTAATCAGCTCAGGTCCAGACAGCAGGGAGCTGCAGACCCCATCTAACTACAGGGGAACAGATGGGGGTGGGTGGTAGAAAACTAACCCCATCACTAGAATCAATAACTACAGAACTGCAGGCTATGTGGATGGTGCTGACAGCTTCAGCAGGAGTGTTCCCTGATTGGCAGGCCAGCCTCCTCTGGGGCCACAAAGGCTTGCAATGTGCCAGTTACCACCGACGCCTGGCAGAGATGCAGCACTTAGTTCATCCTAAGTAATAACATTTTCCTCATATGTGCCCCACATCCCACTTAACCCCATGCTTAAACTGTCCACAGTTTAACTCACAATGGATTTTAAACAGTACATGCTGTCACATTTGCTAATTCAGCAACACCAATGTTTGTGAGCCAGACTAGAAACCGGGCCATCGCTGACGCCATTTCTAACGTCGAGTATGCACCAACTTTCCGGCCTGCTCATGGTCCACGCCTGGCTGGGCACTCTGAAGCTGCTGGTCTAACTCGCCAAACCCTCCTTCAGAGAGATACTAAGTTTAACTTTAACTCAGGCCAAATCGAATCTTGTTAATCACTGGGGAGGGTCGAAATTAATCACTTTTCTGTAAAGTTTCTTCAAATTCATTCTGGATACCAGTGACAAGAATCTTTAAAAAAAATTTAATGGCCAACTTCTTATTTTCTAGATTTTAAGCTTCAGCATCTCATCTAACTTCTGTCTCTGATCCGTTCAAGAGGATCACATTGTGGGGTGGATCTAGTCACTATGATCATCACTCCCATATGGTTATAAACTTGAGGGATATGATGGCACATTTTGAAGGTGCTGGGAGCAGATGTGCTTCCAGTAGCCAGCCCACCCCAAACCTGGGTTCCTGACAAAGAGCCAGGGAACTCCTAGCCAGCAGAGAAACCCATTCCTGGGCCTCTCCTCTCAGCAGACAGGCGATGGCCAGGCATGGCCAGGTATGGCCCGCAGGCTTCACGCTAGGCCTTGAGTCCGTCCTTTCAGGAAGCTGGTGGGAGGGTCTGATTAAGTGATGGTGGGGGCAGTTGGTGAGCTGGGCCTGCTGCTGCCTGAGGGCCCACTGTCATTGTGACTGCCTAGGGCATGAGAGTGCACAGCAGCCACACCCACCAACACACAGCAACACACGGCATGGCACCGCCTTGAGACTTGCCACTAGCATCACTAAACAAAACCTTTTCTGGTAACTGATAATATATGCAGGTATTGTTAGTACTTCCAGCCTAAGTCTTACCACCATAAACACCCTCCTGCAATAGGACAGACTCATATTAACCAAGAAGAGGGCTGACTAAGTCCCACTCAGCAGCTCTGTGCAAAACAGGTCACGCTTCAGACAGAAACCTGGAGTCCCACAGTCACACGTTGGTCAGTAAATGCTAGATTAAATCAAATCAGGAAGTGACAAAAGACTTTAATCCCAGCACCAACTACTAAGAACAAAAATCTCTCTTCTTGTTTTATGTTCTTTACCAAGGACCACTGTTAGAAATGTCTGAATGTTCTCTCATCCACACTGGGAAGCTACTCACAGCATTTCATTTAGAAGCTTCTCACATACACAGTGGTTTTCTGAGAAAGCGGAAAGGGACGTTATGGCTACTGAAAAATAAATTCAGCTAGATAAAGGGGCTGTGATTCAGGATCACTTCTCAGAGAAAAAGGGAAATGCCACAGTGATGTTGGTCGATTTTAATTCAGTTGTTCAGAAGCTGTGATTCAGGATCACTTCTCAGAGAAAAAGGGAAATGCCACAGTGAGGTTGGTCGATTTTAATTCAGTTGTTCAGAAGTACCACTTGTGTACAGAAGAAAACATTAAAATGTATTCCAAGGAGACACAGAGAAGTCACGAGGCTTATGTCCAACGTAAATTTATGGCTTAAAAAAGTAAATACTTGGCCGGGCGCGGTGGCTCAAGCCTGTAATCCCAGCACTTTGGGAGGCCGAGACGGGCGGATCACGAGGTCAGGAGATCGAGACCATCCTGGCTAACACGGTGAAACCCCGTCTCTACTAAAAAAATACAAAAAATTAGCCGGGCGAGATGGCGGGCGCCTGTAGTCCCAGCTACTCGGGAGGCTGAGGCGAGAGAATGGTGTAAACCCGGGAGGCGGAGCTTGCAGTGAGCTGAGATCCGGCCACTGCACTCCAGCCTGGGCGACAGAGCGAGACTCCGTCTCAACAACAACAACAACAAAAAAAGTAAATACTTAGAAGACAGCCAACACCATCATCGAAGCTATATGTGAAAAGAAATCAAGCTGTTTTCACTTCTTGGAAAAGATACATACATATATATATATTTGTTTGTTTGTTTGTTTGTTTGTTTTTGAGACAGAGTCTCCCTCTGTTGCCCAGGCTGGAGTGCAGTGGCACAATCTCGGCTCACTGCAGCCTCTGCCTCTTGCGTTCAAGCAATTCTCTTGCCTCAAACTCCCGGGTAACTGGGACTACAGGTGCATGCCACCATGCTGGGCTAATTTTTGTACTTTTTTTCAGCAGAGACGGGGTTTCACCATGTTGTTTAGGCTAGTCTCGAACTCCTGATCTCAAGTGATCCCCCTGTCTCGGCCTGCCAAAGCGCTGGGATTACAGGTGTGAGCTACCATGCTTGGATGGAAGATATATTCAAAAGAGTGTTTGCGATTCTTCCCTTATATTCTTTTTTTTTTTTTTTTTTTTTTTTTTGAGACAGAGTCTTGCTCTGTCACCCAGGCTGGAGTGCAGTGGCGTGAATTCAGCTCACTGCAACTTCTTCCTCCTGGGCTCAAATGATTCTCCTGCCTCAGCCTTCCAAGTAGCTGGGATTACAGGCGTGCACCACCATGCCTGGCTAATTTTTGTATTTTTAGTAGAGACAGGTTCACCATGTTGCCCAGGCTGGTCTCAAACTCCTGGACTCAAGTGATCCACCCGCCTCGGGCTCCCAAAGTGCTGAGATTACAAGTGTGAGCCACTGTGCCGGCCACTTATATCCTGTTTCTAGCTTCTTTGTTTTTCCTAGAAACAAGGTTCTTTAAAAATAATAATCTGTTCACAAAGCCTTTGCTGTTTTGAAAGCCTGGGAATAGAGTTTAAAGTCACTGAATTGACTGAAAGTCAACATTAGGATCAAATGTACTGAGATCTTTCCTTTAGGAAAGGAAGAGGTAAAGATAAAAATGAACGACATTTCAGAGGCCAGTGTTAAAGACAGCACCAGCTCAGCCATGTAGGGCCTCTTCCTGCTGCTGCAAGGGCTACAGAGCTCACCAGCACTTACCAGACTCCAATGGTCACGTCTTCCTCTGGCTGCAGGTAGTAGTTACATGTGTGATTCAAACCTTGATCCTGTGGTTTTTTCAAATCAATGAAATAGGGGACCCTTACTGTAGGAAATAAAGAGATAGAAATTAGGATTACTGGTGGATTAATACACATACGCACACACAGACATGCACACAAACATGCATACTCACACACATGCACACATATGCATCCACACGTACACACACACACATGCACACCCACATGCACACACTGCAGAAGCTCTCAGAAAGCACCAAGTCCTTTTCCTGTGCAATCTTACAATGGTGCCAGACCTGCAGGCCCAGCCTCAGGCAGGGTATGGGCTGAGGCCAGCATGGGCAGGGACAGATACTGCAGTGAGGGTGAGGTCTGTGTAGAGACTGGAACGCTAAGGTCTAAGGTCACTCAAGGTGTGAGAAGATGCAAATAAGGGAAGGAAAGATCCCCAACAGGTCTTAAGGATGGGCCAGCCAGGAGGGAGGCTAGGGAGGCTGAGCCTGCGAATAACTCAGGTGCCTGGTGGAGTGGGACATACACAGCAGGAAAGGGGATAGCGCTAAAGGATCTGATGAGCAACTGAACGTAGGGTGGCAAACAAGGTAAAGGGGATTCCAAAGTTTCTAGGACTGTTGCCTAACACAGAAAAGACAGCAGAAGGTGAGGTGTGGGGGCAGCAAGAGGGATGAATCCACAGGACCCAAGCAGAGCAGAGTGAAGTCAGTGCAATGGCCCAGCAGAAGTCCTACATTGACCAGGTCATCTGCCAGCAGGACAGCAAGTGAATTAACCAGCACTCCACACTGTGGAAGACCATGAGGCCCTTAGACCTGGAGGAACCTCCAGGACCTGCGGGCAGATGAGAGGAGCAAGGTGACTGTGGGTGCAGGTGTGGTAGCCCCACTTTGCTATTGTAAAAACATGCCAATGAAACACAACCCCCACATGTGGCTGGGAGGAAACACAGAAAGACAGAGGCCAGGCTGCTCATATAGCTTCAAAGTGTGTGTGTGGGGGGGGAGAATGGGGGCAATTTTTTCCTTATATACCATTGTAGTCTTATGGCTTTTGGTGAACACAACTGAAAAATAAAAAATTTAAAATAAACCCATGAACCCTGAGGTGGGATTTTCCTGCTTTATAAAATGGCAACTCCCAAAAGAGGCAGTGACAGAGACCAGTGTGGGCCTGGCTTCCCTCCGACAGGTCCTGCCCCTAGGGAAGCTCTGCTGCTGACAGCTGTCTCTGGTGAAGACAGGGGTTGCATGACCCCCACGTCCGCGTGGCACACTGCACATCTAGCCTCACTTCCTCAAATGTCACCAGACTGGACTCACGAGGACATGGGGACATACACACTCCTTCCCAGAAACTCCCTGAGCGTCTGTCCCAGACCACATGGGGAGACAGTTCCCCCGACCAGGGCTGCTGTTCATACCACATCTTCTTAATCCATCTCTTCCCCAGGAAGCAGATACATCTTCAAAACTTTAATAAGAAGTTTCTCTCAAAATAAAAAATGGCAAAGGAGGTGATCCGCATCCACATCCCCATTAGCTCCGGCTGAGCCAGGCCACACAGTCTCTGAGGCAAGTCACCATCATCACCATCTGACGGCTCCTATTAGATTGCCGGCTCACATGATAGAGCTGGATTTTTTGATACCAGCCTGGGCAACATGGCAAAACCCCATCTCTACAAAGAATACATGAATTACCCAGGCAAGGTGACATGCACCTGTGATCCCAGCCACTTGGGAGGCTGAGGAGGGAGAACCACTTGAGCTCAGCAGGGTCAAGGCTGCAGTAAGCCAAGATTGTACCACTGCACTCCAGCCTGAGTGACACAGAGACCCTGTTTCAAAAAAAAAAAAAAAAATTGGCTTTGAACCCGGCAGCCCGGCTGCACAGCCCTGCCTCCTGGCTGGCTGGACAGGAAGTCAGGGAGGTAATAAGCCTGGCCCTGAGAGGCCTGGAAGGCCCACCTGCCCTGTTATGGGCTGAGTTGTGCTCCCCAAGAAAGACTATGTTCAAGGCCTCACCCCCAGTACCTAAGAGTGTGACCTTACTTGGAAACAGGGTCTTTATGGAGGTAATCAAGCTCAAATGAGGTCACTGGGTGGATACTAACCCAAATGACTGGTGTCCTTATAAAATGGGGACATTTAGACATAGAGACAGAGGGAAGACCATGAAAAGACAACCAAGAAGATGGAGAAGATGGAAGCAGAGATTTGAGGGAAGCTTCTCCAAGCTGGGAATGCTGCCAGACAGACAGGCAAGAAGAGTCCACCTCAGCATCTTAGGAGGAGCTGGGCCCGCCCACACCTCAACCTCGGACTCTCAGCCTCCACGACCATGAGAGGATACATTTGTTTTAAGCCACCCAGTTTGCAGGTTTGTTAGAGTGGTCCCAAAAAATAAATGCAGTCAGCTGGGCGTGGTGACTCATGCCTATAATCCTAGCACTTTGTGAGGCCAAGGCGGATGGATCACCTGAGGTCAGGAGTTCGAGACCAGCCTGGCCAACATGGCAAAACCCCATCTCTACTAAAAATATAAAAATTAGCCAGGCACCTGTAATCCCAGCTACTTGGGAGCCTGAAGCAGGAGAACGGCTTGAACCCCGGAGGTGGAGGTTGCAGTGAGCTGAGATCATGCCACTTCACTCCAGCCTAGGTGAAAGAGTGAGACTCTGTCAAAAAAAAAAAAAAAAGAAAACAAAACAAAACAAAAGAAAAGAAAGAAGGGAAGGGAAAGGAAGGGAAGGGGAGGGGAGGGAAGGAAAGAAGGGAGGAAGGGAGGAAGGGAAGAAAGATAAGAGAGAAAGAGAAGAGAGAGGAAGGAAGGAGGGAGAGAGGGAGAGAGGGAGGGAAAGAAAGGCAGGCTCTTCTGCAACAGGAAACAATTGAAGAAACTGGTTATTTTACCAAGGCTTTGACTGGAATGGCCTGCTTTCCTTTAAGGATTCAAAGGACTTATAGAGACAATAAAAGCCCCGTGGGTAAAACTGGCCTCATACCTTGTCTATATAGGGTTCCTGAGCTGTGGTAAAGAATGTCACTTTCTAATAGGCCCAGGAGCCCCAAGTTATTTCAGGACCTCAAGAAGAGAGGAATTTACCAAACTCATAGGTATTTGAGGATACAAACCCATGACTGGACTCAGTTTTTAAAAAGTCTTATCTGAGATTCCTTATGGAACAGAGTTCTACCAAAGCCAACTTAAAAAGCCTATGTAAAAAATTATTACTTGTGTTGCAATTTATGCAAATAATCAGGCCAAGTATAATAAGACTAAAGTTTATTTTGCAAACAAATCAGTCCTATAATGATTTGTTTTTTAATAAAAATGGGGACTGGAGAGAGAAAACTTATGCTTCGAAAAAATATATATAGAGTATACCTGTTGTTAGATGTTCTTGCATTTTTCCTGCAGTTTGGAAGGACTAAATCTTAAATTCCTTGTGGGCTACAAGTCACCAAACTAATGCATTCAAATCTTTACTTTTAAAACTGGGAATTGCACTCCTTACCCTATTCCTCATTATTAACCTTATAGTTCACTGTTCCCTTAAATGCAGTGCTAAAACTATAGATGACAATAGTAATGCCTTTGCCATGCAAGCCTTGGATCCCCAGCCATGCCTGTGTGAGTATGCTCAGAGCTGCAAAGTGGTTCCATTCCTTTCACCTTGGGGTAAACACCTACCCCCACTACACTCCTGGCCAGCAGGAAGAAGTTAGAGCTGACTTTGCCCTTTCTCCATCTTCATTAGCTAACACCTGAAAATAAAGGTGTTATGAAACCCAAAGGGGTACCAGACGCGGCGAGGCATGCCTATAATCCCAGCACTTTGGGAGGCCGAGGCGGGCGGATCATGAGGTCAGGAGTTCGAGACCAGCTTGGCCAACATAGAGAAACCCTGTCTCTACTAAAACTACAAAAATTAGCCGGGCGTGGTAGTGTGCACCTATAGTCCCAGCTACTTGGGAGCCTGAGGCAAGAGACTGCTTGAACCCGGGAGGCAAAGATTGCAGTGAGCTGAGATCATGCCACTGCACTCCAGTCTGGGTGACAGAACAAGGCTCCGTCTCCAAAAAAAAAAAAAAAGGGAGGGAGGGATTGGAACTACCATTCCAAAACTATAACTGAGACAGTGAAAGATATTTGACCTGACTGACTCCATCTTGGTTCTAACCTCCACGCTGTCCTTGTTCACTCCTGGCCATAGGCTAAACTAACTTTGGGAGGAACTTAGTTTATAGTTTAAAGCAAAGATGATACCCTTTCTGGAAACAAATCTCTTTCTTGCCTGGGGACTAGACTGCCTTTTTAGGACTAACATTTTGGCTACAAGATTGGAAATTGTTGTGGTTTAGGAGTCATGCAGCTGGAGGCTACAAGACTCTGACCCTCCCCAAATTGCTCCTGGGGATAAAATCACTATTGTAAAACCTAAGACCAGTGCTTGAGATATTTTGCAGACCCTGAACTTGATGGATCAGGTGGCACCATCCAGATGATAAACTAGCTCATCTTATCCTGTGGCCCCCACAACACAGGAACTGACTCAGCGCAAGAAGACAGCTTTGACTCCCTATGATTTCATCTCTGAGCTGACCATCAGCACTTCCAGCTCACTGGCTTCCCCACACCCACCAAGTTGTCCTTAAAAACTCTGATCCCTGAATGCTACGGGAGAGTGATTTGAGTAATAATAAAACTCCAATCTCCTGAAAAAACAAAAAACAAAAAACCACGGCCATTCAAGTGTTTAGATTTTATCCTGGCGAGGGGACTCAGAGAAGGCTCCTGACCAGAGAGAGTGCCTGGAAAGTGAGTCCACTTCAGGCTCTGGAGTGGGAAAATGAATCCACTTCAGACTCTAGGGCCCACTCCTGCCGCCTCATCCTGGGAATTCACCACACACTTTGGGAGCCTGAGAGCTGCAGCCCAGGGCACAAGTCTCTCATCTGACAGCCGGGAGAGGGGGTGCCCTCCCCAGTACAACTCTGAATATCCACGCCTGGGGCCCACTGCCCATCCCACATCTAGACCCACTCAGCCAAATCCTGCCTCTGATGCTGGAACCAGCCCTGATTCTGCCAGATGGGGAGTGGGCACCAATTGAGGGCCGAGGACACTGGGCTTCCACCGGCTCCACTTCAGGCCTCACTCAGTTCTGTGCCTGGAGAAGGATGCCAAGCTCTTGGGACACAAACTGTCCAAGAGTTCTGAGAGCATTCCCTGGCCACTGAAAAGTATTTTACAAGGATTAGCAGCTAATCCAGAAAGCTTCCAAGCCCAAGAAATCTAAGAACTAGGAAGCCAAATTCTACTCCAGGATGGCCTCATTCCAGGAAGCTGGTCTTCCAGTTCTCTTTTACTCGGTTTAGAAACAACCATGAGGTTGGGCGCGGTGGCTCACGCCCATAATCCCAGCACTTTGGGAGGCCGAGGTGGGCGGATCACCTGAGGTCAGGAGTTCGAGACCAGCCTGACCAACATGGAGAAACCCCATCTCTACTAAAAATACAAAATTAGCCGGGCGTGGTGGCGCATGCCTGTAATTCCAGCTACTTGGGAAGGCTGAGGCAGGAGAATCGCTTGAACCCGGGAGGTGGAGGTTGCGGTGAGCTGATATTGTGCCACTGCACTCCAGCCTGGGCAACAAGAGCGAAACTCTGTCTCAAAAAAAAAAAAAGAAAAAAGAAAAAAGAAACAACCATGAAAAGGAGGCAGTGACTGCTCTGAAGTCCCCCAGATACTGCCTGCCACCTTCTCTTCCGCAGCAGCACCTCCAACCAGCGTCATGTGGCATGGGAGGCATGGAGCTTGGCTGGTCCAAGGCATCACACAGCCCCAGAGCGGATGGCTGTAGGAACCACCTGGCCAGTATTACTCTAAATGAGCAGAAATGCTTCAAAGTGAGATGGGTTGGTGTGTGCAGGGTCAGAGGATCCACCCAGGGCCAGAAGCACTACTGGCTTACTCCTGCAGACCAGTGCCAGGCAAGTGCCAGGATCCTCTGGCCTCCTGCGTGGTCACATCACCCATGGACACCGACTCTTTGGGGCCCCCGTGACTCTGGCATGCTGGCTGGAGTCCACCCTGCCCAGGCCCCTGCTTCATCCACAGGCCTGGGGTGGGGACAGAATGCTCAGCCCTGTGGCAGCCCCCAGCAGAGGCCCGGGCAATGTGCCACCACTGAGGTTCAGCTCTCCCATGGCTCCCTCTCACAGGCTCTTCTGAACTGGGAGCTCCTCATAGGGGCCACCAGCACCATGGGCAAGCAAGGCCCACAGGGCTGCTGGGACTGAGGCCTCTAGCTGCTCCTGCTTCCCCCAATTTTCACTGTCCACCCTCCAGTTATGTCATCACGGACCAGCAACCACAAACATCAACAGGCAGGATGGAGAACGGATTCTGCACGCACGGGTGCCGTAGAGGGTGAAGGAGTGAGAATGTGAGGGTGGAGAACGACCTGCTCTGTCATACTTCTTTTAGCTCACCTGCAAAATATTTGGTGGGGGAAAGGCTGAAACTACTGAGCTGTGATGGTCTTTATGAGTGCTGAGGGTCTGAACACGGGGCTAAGTCTCATTCCAATCACTGTTGAGTAACACAGCAGCCTTGATACCGGCAGCCATAAGAGGTGTGGTGTCAACAAGGGAAAGCCTGGGTTGGTTATTCGGGTTTTATCAAATTCCAATTACCTGATGCAGGCTTACAGGGCCTTCCGTGTGAGAAAAGAGGGACAAGAAAAGAAAGGTAACTGGAGTTAACAGGGACTGCTCAGGGGAAGGACAAAGAGGAATCTGGCCCTTTGCTTTAAAAACAAATGCATGATGATAGATCTGACCTATTTCCAAAAAATCCCTCCCTAGCCTCTGAACCAAGACATGACTTTCACCAAGAGATTCCTTCTTGATCTGAAGGCAAATAAGGGCTGGGAAGATATTCTAGGCTTCATAAATGCTGGGTCTCATCCAAACATCTTTTGGATGGAATCAGACTGTGAATACAAGTATTGAAAAGCACATATATTTATGTGTATGTAAACGGACACATATAAAAAAGGTCAGTAGGAAATAAACTACAGTGTTAACAAGGATTTTCTCAGAGTAATGTTCATTTTCTTATTTATACTATTGAGAGTTCTTTTTTTAGCTAATTCTTTGTTTCTAGAATAATCATGATGTTTTGCTTATGAAAATTTATTTAAGGCCGGGCGCGGTGGCTCAAGCCTGTAATCCCAGCACTTTGGGAGGCCAAGACAGGCAGATCACGAGGTCAGGAGATCGAGACCATCCTGGCTAACACGGTGAAACCCCGTCTCTACTAAAAAATACAAAAAAACTAGCCGGGCGAGGCGGCGGGCGCCTGTAGTCCCAGCTTCTCGGGAGGCTGAGGCAGGAGAATGGCGTGAACCCGGGAGGCGGAGCTTGCAGTGAGCCGAGATCCGGCCACTGCACTCCAGCCTGGGCGACAGAGCGAGACTCTGTCTCAAAAAAAAAAAAAAGAAAAGAAAAAAAAAAGAAAATTTATTTAAAGTAGAATAATGCCTTAAATTGTAGTTTCTTTAAAAGCTTATTTATCTAATTTACACATTTGGTTTCAGATAGATTTGCTATGAAGAATATTTTAACCACATTCTGGGGCCCAAGAGATTGCTATTCCTCCTGTAATGTTGAATGGATGCCCAGGTCATGCTTGTCTGGAGACAAGAGCAGAGGCACCTCCCCAACAAAATTCCAAATCACTGCAGGACCACGCCACAGACCCCACCTCCTCGGCGCCACAGACAGGCACAGACCTGTAAACCTTGGATGCACATTACAACTGGAAAACCAACAAGCTCCATGCTGCTCCTGGGAAGACTGCCCTTCCTCCCAAAGGGGGAGACAGAGACCCACACTTGGAAGGGCCTCACGCGCTGACAAAATACACTGTGGCTTCCCGGGGAGGACAGTGGGGCCTGGAGATGAGGGTCGCTCATCGTGGAGAGGAGGGAGGAGTAGGGTGTGGGGGCCAGGCAGATGCCAAGGGGGGTGAGGCAGAAAGCATGTCCAATCGCTGCTCCCAGGGACACTGTTTCTTGGTGCGAGACCTTTGGTCAACTTTTCAAAAGAGGCTGGAAACATAGATTTTTATCATACTGGCAACTAAAAATCTCTTTCAAAAACAATGCTGGGCTGGGTGCAGTGGCTCACGCCTGTAATCCCAACACTTTGGGAGGCCAAGGCGAGAGGATATTTTGAGCCCAGGAGTTTGACGCCAGCCTGGGCAACATGGCAAAACCCCATCTCTGCTAAATATAAAAAATTAGCCAGATGTTGTGGTGGTGGGTACCTGGAGTCCCAGCAACTCAGGAGGCTAACGTGAGAGGATCACCTGAACCTGGAAGATCGAGGCTGCAGTGAGCCATGATCACACCCCTGCAGTCCAGCTGGGACAACAGAGCCACGCCCTGTCTCAGAACAAAACAAAACAACAAAACAAAATGCCACTGTAGGCTCTCCTACTCCACTGTGGCAAACAGGTGGAAGGAAATCATTAAGGATGGGCAACACCCTGGGAGGCTCAGCCTCCCCTGCCCAAGCCCAGCCCTACTCTTCCATGCGACGGGGCTGGACAGGAGAACCCAAAGTTCTCCTCCCTCACAGCAGTCTGCCACTTCCTTAGGAAACCCACTGAGCAAAATCTGTAGGCTGTGTGTCTACAGTAGCTCAAACAATCAAGTTAAAGAAAATCTATTCAATTCAAACATTTGCTGGGAGCCCACAATGTATTAGGCCACACAGGGCAATGCACCCCACACACCCTCCCTTAAGAACCAGCTCACGTGCCCGGCAGCAAAGGCACCTGCCCAAGGAGGCCAGCAAAGGTGGAAAAGCTGTGAGGGTCAAGTCTGAGGTCTGTTGATGGTGAATCTGCAGCCCTTGTAGCTTCGTGTTTATACCTAAGCCCCAAATCCTTTCTGGGCTGTACTATGTACATTTAAGGAACATTAAAGTCAGAAAAACAAAACTCTCATCATTTTGGTATACTGTTAGTTTCTTTTTGAGTTTGTGCTTCTTACAAGTGGCAAAACTTAGAGATGAAAAATTCCTAGAAGTTCTACTTTTCCGTTAGAAAAATCAAATGCCTCTTAGTACACTACATGTGTTTTACAGTTAAGACACCCAAATAAAAACATTAGATTTACAAAGTATTAAATAGCCTTAAAATTTCTGTTCTTCTCACCAGCATTAAAAAAACAAAAACAAAACAAAAGAAACAGAAATTCCTTTTTTAGCCAGTCATTTCCTAAGTTTCTGTGATTAAGTCTATTATAGACTGAACACCCAAACTCATAAGCCCAGATGCCTGCAGAGGGAGTCTGGAGCCTCTCAGTACCTCCTGTGTTCCTCTGTGGCCTCCTCCTTTCCTCCTCCTCCCACCCCACCAGCTCACCTGCTGCCTCAGCAATATCAGGCCCAGCTTTGCAAGCCTTAAACTCCCAAACACACAAGGCCAGACTCACTATGTGCAAATCAATCTAGCTACAAAGTGACCCCAGAGCCCCTGCCTCATCCTGTTCTAATGCTGTCAGCACCTGCCTCTCAGGCTGTCCCTCACAGAACACCTGCTGTGTGTGAGCCCCACTGTTCTCAAACCTCATACCCACGGATGCAGCCCTTTCCTTGGAGCCTCGCTTGTAGGACTGTTCCCAGGGCCCTGTGCCCAGAGCCTCTGCCTTCGACCTCATGGGCTTGATACATCTGCACCTTTCTCCTTCCACATCTCCAAAAGTAAATACACACGTGAAAAAACACACAAGATCCAAGTTCACTCAAGGAGACTATAATACCTACAAGGCCAGCACAAAATTCCACAGAAACCAAAGTACTATATATCTGGATTTTTTAAGGGTATAAAAAACTAATTTGTTTTAAAAAAGAAACTATAGTTTTCAGTGGTCATCTTTTCCAAAGGCAGTTAGGCTCCTAGAATGCACAACTGACAAGGCATCTCCAACATGATGGCTTCAGCTGACTTCTCAGGTTGTCAACATTTTTACTCACCTTAGCCGAAGACAGACACGCTGGGCCCCCAGTGCAGTGTAGTCTTCTGTGGACACGAATCCAGCACCGGAGAGCAACACTAGCACAGAAAGTCCTCCAGCTGGGAAGGGACACAGGGACCTTTCTGGGTAATAAAAGTGTTCTATTTCTCAATCCGGGTGGTAGATCTACCTATCTGTCTCTAAAGATATAGGTATTTAAACTGTACACTTAAGATATATACCCTTCACTGCATGTAAACTAAATCACCATTAAAGTAAAAAGACTCCCCCTAAAATCAGACATCATGATGAAAATGAACCCTTACTAAAATTAAAGGAAAAATGGACAGATACCACTTACCGAAATTTAAGAAAATCAGTTTGGCCTGTATTCCAGGACATAGTTTGATGAGAAATGGAATGGCAATGTACAACCCCAAAACACAGA
This sequence comes from Trachypithecus francoisi, assembly GCF_009764315.1. Taxonomy (NCBI): domain Eukaryota; kingdom Metazoa; phylum Chordata; class Mammalia; order Primates; family Cercopithecidae; genus Trachypithecus; species Trachypithecus francoisi. Next base: position 1,468,529 of record NW_022681467.1, read on the forward strand.
AGAGTATCTTCCTCAGGCGCAACCACAGGCTCTTTCGCCTGCAAGAGAAAAGCAATGAATCGGTCAAAAGGCAGTAGGTGCCATTTTGCTGTAGTTTGTCAATAGTGTTATGAAAATCCCTAAAGAGCCATACGTATTTTTTTTTCCACAAGGATACTGCCAATAATAAAAGTAGCCTCCCACCTGCCTTCGCTCAAGTAATTATTTTAGATAGTCTTTAATTTGAGCTTACAACTCTACTGGGGGTAAGAGGAACTTTTTTTCTTGAAAGACAAAGAAATAGCTAATGATTCCTTACATTCACCCTTGCGGAAGAATCCAGCAGAGAAAGCAGACCCCACAAGGCCCCCCACCTGACATCAGACCCCAGCTGTAACCTCATATCAGGGAAGAGCGGCCTCCTCAGGCCTCCGGATCAGTCTTCTGTGAGCCAACTGCAGGCAGGCATAGGTTACTCATTAGCTCCTGGTAGGAAGCACGCAGACCAAGGACATCAACAGAACCTGCCTGACCAGGTCCTCGGAGAGCAGGAGGCTAAGAACTGGCACGGTGTGTTCTTGCATTTACGTGTGGGCGAGCCCCTCTGTACCCACTCAACAGAGGACCCTTTTCCAGGCCCGTCAAGCCAGGTCGCCAGACCAGGGTCTCATGACCCTCTTCTAATTCCTCTCCAGCTCCAGAGTTCTTATCATGTTCCCAAACCTCCTTTCAAAACTATCTCTAACCCGGTGATTCTCAAACTCCTTGGTCTCAGGACTTCTCTACAGTACAAAATTGAGGATCCTACAGAGCTTCTGCTCAAAGAGCTTCTTAACCTCTCATTTGACAGACAGTCAAAAACAGTTTATATTTATGATGATCTGTCATATGAGAAGTTAAAGATAAGACATTTTAAAATGTCTATTAATTCATCTAATAATAACAATCCATTACAAGTTGTTATAAACGATATTTGTTATGAAAAATAATTTTCCAATACAAAAAATTTTAGTGAGGAGAAAACCAAAAAATTTTAGTGAGAAGAGTGACATTAATATTTTTACACCTTTCTCTAAGTCAGAGAGCTTAACAGAAAGATAGACTCTCCTATCTGCTTCTGCATGCAATGTGCTGTGAATCCACATATCACGTATCATCTGGAAAACCTCACTGCACACCCATGAGAGGAGGATGAAAAAAGGCAAATCACACCTTGACACTATTATGGAAATCGGTCTGACCTTACTGACCCTCTGCAAGGATCTGAAAACGAAAGGGTGCCAAGGGCACACCTGTAGGGTCACTGCTCTAACTTACCATATGACTCTAAATCTAGTGGGACAAGCTATCTCTGGACTGTTTCCAAACAGTCTTAAATCCACATATTGAACTGCTGATACAAGCAACAATACAGATGGATCTCAAAAGGATTGTTATGTTAAATAAGACATCCAAAAAAGACTGTATACTATGTAATTCCATGTCTAAAATTCTAGAAAAGGCAAAACTCTAAGGACAGAAAAACAGAACAGAGAGAGGTTGCTAGGGGCTAGGGGTGGAGCAGATTGACTGTAAGGACCAGGAGAGGGTCTTGGAGTGATGGAACATACTTTACCTTGATGTGGCTGTGGCTACATGATGGCATACATTTGTCAAGACTCACTCAATTGTACACTTAGAATCCATGAACTTTGTCATATGTAAACAATCTCAATAAAACTGATGTAAATAATAAAGCTTTCAAACACCTCAGTAAAGCTGATGACAAATATGCACATCCGATAATGTAACTCATTCACTCATTTTCCTGGTTCATTCAGAGATCATCATCGAGAGCCTGGCACTCTGAAGTGGTGGACAGTCAGGGCAGCAAAGGATGGCGCCCACACTTGTGCTGTGCTCACAGCCCAGTGGGTGTTAATCAAGCACAAAGGCCGTGGCAGGCTGGGTGAGAGGTACCTGCTGCTGGGGATACTGTCCAGGGTGATCTGAGCTAGTTGGGCTACCAGGGACAAGGCCATTGGACTGACACAGTAATTTAGGAATACAAGAGTTAACTAGATGATTGGGAGAACAGTTTAAAATGGCATCGTAAACACCATACATGATCTAGCTTTTCAAAGAGGGTATATTAATCACAATATTGAGGTTCAAAGTGCCAGCTCTGAAGTCTGGTTCAACATCTAACCCATCACTTACTATCTGTGTAATTTTGAACAAGCGATTTAACCTCTCTGAGCCTTGTTTTCCTTAATGCTTGGTAAGGATGATAATGGTACCTCCTTTGTGTAGGTTCCTGGAAGGATTACACACAGTAACACACGTAGACTGCACATGTGAGTCCTTGCACCAAACCTGCAACACATCTTAGCTTCCATCACCAACTCTTTATTCTTGTTAGAGAAAAGAGCAGGGTCTGACATAGCTAATGGCCCTGGCAGGGAGAAACTGGGAAAATGTGAGACGTTGGAAGAGGACCAGAAAGACTCAGGACGTTATCCTGAGAGAAAATGAAAAGCCCATAAAAAGAAAAAGCCTGCAATGAAGTGTGCCACCACTTCAATGCCTGGTGCCTATGCTTGGATCATCTGTGGTTAGTTCTGTGTCCCTCCCACAATCTACTTACTCATCCTTCAGCACCTGCACAGATCTCTGCCCTACTGTAAGGCGTCAAGTGGTTTGCAATTTTGTGCCTCAAGAGAAAGGAAAGCCTATGTCCACACAAAGACTTGTTCAAAAATGTTCACAGCTTCAGCCTGGGCAACAACAGTGAAACTCTGTCTCAAAAAAAAAAAAAAAAGAAAAAAAAGAAAGTTCAGTTTTACTCACAGTAGCCAAAAACAGAAACAACCCAAATGGCCATCAATGAGTGAATGGATAAACAAACCATGGTATGCCCTTAGAATATAATGCAGCAATAAAATGAAATAAACTATTGATACATGCAACCATGCAGATGAATCTCAAAATAACGTGCTAAGCAACAGAAACCACGTGAAAGATGGCCAGGTCACTGGCAGATTTTCACTGACATATGATTTCACCCAAAAGGTATCTCTACTCATTAGCAAAACCAGTACAGACACAACACATTTTATTGCACTTCACTTTACTGCACTTTGCAGATACCACTTTTTTTTTTAACAAATTCAAGGTTTGTGGCAACTCTGCACTAAGCAAGTCTGTCAGTGCCATTTTCCAACATTCCAACAGCATGTGCTCACTTTGTATCTTTGGGTCAGTATTTTTTACCGGTAAAGTTTTTTTGTTGTTGTTGTTTGCTTTGAGATGAGGTCGCATTCTGTCACCCAAGTTGGAGTGTAGTGGCACAATTATAGCTTACTGCAGCCTCTACCTCCCAGGCCCAAGCCATCCTCCCACCTTGGCCTCCCAAGTAGCTTGGATCACAAGCATGTGCCACCATACCCAGCCAGGTTTATTTTTTATTTTGTAGAGACGAGGTCTCCCTATGTTGCCCAGGCTGGTCTTGAACTCCTGGGCTCAAGTGATCCTACCATCTTGGCCTCCCAAAGGGTTGGGATTATGGGTGTGAGCCACAGCCTCCCAGACTCAAGTGATCCTCCCACCTGAGTCCCCTGAGTAGCTGGGGCTGTTATAGGCATGTGCCACTATGCCCAGCTAATTTTTAAATTTTTTGTAGAAACAGTGTCTCCCTATGTTGCCCAGGCTAGTCTCGAAGTCCTGAGCTAGGGCAATCCACCCACCTTGGCCTCCCAAAGTGCTGGGATTACAGGCATGAGCCACCACACCTGGCCTAAAGTATTTTTAAATTCAGGTATGTACATTCTAAATCTTAGATAAAACCTGCCAAAACTCACATAAGAAATAGACAATCTGAACATGCCTGTTTCTATTAAATAAATTGAATCAATAATTAACAACCTTGCAAAAAACAGAAATCACTGGGCCCAGATGGGTTCACTGGGGAATTCTACCAAACATTTAAGGAAGAAATTACACCAATTCTCTGCAATCTCTTCCAGAAGACAGAAGCAATCTCTTTTTAACTTATCCTATAAGCTCAGCATTACCCTAAATGTGACAAAGACATTACAAAAAAGAAGACTAAGCTGGGCCTAGTGGTATGTGCCTGTGATCACAGCTACTTGAGGATGGCGTCAGCCCAGGAATTCAAGGCCAGCCTGGGCAGCATCTCGGAAAAAAAGAATGAGATCAGGCACAGTGGCTCACACCTGTAATTCCAGCACTTTGGGAGGCTAAGACGGGTGGAGTTCAAGACCACCTGGCCAACACAGGGAAATCCTGTTTCTTCTAAAAATACAACAATTAGCTGGGCGTGGTGGCAGGCGTCTGTAATCCCAGCTACTTGGAAAGCTGAAGCAGGATAATCGCTTGAACCTGGGAGGTGGAGGTTGCAGTGAGCTGAGATCACACCACTGCACTTCAGCCTGGGTGACAAAGCAAGACTGTCTCAAAAAATAAAATAAGGCCGGGCGCGGTGGCTCAAGTCTGTAATCCCAGCACTTTGGGAGGCCGAGACGGGCGGATCACGAGGTCAGGAGATCGAGACCATCCTGTCTAACATGGTGAAACCCTGTCTCTACTAAAAATACGAAAAACTAGCCAGGCGAGGTGGCGGGCGCCTGTAGTCCCAGCTACTCGGGAGGCTGAGGCAGGAGAATGGCGTGAACCCAGGAGGCGGAGCTTGCAGTGAGCCGAGATTGCGCCACTGCACTCCAGTCTGGGCGACAGAGCGAGACTCCACCTCAGAAAGAAAAATAAATAAATAAATAAATAGATAAATAATAAAAATTAAAATAAAATAAAATAATTAAAAAATAAAGAAAGCGGCCGGGCGCGGTGGCTTAAGCCTGTAATCCCAGCACTTTGGGAGGCCGAGACGGGCAGATCACGAGGTCAGGAGTTCGAGACCATCCTGGCTAACACGGTGAAACCCCGTCTCTACTAAAAAATACAAAAAGCTAGCTGGGCGAGGTGGCAGGTGCCTATAGTCCCAGCTACTCGGGAGGCTGAGGCAGGAGAATGGCGTAAACCCGGGAGGCGGAGCTTGCAGTGAGCTGAGATCTGGCCACCGCACTCCAGCCTGGGCGACAGAGCGAGACTCCATCTCAAAAAAAAAAAAAACAAAAACAAAAACAAAAAATAAAGAAAGCTAAAGACCAATACTCTCATGAACATAAATGCAAAATCCTCTAAAAAATATTAGCAAAGCAAATTCAATAATGTATAAAAAGAATTACACACTATGGCCAAGTGGGATTTGTCCCAGGTATGCAAGGCTAGTTCAATATATGAAAATCAATTAATGTAATACATTACATCAACAGGCTAAAAAAGAAAAATCACATGATCATATAAATAGACGCAAAAAAGCATCTGACAAAATCTACACCCATTCATGATTAAAAAGCCTCAGCACACTAGGAATAAAGGGCAACTTCCTCAACTTGATAATATCTACAAAAAACAGTTAACATCTTACTTAATGATGAAAAGCTTGAAGCTTTCCTGCTAAGATTAAGAACAAAGCAAGATTACACAATAAAACAAGAAAAGGAGATAATAGGTATAGAGACCGGGGAAGGAAAAAAATAAAATTGTTTGCAGATCACATGACTGTCTATGTAGAAGATCTAAAACTTGGAACTAATTAGTGATTATAGCCAGGTTCCAGAATACAAAGTTAATATACATAAACCAATAGTTTGCATATACACCAGCAATGTGAAATCCAAAACATACTGCCATTTACATTAGCAACCCCCAAAATGAACTACTTAGATACAAATCCAACAAAATATGTACAAGATCTAAATAAGAAAAACTATAAAACTCTGACGAAACATATAAAGGAAGAACTAAATAAAGAGATATTCCATCTTCATGGATAGGAAGGCCCAATATTGTCAATATGTCAGTTCTTCCCAACTTTATAGATTCAATATAATCACAATCAAATCCCAGCAAGTTATTTCCTGGATATTGACAAACTGATCCTAAAGTTTATATAGAGAGGCAAAAGACTCAGGATAGACAGCATTAAAGGAGAAGAACAAACCTGGAGGATTGACACAACCTGGCTTGAATACTTACAATAAAGCCACAGTAATCAAGACAGTGGTGTACTGTCAAAAATACGAATAGACCAACGAGCCTAGAAATAGATCCACATAACTATAATCAACCGATCTATGACAAAGGAGGAAGGGCAATACAATGGAGCAAAGATGATCTTTTCCACAAATGGTGCTGTAACAACTGTACATTCATATGGGAAAAAATGAATGAAGATATAGACCTGATACCCTTCACAAAAATAAAACTCAAAATGCGTCATAGACCTAAATGTAAAAACCAGAAAACTATAAAACTCCTAGGAGATAACAGAGAAAAAAATTTAGGTGAACTTGGGTATGAGGAAGACTTTTTTTTTTCTTTTTTTTCTGGAGACGGAGTCTCGCTCTGTCACCTAGGCTGGAGTGCAGTGGCACCATCTCGGCTCACTGCAACCTCTGCCTCCTAGGTTCAAGCAATTCTCCTGCCTCAGTCTCCTGAGCAGCTGAGACTACAGGCGAGTGCCACCACCCCCAGTTGATTTTTTGTATTTTTAGTAGAGACAGGGTTTCACCGTGTTAGCCAGGATGGTCTCCATCTCCTGACCTTGTGATCCGCCCACCTCAGCCTCCCAAAGTGCTGGGATTACAAGCGTGAGCCACCGAGCCCGACCGATGAAGACTTTTTAGATACAAAACTACCAAGGTATGATCCATGAAAGAAATATTAATAAGCTAGGCTTCATTAAACTTGAAAACTTCTGCTCTGTGAAAGACAATGTCAAAAGAATGAGAAGATAAGCCACAGACTGGGAAAAACCATATTGACAAAAGTGTATTTGATGAAAGACTGGTATACAAAATACACAAAGAGGCCGGGCGCGGTGGCTCAAGCCTGTAATCCCAGCACTTTGGGAGGCCGAGACAGGCGGATCACGAGGTCAGGAGATCGAGACCATCCTGGCTAATACGGTGAAACCCTGTCTCTACTTAAAAATACAAAAAACTAGCCGGGCGACGAGGCAGGCGCCTGTAGTCCCAGCTACTCGGGAGGCTGAGGCAGGAGGATGGCATAAACCCGGGAGGCGGAGCTTGCAGTGAGCTGAGATCCGGCCACTGCACTCCAGCCTGGGTGGCAGAGCAAGACTCCGTCTCAAAAATAAATAAATAAATAAATAAATAAATAAAAAATAAAAAAATAAAAAAATACACAAAGAACTCTTAAAATTTGATAAGAAAACAAATAACTAGATTTTACAAGGAGCAAAGGACCTGAACAGACACTTCTCCAAGGAAGATGCACAGATGGCAAGTAAGTATACGAAAAGGTGTTCACATCATATGTAATCAGAGAAAGGCAAATTAAAACAACAAGATACCACTACACACTATTAGAATGGCCAAAATGCAAAACACTGATAACACTAAATGCTAGGAGAATGTGGAGCAACAGGAATTCTCATTCATTCCCAGTGGGAATGCAAACATGGTACACAGTCACTTGGGAAGACAGTTTGGCAACTCCTCACAAAACTAAACATATTCTTACTATATGATCCAGCAATCAGGCTCCTTGGTACTTACTCAAATAAATGAAAAATATACGTCCACACAAAAACCTGTATACAGACATTTATAGCAGCTTTATTAATAACTGCCAAAAGTTTGCCATTTACATTAGCAACCCCCAAAATGAACTACTTAGATACAAATCCAACAAAATATGTACAAGATCTAAAGAAGAAAAACTATAAAACTGCCAAAAGTTTGGCAGTTATTAATAAAGATAAGATAATCAAGATAAGATGTTCTATGATAGGTGAGTGAATAAATAAACTGGTACATCCAGACAATGGAATATTATTCAATGCTAAACAGAAATCAGCAATCAAGCCATGAAAAGAACACGGCAGAAACTTAATATTACTTAGTGAAGCTTATTAATAAGTGAAAGAAGCTCATCTCAAAAGGCTACATACTATATGACTCCAAGTATGTGACATTCTGTAAAAGGTAAAACTATGGAGATGGCAAAAAGATTAGTGGTCATCCAGGGATGGCCCAGATTTTTAGGGCAGTGAAACTCTTGTGTATGATATAATAACAGTAAATAAGTATTACACATTTGTCGAAATCTCATAAAATGCACAACATCAAGCGTGAACCCTACTTAATGCAAACTATGGATTTAGGGTGATGATGTGTCAGTGTAGGTTCACTGATTCTAGCAAACATACCATTGCAGTGCAAGATGTGGATAGTGTGGCATATCATGTGTGGTAGGGGCGGGGAGGGAGTGCACGGGAAATTTTGTACTTTCCACTCGATTCTGCTGCAGACCTAAAACTGCTCTTAAAGTTTATTATTATTATTATTATTTTTTGGCATGGAGTCCCGCTCTGTTGCCCAGGCTGGAGTGCAGTGGTGCGATCTGCAGGCTCCCCCTCCCGGGTTCATGCCATTCTCCTACCTCAGCCTCCCGAGTAGCTGGGAGTACAGGCGTCCGCCACCACGCTCGGCTAATTTTTTGTCTTTTTAGTAGAGGTGGGGTTTCACCATGGTAGCCAGCATGGTCGCGATCTTCTGACCTCGTGATCCACCCGCCTCGGTCTCCCAAAGTGCTGATATTATAGATGTGAGCCACTGCGCCTGGCCAAGTCTATTAATTTTTTAAAGTCAACAATAAAATGTTACTCATAGCTGTCAAGTGTCTTTGGACTCCACAGAAAACCTGAAGCACAGGATGAGAGATGAGGGTGGTACAGCACAAGAGATGAGAATGGCAGTTAGTGTTCAGAGACTGAGATGGAAATAAAAGTAAATATTACACTAAGAAATCCACAGAACCAGAAAGAGAAAACTACCTAATTTTGAAACCTTCACAGCTTACATATTAGAAGTTTTATATCATTATTTTTACCAGACAGATATACATTCTTGTAAATAATTAAGTTCTGCAAGAGTCTCATAAGGGACAAGAGTTGGTCATCTGGAAATACTGCCAACATGGTGTTTTCAGCAGGGTACTCCCCAGCACCCTTCTCTCTCCCCGAATATAACCATTATCTGTCTTTAAAACTGTACCAGGATGTGTGATTGGGGACGCCTCTTTCTCTCTCATCCTGTGAGTTTTTTCTTCATTTAATTATGAACTACTATATTATTTTAATACCTAAGAGTATAAGTTCCCATAATAAAATTTATTTTTTCTAGATTCCATTTCAGTCAGTGTTATGGTCAAGGATAAATCTTGGCCAGGTGTGGTGGTTCACACCTGTAATCCCAGCACTTTGAGTGGCCAAGGCAGCAGGACCCCTTGAGCCCCTTGAGTTTGAAATTGGCCTGGGCAACACAGGGAGACTCTGTCTCCATAAAAAAAAAATTAAAAATTAGCTGGGCGTGGTGTGCGTGCCTGTGGTCCTAGAGGATCGCTTGAGCCCAGAAGGAAAGATAAATATCTTCAGCAAATCTGAAAATCTCTTGGAAAGGCAAACAAATTCTGTAAGTCTGTATTATATTTGAAAAGCATAAGGCCGGGCGCGGTGGCTCAAGCCTGTAATCCCAGCACTTTGGGAGGCCGAGACGGGTGGATCACGAGGTCAGCAGATCGAGACCATCCCGGCTAACACGGTGAAACCCCGTCTCTACTAAAAAAAATACAAAAAACTAGCCGGGCGACGTGGCGGGCGCCTATAGTCCCAGCTACTCGGGAGGCTGAGGCAGGAGAATGGCGAGAACCCGGAAGGCGGAGCTTGCAGTGAGCTGAGATCCGGCCACTGCACTCCAGCCCGGGCGACAGAGCGAGACTCCGCCTCAAAAAAAAAAAAAAAGAAAAGAAAAGCATAGGGCCGCGCGCAGTGGCTCAAGCCTGTAATCCCAGCACTTTGGGAGGCCAAGACGGGCGGATCACAAGGTCAGGAGATTGAGACCATCCTGGCTAACACGGTGAAACCCCGTCTCTACTAAATAATACAAAAAACTAGCCGGGCGAGGTGGTGGGTGCCTGTAGTCCCAGCTACTCAGGAGGCTGAGGCAGGAGAATGGTGTAAACCCGGGAGGCGGAGCTTGCAGTGAGCTGAGATCCGGTCACTGCATTCCAGCCTGGGCGACAGAGTGAGACTCCGTCTCAAAAAAAAAAAAAAAAGAAAAGCATATCAGAAAAATAAAAATGTTTTCATGTTTTTAAAAAAAGTTCACATATAATGTTGGCTGTGGGTTCAAAAAAAAAAAAAAAAGGAAAAAAGGCTGGGTGCTGCGGCTCACGCCTGTAATCCCAGCACTTTGGGAGGCCCAGATGGGTGGATGACAAGGTCAGGAGATCGAGACCATCCTGGCCAATGTGGTGAAACCCTGTCTGTACTAAAAATACAAAAATTAGCTGGGGGTGGTGGCACACGCCTGTAGTCCCACCTACTCGGGAAGCTGAGGCAGGAAAATCGCTTGAATCCAAGAGGCAGAGGTTGCAGTGAGCCAAGATGGCGCCACTGCACTCCAGCCTGGGCAACAGAGTGGGACTCTTGTCTCAAAAAAAAATTAAAAAAAAAAAAAAGTTCACAGATAAAAGCAACAAATACAAGAGCAACAAATACAAGAAAAAGCAAGAAATAGACTAATAAGTTTTGGGCTAGAAAGAGAATATGAATATACAAAATCAGGGATCAACAAGGTCAGATGGCTGTAGATGAGATTTTTATTTTTAATAAAGAATACTATGTACTTTGCTAAGCCAAAACAATTTTGATAATTCAATGACACAAACCATTTGGTTAAAAAAAAAAAAAAATGCACTGGGTGTGCTGACTTGAGTCTGTGGTCCCAGCTACTTGGGAGGCTGAGATGGGAGGATTACTTGAGCCCAGGAGGTTGAGGCTGCAGTGAGCTGTGACTGAACCTGTGACTAGCCATGACACTCCAGTCTGGGCAACAAAGCAAGGCTCCACCTCAATAAATAAGTAAGTAGTGAAAACTCACTCAAATTGTGCGAAAAAAAACTAATTAAACCTTTCTCTGAAGGAGGTGTTAGACAAAGTTATCAAAGAATTACATCCCTGAAAGCCACTAATCCCAGAAGGATTGACAAGCATTTCCCCCTAAATTGTAAGAAATAGGTATCATATCATACAATCTGGCAAAACGGGGAAAATAAGAGAGCACATTAAAAATCAAAGCTGGCGGCCGGGCACGGTGGCTCACGCCTGTAATCCCAGCATTTTGGAAGGCCGAGACGGGCGGATCACGAGGTCAGGAGATCTCGAAACCATCCTGGCTAACATGGTGAAACCCCGTCTCTACTAAAAAATACAAAAAAATTAGCCGGGCGTAGTGGCGGACACCTGTAGTCCCAGCTACTCAGGAGGCCGAGCCAGGAGAATGGCGTGAACCCGGGAGGCGGAGCTTGCAGTGAGCCGAGATGGCGCCACCGCACTCCAGCCTGGGCGACTAAGAAAAGACTCCGTCTCAAAAAAAAAAAAAAAAAAAAATCAAAATTGGCTTTAGTGTAATGTGAACATGGAATCAACATAGCACCACAAAGCAAACTACCAAGGGTTTCAAATATGAAGAGATACAAACATGCTGGTAGTATAAAAACAAATCAGGTAGGAATATAAAATAGTCCAGCTGCTATGGAACACAGTTTGGCCATTCCTCAAAAAGTTAAGTCTAGAATTACCATATAATCTAGCAATTCAGCTCCTCGATATATACTCCAAAGAATTGATATCTGGGACTGAAACAGATACTTGTAGACCAATGTTCATAGCAACATTATTTATAATAGTCAAAAGGTGGAAGTAACTCAGTGTCCATCAACAGATGAATAAATCAACAAATGAACAGATGAATGGATATACATACAATGGAGTATTATTTAGCCATAAACATGAAATTTGGATGCATGGTACAACATGGATGAACTTTTAAAACATTGTGCTAAGTGAAATAAGCCAGACACAAAGGATAAATATTATATGATAAAGAATAAATATGACACATTTATGTGATGTACCTAGAATAGGCAAATTCATACTGAAAGTCTAACAGTGCTTACCAGGAGTTGTGGGAAGGGGATAATGGGGGGGTATTACTTAATGGTTTCAGAGTTTCTATTTGGGATGGTGAAAAGTTCTGGAAATGAATGGTGGTGATGTTTGCAAAACAATGTGAAAGTATTTTGGCCGGGCGCGGTGGCTCAAGCCTGTAATCCCAGCACTTTGGGAGGCCGAGGCGGGTGGATCACGAGGTCAGGAGATCGAGACCATCCTGGCTAACACGGTGAAACCCCGTCTCTACTAAAAATACAAAAAACTAGCCGGGCGCGGTGGCGGGCGCCTGTAGTCCTAGCTACTCGGAGGCTGAGGCGGGAGAATGGCGGAAACCCGGGAGGCGGAGCTTGCAGTGAGCCGAGATCGCGCCACTGCACTCCAGCCTGGGCAACAGAGCGAGACTCCGTCTCCAAAAAAAAAAAAAAAAAAAAAAAAAATGTGAAAGTATTTAATGCCACTAATTATACACTTCAACATGATTAAAATGGTAAATTTTATGTTATATATATTTTATACCAATAATAAATGAAATCTAGGGAACATAATGAAAGGCTAATATAACATCAACATATAGGTTTTATTTCAGGAGCACACGTATCAGCTGCATCAATAACGTGGATAAAAGAGAGGGGCGCCGGGCGCGGTGGCTCAAGCCTGTAATCCCAGCACTTTGGGAGGCCGAGACGGGCTGATCACGAGGTCAGGAGATCGAGACCATCCTGGTTAACACGGTGAAACCCCGCCTCTACTAAAAAATACAAAAAACTAGCCGGGCGAGGTGGCGGGCGCCTGTAGTCCTAGCTACTCGGGAGGCTGAGGCAGGAGAATGGCGTAAACCCGGGAGGCGGAGCTTGTAGTGAGCTGAGATCCCGCCACTGCACTCCAGCCTGGGCCACAGAGCGAGACTCCGTCTCAAAAAAAAAAAAAAAAGAGAGAGAGGGGCTTAAAAGGTTAGTAAAATTCAATATGTAGTCCCAGTAATAAAACCCCTAGTGAAATAGGAATAGAGGACATTCCCTTAAGATGATCAAGTTTATACATGTTTCAAACCAGTAATCAAACCCAAGCAAAACACAGCAGTAAAATACTAGACAGAGATAGGATATTCACTAGCATCACCATAATTAACACTATTCTGGAAGTGCAAGTTAAAAGAATAAGGCAAGAGAAAATACAAAGTATAACCAAAAAAACTGGAAGATAAAAAAATAGTTGTGTTATGATTTGGCTGTGTCCCCACCCAAATCTCATCTTGAATTGCAATAATCCCATGTGTCAAAAGCGGGGCCAGGTACAGATAGCCGAATCATGGGGGCAGTTTCCCCCATACTGTTCTCATGGTAGTAAGTCTCATGAGATCTGGTGGTTTTATAAATGAGAGTTCCATTGCACAAGCTCTCCTGTGTGCCACCATATAAGACATGATTTTGCTTCTTTGCTTTCCACCATGATAGTGAGGCCTCCCCAGCCATGTGGAACTGTGAGCCCATTAAATCTCTTTCCTTTATAAATTACCCAGTCTCGGCCGGGCGTGGTGGCTCAAGCCTGTAATCCCAGTACTTTGGGAGGCCAAGGCGGGCGGATCACGAGGTCAGGAGATCGAGACCATCCTGGCTAACACGGTGAAACCCCGTCTCTACTAAAAAAATACAAAAAACTAGCCGGGCGAGGTGGCAGGTGCCTGTAGTCCCAGCTACTCGGGAGGCGGAGGCAGAAGAATGGCGTAAACCTGGGAGACGGAGCTTGCAGTGAGCTGAGATCTGGCCACTGCACTCCAGCCTGGGTGACAGAGCGAGACTCCGTCTCAAAAAAATAAATACATAAATAAATAAATTACCCAGTCTCAGGTATGTGTTTATTAGCAGCGTGAGAACATACTAATACAGTAAATTAGTACCCCAAGAGTACTAAACATAAAACCCTAAGCCCCTCAACAGACTGACCCTCTTGGGGGATCCCAGAGAAACCTGTTAACATAATTACAGCAAATGCAGAAAACGTCTTATCTGAACTTCCCTTATCTGACTAGAGCAGAACTTTATGACAGTCAGCTGCCACAAACCTCGCACTCTGGGAAGATCTCCAGTCAGGTTGATGATTGACCTTGGGTACCAGAGCATTAAAAAACAACTGTAAAAAAGCCTCATCAGAGGCTTCCATCCTACGAATCCTTCACTCACACACACACGCACACACACACACCCTTATTAAGCTGGTACATAAATCTTCACCTCTTCTTTGGAGAGCTACTCTCTCTTAGAGTATTGCCATATGCATAATAAACATTTCTTCTGTTAATCTATCTATTGTCATTTAATTCACAGGCCCCCTAACAATTTGGATCTAAGTTGGTGGAAGGTGGAAGGTTTTTTTCTTCCCAAAAGTGACATCATTGGATCTGGCTGTCTTTCTTCTCCAATATGATGGATTCCTGCCAGCAAAGACTTTGTCTTTCACCTTTGTCTCCAAGGCACTTAACTCAATGCCAGGCTCATAGTTTGTGCTTGATGAACCCATAATCAAAGAATTACTGTCTCATAATCATTAGTGCAAAAAAAAACGATCAGAACCACCATGACCTTCTTTGGGCTTCCACTGTACTTAAGAGTTTCACACCTTTTTCTATTTCACAGTGTGTGTCTTGCTCCCATTGAAATAATTGCATTGGAAGTCATTCTGCTTGACAGTCACTTGGTTGTGTACTGCAATCTCCTGTAACATTTACAAAATACTGATGCTTGGGACTTGCCCTGGAAATTCTAATTTTATTGGCCTCAAGTTGACCTTGGCCCTTACCCTGTAGACTACGACTTTTATTATCATTTAAAATAAACTGGACAGCACGGTGGTTCACCTGTAATCCCAGCACTTTGGGAGGCCAAGGCAGGCGGATCACCTGAGGTAGGGACCTGACCAAGATGGAGAAATTCCGTCTCTACTAAATATACAAAATTAGCCGGGGGTGGTGGCACATGCCTGTAATCTCACCTACTCGGGAGGCTGAGGCAGAACTGCTTGAACCCACGGGGTGGAGGTTGTGGTGAGCTGAGATGGCACCACTGCACTCCAGCCTGGGCAACAAGAGCGAAACTCTGTCTCCAAAGGAAAAAAAAAAACAGGCCGGGCGCGGTGGCTCAAGCCTGTAATCCCAGCACTTTGGGAGGCCGAGACGGGCGGATCACAAGGTCAGGAGATCGAGACCACCCTGGCTAATACGGTGAAACCCCGTCTCTACTAAAGAATACAAAAAACTAGCCGGGCGACGAGGCGGGCGCCTGTAGTCCCAGCTACTTGGGAGGCGGAGGCAGGAGAATGGCGTAAACCCGGAAGGCGGAGCTTGCAGTGAGCTGAGATCCGGCCACCGCACTCCAGCCTGGGCGACAGAGCCAGACTCCGTCTCAAAAAAAAAAAAAAAAAAAAAAAAAAAAAAAAGGAAAAAAGAAAAAAAAAGAAAAAAAAACACTATACACTGTATCTAACACGGTGCTAGACACACAGTAAACAACCACATTTGTTTTTTTTTAATTTTACTTTTATTTTTTGAGACAGAGTCTCTCTCTGAAGCCCAGGCTGGAGTGCAATGGCATGATCTCGGCTCACTACAACCTCCACCTCCTGGGCTCAAGAGATTCTCTAGCCTCAGCCTACCAAGTAGCTGAGATTACAGGTGCCCGCCACCATTCCTGGCTAATTTTTGTATTTTTAGTAGAGACGAGGTTCACCACATTGACCAGGCTGATCTCAAACTCTTGACCTCATGTGATCCACGTGCCTTGGCCTCCCAAGTGCTAGGATTACAGGCGTGAGCCACCACACCTGGCCTTTTATTTTATTTTTGAGACAGAGTCTCGCTCTGCTGCCCAGGCTGGAATGCAGTGGCAGGATCCCAGCTCACTGTAACCCCTGCCTCCTGGGTTCAAGCGATTCTCCTGCCTCAGCCTCCCAAGTAGCTGGGACTAAAGGCACGTGCCACCACACCTGGCTAATTTTTGTATTTTTCAGTAGAGACGGGGTTTCACCATGTTAGCCAGGCTGGTCTCAAACTCCTGACCTCAGGTGATCTACCCACCTTGGCCTCCCAAAGTGCTGGGATTACAGGCCTGAGTCACCACACCTAGTGCAACCACATTTGTATATTAAAGTGATAGGCTAAATGAAGGGACTGCTAATTAAGTGACTATCTGTATCTCTCAAGCTCAGGACAGTGTTCTTGAAAAGGGTATCTATTTATTGCACATATCTGTCAAAAAGATTTCTCAAAATTAAAATGAATTCTAATTAAAACATACACAGGCCAGGCATGGTAGCTGATGCTGTCCGCTTGAGGACAGGAGTTCAGGACCAGCCTGCGCAACAATTAAGAGACCGGGTTCCTTAATTAAAACAAAAAATTAACCAGATGTGGTGGTGCGCACCCGTAGTCCCAGCTACTCTGAAGGCTGAGTCTGTAGTGAGCTATGATCACGTCATTGCATTCCAGCCTGGGCAACACAGTGAGACCCTGTCTATATTTTTATAAACAAACAAACAAAAACAGCCTCCAAAATTGGTGATTTTAAATTAGCAGCTCTATCACCACTATAGTTCTGTCATCCAATTATGGAGGACACATATAAAGAATTTGTAAATGAAAATTTGCTAGTTTAAAACTTGAATCTCTAAGTAATACCAAAATAATAGACAAAATAAATGAGAAATCTCATATGTTTTTTCCAAATTCTAGAGCTGAGCGCAAGTGTTAGGTGTTTTTTTGTTTCCTGGCAAACATGCCATGTTTAATGTACCTTTAAAGTTAATTCCCAAAGTATGAACAAGCACCTGTAAATGAAAGTAAATAACTCAAAGAAAAAATTTAAAGAATGAGCAAATTTATAAGCAGAATATGCAAATATTTAAGCAGAATATGCAGCATTACCCTCTAACTATTCCAAAAGACAACGCTCTCGAAACACGTGTTTGGGAATATGGTTATTTATGCAGCACTCAGGAGGGCACACAGATAAAGGCCCCGAAGGGAAAAATACAGCTGAACCTAAGCCTGACCCAGCTGTATTCTGTACAGGCTGTGCTGCTGCTGGGTCCACTTTAGAGCAGGACTGAGAATGTTAGTTCCTACCCCGGCAGGCAGACTCCAGGCTCTTACGGGACAGTCGCTGAGATCCTTCCAAGGTCCAGGAAATAATCAAGCGCCCGAGGCACAGAGAAATCAAATTTGTCTTGGGCTTAGAGACCACAGCCTGCCTGGGCCAATGGCTGTCTGCACACCTTGGGACACACTGCTCACTTTACCTTCCTGGCCTTTCCTTCTGTCCTCTGCAGAACCAAACTCAACGTCAGGCCATGCTTTCTGCTCATCCAACAATGACTGCTCCGTGATCACTAACGTGCCACCACCTGCACTTCAGTGTCTCAAGGTCTCCCCTGCTGCTGACATTTGGAACAGGCTGGTCAGGATACTGAGGATGCTGGACTCTCGTTCGCGATGGTCTTTGTATAAACCCAAGGGGAATGGGAATTTGGAGACGAAGGTAGCCACCCTGGAGTGGCCAAATAAAGCCTTTAATCTTTAAGGACTAGGAGGTTCTTATTTCAAGACCCAAACCAAATTCCTAAGTGAATAAACAAATGAGTAGGAATTTCTAGCCTCAATAAATCAACTAAGGTGAATGTAGCAGTAGATCATATTTGGCAGTAAAGCAAAAACCAAAAACCAGAGTCTGGCCTGAAGGGCTGTTCCCACCTGTGGTGCCAGTTCACAGGTATAAGGGCAGAAGATGGACACAGGGTACACGCTGTCCTGGAGGCAGGAAACAGGCAGGCAGGAAGGTCTAGGGAGAACTGGGGGACACGACGGCAGGGAGGGGGCCGCCCCACTGACCCCAGCTCTGATGACAGAATACGTTCTACATTTTTATGTCCCCGTTTTTAAACATTCTGGTTTTTCAGCATTGATTACCACTGTTTGCTAGTCATGCCTCATAGTCTAAAAGGCTATATATAAGCCATGTGTTACAGATGAAAAACTGAGGCTTATGTACAAGATGCACTGTCCATTGGAACTGGACACAACCCATCTTTCCTGATGGCCATGATAAGGACCCTCTTGGTTCACCATTTACACAACCACAGGATCCCAAATGGATGGTGAAAGATAGTGACACCAAAAGAAATCTGACAAGCCAAACTATTAAGTGCAATAAAATCCTATATAAGATAGAATTGCTATAATTATTAGAAAAAAAATTATTATTTTAGAAAAAAATTAACTTGTCTGGTTTCCTCAGCTTTTGACTGTCCTATTTTCTTAGAATGACGGTGTTTGGCCTCCCTCCAGCAGTTCAGAATTAGAAACCTACCCCAGGCTGGGCACGGTGGCTCAAGCCTGTAATCCCAGCACTTTGGGAGGCCGAGACGGGCGGATCACAAGGTCAGGAGATCGAGACCATCCTGGCTAACACAGTGAAACCCCGTCTCTACTAAAAAATACAAAAAACTAGCTGGGCGAGGTGGCGGGCGCCTGTAGTCCCAGCTACTTGGGAGGCTGAGGCAGGAGAATGGCGTGAACCCGGGAGGCGGAGCTTGCAGTGAGCTGAGATCCGGCCATTGCACTCCAGCCTGGGCGACAGAGCGAAACTCCGTCTCAAAAAAAAAAAAAAGAAACCTACCCCAATCACGTCTATCCCTTCTCTTATTCAACTTTGCTTTCTCTTTCCTATCTCTTTCTTCTCTTTCTGTACTTTCTGAACAGATACTCAAGCATAATTAAACTACTTTGAATAACAAAGACATTATGTCCTAAGAGGTCTGAGTTGTCAATGACTTTGTATTTGGTTCAGGAAACGGGAAAAGTAAAGGTACAATAAGCCCAGAGGGTCCCCACTCTCAAACAATGCAGCACATTCCTGCTAAGCTACAGTGGGGTGTTCTGGGCATCACTGGATTCACTGGTGCCACATCATGCATGTACACACCTGACGTTTTCCATCCTGATGACCTGCAGGCTAGACAACACTTAATGCAGTCCCTCAAGACTACAAGAAGGGTACTTCCATTCTCTGTTGCTGCCTATCAAAGAGAAATATGCAGAAAAAAAACAAAGATTTTAAAAAACAGACCCTGTCCTCAATTTTAACGGCAATATAGAAAAAAAAATGAAGCTGAGCTCATCATGCTAAAAGGAGAAATGCTGTGTCTCTGAACTCAATCTAGAAAGCTTTCTGTTGCCACTTCCCCCTTTTTGTTTTTGCCATTTCCTGCTAAAAGAGTAAAACATTTTCTTTGGGCAAATGTAAAGGATGTTTTTTTGTTGTTTTGTACTTTAATTTCCCACACTGCATTTGACAAAGTATAAAGGGTTTTTTTGTTTTTGTTGTTGTTTTTTTTTGAGATGGAGTCTTGCTCTGTCATCAGGCTGGAGTGCAGTAGCACGACCTCAGCTCACCGCAACCTCTGCCTCCTGGGTTCAAGCCATTCTCCTGCCTCAGCCTCCCGAGTAGCTGGGACTACAGGCACCCGCCACCATGCCCAGCTAATTTTTGTATTTTTAGTAGAGACGGGGTTTCACTATGTTGGCCGGGATGGTCTCTATCTCCTGATCTCGTGATCCGCCCGCCTCGGCCTTCCAAAGTGCTGTGATTATGGGCGTGAGCCACTGCCCACAAAGGGTATTTTTTAAGAAAACAAAAGTTTCACCGCATGCCACCAAATAAAAGTCGTCATTTATATTTCAGAAGGCTGACTTCCTTTTGCATACGTTGAGCTGTGAAACTGGGCCAATAATAGGAGGTACTGATGGGCAGATACAGAGTCCTTTCCTGAGAGAACAAAAGCCAATCAAACAACCAGGGAGCCCACAAGATCATCTGTGTTGACGAAGCCTGTTTCTATTGATGCAGCTTCTGTACTTGGTGATGACGAAGAAGGGAATACCCTAAGTGTGCTATGTAGAGCCTTCCCATCAAACAGCATCTGTAAAACTGCAAGGGAAAAAAACACATCCAGGGTCAGGCCTTCATGGTAGCTCCTCTAGGTCTCCACTCTCGCACCCGAGACTGCGGAGGTTTTGCTTCCCACAGGGGCCATCGGACTCCTTAGGTTGTCACATAGCAATAAACACGAGGTGCCTGTGAGAGGCTCTTCTATCACCTCAGCCAGGTGGATGGCCACCTGTCTGCTTTCAGAGGTGGCAGATGGCTTTCCCATGCACTGCTCTTGCACGCTTTCCTTGCGGGGTGCAGGTCCCTCTGTGGCCATCCCTTAGATTTCAGGACTGGGAGGTGTGGGCCTTCAGGGCCTTGCTGAACAGCAGCTGAGCAGGGAGTGTAGCAGAGGTGCCAGCGTTCCTTCTACCAGTTTGACAGTGATTTCCTTTACCTCCTACTGTCCAGGGTAACTGTTTGAACAACCTGCCCTGATTCCTCTGAGGGGGTTGGAAGAGAGCACTGGGCCCTCAGTCTGAGGATGTTAAAAGCCCTGCGGAGCACCAGGAGCACTATGGCAGAGTGGCAGGTGGCAGAGTGGTAGGAGTGGGGTCTCCAGAGCCTCTGACTGCGATGGAATCTGCCCTAATGGGCTGCTGTGCATATGAATGAGACCGGAAGGGAAATGCTTAGCAAGGCGGGCATCTCGAATGAGGACTAGGCAGTGAGCAGCACACTGAGGCCGCACAGTGCACGCGCCTGTAATCCCAGCACCTTGGGAGGTCAAAGTAGGAGAACTGCCTGGGCCAGGAGCTCAAGGACAGCCTGGGCAATATAACAAGACTCTGCTCTCTACAAATGAACAAAGACAGACACAGTAAACTGAATAGGTCTCCTCAGAGGTTGGGGAAATACAACTAGAAGACCTGATATTTCCTTCCCAGACCCCAGCGACTATGTCTGGGGTCAATGCCCCCCTAATCCTGCCAAAGGCCACTAAAACTGGTCCAGGACCCTGTGCCCCACGCTGCTGTCCCCTCTCTAGCGCTTGCTCATCCAACCCCTGACTCTCCAGAGCCTTTCAGTCTCTTGCAGGGGCCCCAAATCTTCTGCCTCCTCCAGACATACGCTTCACTGCTATTCTCCAAAGTCCCCTGGCCATCCAGCCTAATCGGGCTCTCTCACCATATCGTGTCAGACTCACTCCTTTCCCTTCTGTCTGCAACAAAACATTTATCTCTAACATGATAGACAGAATCTCTCCCCACGAATAAGTATCGCAGCTCTCATTGTTGATGCTCTATCACCAGTGCCCAGAACTTGGATGCTCAAGAAGTATTGGTGGAATGAAGCTAATGAATGAGGTCTGCAGTTTCTATCATGAACCACTTTCTTTTTTTTTTTTTTTTGAGACGGAGTCTTGCTCTGCCGCCCAGGCTGGAGTGCAGTGGCCGGCTCTCAGCTCACTGCAAGCTCCGCCTCCCGGGTTCACGCCATTCTCCTGTCTCAGCCTCCCGAGTAGCTGGGACTACACCCGCCTCGTCGCCCGGCTAGTTTTTTGTATTTTTTTAGTAGAAACGGGTTTCACCGTATTAGCCAGGATGGTCTCGATCTCCTGATCGTGATCCGCCCGTCTCGGCCTCCAAAGTGCTGGGATTACAGGCTTGAGCCACCGCGCCCGGCCATGAACCACTTCTTATTAGATAGAAAAATTGGTTCTGTAGGATGAGTTTCTTAAACACAACTTGGACCATTCAAAATATGTTCAAGGGAAAGTAAGAATTTATAAAAAAAGTTTCAAGATTCAAGTGATATAAATATTATGCAACATATATATGAAAGGCAAACATCACACAAATTTCATTCTCACCCATCGACTGACAGACTTTCATAATAATATCACCTAATGGCCAGGTGCAGTGGCTCACACCTGTAATCCCAGCACTTTGGAAGGACAAGGCAGGAGAATCACTTGAGCCCACGAGTTTCAGACCAGCCTGGACAACATGGCAAAACCCCTCCCTCTACAAAAAATACAAAAATTAGCTGAGTGTCATGACACATGCTTGTAATTCCAGTTACTCCAGAAGCTGAGGTGGGAGGATTGTTTGAGCCTGGGAGGTCGAGACTGCAGTGAGCCAAGACTATGCCACTGCACTCCAGTCTGGGTGACAGAGTGAGACCCTGTCTCAAAAACAATAATAATAATAATAATAATATTACCTAATGAAGGCAGGGGTGGGGGAAATGGGCACTGAGACTCTCTTTGTAGGACGGCAAAACTTCCTAATCATGTTGGAAGTTACTTTGGCAACAGTTTCAAAATTTTAAATATTCATACTCTTTGACCCAACAAATCTCAAATTACCCTAAATAACTGGACACTTTTAACGAAGGAACAAAAGTTAGACATATGAAAGTTGCTAATAACAGCAAGAAGAACTAGGAAGAAGCCAATTGTCCATCAACAGGAAGCTGATTAAATAAGCGATGAGCCCATTTTAGCACAAGGATGCTGGATGCACATCATATAGGATCTTTACTGGCAAAGTCAGTGATGATTTTCTAAAATTTCCCTGAAGTCATGATATGCTGCAATGAGGAGTTTCTTCCAGCTACCATTCCACCAACTGTTGGTCTATCCTCATGGGCAACAGTGAAGTTTGTGAAGGCTTCCTAACATTACTGCCTGTTTTCTCATTGGTCTGCATTTTATCCCTCTTTCTTTGCTTCTGTACAAGCAAACTAGCACCATCATCTGCATACCCTCCTCAGTATGTGTCAAAACACAGTGAGTACCCAGAAGAGGTCACAAAGATACAAACTCCACATCCGCAGGCCTCAGGCTAGGAGGCAGACCTGTGCAGAGTGCATAGGGTGGCACTCCGCGCGCATGTGGACTTGGACCCCTTGTCCACATCAGCCACCCCCCAGAACTCCTTTCAGGGTCAGACAGCACTGTGCCACTCCAGTGCCAAGGGAGGCTGGCATCAATGGGATAAGCAGGTCCTATGTAGTCATTCAAAGCAATGCCATCTCTATGTGAAGAGCTGGATGAAAATCCAGACTATAGTAGTTTTACAGCTTATAAAATCATATGTAAAAATGCAAAAATACAGGTGTATCCACAGTGTGAAAAGTTATAACCAAAATGTTAACAACAGTTACTGTTAAATTAATCTGGGCCGGGTGCGGTGGCTCACGCCTGTAATCCTAGCACTTTGGGAGGCCGAGACGGGTGGATCACGAGGTCAGGAGATCGAGACCATCCTGACTAACACGGTGAAACCCTGTCTCTACCAAAAATACAAAAATTAGCCAGGCACGGTGGCGGGCGCCTGTAGTCCCAGCTACATGGGAGGCTGAGGCAGGAGAATGGTGTGAACCTGGGAGGCGGAGCTTGCAGTGAGTGGAAATCGCGCCACTGCACTCCAGCCTAGGCAACAAGCAAGACTCCGTCTCAAAAAAAAAAAAAAAAAAAAAAATTAATCTGGAATTATTTTAGCATATATGAGATGACAAAACTATTTCCTCCCAAACAACTATACAATTATCCTAGCATGCATTAATGATGCCTCCTTTGTAAAAAACAAAAATTGCATATAACATTTCATTTCACTGCTTCTTCTATACATTTTTACAAAACAGAATAACATACTGCTTTAATAATTGTGGTTAATGACAAAATATCTCATATTATCTTCTCATTATTGATGTATAATAACTTTTTCTAGCTAGGGGTAAGCGGGTAAAGAGTTTTGCTCTGTCGCCCAGACTGGAGTACAGTGGTACGATCTTGGCTCACTGCAACCTCCATCTCCCAGGTTCAAGCACTTCTCATGCCATAGCCTCCCAAGTAGCTGGGACTACAAGCATGTACCACCATGCCTGGTGAATTTTTTTTATTTTTAGTAGAGACAGGGTTTCACCATGTTAGCCAGACTGGTCTCGAACTCCTGGCTTCAAGTGATCCTCCTACCTCAGCCTCTGAAAAGTGCTGGGATTGCAGGCGTGAGCCACTGTGCCTGGCCAAGAACTTTTTATATTAAGGATGCTAAATCTTCGTCTGACATTTTATAAATTTATGTTAAAAATATTTCCCTCTATCATTTGTCTCTATTTTGTTTAGAGTTTTTTAAATTAAGGAGCATTTTAAATTTTTATGTATTTCTACGCTATTCATCTTTCTCTTTATGGTGTCTTGATGTTCTCCTCTGTCCTTGAGAGTGGGTAAATATTCTTTGTCTTTTAGGGCTTTACACTTTACATTCAGTCTCTCTGGAATTTATTTTGGTATATAGTGGGATGTAGGGTTCTAAATTTCTGTATCCCTAAATAGTTACCCAAGGAATTCTTTGCTGTGTTTAAAATGTCACCTTGAACACATTACTTTTTTTTTTCTGAGATAGAGTCTCACTTTCTCACCCAGCCTGGAGTGCAGTGGCGTGATCTTGGCTCACTGCAACTTCCACCTCCCAGGTTCAAGCAATTCTCCTGCCTCAACCTCCCAAGTAGCTGGGATTACAGGTGTGTGCCACCACGTCTGGCTAATTTTTGTATCCTTAGTAGAGACAAGGATTCACTATACTGGCCAGGCTGGTCTTGAACTCCTGACCTCATGATCCACCCGCCTTGGCCTCCCAAAGTGCTGGGATTACAGGTGTGAGCCACCACGCCTGGCCACACATGTTAGTTTTACGTTTGAGGTTAAAGATGGTAGATTTAACTATTTCCTCTTAAAATGCCACTAAAATGACAGTAAAATTTTAAAAGCACATAAAACCATAGTGGTCAAGAATGAGAGGAGAGACACTAATACCACGTTAGAAGCTAGAAAACAGAAGGACAGGAATTAAGGCGACAGATCCAGAAAAGTCCGAAACCAGCAGGAGGAAGACAAGGCACATGAACAGCACCAGGTACCTGTGGCAGGAGGATCAGATGGAGGCCAAAATCGGGGGATAATTGAAAAAACCCCTCTGGGCTTCTACCTCACTGAACAGAGTGGGGCCACTGCCCCAGTCCATCAAGAGACTGAAGATTTATTCTCTGCAGAGGGTACACCATAGAAGGTTTGAACTACGAAGGCCAGATACACTAAAAGTAGAAGACGTAAAAGTTTAGAAAACAGTGTGGAGAACCCCCAGCCATCTTCCACAGCTCTCAGAGAGCTGGAAGCTGGAGGCAGGCCAAGGTGAGTTTACCAGCAAAAGATACAGGGCCCACTGCCCCTGCAACTCCACACTATGCGGCTGCTGAACCTCCAGTCCCTGGTCCACACTGAAGCTTGCCATCTGCAACCACAGAATCCCCATGTTGCCAGACTCACTCATGCCCCTGCACTCTGACTTCCCTAGATGGGAAGCTGAGGCTGACCAATCCCAGGCAGAACTGCATGACATCTATTTTAAAAAGGAACAATATCTTTTCAATATTATATGTTCTCATCTAAAAACGAACTGTATCTTTCCATTTAAATTTTATTTTATGTTTAATGATTTTCTTGATAAACATTCTATGTGTGTTTTTTTGGTTTTGTTTGAGACAGTCTCACTCCCTCACCCAGACTGGAGTGCAGTACTGCAAACTTAGTTCACTGGAATTACAGGTGTGCGCCACCTCGCCCAGGTAACATTCTATGTATTTCTTATGTAATTCTTAGATGTGTATTTTGTTGTTGCTGTTGCTACTGTGAAATAAAAGTTTATCCTGTTCCATCTTTCCAGCCAGTTGGTTACTGGTATATAAGAAAGCTATCAGTTGTATATTTATTTTGTGTTTGAAAATCTTACACCCGGGCACGGTGGCTCATGCCTGTAATCTCAGCACTTTTGGAGATCAAGGTGGGTGGATCACCTGAGGTCAGGAGTTTGAGATTAGCTTGGCCAACATGGTGAAAACCCATCTGTACCAAAAACACACAGAAAAAATGAGCTGGGCGTGGTGGCACATGCCTATAATTCCAGCTACTCAGGAGGCTAAGGCAGGAGAATCGCTTGAATCCGGGAGGCGGAGGTTGTGGTGAGGCAACATTGTGCCATTGTACTCCAGCCTGGGCAACAGAGCAAGACTCCGTCAAAAAAGAAAGAAGAGAAAAGGCCGGGCACGGTGGCTCACAATCCCAGCACTTTGGGAGGCCCAGGTGGGTGGATAACGAGGTCAGGAGTTCAAGACCAGCCTGGCCAAGATGGTGAATTCCCATCTCTACTAAAAATACAAAAATCAGCTGGGCGTGGTGACAGGTGCCTATAAACTCAGCTACTTGGGAGGCTGAGGCAGATAATTGCTTGAACCCCCAAAACGGAGGTTGCAGTGAGCTGAGATGGTGCCACTGCACTGTAGCCTAGGTCACAGAGTGAGACTCTGTCAAAAAGAGACGGAAGGGGAAGGGACTCCACGAGTTTTGAGAATTTTTACTTGTTTTTGTTGTTGTTGTTTGAGACAAAGTTTCGCTCTTGTTGCCCAGGCTAGAGTGCAATGGCTTGATCTCGGCTCACCACAACAACTGATTCCCGGTTTCAAGCGATTCTGCTGTAGCCCCCCCAGTAGATGGGATTACAGGCATGCACCACCACCCCTGGCTAATTTTGTATTTTTACTAGAGACAGATTTCTCCATGTTGGTCAGGCTACTCTCAAAGTCCCAACCTCAGGTGATCTGCCCACCTCGGCCTCCCAAAGTGCTGGGATTACAGGCATGAGCCACTGTGCCTGGCTTTTTACTTGATTTTTTTTTTGGAGTTTTTCAAGTAGAAAGTCACTGCAAGCAATGGCAATTTTGACTCCTCCCTTTATAAGGGTTATCTAACTATTTCTCATCTTCCAGTAATGTCTAGAACATTCAGAGTATCTTATAGTAGAGGTGAGAACAAATAAAAAGTCTCGTTTCTTTATCCGAATTTCCATTCATTTAACAAATATTTATCAAGTATTCACCAGGTGCCAGCAGTAAATAAAATGATTGACATTTTACTTTTTTTCTTTTTTTTTGAGACCGTCTCGCTCTGTCACCAGGCTGGAGTGCAGTGGTGCAATCTCAGCTCACTGCAACATCTGCCTCCCAGGTTCAAATGATTCTCCTGCCTCAGCCTCCCGAGTAGCTGGTACTACAGGCACATGCCACCACACCCAGCTAATTTTTGTATTTTTAGTAGAGACGGGGTTTCACCATGTTGGCCAGGATGGTCTTGATCTCCTGACCTCGTGATTCACCCGCCTCGGCCTCCCAAAGTGCTGGGATAGAAGGCATGAGTCACAGCGCCCGGCCATTTACTTTTCATTATAATGTTGGTTGATGAGATGGATGTCTTTAATCAAGATTTATTTAATTTTAAGGGGGCAAGCACAGGGGCTGATTCCTGTAATCTCAGCACTTTGGGAGGCCGAGGCGGGTGGATTACCCGAGGTCAGGAGTTCGAGACCAGCCTGACCAACAAGGTGAAACCCCATCTCCACTAAAATACAAAATTAGCCAGGCATGGTGGCACATGCCTGTAATTTCAGATACTTGGGAGGCTGAGGCAGCAGAATCGCTTGAACCCAGGAGGCAGAGGTTGCAGTGAGTCGAGATCGTGCCCTTGCACTCCAGCCTGGAAAATAAGGGTGAAATTCTGCCTCAAAAAAAAGAAAAAAAATTAATTTTAAATGCAGTATGTGGCCAACTTATCAATGAATAATTAGAAATGAAGGTGCAAAGAAAAAGCTTTAAACAAACACAAGCATCTGCATTTCCATCCAGTTGAGAATCTCTAAGCCCTAGGGCTCCTTGTGCTGAGAATGGAACAGGAAAACCTCCTCCCCACTACTGTATTCCACAGGCTTGATCATCCGGACAAGTCACAGGCCCCAGGACCCTGCCTTCCAGCCTTCTGGGTCAAGGCCATGCTGAGACTCTACTAAACTAGCTCTCAAAATCATTAGCCTTCGCTTTTTATTCAAACAAAACAAAAACTCATGATAAGGCAATATTCTAGAAATTTATCTTCAGATGACAAAGGTGCCTTAGTCCATTTTTGTATTGTTACATTAGGAATACCAGAGGCTAGGTAATTTATAAAGAAAAGAGGTTTCTTTGGCTCACAGTTCTGCAGGCTAGACAAGAAGCATGGTGCCAACATCCACATCTGGTGATGGCTTCAGGTTGCTTCCACTCAGGGTGGAAAGCAAGGGGATCTAGTGGGACGAGATCACAGAGCAGGGGGGAGGGCAGGTGCTAGGCTCTTTTTACAGGAACTCAGAGTCAGAACTCACTCATTTCCGTAAGAGTGGCACCAAGCCATTCATTCTCCCCCACGGTGACCCAGACACCTCCTACCTTCCGCCAGGCCCCACCTCCAACATGAGGATCAAATTTCAATATAAAACTTGGCAGGACCAAACAAATCGTATCTAAACCATAGCTAACGGACTACAGAGCTATTTTGTTATATTTCCTGTTCCCAGAACATATGGCACTAAATTAAGATGACACATAGAAATGCAAATTAAACCATGAGGTTCCATTTTCACCTAAATTATTGGCAAAGAACAAGAATATAAGAATACTGACAATATTAAAAGAGTAATTCTTGGCAAACACTCTCACACTGCCAATGGGAGCTGCTCTCTGACCCTCTGAAGAGGTGACCATACAGGTCGGGGGCCCAAGACCTGAGGTGAAGATGGCTAGGAGACCACCAAAACCTTGTACTGTCCCTTCCCTATCGAGTGTACAGCTGGGGAGGGGAATGGCTGCCTAGCTGGGGGCTACATTTCCGAGCTCAACGTGGAGGCAGGTGGAGCCAGGTAAGTAGTTCTCACCTATGCAACGCTGAGTAAGGCCTCATGTAGCTGGCTGCTGGTACAGCAGCAAGTGTTATCCTAACTGATTCAAGATTAATACTCTACATGCTCATTTTTGTTTCTAGCTTAACAGCTTTTTTGAAAAAGACCATATGTTTACACAGTTCAAAAAATAAAACAAAGTCTCACTGTCAACTTGTCGCCATGTATCCTGTCCCCATCATGCCCACAGATAAGCATTTTTATTTGCCAATTATTTATCCTTCCAGTGTTTCCTTACACAAATATAGGTACACGTTCTCATTCCTTTTTCTCATAAAAAGGTAGTATTGTAAACTGTTTTACTCCTTGATTTTTTTTTTTTTCTATCAACAAGATATCCAAGAAATTTATCCACATCAATGCTTACCTATTTTGCAGCTCCCAACTGGGTCGGCATAACATAGGTTATTAAGTCAGTCTCCCATTGCTGGACATTCATGTGGTTTCCGGCAATCAGTGCTACAATGAATCACTCTGTACATACCTTATTTTCTATGTACAGATAGGACACTCTTAGAATGGAAGTTACTGGATCAAAGAGTAAATGTGTCTATATTATTAAAAGATTATCCTCCCAAATCCTTGCTTCCCTCAGCCCTCACTAACAAAGTGGTTGTCA
Organism: Trachypithecus francoisi; assembly: GCF_009764315.1. Lineage (NCBI taxonomy): Eukaryota > Metazoa > Chordata > Mammalia > Primates > Cercopithecidae > Trachypithecus > Trachypithecus francoisi. The sequence continues at coordinate 1,497,968 of NW_022681467.1, forward strand.
AAGATGCATTTTCTCCAATCTGATAGGTAAGAAATGGCATCTTGGTGGAGTTTTGCCTTTATCATTAATAAAGTGTTGGCCAGGTGCAGGGGCTCACACCTTTAATCCCAGCACTTTGAGGCTGAGGTGGGAGGATCGCTTGGGGTCAGGAGTTCAAGACCAGCCTGGACAACGTAGGTTTCTACAAAAAATTTAAACATTAGCTAAGCATAGTGGTGTGTGCCTGTACTGCCAGCTACTCAGGAGGCTGAGGTGGGAGGTTTGCTTGAGCCCAGGAGGTCAAGGCTGTAGTGACCTGATATCGCACCACTGCACTCCAGCCTGGGTGACATAGTAAGACCCTTAAAAATTAAATAAATATTGTTTAAAATTCTTTCATGGTTGGGTGCAGTGGCTCACACTTGTAATCCTAGCACTTTGGGAGGCCGAGGTGGGCAGATCAAGAGGTTAGGAGATCGAGACCATCCTGGCTAACACAGTGAAACCCTGTCTCTACTAAAAATACAAAAAATTAGCCAGCCATGGTGGTGGGCACCTGTAGTTCCAGCTACTTGGGAGGCTGAGGCAGGAGAATGGTGTGAACCCGGGAGGCGGAGCTTGCAGTGAGCTGAGATCACGCCACTGCACTCCAGCCTGGGCGACACAGTGAGACTCCACCTCAAAAAAAAAAAAAAAAAGAATTCTGTCACATATTGAAGGGTTTTATTTCCTTTTCAATGAATTATGCTATCTTTTGCATATTTTTCACTGGGCCTTGAACTTCTTTTCAATTCCTAGAAGTTCTTTATTATTACACCTCTTTACCTATGAGTTGCAAATATTTGTATTTTGTCTTTACATCATGCAGATTTTTTTCATATTATGAAGTCAAATTTATTTTAAGTCTGTTTTTTTTTTTTCTAAGACGGAGTTTCACTCTTGTTGCCTACGCTGGAGTGCAGTGGTGTGATCTTGGCTCACCACAACCTCTGCCTCCCAGGTTCAAGTGATTCTCCTGCCTCAGCCTCCCTAGTAGCTGGAATTACAGGTGTGTGCCACCATGCGGTTTCTCCATGTTGGTCAGGCTGGTCTCGAACTCCCAAACTCAGGTGATCTGCCCGCCTCGGCCTCCCAAAGTGCTGGGATTACAGGCATACGTCACCATGCCCAGTCTTATTTTAAGTCATCTTAATAGAATTTGGACTCTGAGTTATTGTTAGAAAGCCCTCCTCCATTTCAAGACTTGAGAATTTCACTCCTGTTTTCTTCTAGTACTTCTTGGTTTCTTTTTTTTTTTTTTTTTTTTTTGAGACGGAGTCTCGTTCTGTCGCCCAGGCTGGAGTGCAGTGGCTGGATCTCAGCTCACTGCAAGCTCCGCCTCCCGAGTTCACGCCATTCTCTTGCCTCAGCCTCCCGAGTAGCTGGGACTACAGGCGTCCGCCACCTCGCCCAGCTAGTTTTTTGTATTTTTTAGTAGAGACGGGGTTTCACCGTGTTAGCCAGGATGGTCTCGATCTCCTGACCTCATGATCCGCCCGTCTCGGCATCCCAAAGTGCTGGGATTACAGGCTTGAGCCACCGCACCCGGCCTACTTCTTGGTTTCTTGTTTACAGAGTAAAATATGGATCCAGATTTATTTTATTTCAAATGGCTACTCAATTGTCCCAAAAACCTTTATTAACAATCAAAATCAACCTTGACTCCACTCAACTATTATTCCAACTTCACCTCAGACTAAATTCCCAAATGTATTTGGGTCTATTTTGGGAATCTCTGTCCTGTCACTGTTATTCCTGAGCTGAGCACTGTAGCATGGACCAGACTCCACACACCTCTCTTCTTTTTCCAGAGGCTCATGGCACTTCTGTAGGTCATTTTTTTCTTTTTTAAATATACCCTTGGTACAAGATCTCTGTATATTTTTTCATCTGAACTTCAGAATCAGCTTGTATTGAACAAGAAAGAAACAGATGGGCATTTTAAAATTTGGAATTCTGTTAGATGAATAATCTGAGGAAATTTTTTGGAATTTGTCTTCTCTTCCTTTATATCTTACAACCAACTACTGTTGTTTGTATACAAGAAAGCTACGGATTACAGCACACTAATCTGACATCGCTTTAATGGGGATAGTGCATCCATACACTGAGATGACATGTAGTCATTAAAAACAAATAATGAGTGTTCATACAGCGACATGGAGGGGGCAGAACGGGCTTACAGTTTTGTGGGAGGAGGGACCATTCATATTAAGAATGGGGAAATGGGGGACAGAGAATTTGCCACATATACTTCAGCAATTTTAAAAATTTTACCATTTTTCCAACTTTTTTACACATAACAAAATTTACCATCATAACCATTTTCATGTGTACAGTTCAGTGGTAATATGTTCATATGTTCATACTGTTGGGTAATAACCACTACCATCCATCTCTATAACTCTTTCCATCTATAAAGCTGAAACTCTGTACCCATTAAACAGTAACTCCCATTCTCCATCCCCCAGCCAGGGCAACCACCATTCCACTTTCCGCTACTAGTACTTTGACGACTCTAGTGCCTCATGTAAGTGGAATTATACAGTACCTGTCCTTTTGTGACTGGCTTACTTCATTTAGCATAATGTCTTCAAGGTTTATTCATGTTGTAGCATATTTCAGAAATTCTTTCCATTGTACAGATATATCACATTTTGCTTCCATCGATCCGTGGGTGGACATCTTGGCTGCTTCCGTGTTTTAGCTATTGTGAACAGTGCTGCTTATGAACATGGGTGTACAAATAAATGGCTCTTAGAGACTCTGTTTTCAATTATTTTTGGTAGATACCCAGAAGTGCAGCTGCTGCACTATATGGTAATTCTATGTTCAATTTTTAAAGAGACAGCCATATTGTTTTCCACAGTTTCTGTACCATTTTTATTCCTACTAACAGTGTGCAAGGGTTCCAATTTCCCATATCCTTGCCAACACTTATTATTTTCTGTTATTCAGTTTTTATTTCATAACCATAAACTTAACTCAACTCTGCAATCCAGCTAGGCACAGAAGGGAACAAGGAAAACATGGAACCCAAAGGGAACTGCAGCGAGAGCACAAAGATTCTAGGATACTGAAAGCAAATGGGGTGGAGGGGTGCACTCCTGAGCTACAGAAGGAATGGTCTGGTGGTGAAGATAAAACACAGGTCAAACTTATTAGAGTTGTTCACAGTCAGCAATGGTGATCTTTTTGCTGGTTTTGCCGTTCCTGGAACCAAAGTGCTCCATGGCCTCCACAATATTCTTGCCTTCTTTCACTTCACCAAAGACCACATGCTTGCCATCCAACCACTCAGTTTTGGCAGTGCAGATGAAAAACTGTGAACTGTTTGTGTTGGGTCCAGCATTTGCCATGGAGAAGATGCCAGGACCTGTATGCTTCAGGATGAAGTTCTCATCATCAAATTTCTCCCCATAAATGGACTTGCTACCATTGCCATTATGGCGTGTGAAGTCACTACCCTGATACATAAACCCTGGAATAATTCTGTGAAAGCAGGAACTCTTAAAACCAAATCTTCTCACCAGTGCTCAGAGCACGAAAGTTTTCTGCTGTCTTTGGAACCTTGTCTGCAAACAGCTTGAAGGAGACGCAGCCCAAGGGCTTGCCTTCAACAGCAATGTTAAAGAACAGTGGAGTTGACCATGGCTGATAGTACAGGGCTCCCGGCAGTGGTGGCATCTGCAAAGCCTACTTTCTTTTTAAAAAATTAGCCATCCTCAGACAGGCGCAATGGCTCAAGCCTGTAATTCCAGTGCTTTGGAAGGCTGAGGCAGGACTGCTTGAACTCGTGAGTTTGGGACCAGCCTGGGCAACATAGTTAGACCTTCTCTCTACCAAAAATTAAAAAGCTAGCCAGGTGTAGGGGCATGTACCTACAGTCCCAGCTACTTGGTAGGCTGAAGTGGGAAGATCACTTGAGCCAGGGAGATCATGGCTGCAGTGAGCCATGATTGCACCACTGTAGTCCGGCCTGGGTGACAGAGAAAGACCATGTCTCAAAGGTAAAAAAAGGTCGGGCGCGGTGGCTCACGCCTATAATCCCAGCACTTTGGGAGGCCAAGGCGGGTGGATCACGAGATCAGGTGATCGAGAACATCCTGGCTAACACGGTGAAGCCCCATCTCTACTAAAAACACAAAAAAATTAGCTGGGCGTGGTGGTGGGCGCCTGTAGTCCCAGCTACTTGGGAGGCTGAGGCAGGAGAATGGCATGAACCCAGGAGGCGGAGCTTGCAGTGAGCCGAGATTGTGCCACTGAACTCCAGCCTGGGCAACAGAGCGAGACTCTGTCTCAAAAAACAAAACAAAACAAAAAAATAAAAAAATAAAAAATAAAAATAGCCATCCTAATTGGTGTGAGGTGATATCTCATTGTGGTTTTGATTTCCATTTCCCTAAAGGATTAGTAATATTGGGCAGCTATTCATGTGCTTATAAGTCATCTATTCATCTTTAGAGAAATGTCTCTTCGGGTTCTAGGCCCATTTTTGAATTGGTTTTTTGTTGTGGAGTTTTAAAAGTTCTCTATACATTCTAGATGAAGTTAAAATGCAGCAACAGCTACGAAATCTAAGAGGCCTAAAGAACTATAGTTTATGTCTTCCTCTAGCTATGGGTCCAGCACAGGTCGGCTGGAGTTCTACTAAACACAGTTACTCAGGAACCTGTCTTGCAGAAGCTCTACCACTTGGCAACACTGCCACCTCCACACAAGGCTTTAGGGTTTGCTGCAGCAGGAGTAGAGGGCACGAAGTTTCACGTACAGGCTCTTAATTACTTCTGCCTACAGAAGCAACATGTCACTTCCATTGAGATTGTGAGACCGCGTCAGTTCAAGAGGGAAAGATCCTGAACCAGGAGTGCCAGTGAGCACTGATGTTGTGTCCACAGGTTTAAATAGGTACACATGCATGCACAACACATTAAGTAAGCTGTTTTATAACTTCACACTGGAAAAACTTGCTCCTTAAAGGAGCTTTGGCCAGGCATGGTGGCTCACCCCTGTAATGCCAGCACTCTGTGGGGGCTGAGGCGAGAGGAATGCTTAAGGCCAGGAGTATGAGACCAGTGTGGGCAGCACAGCAAGACCCTATTTCTCTGTCTCTGCTTTTTTTTTTTTTAAAAAAGCCCTTTGTAGATTTTTTGTTAACAAAGGACATTTTTAGACATAAGTGGATCCTTGCCCTTTGTTTTCACCTATCTGGAAAGATCGGCTTCCAGGTTATTTTCTTAAAGAAATGCACATAACCACTGCAGGAATTTAATTGATTACAGTGGACCTGAACGCACTCATCCTTCAAAGCTTTCAATGCCTTGGGGCACTGACTGTGGGGGGGGGTCCCCTTGAGTCACAGTGATGCATCAGATCTCTCATGCATCCCAATTATTACTGGGGTGCACAGGTCTCCCTGGAGGCCTTGCTTTACAGAGCTTCCCAGCCACAACCACAGTACTGGAGGTTGAAGGTGCCAAGCCAACAAAGGGGCCACAGAGAAGGCCACTAATTCCAAGAGAAGTCTCTGTGGAAGACTCAGAGGCCTCCGACTCCAAGAGAAGACTTCTGTGCCCTCAAGCAGAGCCGCAGAGTCACCAATGCTGTCAGAGAAGGAAAGCAATATGCTGATGAACAAACTATTTCTCTCAAGTGACACTGGCTCAATATTTTCAACCCATAATAATTTCCCCTTGTAATAGTCAGGATGTATCAGAGACACAGTCCTAAGCAGGAGTCCTAAGCAGGAGAGCACAGCGATTAGAGCATGAGTGATGGAGATGGCACAGGTCTGCCACTCGGATGGCTGTGTGACCCTGGGCAAGCTACTTAACCATCCATGCCTTGGCTTCCTCATCTGTGAAGGAGGTGACCCACCAATCTCATGAGGCAGCTGTGAGCATTACATGAATTCATACACGTAAAGCGCTTAAGGAAACGGTATCTGGTACACAGTCCTCAATCAATGTTATTTTTATTAATTATTCTTGTGCCTTTGTTTATTGACTTTTTTTTTTTCTTTTTGGTAGAGATGGGTTTCACCATGTTTCCTAGGCTGGTCTCAAACTCTTGACCTCAAGCAATCCTCCTGCCTCAGCCTCCCAAAGTGCTGAGATTATAGGCGTGCGCCAACACACCAGGCCCTTCACCATTTATTTTTAATTGTTCTGCCTTTACTCTTCTACTTCCTCTTCCTCCCCTCCCATCATGAGCAAGCACCAACTTACCAGAAGCTATTTCTGAAAGACTGTGGAGTCCAGGAAGAACGAGAACGATCAGCTAATTAGGAACATTCTTATTACTTTAAAGGTTTAGCAAATACATCCTTCTTACTCTGGAGAGACCACAGACTGAGACACTGGACTGGCGGTCACGGTTCCTACACAAAAGGCCCCTAAGGAGTGTCTGTATCCCCTCTCGTCCCCATGGACAATCCGTACATCGGGGTGTGGGACACTGGTACCAAGCCGCTGTATGAGGGTGGCAGCCCTGCACTGGATTTCACTGTGGCTGGCCCTTAGAATACTTCACAAACTGGAGGCAGCAGCAGGCTCTAATGCACAGAAATGCCTGATTTTTAAAAAACCAAAACACCTAGTTTAAAACACTTAGTAACCATCTTGACTGCTTCATCTTCAACCCTATTTGTCTCTCTTCAGAAGTGATTCCTCCCAACATAACCCTCCCTGCTTCCTGACACTCCCCAAAAGAACTGGTTCCTAGATTTTTAGTTCATGAACTAGTAAAATGTTCTATAAAATGGGGACCGACCTAGTATTGCCGAGCTTTTATTTTGCCAAGTAAGGATCTCAGAAACTTGATAGAAAGGCCACTGTCTCAGGGTTCAACCATTATACAAAGTTACCTTCATGCCAGTTCTCTACATTTCTCATTTCCCTTCCTCACAGTAAAAAAGTAGTCCAAAACACTGTGGGCCCCAGGCTGGTCTCGAACTCCTTGGACTCAAGTGATCTGCATGCCCCAGTCTCCCAAATTGCTCGGCTTGCAGACATAAGCCATAGTGCCTGGCCCCCTAGATTTTTAATGTGAAAGCTAAAGTCATCAATTGAAGATCTTTCTTTCTCACTATAGGCATTCAGTGCTATATTTTCATTTTCCTCAAGCATGCTTTAGGGGCATACGTATGTCTTCCTTTTCATTCCATGTGAGCAACTTTGTACTTTCGCTTGTTTTTTTAGAGAGGGGATCTTGCTCTGTCACACAGGCTGAAGTGCAGTGGCACGCTCATAGCTCACTGAAGCCCCAAATTCCTGGGCTCAAGTGATCCCACCACCTTGGTCTCCCAAAGTGCTGGGATTATAGGTACGAGCCACCACACATGGGTGTTAACATTTCTTTCTGTTTTTTTTTTTTTTTTTTTGAGATGGAGTCTCGCTCTGTTGCCCAGGCTGGAGTGCAGTGGCATGACCTCGGCTCACTGCAAGCTCCGCCTCCCAGGTTCACACCATTCTCCTGCCTCAGCCTCCCGAGTAGCTGGGACTACAGGCGCCCACCACCAGGCCCAGATAATTTTTTGTATTTTTTTCAGTAGAGATGGGGTTTCACCGTGTTAGCCAGGATGGTCTCTATCTCCTGATCTCGTGATCCCCCTGCCTCGGCCTCCCAAAGTGCTGGGATTACAGGCATGAGTCACTGTGCCTGGCCAACACTTCTTAAAGCATGAGTCTGCTGCTGATGAATTATCTCAGCCTCTTTTTTTTTTTTTTTTTTTTGAGATGGAGTCTCGCTCTGCCACCCAGGCTGGAGTGCAGTGGCCGGATCTCAGCTCACTGCAAGCTCCGCCTCCCGGGTTTACGCCATTCTCCTGCCTCCCGAGTAGCTGGGACTACAGGCGCCCGCCTCGTCGCCCGGCTAGTTTTTTTTGTATTTTTAAGTAGAGACAGGGTTTCACCGTATTAGCCAGGATGGTCTCGATCTCCTGACCTCGTGATTCGCCCGTCTCGGCCTCCCAAAGTGCTGGGATTACAGGCTTGAGCCACCGCGCCCGGCCTCTTTTTTTTTTTTAAGAGACAAGGTCTTACTCTGTCACCTGGGTTTAAGTACAGTCTTCACCTCCTGGCCTTAAGTGATCCTCCTGCCTCCCAAGTAGCTAGGACCACACGTGCAAACCACCACGCTCAGCTAATCTTTTACTTTTTGTAAAGATGGAGTCTACAAAACATAGCCAGTTTGGCTATGTTTCCCAGGTTGGTCTGGAACTCCTGGGCTCATGTGATCCTTCCATCTTGACCTCCCAAAGTGTTCAGATTACAGGTGTGAGCCATCACGCCTGGTGCTCTTTCAGCTTTTTTATATCTGGAAACTTTAGTATTTTGCCTTTGAAGATACTTTTGGGGTGGGAGGAATGACAACATAAAAAGGTATTTTCACCTGGTAAATAATTTTAGACGGATGGCTTTTTCTTTCAGTACAGTCATGCAAACTGCATAATAGTGTTTCAGTCAACAATGGACCACTTATACAATGGTTGTCCCATATGATTACATTAGCTAAAAAATTCCTATTGCCTAATGTCATGGCTGTAGTGTCACAGTGCAAAGCATTACTCATATTTGTGGTAATGTGGTATAAACAAATCACTGCAAGTTGTATAAAAACGTATAGTAATGTCCTAAGCCTTCATATTCACTCACCACTCACTCACTGACTCACCCAGAGCAACCTCCAGTCCTGCAAGATCCAATCATGGTAAGTGCCCTATACTGTACTGTTTTTTACATTTTATATTGTATTTTCACTGTACCTTTTCTATGTGTAGATACACAATTACTTAACATTGTGGCACAACTGCCTACAGGACTCAGTACGGTATCATGCTGTGCAGGTTTGCAGCCTAGGAGCAACAGGCCTCACCCCATAGCCCAGGCGTGTAATAGGCCATACCACCTGTATCTGTGTAAATATACTCTGATCTTTGCATGACAATGCACTTGCCTAACAATGCATTTCTCAGAAGGTATACCTGTTATTGACATTACTACATGGCATGACAGCTTTAAAGATGTTGCTTCAAGGCCAGGCGCAGACTCAAACCTATAATCCCAGCATTTTGGGAAGCTGGGGCGGGTGGATCACCTGAGGTCAGGAGTTGGACACTGGCCTGCCCAACATGGTGAAACTCTGTATTTACTAAAAATACAAAAGTTAGCCAGGTGTGGTTGAGGGCGCCTGTAGTCCCAGCTACTCGGGAGGCTGAGGCAGGAGAATGGCGGGAACCCGGGAGGCGGAGCTTGCAGTGAGCCGAGATAGCGTCACTGCACTCCAGCCTGGTGGACAGAGCGAGACTCTGTCTCAAAAAAAAAAAAAAAAATTTTAAAAATAAAGATGTTGCTTCACTGGCTTCTTACTTGCTTTTCTTTTCTGATAAGAAACCTTCTGTTGCCCATATCTTTGTTCCTATGTGCACAATATGTCTTTTTTCCTCTGGTTGAAGGTTTTTTTCTTTATCACTGGTTTTGAGCAATTTGATTGCGAAATGCCTTGGTATAGTGCTTCACGTTTCTTATGTAGGAGATTAATCAGGCTTCTTAGCAGTGGGTTTACAGTTTTCACCAAGCTTGTAAAGTTTCTGGCCACTATTTCTTCAAATATTTTTTCTCTCCTTTCTCCTCTTCATTGGGGACTTTACTTATCAGTATAATAGGCTGCCTGAAGTTGTCCCATAGCATAGTGATGCATTTATTTACATATTTATTTATTTATTTATTGACAGGGTCTCACTCTGTTGCCCAGACCAGATCATGGCTAACGCAGCCTTGACCTCCGAGGCTCAAGCAATCCTCCCCACCTTAGCCTCCCAATTAGTTGGAATCAAAGGCGTGCACACCATGCCTGGCTAATTGTTTAATTTTTTTCGATGGTCTCAGATTCCTGGGCTCAAGACCCTCCTTCTTTATTCTCCCAAAGTGCTAGGATTACAGGTGTACTGGGATTACAGGCATGGTAGGAGAACAGGTGTGTGCCACTGCACCTGGCCTAGTAACGATGCTTTTGAAAATTTGTTTGGTTCTCTTTTCCCCAGGTTTCATGTTGAATAGCTTAGCAGTGTTTAATCTGCCCTTCAATGTAATTCCTTCAGTGTAACCTTTACCTCACACATTGTGGTTTTCATCTTTAGAAATTCAATTTGGGTAATTTTTGGATTTTTCATGACTCTCCATTTAACTTCTGGAACACATGGAATACAATTACAGTAAGTGTTTTTTGTTTGTTTGTTTGTTTTTGAGATGGAATTTCACTCTTGTTGCCCAGGCTGGAGTGCAATGGCACAATCTCGGCTCACCACAACCTCAGCCTCCTGGGTTCAAGCGATTCTCCTGCCTCGGCCTCCCAAGTAGCTAGGATTACAGGCATGTGCCACCACGCCGGCTAATTTTGTAATTTTAGTAGAGACAGAAGACACAGTTTCTCCATGTTAGTCAGGCTGGTCTCAAACTCCTGACCTCAAGTGATCCTCCCGCCTCAGCCTCCCAAAGTGCTGCAATTACAGGTGTGAGCCACCATGCCCAGCCTACAGTGTTTTAATGTCCTTCTCTTCAACACTAATGTGCATGTCAGTACTCAGTCGGTTTTCATTGATTATTCTCTTCATTATATACACATTATAGTTTCCTACCACTCTGCATGCCTGTGCTATGGGCTGAATAATGTCCTCTCAAAATTCGTATGTTGAAGTCTTAACCCCTAGCACCTCAGAATACGATTGTATTTAAAGAGAGGGTCTTAAGGAGGTAATTATGCTAAAATGAGGTCATCAGGGTGGACCCTAATCCACTATGACTAATGTTTGTAAGAAGAAATGCAGAAAGAGCCACACACAAAGGTTAGAGCATATGAAGAAACACGGAGAAGGTGGTCATCTACAGGCCAAGCAGAGGGGCCTCATGAGAAACCAGCCATGCTGACACCTCCATTTTGGACTTCTGGCCTCTGGAATTGAGAGAAAATAAACTTCTGCCATTGAAGTCACCTGGTCTGTGTTACTTTGTTATGGCAGCCCTCACAAACCCATACACCTGGAATTTCCCACCACTGAAGCATGCAGTTCCTGAATGTTTTACCCAGTAAATTACGGTCTTCCTCTAAGTAGCGGGGATTATTTCCTCTGATCTTTTCAGACAGTTCTTTCCCCAGCCACAGAGTTTCCTCACACACGTGTGCTGATCAAAGGGACCCTCTGCAGACCCCAGGGTCTCTCTCTGTGTTGCTCTCTCCTCTCTGGTACTCTGTCCTATAAACTCTAGCCACATTGGTCTCTCCAGATTCTCAGCTCCACACCCACAACCCTGGGAGTCCACGTAGCTCCCCTCCCTGTGCCATGGCGTGGAAGCTCTGTCAAGGTCAGCTAGGGTACTGTAGGGCTCACTTCCTTTATCTGTCACCTCTCTGAGTTAACTGTCCTTTGTTGCCTAGTGCTCAGTGTTTTAAAAATTGTTTCAGGCCGGGCGTGGTGGCTCAAGCCTGTAATCCCAGCACTTTGGGAGGCCGAGACGGGCGAATCACGAGGTCAGGAGATCGAGACCATCCTGGCTAATACGGTGAAACCCCGTCTCTACTTAAAAATACAAAAAACTAGCCGGGCGACGAGGCGGGCGCCTGTAGTCCCAGCTACTGGGGAGGCTGAGGCAGGAGAATGGCGTAAACCCGGGAGGCGGAGCTTGCAGTGAGCTGAGATCCGGCCACTGCACTCCAGTCTGGGTGGCAGAGCAAGACTCCGTCTCAAAAAAAAAAAAAAAAAATTGTTTCGTGTATGTTGTCTGTTTTTGTTGTGGCTGCTGTTTGGGTTATTTCCAGGTAAATTCAGCCACCTTGGTCAGAAGTGGAAGTTTCATGTTTCTTTTAAAATATGTCTATAATTAGCTGGGTGCAGTGGCTCACACCTGTAATCCCAGCACTTTGGGAGGCCGAGGCAGGCAGATCACGAGGTCAGGAGATCAAGACCATCCTGGCTAACATGGTGAAGCCCTGTCTCTACTAAAAATACAAAAATATTAGCCAGGCGTGGTGGCGGGTGCCTGTAGTCCCAGCTACTTGGGAGGCTGAGGCAGGGGAATGGCGTGAACCCGGGAGGTGGAGCCTGCAGGGAGCCCAGATTGCACCACTGCACTCCAGCCTGGGCGACAGAGTCAGACTCCTTCTCAAAAAAAAAAAAATAAATAAATAACGTCTACAACTAGTTTTCACCAATTCCTCCATTAATGTAACCATCAAAATTGTAGAGGAAAAGTGTTTTATCATTTAATTCCACGATATTCTCTTAGAAGGAACGAGAGAGTAATGCCGAGTCTCGTTCCCCAATACTAATAGATTAAATTCTTCTTAGCTTTTAGGTGGAAATCTTAACAATAATCTCCAAAATCTTGTTCAAAAGCAGTCAGTGTTGAGAGCAATTTCACTCTAGTGAACTGAAAACTTGAAGGCCTTAATAAAACACACAAGAGCAGTCCATAAATGTCTCTTTGTTCCCAAGAAAGAAAACAAAAAATCATGAGGATTCAGTCAGCAGAACTGAACAACTGGGTATCCTACTGTGAGAAGGCCTTATTTTCCTGGCTGTGGCCCAGCATGTTATCAGGTGCTTTACACATGGCCACATTACCTTACCTTGCTTTATTTTATTTTATTTTTTTTTTGAGGCGGAGTCTCGCTCTGTCACCCAGGCTGGAGTGCAGTGGCCGCATCTCAGCTCACTGCAAGCTCCGCCTCCCGGGTTTATGCCATTCTCCTGCCTCAGCCTCCCGAGTAGCTGGGACTACAGGCGCCCGCCACCTCGCCCGGCTAGTTTTTGTATTTTTAGTAGAGACGGGGTTTCACCGTGTTAGCCAGGATGGTCTCGATCTCCTGACCTCGTGATCCGCCCGTCTCGGCCTCCCAAAGTGCTGGGATTACAGGCTTGAGCCACTGCGCCCGGCCGCTTTATTTTTCTTTATAGCACTTTTATCACCCTTTGAAATTTGACTGTATACTTATGTGCTATCTTTTTTGCCGTGTTTCTCCTTCATGAGAACGGAATCCTCACAAGGACTGGGATTTGTCCCACTCTTGTGCAGCATTTTATCTACTCTAGCCTTCAGTGAAGTCTAGGTCAATGAAAAAGACATACTTGCTAATGGATGGAAAAACACGGGAGCAATGCTCTCAACACAGGCCACACTATTCACGGCAATTATCCAGAGGGAATTTCACTTTCTTTGTTTTAAATTTTTATTAAGAACTCTTTATTAAATACTTTGGAATCAGAAAAAAAAAATCAAACTGTTTGAGAGAGGAATGGAGTGAGAGAGAGAGGGCCCCTCAGAGGCTGCCCTTCACCATGGCTATGACATCTCCCAGACCACCTCATACCTAGAGATGCTTCCCTGGGCCCTGCAGACTCTCCTTCAGCTTTTTCCTGAGGCCCTGGGGCTGCACTGGCAGCCTCCCAGCTGGCCTGTACTGGCCTAACAGTCCCTTCCTTCCGGAACCCTAGCCAGATATTGAATGTCCTAGAATGGCAGTCTTCTTTTTTTCCTTCCTGTAGGTTCTGCCATGATGTGCCTTGTCAAGGTTTCTTGTGTCCCCAAACTGTGAGAATTTTTCTTATGTCTTTAGATGGCGCTCTATTGGCCAGCAATGCATTTTGCATTACATCCTGTCAAGCAAGAGGCTAAAAGAAAAGACCCTATTCTTAGTCTATTTTTTGTTTCTATAACTAAGAAACTGAGATTGGTAATTTATAAGGAAGGAAATTTATGTCTTAAGAGTTCTGGGCCGGGCGCGGTGGCTCAAGCCTGTAATCCCAGCACTTTGGGAGGCCGAGACGGGCGGATCACGAGGTCAGGAGATCGAGACCATCCTGGCTAACAGGGTGAAACCCCGTCTCTACTAAAAAAATACAAAAAACTAGCCGGGCGAGGTGGCGGGCGCCTGTAGTCCCAGCTACTCGGGAGACTGAGGCAGGAGAATGGCATAAACCCGGGAGGTAGAGCTTGCAGTGAGCCGAGATCCGGCCACTGCACTCTAGCCTGGGCGGCAGAGCGAGACTCCGTCTCAAAAAAAAAAAAAAAAAAAAAAAAAAAAAAAAAAAAAAAAAGAGTTCTGGAGGCTGGGAAGTCCAAGGTCACGGGGCCACATCTGGTGAGGACTTTCTTGCTGGTGGGGACTCTTCTGAAGAGTCCCAAGCTGGCGCAGGGCATTACATGGTAATGGGGATCAGAGGAGATGGCCACACTGCCTTTTACAACAGTGATAAGTCTCGTGATAACTAACCCAAACCCTCAATAAATCATTAATTCAATGAATGGATTCATCCATTCATGAGAGCAAAGCCCTTATGACCCAATCACCTCCCGAAGGATTCATCTCGTTTTTTTTTTTTTTTTGGAGACGGAATCTTGCTCTGTCACCCAGGCTGGAGTGTAGTGGCGCGATCTCAGCTCACTGCAACCTCTGCCTCCTGGGTTCAAGCAATTCTCCTGCCCTAGCCTCCCAAGTAGCTGCAACTACAGGCATGTGCCACCATGCCCAGCTAATTTTTGTATTTTTAGTAGACGGGGTTTCACCATGTTGGCCAGGATGGCCTTGATCTCCTGACCTCATGATCCGCCCACTTTAGCCTCCCAAAGTGCTGAGATTACAGGCGTGGGCCACCACGTCTGGTCAGCTCCCACCTCTTAACACTACTACATTGAGGACCAAGATTCCAACACTTTCCAACACATGAACTTTTAGGGGACACATTTAAACCATTAAACCATCAAGCCATAGAAGATGCCCTGAAGATAAATCAGCACATAATATGTCAGAGCAACACAGGAGTCTTTAACAAAGGATAAATGTGAATGAAAGCAGACTAACCTTCTCCAGCCATCCCTATATTTTCTCTTTGCCAAAGGCATCACCAAAGCCTGGGGATGCAAGAACTGATGGTTGCCAAGCATAAAACATGACAGACAACTAGCTCCCTGAGGACAGATACTATCTCCTTGCATCCCCAGGGCCTGGCACAACATCTGGCAAACAACAGGAATACAGTAGCTACTGAATAAAATGACGTATGGGCACTTGGCATTGACAGGGCCACTTTCAGGTGGGAGCAATGTGGTCATCCAGGACCAGGAGTGGCAAAGGTCAAGGATGAAGGGGTAGGGCATATATGACACATACATTATTAGGAGAAAAAAACAGCTGAAAGTTAAAAATCGTATCTATTCTAGTGATCTGAACTACCGCATCAAAATGACCGGCATCCACCCTGAACATTCTTACCTTTCCATTACAAATAGTTCAGTCAACACACCCCAAGCTTTGTTTGAAGACCCCACTAGTCTGATAAGAACTGAAGACGGCCGGGCGCGGTGGCTCAAGCCTGTAATCCCAGCACTTTGGGAGGCCGAGACGGGCGGATCACGAGGTCAGGAGATCGAGACCATCCTGACTAACACGGTGAAACCCCGTCTCTACTAAAAAAAATACAAAAAACTAGCCGGGCGAGGTGGTGGGCGCCTGTAGTCCCAGCTACTCGGGAGGCTGAGGCGGGAGAATGGCGTGAACCCGGAGGCGGAGCTTGCAGTGAGCTGAGATCCGGCCACTGCACTCCAGCCTGGGCGACAGAGCGAGACTCCGTCTCAAAAAAAAAAAAAAAAAAAAAAGAACTGAAGACAATTTGAATTTTTTTTTTTTTTTTTTTTTTTTTACCATGAAGCTCAGGACAACTTCTTTGAGGCTTTAAGAACAAACCCTGGCCGGGCGCGGTGGCTCAAGCCTGTAATCCCAGCACTTTGGGAGGCCGAGACGGGCGGATCACGAGGTCAGGAGATCGAGACCATCCTGGCTAACATGGTGAAACCCCGTCTCTACTAAAAATACAAAAAACTAGCCGGGCGAGGTGGCGGGCGCCTGTAGTCCCAGCTACTCGGGAGGCTGAGGCAGGAGAATGGCGTGAACCCGGGAGGCGGAGCTTGCAGTGAGCCGAGATTGCGCCACTGCACTCCAGTCTGGGCGACAGAGCGAGACTCTGCCTCAAAAAAAAAAAAAAAAAAAAAAAAGAACAAACCCTAAGTTTCAGCACCCCTGAGGTATGCATGTATTCCCTCACTGACAGCCTGTGTCCACCTTCACCTTTACAAACCCAAAAGTCCTGGCCTTTTCAGCTGCTCCCACACTGACACCCATCTGCCCTCTGCTCTCATTATCTCAGGACATTTTCTCATCTGCTAAGCGTATCACAAGTGAGTGAGGCAACTCAGCCCACAAGTACCATCTCAAGATTAATTCTATTTAACAAGGAAGAAACTTAGCAATCTGTGTACCAGCAAGCCCCAGGACCGAGACTTCTGCCTGGTCCCACCTGAATACTCTGTCATGACCTCAGTTCATGTGGACCTTTCTCCCACCTTCGCCTCAAGCCCAGCCCTGAGCCCCTCCATGCTGGCATGTGTGCAGGGACCCCATGCAGGCTTGCCAGAGCACTCAGCTATGCCGAACATGCCAACTCCACAGATACACAGCAGGTCACAACTGCAATGACTTCCCATGGGAACTGTCTTTGTCATCTTTTTTAAAAACATTACATGTCAGAAAGAAGAGTCCCTGCTAGGCAGTATGATTGTTGATGTTAATGAGAATTTAGCAAGTGTGATGGGAAGATTCTGGTTAGGCTGAGGAGTGAGAGCTCAGACTGGGCCCATGTGGGGAACTGAGAGACAGAGGCCCAATAGCTCCTCTTCCCTCTGCCCTCCTAGCAGAAGGCCTTGCTGCTTCTTTCCTAAGGATGGCACAAGCACTCAGAACAGAACTGGCAGATTCCTTCACCCACAAATTGATCAACTTACCCACGTCTTTCCCCACAGCCTTGGCCTTCCTTCCTAACTGAGGGGAGCTCCTCTGGTCAGCCTCAGAACACTGGGTCCCGTCCCTTCTCACAGGCCCAGAGGCATCACTGCACCTACTCTGTCCCATGCCGTCCATCTTCCCTCTCTCCTGGATTATTCCCATGCACACTCCAGATTGTTCTAATATCGCATATTATGAATATAATTATCATATGGCCGGGCGCGGTGGCTCAAGCCTGTAATCCCAGCACTTTGGAGGCCGAGACGGGCGGATCACGAGGTCAGGAATCGAGACCATCCTGGCTAACATGGTGAAACCCCGTCTCTACTAAAAACACAAACTAGCCGGGCGAGATGGCGGGCGCCTGTAGTCCCAGCTACTCGGGAGGCTGAGGCAGGAGAAGGCGTAAACCCGGGAGGCGGAGCTTGCAGTGAGCTGAGATCCGGCCACTGCACTCCAGTCCGGGCGACAGAGTGAGACTCCGCCTCAAAAAAGAAAAAAAAAAAAAAAAAAAAAAAAAAAAAAATATCATATAATAGGCTGTTTGAAGTTATCCTGTAGCATAGTGATGCTTTTATTTATTTATATATATTTTTTGAGACAGGGTCTCACTCTGTTGCCCAGACCAGAGTGCAGTGGCTTGTTTATGGCTTACACCACCTTGATCTCTCGGGCTCAAACAATTGTGCACACTACGCCTGGCTCATTTTTATTTTTTTTTTTGGTCTAGATGAGGTTTCCCTTTGTTGCCCAGGCTGGTCTCAGATTCCTGGGCTCAAGCGATCCTCCTTCTTTATCCTCCCAAAGTGCTAGGATTACAGGTGTGCTGGGATTTCAGGCATGGTAGGAGTACAGGTGTGTGCCACTGCAGCTGGCTTCCTAATGATGCTTTTGAAAATTTGTTTGGTTCTCTTTTCCCCAGGTTTCACGTTGAATAGTCGAGCCCTTTCTTTAGCAGTGTTTAATCTGCCCTTCAGTGTAATTCCTTTCAGTGTAACCTTTACCTCACACATTGTGGTTTTCATCTTTAGAAATTCAATTTGGGTAATTTTCAGATATTCCATGACTCCACTTAACTTCTGGAACATATGGAATACAATTACAGTATGTGTTGTTTTGTTTTTTGTTTTTTTGAGATGGAATTTCGCTCTTGTTGCCCAGGCTGGACTGCAATGGTGCGATTTTGGCTAATATATCACTTTAATTATGATAATATTATAATGATCAATATAATGGGCTGCCTGAAGTTATCCTATAGCATAGTGATGCTATTATTTATTTATTTTTTGGTATCTAATATCACTGCTAAGAAAACTTACCCCCTCCAGCCATCCCTCCCCGTCTTTCCCCCTTTCCTGCACAGCTCTCTGGAAAAGCTACCTACATTTCCTCTCTCCACTTCTTCCTTGAGGTCTCACCATTAGGCTTTTGCCCCCACCACTGCAGTAAGACACTCCTGTCAATGCTGATCTCATGTCACCAAATCCAATCGCAGATCATGCTTTCTTCTCCAACAGGCCTTCTTTAGGTGGCTACCTTGACATTTTTTCCCAGCAATCCTCCTAACTCAGTGCCCAGGTCCTGGCTCCTCTGTCCTGACTTGCCTGCTGGGCGAGTCTGCTGCAGGGCTCTAGGTACCACCTGCCACAGCCATGGTCAGATACAAGCCCTAACCTTCCCCTTGAACTCTATCCCCTATCCATCTGGATGTTTAACAGACACGTCAGTATGTCCAAAACCAAACAGATTACTTCTCCTGCCCCAAAGCACTTGCTCTTTCCACATCTGTCCCCATCTCAGTATCTGGCAACTCCATTCTTCCTGTTGCTCAAAAAGTAGTTTGTGAATCCAGAATCACATGCTTCTTCTCATCTCCACAGCTGCTATCCCAGCTTGAGCCCCTGTCATCTCTTGCCTGGATGACTCTGGTAGCCCCTAGCTGGTCTCCCTGCTTGCCCACTGCAGTCTGTGCTTGTCACACAGTCAGAGTGACATGATGACACACACATCATGCCATTTCTCTTTTTTTTTTTTTTTTTTTTTTGAGACGGAGTCTCGCTCTGTCGCCCAGGCTAGAGTGCAGTGGCCGGATCTCAGCTCACTGCAAGCTCCGCCTCCCAGGTTTACGCCATTCTCCTGCCTCAGCCTCCCAAGTAGCTGGGACTACAGGCGCCCGCCACCTCGCCCGGCTAGTTTTTTGTATTTTTTAGTAGAGACAGGGTTTCACCGCGTTAGCCAGGATGGTCTAGATCTCCTGACCTCGTGATCCGCCCGTCTCGGCCTCCCAAAGTGCTGGGATTACAGGCTTGAGCCACCGCGCTCGGCCTGCCATTTCTCTTTTCTAAAGCAGCCAGTGGCATCCGTTCACATGTCTCCTTGTCAGAAACGTCCCCTGTACACCCGGACTGTGCACACACAGTCACAGGGCCTCATCTGTGGCTGTTTCCTCACTGGGACCATTTTCCTCCTTAGTGCCCTGAGCATGTGGCATCACATGTTTCTTCATGTGTTATCTGCCCTCCCTACCAGAATGTAAAGGCCAGGAGAACTGCCATGGCCTCGGCATTCACAGGTGTTACTGGGCCTAACAGGTACTCAAACTGTTAAATGAGTGGCTGGAAAAAAGTGTTAAATAAGCAAACAGTAGTGCTATAAATGCTCTAATACCAACAGACACATTAACTGGTCAGGATGCACCCTATATGTATGACTGGCTGAGAAGCCAGACTCTTAATTATTTGGGGCAGAAAAGGGTAGAAGAAAATCCTTCTTGACATGCGCTAACAGATCTTTCTCAGTACCCTCAACTCGTGTTTTCTTGTTTGTTTTGTTTTGTTTTGTTTCTGAGACAAAGTCTTGCTCTGTCGCCCAGGCTGGAGTGCAGTGGCGCAATCTCGGCTCACTGCAGCCTCTACTTCCTGGGTTCCAGCGATTCTCCTGCCTCAGCCTCGCAGGATTACAGGAGGTAATCCCTCATCTGGGATTACAGGTGCTTACAACCCTGCCTGGCTAATTTTTATCTTTTTAGTAGAGATGGTGTTTAACCACATTGGCCAGGCTGGTCCTGAACTCCTGACCTCAAGTGATCTGCCTGCCTCGGCCTCCCAAAGTGCTGGGATTAAAGGCATGAGCAACCACACCAGCCAGCACCCTCAACTCTTAATATTATAATCATCATGGGGCTAGTCACCTAGAAGACGTCACTGACCAAGCACACACCACGTGCCACGAACATTCCACACACCTGGGCCTCACCACAATCCTACAGGGGAGACACTCTAATCCCCACATCACAGATGAAGAAACAAACTCAGGGTGTTACACAACTCACCCAAGCCAGAGAATCTGAAAACTCACTTGAGACCCGGGTCTCTATGAAGGCTATCCTCTGCAACAGTAAATCACAATACAAAGGGGCCCAGGTCTAAATGAGAAGTCTTGCTGGTAATGGGACACTTTGGTTCTGGCATCCTGGCTCTTGGCCCCTGTTCACTGACTGGCTCTCAGTGTGGCACGAGACAGATGGCTTACCCACTCTCATGCTGAAAGAGCCCCTGCCAAAGCACAAGCACACTGAGCCTGAAGTCTTGTGGCATCATCTCTGGGTGAAGAGCATCGACTTAATCTGTCAGCTTTTCAGGTTATATTTCAATAAACACTTTCCCTGCAGATTTCACTCTGGAAGGAAAAGTGTTCCAAGGGAGGAGGAGAGAAAGGAGGGGAATGAAGAGGAGGAGGAGAAGTAGCAGCAGGAGTCTGAAATGAGGTCCTGTCTCCAAAGCTGTTAGCAAAAACCTGACAAGGTGATCCATCTTCCATGCCTCTCTCCAAGGTTTCCTCCATGAAAGTGCCTCAGGTGCTTTCAGCCTGCCCAAAGATACCCCTCACAGTTCAGGCCTGTCTGCCATAGAAGGTGGGCACTCCCTTGGGAAGGGACACTGTGGCTGAAAGGAACTAGGAACCAAGCAGAGATACAGGATGCAGAGTCCTAATAAAGCAGAAGGCAGTGGCAAAGCACCAAGTCCCAGTGTAGCCGGTCCCTGGCTGGAGTGCAGCCATGATAAGGTACACTGAGTTAGGAAGAGGAGAACCAGCACCAGTTGTGGGGGGTGGGGGGCCAGCTGCGGCACCATAAACAAAGCCAGCCCCGTGCCTTGTCACAATCCTGGCACAGACTGTACTGAGAGTGGAGCAAAAGGAAAAAGGAGATGGACAAAGTGGACTTTAATCACAAAAGCTAGCTCAGAACTTGCTTCCATCTTCCTAATCTGTAAAGAAAAGATGAAGAGATACCATGCAGGGACACTTAGAGGGTGAGGTTGATACCGAACCTGGGGAAGGCTGACACTGAAGAAGACAGATGTTAACCTCAGCCATCCACCCTTCTGGGTTAGGGGGAAGCCATTAGCAACCTTGGATAAAGTATCTTCTTTGGGTCAAGGAAGAACGAGGTGTGATGACTGTGTTCTTTGGCATTTACGTGTGAGGGTGATCTGGCTATGAAACCTCCCATGCAGCCCACTGATCTCTGTCCATCCAGCAGATCTGGCCTGTTGGTTGGGAGGCGGAGGATAAAGACTAGGTGACACACAGACCGTGTACATCGCATGACTGCCTTCTCAGGGTCCAAATTAGACCAGTCGTGCCTTCAACGCACATTGCCAAGAATTCCAGGGCTAATGAAAGGCCCACAAAATTCCCCATTTGGGCTGGGCATAGTGGCTCACGCCTGTATTCCCAGCACTTTGGGAGGCTGAGGCGGGCGGATCACAAGGTCAGGAGTTCAAGACCAGCCTAGTAAATATGGTGAAAGCCCGTCTCTACTAAAAATACAAAAATTAAGGCTGGGCACAGTGGCTCACGCCTGTAATCCCAGCACTTTGGGAGGCCAAGGCGGGCGGATCATGAGGTCAGGAGTTCAAGATTAGCCTGACCAAATGGGGAAACCTCATCTCTACTAAAAATACAAAAAATTAGCCAGGCATGGTGGCGCGCACCTGTAATCCCAGCTACCTGGGAGGCTGAGGCAGGAGAATCACTTGAACCTGGGAGGCACAGGTTGCAGTGAGCCGAGATTGCGCCACTGCCCTCCAGCCTGGGCAATAGGAGACTCTTGTCTCAAAAACAAAAACAAAAAAAATTAGCCGGGCATGGTGGCAGGTGCCCGTAGTCCCAGCTACTCGGGAGGCTGAGGCAGAAGAATCGCTTGAATCTGGGAGGCAGAGGTTGCAGTGAGCCGAGATCATGCCACTGCACTGTAGCCTGGGTGACAGAGCAAGACTCTGTCTCAAAAAAAAGAAAAAAAGAAAAAAAAGTCACTCATTTGCCCAGTACCTCCTCACACCAGACACCATGCAAAGAAAAACTTATCTAGTTCCTCGTCCCAAGGAGTACAGAGGTGACCCATGAATGAGATATTTACCTTTAAAAATTACCTTTCAGCCCAGAATTTAAAAAAAAAAAAAAAAAAAAACTGGTTTAGGGTTCTTCTTGACCTCCAAAATTGCTCTCATCTGAATTACTTACCAATGTTAAAAAAGTTGGCAATACTACACACACACACAAGCACAGACACTAAGACAAAAAAAATTTACATAAACAAACAAAAGGTTGGGTGCACTGGCTCATGCCTTTAATCCCAGTACTTTGGGAGGCTCAGGCAGGTGGATCACTGGAGCTCAGGAGTTCAAGTCCAGTCTGGGCAACATGGCAAAACCCTGTCTGTACAAAAAATACAAAAATTAGCTAGGTATGGTGGTGGCTGCCTGTAGTCCCAGCTACTTGTAAGGCTGAGGTGCGAAGACCATTTGACCCTGGGAGGCACAGGCTGCAGTGAGCCATGACTGCACCGCAGCACTCCAGTTTGGGTGTAGAGCCAAACCCGATCTCAAACACAAAACAAAACTAACTAAAAAAAAACACCAGCTGGTCTTTTCCAGAAAGACTGGACGATCTGGCCACTCTGGGACCACATTCCTGCCAGGCAGCAACAGGACAGGGTGTGGTAGCTGCTGTCCCCTTCAGACAGAACCTGTTCTCTCCACTTGTCTGCTGCCCTCAGCATCCCCCTAATCTCCCAGAACTAAAAAAGATAAATATTTTCTTTGATGGAGCAGAAAATATGTATGTGTGTGTGTTTATATTTTTCCCCACTTCAGTGTATGTATGGATAATAGATATATTATTGACTAGCCTAAATCAAGAGGAAAAAGCAGGCCAGGTGTGGTGGCTCATGCCTGTAATCCCAGCACTCTGGGAGGCCAAGACGGGCAGATCACCTGAGGTTGGGAGTTCGAGACCAGCCTGACCAACATGGAAAAACCCTGTCTCTACGAAAAATACAAAATTAGCTGGGTATGGTGTGGCACATACTTGTAATCCCAGCTACTCGGTAGGCTGAGGCAGGAGAATTGCTTGAACCTGGGAGGTGGAGGTTGCAATGAGCCAAGATCATGCCATTGCACTCCAGCCTGGACAACAAGAGTGAAACTCCATCTCAAAAAAAAAAAAAAAAAAGAGGAAAAACCCTAATTACAAAAAACAGGGAACAAAACTGGTGAGATGGCCACAGGTACAGAGGAAAAAAGGTGAATTAAATTGATAATTTTATATGAATACATAAACTGCCAAAACTGAAATCAGGACATAGCAAATTTAAACAGGTCAATGACATAGAAGACACTGTAGTAGTTACCGAAGTGCTATATTCTGAAACAGCACTGGCTAGGATGGTGGCTCATGCCTATAATCCCAATACTTTGGGGGACAGAGGTAGAAGCACTGCTTGAAAGAGAAGTTCAAGACTAGCCTAGGCAACATGGCAAGACCTGTATGTACCAAAAAAGTTAAATAAATAAATAAATAAATAAATAGAAAGGCACCAGGCTTAGACAGTTTTATAAGAAAATTCCTACCAAATTTTAAACAAATAATTAAAAAATTTTTAAGCTGGCTAAAAGTTTAGAATAAAATGGCCGGGCGCGGTGGCTGACACCTGTAATCCCAGCACTTTGGGAGGCCAAGGCGGGCAGATCACGAGGTCAGGAGATCGAGACCATCCTGGATAACACAGTGAAACCCCATCTCTACTAAAAAAAACACAAAAAATTAGCCGAGTGGGGTGGCAGGCGCCTATAGTTCCAGTTACTCTGGAAGCTGAGGCAGGAGAATTGCATGAACCTAGGCGGCAGAGCTTGCAGTGAGCCGAGATCGCGCCACTGCACTCCAGCCTGGGTGACAAAGCGAGACTCCGTCTCAAAATAATAACAATAAAAGTTTAGAATAAAATGTTATATAAGAAACTTTTGGCCGGGCGCGGTGGCTCAAGCCTGTAATCCCAGCACTTTGGGAGGCCGAGACGGGCGGATCACGAGGTCAGGAGATCGAGACCATCCTGGCTAACATGGTGAAACCCCGTCTCTACTAAAAAATACAAAAAAAACTAGCCGGGCGACATGGCGGGCGCCTGTAGTCCCAGCTGCTTGGGAGGCTGAGGCAGGAGAATGGTGTAAACCCAGGAGGCGGAGCTTGCAGTGAGCTGAGACCCGGCCGCTGCACTCCAGCCTGGGCGGCAGAGCGAGACTCCGTCTCAAAAAAAAAAAAAAAAAAAAAAAGAAACTTTTTATAAAGCTATAGAAAACACTAAAACAACTTGATAAAGGTTGCATAAGAGAAAATTACACACTATTCTCACAAATAATGATGTAAAATTTCTAAATAAAATAACAATAAATAAGCGAGGTGCAGTGGCTCACACCTTATAATCCCAGCACTTTGGGAGGCTGAGGTGGGTAGATTATCTGAAGTCAGTAGATTGAGTCCAGCCTGGTCAACACGGCAAAATCGTATCTCCACTAAAAATACAAAAATTAGCAGAGCATGGTGGCATGCGCCTATCCCGGCTATTCGGCAGGCTGAGGCCGGAGAATTGCTTGAACCTGAGAGGCAGAGGTTGCAGTGACCCAAGATCGCACCACTGCACTCCAGCCTGGGCGACAGAATGAAACCCCGTCTCAAAAAAAAAAAAAAAAAAAATTATAAGTAGAATCTGACTATACAATAAGAGAGTTTATCCCAGGAATACAATGATGATTCAATAATATAAATCCATTACTATAACTCACTATGTTAACAGACAAAAGAAGAAAATCTCTATTATCATTCCACAGATGTACACTGGCATTTGAGAAAACTCAATCACCATTTTTTATTTTAAAAACATCAGCGAGGGAGCAGGAACAAAAACAGAAAGCTCCCCACAACATTAGCAACACACCCCAGCATGGCACTTAATGGCAAAAACACTAACAGCATTCTCACTGAAGTCAGGAATGAAACAAGTTACTCAGTGTCATCCCTATTATTTAACTTTGTTCTAGAAATGCAATGCAAACAGAAAAGAAAAAGAGGTCAGACATGGTGGCTCACGCCTGTAATCCCAACACTTTGGGAGGCCGTGACAGGCAGATCACTTGAAGTCAGGAGTTGGAGACCAGTCTGGTCAACATGGTGAAACGCCATCCCTACTAAAAATACAAAAATTAGCCATGTGTGGTGGCATGGGCTTGTAATCCCACCTTCTCAGGAGTCTGAGGCAGGAGAATTTAGGCCTGGCATGGTAGTTCACGCCTAGCACTTTGGGAGACCCAGACAGAAGGATCACTTGAAGCCAGGAATTCAAGACCAGCCTGGGGGGCAACATAGTGAGACTTCAGATCTACCAAAAAAAAAAAAAAAAAAAAAAAACAAAGAAGATTAACCAGGAACGCATACACACAGCATCTCAGCTACGAGGGAGGCTGATGGGGGAGGATCGCCTGAGCCCAGGAGTGGGCCATGATCTGGACTGCAGTGGGCCATGATCATGCCACTGTGCTCCAGCCTGAGTGATAGAACTGCCTTAAAAAAAAAATTGTTTAAAAATATTCCAGGCCGGGCACTGTGGCTTATGCCTATAATGCCAGCAATTTTGGAGGCCGAGGCGGGTGGATCACGAGGTCAGGAGTTTGAGACCAGCCTGGCCAACATGGTGAAACCCCGTCTCTACTAAAAACACAAAAATTAGCCTGGCTCGGTGGCGGGCGCCTGTAATCCCAGCTACTTGGGAGGCTGAAGCTGGAGAATTGCTTGAACCCGGGAAGTGGACGCTGTAGTGAGCCAAGATCGCCACTGCACTCCAGCCTGGACGACAGTGCGAGGCTCCTTCTCAAAAAAAAAATCCAACCTTTCATCCTACCAAAAAAAAACAAGAAGATGAATGGATGATTCAAAATTGGCTAAACACTGAAAACTTTAAGTGACGGATACATGAAGGCTCATTAGATTGTCTTCTCTACTTCCGTGTATGTTGACAATAAAGAGTTTAAAAAATGTAGAGAAGGATCAAAAGGAGGATCATAAAAGACACAAAGGAGCCGGCTCTGTGGCGCAATGGATAATTTGTTCAATCAACAAGTATTTTCTAACAACTACTAGGTGCCAGGTACTGGAAATACTTAAGTGGAGAAAACAAAGCTCCTGTTCTCATGGTGCTTCCCTTCTGGTTGCGGGGGAGGCAGACAAGCAAAAATTACAATCTCGAGTAAGTGATAATAACGTCTACAGGGATGGGCTGGTCTAAGAAGGCCTCAGTGAAGAGCTGATGGTGGCACAGAGTCTGAGTGAGGAAAAGGAGAAAGTCCAAGGATGTCTGAGAGAGCCAGCAGGGAAGGAAGACAACCAGTAGCTGGCAAATTTGGTCTTCCTTCCCTTTGTTTTGCTTTTTACCCCTAACAGTCTTGCTTATCCAAAGGATATGGACACAACTGGAATGCCTCTCTTTGTCCCGACTAGAAAACAAAAATTAATTGGGTCATTTTAATACAGTACATTCTTCAAGGAAGGTGCCAGGTCGGCGCTGTTTCCCCAAACGTTGTGGAAAACAATTTGATTTTTTCTTTTTTTTTTTTTTTGAGACGGAGTTTCGTTCTTGTTGCCCAGGCTGGAGTGCAATGGTGCGATCTCGGTTCTGCGACATCCTGGCTCACCGCAACCTCCGCCTCCCAGATTCAAGTGATTCTCCTGCCTCAGCCTCCCGAGTAGCTGGGATTACAAGCATAGGCGCCACCACGCCCGGCTAATTTCCTATTTTTAGTAGAGAAGGGGTTTCTCCATGTTGGTCAGGCTGATCTGGAACTCCTGACCTCTGATAATCTGCCCCGCCTCGGTCTCCCAGAGTGCTGGCATTACAGGCGTGAGCCACCGCGCCCCGCAATTCGATTTTTTTGAAGGAAGAATTTTCCAATTTATCTAAGCGTTGTGCTATGTCTGTTAATAAAAGTGTATTAAAGTTAAATCATGAGTTTTTAATGCAAATAAATCTTTCCATAGCAAAGAAAACAGATTAGTTTCACAAAAGATATTGATCAGATGCTGGATAATTTTACACCCATAAACACAAAGCTATCAGTCTCTGCCCTTCTGTCAAACCATCGACTTAGAGGTAGGTGTCTCTAGTTTAATTTCATGATCTTTTAAGCAATGAAGTTGAAATTCTAATTTTCCTTAGGAGCGATTTGCATCAATATTTTACACTCAAGTGGCCAGCATCAACTAAGGGCATTCCAGATGGTCAAAAAAGAAGTGCTCTGCTACAAGGCCCGAGATCACCATATAGTAACTTCTTCAAACCACCACGAAATATCAAGGCTTCAAAGCTGCCAGGAATGCTACGTTCTACAAACAGCCAGATAATTAGGAAACCAGCAGATGGGAGAAGAAATCTGTCCGTATGAAACATGTTCCCATCTCCATCCCAACTCCATCCCAGTTTTGAAAGTGGCTTTATATAAACGCATTCATCTTCTACCCAAAGGGAGAACACCAATAACCAAACGACCCAGGACTGCAAGGTGATTCCCAAGGAGGCGAACTTGTGCGGACAGATTTCCAGCACCACGAACCACCACCAGCAGAGGCTTCCCTCCGACGGCTGCGATGCTCGAGTCCCTCCTTCCCCTACAACTTGCGGCCCACTGAGCCCTTCCCCAAAGGTCCCGGAGTTCTGAGAGATGCACGCCCCCGACCCTAGTTACCTGGGAGAGGCGCCGAGCGCCCAAGGTGCCAGTAAGGCTCCGTGCACGCAGCCCAGCCTGAGGGGCGCCTGCCCGGGCGCTCGGTGCGGGGCCCGATGCAGAGCAGGAAGAGGAGGTCCGAGTGGGCCCCAGCGCTCTCAGGATCTGGCGCCGGCCCCTCTGCCTCATGCCTCTGCTGTGCCTGGCGTCCAGGGATCTCCCAAGGACTCCCCATCCCCTACCCTGCTCTCCCACGCGGGGTCATGACTTCGGACAGCGCCAAGCCCCTAACGTAAGGGTCCCCAGGGCTTCCCAGGGAAAGGGTCGGGGTGCAAGGCTAGGCTGGGAGTGCCGAGCGCGAGGGCGGGAGGAGAACACAGGGGATCAGGGGCAGGGCAAAGCGCTCCCTCCGCGCTGCCCGGGGAAGGGAGCGGGGGGAGGGGGGCCGCAGCAGGCCAAATGCGGGACACCAGCGCGGACCCGGGCGGCCGCGGATCGGGCGGGCGGCCACCCTGGGGGGTGCTGGGAGGTGCTGGGGCCCCCTGCGGGACGCACCTGCGCCAGGTGAGCCCTCCCTCCGCGAAGCCTCACCTGCCCAGCGCCCGTTTCATTCCCGCGTCGGCTGCGCAGCGCGGCTCGGCCGCCCCCGTGCCCGTCAGGCGCAGGTTCTGCTTCAGGCGGCAGTCGGCGTCCAGCGCCGCGGCGGCCGAGCCGGAGGAGGACGAGCCCGAGGCGGCGCAGCGCTCATGCTCCAAGGCGACCGGCTCGGTCCGCTTCCTCATCCCGCGGCCGACAGGGCCGGCCGCCGACGGCGCCCGCTGGCCTCGCCCCCCGCTTGCGCCGCAATGCCGCCGCTCACAGCCGCCGCCGCTCTCAGTCGCCGCCACCTGGAGCCCGGAGCCCGGAGTCCAGAACCCGCCGCTCCTCACATCCCAGCCCAGGCCGGGGCGCCGGCTACTAACCAGCGGCGGGGGCCCGCCGGCCACGCCGGCCAATCAGCGCCGGGCTCCCGCTGGCCCTGCCCCCCCCGGCCCCGCCCCGGCCACCTCTTCCCGGGTTCCGAGGGGCGCGCGCCCAGCATCCTCGGCGCCACCCGCAGCCATCTTGTGGGAGGGTAGGTGAAGCCGCAGTGGCGCGTCATCTGCAGGGCAGGGCTCTGGGCTCCATCCCGAGGCTGCAGCTGACCTCGCCCGGGCGCTCGGTGTGAGGAGAGCCCGCTCCCTGTCGTGCCCTGGTTCATGACCCGAGAGGGGTGGCCCAGCTAGCTAGACCCGCAAAGCGGGGCCCCTCGCGCTTCTGCGAACGGAAACCCAGAGGTAGCAAATCGCATTTCCGTTCTCGTGATTCTTAACTCTTCTCACAAGGACTTTACCTTTAAAAGTATGCTTTCCGGTCGTCGATTTTTAATTTGAAGCAAATGGATAAACTCAGTTTTTACTTTTGGGCCGAACATATGAACTGCTTGAAAAATTTACTTTTTAAAAACCTGTATTAGATTTTTATAAAGCAATCAAGACTACCTGATGGGCCGGGCGCGGTGGCTCAAGCCTGTAATCCCAGTACTCTAGGAGGCCAAGACGGGCGGATCACGAGGTCAGGAGATCGAGACCATCCTGGCTAAAACGGTGAAACCCCCGTCTCTACTAAAAAATACAAAAAAAAAATCTAGCCGGGCGAGGTGGCGGGCGCCTGTAGTCCCAGCTACTGGGGAGGCTGAGGCAGGAGAATGGCGTAAACCCGGGAGGCGGAGCTTGCAGTGAGCTGAGATCCCGTCACTGCACTCCAGCCCCAGCGAGAGAGGGACACTCTGTCTCAAAAAAAAAAAAAAAAAAAAAAAGACGGCCTAATGGGACGAAAATCCATTTCAAAGATAAATTCACCCTTGTGAAACCCAAATTTAGTACTAATTCAACCCATCCTAAAAAGAGAAAAGGAAAGAAAAAAAGGGCAGTTTCACAAATTTAGTTTTATAACTTTGGCTTTCCTTAATATGGCATTAATCTTACATATGATCTATAACCGAGAGAGATATTTGCTTACTTATTCCAAAGTAACTTTAGAAATTTCAATATTTGTCACTTTGAAAACTATTGGCAATTGGTAATCTAAGGTCAATTGGAAATGCATTTAGAAATTCAACAGCTTTTTAAATATTACTTTTGTAGTGATACTTTGAAATTGCAATGTAAATTGTAGACCATATTACTAAGTGTTCAGCCTGCATTCATAATTGTGTCAATATCTCTAGATATACTTTTTAAAAACATATTATGGGCTGAGCTCTGTGACTCATGTGTGTAATCTCAGCACTTTGGGAGGCGGAGGTGGGCGGATCACTTAAGTACAGGAGATGGAAGCCAGACCAGCCTGGCCAGCATGGTGAAATTCAGTCTCTACTAAAAATACAAAAATTAGCTGGGTGTGGTGGCACAAGCCTGGGTGACAGAGCAAGACTCTGTTTAAAAAAAAAAAAAAGACTGGGCGAGGTGGCTCACGCCTGTAATCCCAGCACTTTGGGAGGCCGAGGCGGCCAGATCACAAGGTCAGGAGATCAAGGCTAACCTGGCCAACATAGTAAAACCCCGTCTCTACTAAAAATACAAAAATTAGCCAGGTGTGGTGGCACAAGCCTATAATCCCAGCTACTTGGGAGGCTGAGGCAGGAGACTCTCTTGAACCTGGGAGGCGGAGGTTGCAGTGAGCTGAGATCACGCCATTGCACTCCAGCCTTGGGGACAAAAGCAAACTTCTCTCTCAAAAAAAAAAAAAAAAAAAAAGATTAGCTGGGTATGGTTGGTGGCACGTGCCTGTATTCCCAGCTACTTGGGAGACTGAGGCAGGAGAATTGCTTGAACCAGGGAGTCAGAGGTTGCCGTGATCCGAAATTGTGCCACTGCACTCCACCCTGGCAACAGAGGGAGACTCTTCTCAAAAACAAACAAACAAATTAGCCGGGTGTGGTGGCGCATGCCTGTAATCCCAGCTACTTGGGAGGCTGAGGCAGAAGAATTGCTTGAACCCGGGATGCTGGGATTGGGAGGTTGCAGTGAGCTGAGATCACACAACTGCACTCCAGCCTGGGTGACAGAGCAAGCCTCCATCTCAAAATAAACATACTATGAAATGTAAATGATAAATTCTTTATAGTGATGTACTAACACATCCTGGAGAGATTGGAAATCTAGGAAATAACTAAAACGTAAAAGAAAAAAAGTTTTGACTCTATCACTCACTTCAATTGAAAACAAACAAAAACAACAACAGCAGGAAGCAGTGGCTCACGCCTGTAATCCCAGCACTTTGGGAGGCCGAGGTGGGCGGATCACAAGGTCAGGAAATCGTGACCATCCTGGCTAACACAGTGAAACCCCGTCTCTACTAACAATATAAAAAATGAGCTGGGCGTGGTGGCCGGCCCCTGTAGTCCCAGCTACATGGGAGGCTGAGGCAGGAGAATGGCGTGAACCCAGGAGGTGGAGTTTGCAGTGAGCCGAGATCACACCACTGCGCTCCAACCTGGACAACAGAGCGAGACTCTATCTCAGAAAAACCAAGCAAACCAAAAAAAGGAAGGAAGAGCTGGAGAGGAGAAATCTGTACTGGGTATTGAAACTTTCTTACAGGCACAAGGCCCTGCCCACACAGTGCCCAACTCTTGGTGGTTGCCCACATTTGTATCATTGGTCCACACTCCTCCTTGACTCTTAGGCTCCTCATCATCTCTGGTCTGATTTCTGACAACTACTACTTCAATGCTGAGCTCCCAACTCTTCTCCCACCCCCAACTCCATCCATGACCTTTCCCTCTTGGGGAATGGCAGTTCTATTCTTGCAATTCCTGGGGCCACAATTCTGCGGTCATCCTTGACTTCTCCTTTCTTGTGCTATAGCATGTCTATCACCAAGCCTTGTCAGCTGTGCTTTCAAAATCTATGAGAATTTAACCATTAAATTTTACCGCCTCCATGGTCCCCACCCTGGGCCAAACTGCTGTCATCTCTCACCTCCATTATTTGAATAGCCTAACTGGTCTCCTGCCTCCACTTTGTCTCACTTCTGTCCACTTAATTCAGCTGCCACATAGGATTTTCTTCTTGTTACAAGGTCTAATTCTGTCATTTATTTGCTCAGAACACTTAAGTGGCTCCCCATCTCACTCAAAACCCAAGGCTTAGGAAAGGGTTTAACATGGCCCTCCCTGACTGTAGAGCACCCAATTCCGTCGCTGATCGGAGGTGCCACTTGTAACCTGCACGGACATAGGGGAACTGAACAAAGAGGGATGAATGCGGGAATAAAAGACGAGACAAAAGAGTATATTTGGAAGAAGGGGTCGGGGGCACCTTGCCTCTAGTGGACAAGGGCCCTGAGCTTTACACAGCCCTCCATATTTATTAGGCAAAACAGATAGCGATAAATGGGGGGTGATTGTGGGGTAGTAATTGTCGGTCTGCTGTTTGGTTCACAGCAGGCTTGCCAGACTGCATCCTGTAAACAACAGGTGCTAGATTTCTCAGTAGATAACTTCAAGGTGCCCAGCGCCAGGGAGTGACGCCCTCAGCAAACCTTTTGGTGGCAGGCGCAGTGTGAGTTTGCTCACATCCTGCATTCATGATAAACAGTTTGCTATTTGACCATATAGCCTCCAGTGGAATGCTGAGCTGATCATGATCCCTTAGCCTTTTCAGCTCCCAAAATCTCTCCCTTTGTGTTTATGTGTTAATTGAAAGAATGTAAGGCTGCGCTAGAAAGAGAAAAACTAAAAATGCTAAGTGGAAAAGTACTGGAAATCAGAGGTGGCAAGAAAACCCCCCCCTTAATGCTGAAGCAACAAGGTTATGTAGAAAGTCCCTAAATGCGTCACAGCCATTTGTGGTTTTGCCAAAGGGCGGGAACGGCCGTTTATGATATGGCCGAAGGGTGGGAACCAATGAACAACTGACTAATGTGTAACTTTAAATGTCAGCCAATTGTAAATTTACAACTGTAAAATTCCCCAGATTCTCTGTAACTTGTTTGTGCCGGACTATAAAAACGGCTGAAACCCCGAGCTCGGGGTCTCTCCCTGGGAACTAGTGCCTAGCTGGAGAGAACCGAGTTCGAACTCGAAATAAAGCGAACCCTGCCGCTTGGCTTTGACTCTGGTCTCTGGTGGTTGCTTTTGGGACATCGTGGGTCTGGGCATAACATTTGGGGGCTCGTCCGGGATTGCCCCTAAGCCCACCAGACCCCAGGCCAATGGGTCATTGCAAAAGTAAGTAAGCCGGCTCAGTCTGTATGTTGTCTGTCTGCCTCTGAACAATCCCGCAGGGTCTGTATTTGAGACTGATCTAGTCCTGGCGGACGCGCTATAGGACAGTCAGTAGAGGCCGGTGGGAGACGTCCTCTGGTACTCATCTGGGGCTCTGTATTCCGTGGCCCGTCTGAATCTGATCGGGTACTACGCCTGAGGCGCGCTAGCGATCAAAATTATCTTATTTGCTGGTTGTTCTCTGTTGCGTGCCTCCTTCTAATTTACCTTGATTTAAGGAGCCGTTTCGGAGCCAGTTCCAGACCAGACACTAACATCCTTCACCACCCATCTTTTACCAACAGGAATTCCTTGAAATGGGCAACTCTCAGACCACACCACTTTCTCTCCTTGTCAATAATTTTAGAGATGTAAGAGCAAGAGGACATGATCTCAGTGTAGAACTTAAAAAGGGAAAATTAATAACCCTGTGCCGCTCTGAGTGGCCCACCTTCGGCATTGGCTGGCCAGCCGAGGGAACTTTTTGTCTCCCCATCATCCTTAAGGTAAAATCAAGAGTTTTCCTACTGGGCCGTACGGGACATCCAGACCAAATCCCCTACATTTTGGTATGGCAAGATCTCGTGGGAAATCCGCCCCCGGGGCTAGCTCCCTTTCTGTTGACTTCTGAACCTTGTAAAACCTTAGTCGCGCGCCGGCTGGGACCACCCAAAAACCAAAAATCCCAACTGCCCCCTTGCCCCCTGTACTGCCTGATAGCCAAGACCCCATATCCCTGGAACCCCCGCCTTATCATCCCCCTGGACCCCGGCCCCAAGTCCCACCGGTTGCACCCCCAGAAAGCCACGAGGGTCGAGAAGCGGCTGCTGCGTTGGGGGAAACTGAAAGTGAGCATAGTTCGGGAGGGCCGGCGGGATGAACGCGCAGGCGTACCCAATGGGAGGTAACTCCGCGAGTTCCCGACTCCACTGTAGCACTCCCCTTAAGGGAAGTAGGACCCCCCGATGACACGGGCAACCCTAGACTCCAGTATTGGCCATTCTCTACCAGTGACCTGTACAACTGGAAAACCCAGAATGCCTGGTTCTCTGACAACCCCAAAGACCTAACAGCCCTTCTAGACAGTGTCATGTTCACTCATCAGCCCACCTGGGATGACTGCCAACAGCTCCTCCGAATTCTGTTCACAACGGAGGAACGAGAAAGAGTACAGGTAGAGGCAAGAAAGCTGGTTCCCAGAGATGACAGTCAATCGACTGCAAACCCTGACCTCATTAATGCAGCATTTCCCCTGACCAGGCCCGCGTGGGACTACAATACAGCAGAAGGTAGGGGAAAACTACTCGTTTATCGCCAGACTCTAATGGCGGGTCTCTGGGCTGCAGCTCGCAAGCCCACTAATTTGGCTAAGGTATACTCTGTTTTACAGGGAAAAACAGAAAGTCCAACTGTTTATCTAGAAAGACTAATGGAAGCCTTTAGACAATATACACCTATAGATCCAGAAGCCCCCAAGAATCAGGCAGCTGTTGTTATGTCCTTTGTCAATCAGGCGGCCCCAGATATTAAGAAAAAATTACAAAAATTAGAAGATTTGGAAGGAAAACAGGTCCAAGACCTTCTTCGCATAGCGCAGAGGGTTTATAACAACAGGGATGCTCCAGAGGAAAGACAAATTAGGGCCACTGAAAAAATGACCAAGGTCCTAGCGGCAGTCGTCCAAAGGGAACAACCTCCGCCAGACGGTACCCAATCCATGCGTGCCCCTAGATGCAACCTAAACAAAGATCAGGGTGCTTACTGTAAAGAAATTGGCCACTGGATTAAAGACTGCCCGAAAAGGAAACAGCGCCAGCCGGGCCAAGGACAATGGCAGCCCAAACCCATGCCGACATTGGTTACTCAAGATATGGAATAGGGAAGATGGGGTTCGGACCCCCTCCCCGAACCTAGGGTAACTTTACAAGTGGAGGGGTCCCCAGTCCAGTTCCTGGTCGATACCAGGGCACAACATTCGGTCCTAGTCAAGCCCTATGGAAAGTTATCTTCCAACTCCTCCTGGGTTCAAGGGGCCACAGGAGTCAAAAAATATCCATGGACAACTCAGAGAATGGTGGACTTGGGAACCGGGAAAGTGTCCCACACCTTCCTGGTCATCCCTGAAAACCCTTGTCCTCTGTTGGGAAGAGATCTGCTAACAAAAATGGGGGCCCAGATCCACTTTCAACCGGAAGGGCCCAAAGTGACTGACTCCCAAAATAAGCCACTATCTGTCCTTACGGTGACTCTAGAGGAGGAATATCGGCTTCATCAGGAGTTGACACCTCCTAACCAAAATATGGACTCCTGGCTCCAAAATTTCCCAGAGGCCTGGGCGGAAACAGGAGGTCTAGGGCTAGCAAAACACCGTCCCACCATTTTTGTTGAGCTCAAGCCCGGGATGGACCCTGTTTGGGTGCGCCAATACCCAATGGCCCTAGAAGCCAGAGAGGGAATTATGCCACACATACGCCGACTCCTAGATCATGGAGTCCTGCGCCCCTGCCACTCACCATGGAACATTCCGCTGTTACCAATACGAAAACCTAACAGTAAAGAATACAGGCCGGTACAAGACTTAAGAGAGGTCAACAAAAGGGTAATAGATATACACCCAACGGTGCCAAACCCATACACCCTCCTGAGCACTTTGAGCCCTGAAAAATCAATGGTATACTGTTCTAGACCTACAAGATGCCTTTTTGAGCCTGCCTTTAGCCCCTAAAAGCCAAGAAATTTTTGCCTTCGAGTGGACAGACTCTGAAAGGGGTATAAATGGCCAACTGACATGGACCAGATTGCCACAAGGATTCAAGAACTCCCCAACTCTGTTTGATGAAGCCCTACACGAAGACTTGGGTGAGTACCAGCGCCAACACCCCAGTATAACTCTCTTGCAGTATGTTGATGATCTCTTAATAGCGGCAAAGTCCCCAGAGGCTTGCATCCAAGGAACCAAAGACCTCCTAAAAACCCTGGGAAACCTAGGTTATCAAGCCTCAGCTAAAAAGGCCCAAATCTGCAAGCCAGAAGTAACCTATTTGGGATATCTACTGAGAGGGGGACAGCGTTGGCTAACAAATGCCCGAAAAGAAACTGTCCTACAGATCCCAAGACCACAGTCAACACGACAGGTAAGAGAGTTCCTGGGATCTGCAGGGTTCTGCAGGCTTTGGATACCTGGCTTCGCTGAACTGGCAAAACCCCTCTATCAGGCTACCAAAGAGCAAAAGCCCTTCAATTGGACTGAAGAGACTGAGCTGGCTTTCCAGCAAATTAAAACTGCTCTGCTCTCAGCCCCTGCACTGGGTCTTCCGGATGTCTCTAAGCCTTTTCACTTATACATAGACGAAAGCCGGGGCATAGCAAAAGCAGTTCTAACTCAAAATTTGGGTCCGTGGCGCAGGCCAGTTGCATACCTCTCAAAGAGACTGGATCCGGTGGCTGCAGGATGGCCTCCTTGCCTCCGGATGATTGCAGTGACAGCCCTGATGGTCAAAGATGCTGATAAACTGGCCATGGGCCAAGAATTACAAGTCACCACCCCCCACGCTGTCGAAGGCATCCTTAGACAGCCCCCTGACCGATGGCTCAGTAATGCTCGGCTTACCCATTACCAGGGGCTGTTACTGAACCCCCTCAGAATAACATTCAAACCCCCGACGGCCCTAAACCCAGCATCGTTACTGCCAGACCCAGACCTAAGTAAGCCGCTCCACAACTGCACTGAAATACTAGCCCAGGTACATGGAGTCAGAGAAGACCTCCAGGACCGGCCGCTGCCAGATACAGACCTCACCTGGTTCACTGACGGGAGCAGCTTCGTTCACCAAGGACAGAGGTATGCAGGGGCGGCAGTAACCTCAGAGACTGAAATAATTTGGGCCGAGCCATTACCTCCAGGAACATCGGCTCAGAGAGCTGAGTTAATTGCCTTGGCACAAGCCCTAAAACTGGGCAAGGGCCGTAAACTGACAGTATATACTGACAGCCGATATGCCTTTGCCACCGCCCACATCCACGGTGCTATATACAAAGAGAGGGGGCTTCTCACAGCTGAAGGAAAAGACATTAAAAACAAAGAAGAAATCTTAAATCTTCTGGCTGCCCTTTGGGAACCTAAAAAGCTGGCTATCGTCCACTGTCCGGGACATCAGAAGGCCACTAACCCGGTCGCCCGAGGTAACAACCTGGCTGATCAGACTGCAAAAGAAGTGGCCAAAATCACTCCTCGGCTACTGACCCTCCAGCTGCCCGACCCCGGCCCCAGAGAATTGCCGTCTCACCCAGACTACTCAGAGGACGACCTCCAGTGGATAAGTAAGCTCCCCGGAACACAGGTCAGTAATCTGTGGTGGAAAGACTCTAACAACAATACTATCCTCCCAGAAAAGCTAGGGCAGCGGGTAATAGAACACATCCATTGAAGCACTCATCTAGGCACGCGACGGATGCTAGATTTAATTCAACATACTGGACTAAAAATCAAAAATGCCTCTGAAAAAATAGATGCCATGGTTAAGAAGTGTGTAGTGTGCCAACTCAATAACGCCGGACACGGGACCCACACCGCGGGAAAGAGACAAAGGGGAGATAGACCTGGGATATATTGGGAAATTGACTTTACTGAAATAAAACCAGGAAAGTATGGATACAAATACTTACTAGTTTTTATAGATACCTTTTCAGGATGGGCGGAAGCTTTCCTGACAAAAAAAGAAACTGCACAGATTGTAACCAAAAAGATCCTAGAAGAGATCCTGCCCAGGTACGGCTTTCCAGTCATGATAGGGTCGGATAACGGGCCGGCCTTCGTTGCAAAGGTAAGTCAGGAACTGGCTTCCATCCTTGGGGCTAATTGGAAACTACATTGTGCCTATCGACCCCAAAGCTCAGGACAGGTAGAAAGAATAAATAAAACGTTAAAAGAGACCCTAACTAAATTGACCATGGAGACTGGCGCTAACTGGGTAGTCCTCCTCCCCTACGCTCTGTACAGGGCACATAACTCTCCCTATAAACTAGGACTTACCCCTTATGGAATAATGTTTGGCAAACCACCCCCTATTATGCCCAACCGAAAAGACAACCTCCTCAAAGCTGACACAGATAATGGTCTTGAACTTTTGTTTTCCTTACAAGCCCTACAGTAAGTTCATGAAGAAGTTTGGCCCAAGTTAAAAGAACTATATGAAGCTGGGCCTCCACCCATTCCACATCAATATAAACCGGGAGACTGGGTCCTGGTCAAGCGTCACCGACAGGAGACCCTAGAACTCCAGTGGAAAGGACCATTCCAGGTGATCCTGACTACGCCTACAGCCCTCAAAGTAGCAGGTATCGTCACCTGGATCCATCACACCCACGCCAAGCCTGTGGACCCATTCTCGGACCTTGTTGGATCCTCAACGGGTGAGACAGCGACCTGGACAGTTGATCAGACCAAAAAAAAAACCCTTTAAAGCTTGTTCTGCGCCGTCAACAACCCAAACTGTAACTATGACACTTATTTCTCTTATAGCTCTTTTACTCTTATGGACCCCCTGTTGGGAGACATGGGCAAACCCAGCCACATCCCCCTTCGCCTGGCATTTCTTCCTGACTGAAAACTGGACCAATTATGCTCAGACAGAACAAAAGGGCTATCTATTAGGCACTGCTGATTGTCCCCCCGGGGGTTGCAGCTCCCCCATCTATCTAAATTTCACTGACTTTAAAAACCACCCAGGAGGCCGGGCGCGGTGGCTCAAGCCTGTAATCCCAGCACTTTGGGAGGCCGAGATGGGTGGATCACGAGGTCAGGAGATCGAGACCATCCTGGCTAACACGGTGAAACCCCGTCTCTACTAAAAAATACAAAAAAAAAACTAGCCGGGCGAGGTGGCGGGCGCCTGTAGTCCCAGCTACTCGGGAGGCTGAGACAGGAGAATGGCATAAACCTGGGAGGTGGAGCTTGCAGTGAGCTGAGATCTGGCCACTGCACTCCAGCCTGGGCCACAGAGCGAAACTCCGTCTCAAAAAATAAATAAATAAATAAATAAAAAATAAAAAAATAAAAACCACCCAGGAAAAGCAGCACCCGCAATTTGTTTTCTTTTTGATCAGACACTCTCTTATTGTAATAATTCATGGGTAGAACAAAGTGTCGGCTGTCCATATAGGTCCTGCAGAATCCATACTGTTAAAATCCTAAAGGCTTCTGAGTCCCTACTCAATCAAAAATGGCAGTCACATAATTTTTTAAAACTACATTAGGCTACACCTGGGTCATTTGGGACCCCTGGGATTCCCGATGGACCTCCCAGCAGAAAGGAGCCATGTACTTAACTTCAGGGACTACCTGGCCCAGCAGCCGTCTCTTTCTCTGGCGCTCCCTCGTCCAGATCCAGACCACCCTCCACACAGCTATACAGAACCAGGAAAGGGAATTAAATGTCCAGCTTTCAACTTTAACTTCTACCCGCTCCTTTTCCTGGTTATCCCTACTAAAAGAAGGGTTAGAAATTGCAAACACGGCCGGGTGCGGTGGCTCAAGCCTGTAATCCCAGCACTTTGGGAGGCCGAGATGGGCGGATCACGAGGTCAGGAGATCGAGACCATCCTGGCTAACACGGTGAAACCCCGTCTCTACTAAAAAATACAAAAAACTAGCTGGGCGAGGTGGCGGGCGCCTGTAGTCTCAGCTACTCGGGAGGCTGAGGCAGGAGAATGGCGTGAACCCGGGAGGCGGAGCTTGCAGTGAGCTGAGATTCGGCCACTGCACTCCAGCCTGGGCGATAGAGCGAGACTCCGTCTAAAAAAAAAAAAAAAAAAAGAAATTGCAAACGCTACTGGCTTAGGCAACCTCTCTGCCTGCTTCTTCTGCGCAGCTTTAGGGCGACCACTACTAACAGCAGTCCCGCTTCCGGGCCCTTCTAACGCTTCTCTCAGTCCCAACAACAGCCAAATACCAATCCCTGACATCCCCTTATTCCTGAACCCCGGACAGACACAGGTCCCCTTTTGTTATTCAAATGCTAGCTCTGACCTTTGTAATGCAACTTCTACTCCTAACTCAACCCTCTTCACCCCTCCCGGTTCTTTTTTCTGGTGCAACAGAACCCTGTCCAAAAACCTTTCCACTCAGGCCACTAGGACCCTACTGTGTCTCCCTGTCACGCTAGTCCCCCAATTAACCTTGCGCACTCCTGCAGAATTTTCAAAATGGGACTCTGCCCCTTCCCCTAGATCAAAACGAGCTGTATTCCTTCCCCTAGTAGCCGGAGTCTCACTCACTACATCTCTAGTTGCTGCAGGCCTAGCCGGGGGAGCTCTGGGGCACTCCCTTATCAGC
This sequence comes from Trachypithecus francoisi, assembly GCF_009764315.1. Lineage (NCBI taxonomy): Eukaryota > Metazoa > Chordata > Mammalia > Primates > Cercopithecidae > Trachypithecus > Trachypithecus francoisi. The sequence goes on from NW_022681467.1 coordinate 1,538,493, forward strand.
ACTTCAAAACTCTCTCAACAATTCTCCATAGCTATGGAGGCTTCCACCGAATCCCTTGCCTCATTACAGAGACAGTTAACTTCCCTTGCCCAAGTTACCTTACAAAATCGCCGTGCACTAGACCTATTAACGGCCGAAAAAGAGGGGCCTGCCTTTTCCTCAAAGAAGATTGTTGTTTCTATATAAATGAATCTGGACTCGTAGAAACACGGGTTCAGCAGCTACATAAACTTTTTTTTTTTTTTTTTTTTTGAGACGGAGTCTCGCTCTGTCGCCCAGGCTGGAGTGCAGTGGCCGGATCTCAGCTCACTGCAAGCTCTGCCTCCCGGGTTTACGCCATTCTCCTGCCTCAGCCTCCCGAGTAGCTGGGACTACAGGCGCCCGCCACCTCGCCCGGCTAGTTTTTTGTAGTTTTTAGTAGAGACGGGGTTTCCCCATGTTAGCCAGGATGGTCTCGATCTCCTGACCTCGTGATCCGCCCGTCTCGGCCTCCCAAAGTGCTGGGATTACAGGCTTGAGCCACCGCGCCCGGCCAGCAGCTACATAAACTTAGCTTAGAGTTGCAGAAACAACAATTCACTTCCGCGCCAACAGCTGGTGGAATTCATCTATGTACTCCCTCTTAGTGCCCCTCATAGGACTGTTCACAAGTATACTTCTTCTTCTTACTATAGGACCATGCATGATAAACAAACTAACAAACTTCATAAAAGAGAGACTCAACACTGTTCAGCTTATGGTCCTGAGAGCCCAGTACCAACCTGTAGTCGCTGAGGCCTTCGAATCAGACACATAAGACCCAAGATTGGCTCTTGAGATACCAGAGAGAGGGGGAAATGTGCTAGAAAGAGAAAAACTAAAAATGCTAAGTGGAAAAGTACTGGAAATCAGAGGCGGCAAGAAACCCCCCCCCCCAATGCTGAAGCAACAAGGTTATGTGGAAAGTCCCTAAATGCGTCACGGCCATTTGTGGTTTTGCCAAAGGGCGGGAACGGCCGTTTATGATATGGCCGAAGGGCGGGAACCAATGAACAACTGACTAATGTATAACTTTAAATGTCAGCCAATTGTAACTTACAACTGTAAAATTCCCCAGATTCTCTGTAACTTGTTTGTGCCGGACTATAAAAATGGCTGAAACCCCGAGCTCGGGGTCTCTCCCTGGGAACTAGTGCCTAGCTGGAGAGAACCGAGTTCGAACTCGAAATAAAGCGAACCCTGCCGCTTGGCTTTGACTCTGGTCTCTGGTGGTTGCTTTTGGGACATCGTGGGTCAGGGCATAACAAGGCCAGGCTGGGCAGCTCTCATTCTCTGATTGGCAGTCCATCCGATTTTACAGACTATGAGCAGAAGACAGAGACAAAAACAGCATTATTCCAAGAACTACGTGTAAGATGTTAATGAGGTGCTTTAGATAGGTCCAAGGGCTGAGGCTTACCAGGCCTTCCTGGAATTTGGTCCAGTCTTCTAAAGAAGGGTGACATTTTTGAGTTTGCTTGTTTAAATCAAGAATTTTGTTTTGTCATTCACCAATATCAAAGGTGATATTGGATGTGAAGGCTACCTGTAAATGAGCTTTCACAAGGTCCCGTGGATACTCACTTTGGTTATATTCTAAGTTGTTTACACAAATATGAATGTGGTTAAAATGAGAACGCAATTGCTGCTGCAACTGCAAGATCTGTACTTGTTCCCCTAACCATAGGACCGTGGATTTTAACATTGCCACTTCAGTTAACTCAGTGTTAATTTTATTCTGAAGTAGCCTCGTTTGGTCAGCTGTGCGTGTCCAGTTCTCCAGGTCCTGAGCTGTTTGAATAGAATTATGCAAAGCTACAGAGGACATCACAACAGAAGTTATTAGTGTGACTAAGGAAACAATAGCTAAAATTATGCCTAAGGCTCTACAGACACGATGAGTAATCTAAGCTAGAAGAAGTTTCACAAAATGCAAAGCAGATGTAATAGCCCAAGTCTTGGAAAGATTAACAGGAATCCATAGCCCAGGGATGCGACCCAAAATCATCAAGGTAGAAATACTATGTGTTTGCAATGTGCTATGATTAATGCAGTGATAAAACTGGCAAGATTTACAGGTCAATTGGGTATTGTTTACCTGGAGCTGGTTCTCCTTAACTGCCAAAAAGACATAAAGATTAAAAACAAAAACTGTAGCCGGGCGCGGTGGCTCAAGCCTGTAATCCCAGCACTTTGGGAGGCCGAGGCGGGCAGATCACAAGGTCAGGGGATCGAGACCATCCTGGCTAACACGGTGAAACCCCGTCTCTACTAAAAAATACAAAAAAAAACTAGCCGGGCGAGGTGGCGAGCGCCTGTAGTCCCAGCTACTCGGGAGGCTGAGGCAGGAGAATGGCGTGAACCCGGGAGGCGGAGCTTGCAGTGAGCTGAGATCTGGCCAGTGCACTCCAGCTTGGGTGACAGAGCGAGACTCCATCTCAAAAAAAAAAAAAAAAAAAAACTGTAAATTGAGTGGTGATATTCTTTACAAATGCAACATTAAGATTGTGTCGGCCGGGCGCGGTGGCTCAAGCCTGTAATCCCAGCACTTTGGGAGGCCGAGACGGGCGGATCACGAGGTCAGGAGATCGAGACCATCCTGGCTAACACGGTGAAACCCCGTCTCTACTAAAAATACAAAAAACTAGCCGGGCGAGGTGGCGGGTGCCTGTGGTCCCAGCTACTCGGGAGGCTGAGGCAGGAGAATGGCGTGAACCCGGGAGGCAGAGCTTGCAGTGAGCTGAGATCCGGCCACTGCACTCCAGACCCGGCGACAGAGCAAGACTCCGTCTCAAAAAAAAAAAAAAAAAAAAAAGATTGTGTCACTTACTATTGCTATTATTGGAGAGTATTCCAATCCAGATGTTGCCATTCATAAATGGGAGTGCTGCCTTCCATATCATCTCTTGAATTGGTCCTTTCCTCCCTAGATAATGCCACAGAAGAATAGGTGGGCTAAATCCTGCCCCATGCCAAGCAATCTGGGCAGCAGACTGGGATTGGATCCCAGTGTTATATAAAGAAGAAGCATTAAAAGCTTGCCACCAATGCCAGTGAAATTTGTGCCGTGATTTCTGATTTTCATCTTTTTGATCCAATTGAACTTTAGGTCCCAATCCACAATGTCTCTAGTTGACATAGATTGTTTTCTAGCCAGTGGAGCAAGACACTGTGTCCACGGAGTGGGATAGGAACTATTGAATGGAATCCATTCTGTATAATCAGCACAATTAGGGCAACTGGGCCAGGAAAGGTTGGTTAGCACACCAGTTACATTAATAGAACCAAGACTTAATAAGTACATAATTTTTCCATAGTGACTCAACCATGTTTGAGCTTGAATTGTAAGACAGCTATGGCTGAGCGACGTCTTTGTGGTGATACACAAAGGAAGTCCTTCCAGTGGAGCAGTATAATTAATGACATTATTCTGAGAGTCTAACTGTTCTATGTCAGGGGTAGTTAGGGGTCCTGGAGCCCACACTCCCTGATAATGATAAATCTCAGGAGGAGTGTTGCTCCAAAGTATAGGTCGTACTGCTGGGGGATTGAGAACATATGCACAATGTTTTTGCCTCTGCACAGCGAAAACATACTAAGGGAAGAGACCACCCCTCATATTGTCTTATGCCCAATTTCTGCCTCCAAAGAAAGAAGAAGTAAAAACTAAAAGAAGGCCGGGCACGGTGGCTCAAGCCTGTAATCCCAGTACTTTGGGAGGCCGAGGCGGGCGGATCACGAGGTCAGGAGATCGAGACCATCCTGGCTAATACGGTGAAACCCTGTCTCTACTAAAAAATACAAAAAACTAGCCGGGCGAGGTGGCGGGCGCCTGTAGTCCCAGCTACTCCGGAGGCTGAGGCAGGAGAATGGCGTGAACCCAGGAGGCGGAGCTTGCAGTGAGCTGAGATCCGGCCACTGCACTCCAGCCCGGGCTACAGAGCAAGACTCCGTCTCAAAAAAAAAAAAAAAAAAAAAAACTAAAAGAAATGAAATCCACAGGCAGACAGCCCGGCACTGCACCCTGGGCCTGGTAGTTAAAGATCGACCCCTGACCTAATTGGTTCTGTTATGTATAGATTACAGACATTGTATAGGAATGCACTGTGAAAATCCCTATCTTGTTTTGTTCTGATCTAATTACCGGTGCATGCAGCCCCCAGTCACATACCCCCTGCTTGCTCAATCAATCATGACCCTCTCACATGCACCCCCTTAGAGATGTGAGCCCTTAAAAGGGACAGGAATTGCTTACTCGGGGAGCTCGGCTCTTGAGACAGAAGTCTTGCCAATGCTCCCCGCCAAGTAAACCCCTTCCTTCTTTAACTCCGTGTCTGAGGAGTTTTGTCTGCCGCTCGTCCTGCTACAATACGCACAGGACACTATGGCTAACATGGCCAAGAAAATGGAATCAGGGGTTTTGCCTGTCACTGACGCTCCAGTAGTTTCTCATCTTCCTGCATGGTTTTCTTGAGTTGTCCCCAGGTTATGGGGGTTGATGTCATCATCACTCTGGTCGGCCTTCTCTCCATCTTTGCACTCAGGCTCAGCTGGCTCATGGCCTGTATGGGAGGGGCCGGGCCCATGGTTGGCTGCCCTGGGTGTCATGCGCATTCATGTGAAGAGACCACCAAACAGGCTTTGTGTGAGCAATAAAGCTTTTTAATCACCTGGGTGCAGGCAGGCTGAGTCCGAAAAGAGAATCAGCGAAAGGAGATAAGGGTGGGGCCATTTTATAGGATTTGGGTAGGTAAAGGAAAATTCCAGTCTAAGGGGGGGGTTGTTCTCTGGCGGGCAGGGGTGGGAGTCACAAGGTGCTCAGTGGGGGAGCTTTTTGAGCCAGGATGAGCCAGGCACAAGATAATGTCATCGCTTAAGGCAAGGACCAGCCATTCTCACTTCTTTTGTGGTGGAATGTCATCAGTTAAGGCAGGGCAGGGCATTTTCACTTCTTTTGTGATTCTTCAGTTACTTTAGGCCATCTGGGCATATATGTGCAAGTCACAGGGGATGCGATGGCTTGGTTTGGGCTCAGAGGCCTGACACTGGGTTCCCCCAGGCTCCTATTCCATGGTTGCATGCACCTTGAGGGCACCCACATGGTTTGTCCATCGCCTGTGAAAACAGTAGTATACCCACTTCTCTCCATGTCAGTAAATCCACTGGACCTTTCCATTTTCCTTCTTCCAGGGATTTCCATAACACTTTCGGATAAACTTTCCTCTTTTCCTTTAACACTTGCCAATGTCTTTCTGCTGGAGTCTTACCATCCGTACCAGGAGTCAAAAAATTTAAGGTAAATAAGGCTAAATGTAGTTTTGATTGAGGTGGTAGTTGGCCTCCTATACCCCCTTTTTGTATTTTCAACATGCATTATAATGTTTGATGTGCCCGCTCTACAATGCGTTGTCCTCTAGGATTATAAGGAATTCCCATTTTATGGGTTATAGCCCAAAGCTGTAAGAAATTTTGAAAAGCATGACTAGTATAAGTGGGTTCATTGTCAATTTTTTTTTTTTTTTTTTTTTTGAGACGGAGTCTCGCTCTGTCACCCAGGCTGGAGTGCAGTGGCGCGATCTCGGCTCACTGCAAGCTCTGCCTCCCGGGCTTACGCCATTCTCCTGCCTCAGCCTCCCGAGTAGCTGAGACTACAGGCGCCCGCCATCTCGCCCAGCTAATTTTTTGTATTTTTTTAGTAGAGACGGGGTTTCACCGTGTTAGCCAGGATGGTCTCGATCTCCTGACCTCGTGATCCACCCGTCTTGGCCTCCCAAAGTGCTGGGATTACAGGCTTGAGCCACCGCGCCCGGCCCATTGTCAATTTTTAATTGCTGAGGTATCCCCATATGAGCAAATGATGACAGACAATGTCATTGTAGATGACCAGCTGTCTCATGTGTTTGGCATGTAGCATTCAGCAAATGAGAATAAGTGTCTATAGTCATATGAACATAGCTAAGCTTACCAAAGGTTGCTATGTGTGTAATGTCAGGCCTCTGAGCCCAAGCCAAGCCATCGCATCCCCTGTGACTTGCACATATATGCCCAGATGGCCTGAAGTAACAAGAATCACAAAAGAAGTGAAAATGCCCTGCCCCGCCTTAACTGATGACATTCCACCACAAAAGAAGTGAAAATGGCCAGTCCTTGCCTTAAGCGATGACATTATCTTGTTCCTGGCTCATCCTGGCTCAAAAAGCTCCCCCACTGAGCATCTTGTGACTCTCACTCCTGCCTGCCAGAGAACAACCCCCCCTTTGACTGGAATTTTCCTTTACCCACCCAAATCCTATAAAAGGGCCCCACCCTTATCTCTCTTCCCTGACTCTCTTTTCGGACTCAGCCCGCCTGCACCCAGGTGATCAAAATGCTTTATTGCTCACACAAAGCCTGTTTGGTGGTCTCTTCACATGGACCTGCATGACATGTAATATCCATTTGCCAAATTTCATTTGGAGCCAAACCTCGTGGGCTACAGCCTTCTACAGGTGTGGCTCCAGGGACATACTGACAAGTAGGACAGGCTTGTATTATAGCCCTAGTTTGGCTGCGAGATAAATGTAACTTGCGAGTAAGGGCGGCAGTACTTTGGTACAGAAGCTCATGAGACACTTGAACTTGCTGAAACACAGAACCAATCAGCTTGTCTGCTTTCTCATTACCTAGACGTAGTGGCCCAGGAAGTTGTGTGTGAGAACGAATATGAGAAACATGAAAAGAACCTGCACGGCCGGGCGCGGTGGCTCAAGCCTGTAATCCCAGCACTTTGGGAGGCTGAGACGGGCGGATCACGAGGTCAGGAGATCGAGACCATCCTGGCTAACACGGTGAAACCCCGTCTCTACTAAAAATACAAAAAGCTAGCCGGGCGAGGTGGCAGGCGCCTGTAGTCCCAGCTACTCCGGAGGCTGAGGCAGGAGAATGGTGTAAACCCAGGAGGCGGAGCTTGCAGTGAGCTGAGATCCGGCCACTGCACTCCAGCCTGGGAGACAGAGCCAGACTCCGTCTCAAAAAAAAAAAAAAAAAAGAACCTGCACGAGTGTGAATAACTTGTTGAAGTCTTACATATAAGTTAAGCTGGCCAGGCGTGGTGGCTCACACCTGTAATCCCAACACTTTGGGAAGTCAAGATGAGAGGATCACAAGATCAGGAGCTGCAGACCAGCCTGGCCAATATGGTGAAACCCGGTCTCTACTAAAAATACAAAACAATTAGCTGGGCATGGTGGTGGAGGCTGAGGAAGGAGAATTGCTTGAACCCAGGAGGCAGAGGTTGCAGTGAGCCGAGATCATTCCACTGCACTCCAGTCTTGGCAACAGAGTGAGACTCTGTCTCAAAAATGAAAGAAAAGAGAAAAGGGAAGGGAAGGGGAAGGGGGAGAGAAAGGGAGAGGGAAAGGGGGAGGGGAGGGGGAGGAGAAGGGAAGGGAAGCAGTTCTGGGTCTAGTGTACTTTTAATTGTAGCAGTTCCTGTGTGACTGGCTACATTTACAACATAAGCTGAATCACAGACAATGTTGATAGGATCTGAAGCTGTGAGCTGTAAAACCTGAATGACTGCAATTAGCTCTGAGTGTTGAACTGAAACTCCAGAGGTCATTATTGTTTGAATATGTTTTGGTCCATAGATAGCGGCAGGACCTTTGGAAGAGCCATCAGTAAAATAAGTCTGTCCACCTGTAATAGGCTTGTGATGAGTAATCACAGGAAGAATTAAATAATGGATTTTATAAAACTGTAAAATTTTGTCTTGAGGGGTAGTGGTTATCTATAGCACCCATGAAGTCTGCAAAAGTAGTTTGCCAGGCAGTCGACATTTCCCAAGCTGCGGCTTGTTGCTGGGAGTATAAAGGAACAATAATTTTGTCAGGGTCATATCCCGTAAGCATTTTTGACCTATGCCTGCCCATAGTCACAATCTGTGTAATTAAAGAAAGATAAACTTGCATGGTTTTGACTGTTTGATTAGGTAGAAAGAGCCATTCGATTACTGTTACAGACTTGTCTATGAACTGGTCCAAAAGTCCTGTTGGAGAGTTGGAGGTAGGAAGAATAAACAAAAGCAAGGGTTTTTGCAGTTGTAGCCTTGGGGCATGTCTCTGCAATATCCTTTGCTCTACAAGCCATAATTCAGCTTCTGCCTCTTTAGTTAATTGCTGCAGGGACTTTATAGAAGAATCTCCTTGCAGGGTTTGGTAAAGATGTGTAAGTTGGTAGGTAGCAACACCTAACATCAGCCATAGCCAATTAATATCTCCTAATAATTGCTGAACATCATTTAAAGTCTGTAACCTGTCCTTATGGAGAACTACTTTCTGAGGCCTTACACTTCTCTCTAACAATAGTTCTTTTTTTTTTTTTTTTTTTTTTTTGAGACGGAGTCTCACTCTGTCACCCAGGCTGGAGTGCAGTGGCCAGATCTCAGCTCACTGCAAGCTCCGCCTCCCGGGTTTACGCCATTCTCCTGCCTCAGCCTCCTGAGTAGCTGGGACTACAGGCACCCGCCACCTCGCCTGGCTAGTTTTTTTGTATTTTTTAGTAGAGACGGGGTTTCACCATGTTAGCCAGGATGGTCTCAATCTCCTGACCTCGTGATCCGCCCGTCTCGGCCTCCCAAAGTGCTGGGATTACAGGCTTGTGCCACCGCGCCCGGCCAACAATAGTTCTTAAGTATTGGTATGGGGAAGTTGTTTGTACCATTTTGGGAGCTATTTGGAGATTCCATTTAGTCAAAGCCTGCTTTGTTTCTCTGAATAACTGATGTAGGATTTGATCTGTAGGAGCAGCCAAAAGAATATCATCCATAAAATGAATGGTGTAAGCAGTAGGAAATGTATTCCGAGGCTCCTTTAATGCCTATCCTACAAAATGCTGACATAGCGTAGGACTGTTAAGCATGCCCTGGGGTAAACTCTCCATTGATAATGAGAAACAGGTTCTCTTTGATTAATAGAAGGCACAGAGAAGATGAATCGAGGCTTATCCTTCTTGTGTAAGGGTATAGTAAAGAAGCAATCCTTAAGATCTATTACTACAAGAGGCTAGTCTCTTGGAATACCCTCTGGAGATGGTAAGCCTTTTTGTAAGGCACCCATCAGTTTTATATGTGCATTAGTAGCTCTTAAATCATGCAGCAGTCGCCATCTTCTGGACTTTTTTGTAATAACAAACACTGGAGAATTCCAGGGGCTGACTCTTCTATGTGTCTGGCATCCCATTGTTCTTTTACTAGCTGCTGAAGTTGTGTCAGCTTCTCCTGAGATAGGGGCCATTGATCCACCCATATGGGTTTGTCACTGAGCCATTCTAATGGTAAGGCAGTGGGTGCAGGAGAAATATCAATGACCCCCGTCAGAAATCCTGATGTCCTGGCCCTTTTCTATCTGTTTTTCCAGTTACTGATAATCGAGTTAGGATTTCCTTGAAATTTTTCTACACCTTTTCCTCTCTGATATCCCATGTTCTTCCTGATTTTAAATCCTGGGTTATCAAAGTTTTTATTTGTAAGTTTCATATCCCATGCTGTAAGTAAGTCTCGACCCCATAAATTGATAGCTGTATTTGAAACATAAGGCTGAAAAGTACATGACTATCCATCTGGAACAAGACAAGATTAAAATCTCAGGGCTCTGTTGAACACTTTGAGCTGTTCCTACTCCCACTAGGGACCTAGAAGTTAATTGCAAGGGCCAGGATGGGGGCCAGTAGTCTTTAGATATTACTGATACATCAGCTCCTGTATCCATAAGCGCATAAAATTTCTTTCCTTTAATTTGTACTACATAGGTAGGTCTATTAGAGGCTATGGGTTGGGATACATAGATTCCCATGTAGTTGTGCTCCTAAACCCTTTATTTCCTTGTTTCTCCTTTTGTGCAGAAGGGTGTAATTTGCAGGGAATAAGCAATAATTAGCAATATATTCTCCCGGTTCAAAAACCTAAAGATCTTGTGACATTGAAACTACTTGAATTTCTCCTTCATAATCGGAGTCAATCACTTCTGGGACTACAGTCCCTTGCAAATTAAGATGGCTTTTGCCTAAAACTAGTCCCATGTATGCTGTTGGTAAAGGTCCCCAAATACCAGTGGGAACTTTGATAGGTTTGTCTCCCCCTAGTAATGTGATTCTTTCTCTGGTGGGTCGATCTAATCCTGCACTTTGTGGTGTTCCTGGGGTGAGGGAATCAATGTGTCTCCAGGAACTTATCCATTCCCTGAAACGGGGTTGAGGTCTGGACTGGGAATGCCCTCATTGTTTGTGGGGCCCGGGTCTAGGCCCCATCTCATTTCCTGGCATGGGGTGCCATTCTGATGAAATTTTGTGTGACATCAATTAGCCCAGTGATTTCCTTTGTTACAGCAAGGACAAAGTCCTGGCGTTTTTTCTGCTGGGTGGGACACTGTATTGTAAGGTCGTTTCTGTCCTGAGATCTGGCAGCATTCCTTTTTAAAATGTCCAGTTTTTCCATAATTATAACATTTTCCCATTTTAGGGTTTAACCCTTGGCTCCTTTTAGATTTGTCAGCTGCTAAATCAGCCATTGCTTGTGCTAACATTGCAGAGTGATGAAGCTCAGTTCCCACATCCTGACAATTTCCCAAGTTTTTTGTACACCTCACCAGTGCCAGTTCATGTTTACAATCCGTGTTTGCATTCTCAAAAGCTAGAGTTAAGGTTAGCATTTCTGCAGCTGTGGTATGAGGAATTTGACACTTCACTGCCTCTTGCAATCTTGCAAGAAAATGTGCATAGGGCAGCCAGGTGCAGTGGCTCATGCCTGTAATGCCAGCACTTTAGGAGGCCGAGACGGGCGGATCACGAGGTCAGGAGATTGAGACCATCCTGGCTAACATGGTGAAACCCCATCTCTACTAAAAATACAAAAAATTATCCAGGCGTGGTGTCGGGCACCTGTAGTCCCAGCTACTTGGGAGGCTGAGGCAGGAGAATAGTGTGAACCCGGGAGGTGGAGTTTGCAGTGAGCCAAGATCGTGCAACTGCACTGCAGCCTGGGCAACAAAGCAAGACTCTGTCTCAGAAAACAAAAAAAAAGAGAAAATGTGCATAGGGCTCTTGCAACCCTTGCATGATACGTAAAAAGGATTGTACTGGCACGCCCTCTTCAGGAATTGTGGCCCAGGCGCGTTTAGCAGCCTGTGCGCACTGCTGATAAGCAGCATCTGGGAGTGCCATTTGATATTCCAGGTCTGAATAATGGCCATTACCTAATAGCATATCCTCTATAATGTCTCTGTGTCTAGCAACATGATTCTGTCTAGCCTGGTCTGCACATATTTCTTGCCAATTTAAATTCCATGTCGGATATGCGCTAGTGGACAACCAAGCTCGCTCCAAGTGTTTTACATCAAAGGGTAAAAGACTCGTAGCACCAAACACGGATTCTAGCAATCCTAAGGTAAATGGGCTCTGTATGCCATTATTTACCACACTCGCTTTTAATTCCTTTAACAACTTAAACTCTCGTGGAGTGTGTTCATGAATAATCTGCTGTGGATTATTTGCATCAGGCCTTACAGAAATAGGAAAAGCACAAGGTCCTAAGGACTCTCCAGCTATGGCAGCAGAATGTAAAATTCTTTGTATCGGGGTCTCTATTTCTGCTACTGAAGGAAGCGGTACAGATGTTTCTGCAACTGGAGTAGGTGGTATATGCCAATTTTTATCCTCCCTACCCTGTTCTTTATTTTCTATTGGAGCTGTGGGTGGGACAACAGATTCTTTCAGATTTTTAGATTCAGCCTGCTGCCCCTCAGAATAATAAGGAGATAATGGCAGAAGTACAGTACAAATTAAACTCCAAGTGGAAAAAACAGAAGAATCAACTTTAGGACCTTTTTGATGAGTCTGTTTTAATCCTTCTCCTGCTCTAGCTCAATTTTCCACATCAAGAGTGCCTGCCTAATGGCCGGGTGTGGTGGCTCATGCCTGTAATCCCAGCACTTTGGGAGGCCAAGGCGGGTGGATCATGAGGTTATGAGATCGAGACCATCCTAGCCAACATGGTGAAAACCCGTCTCTACAAAAATACAAAAAGTTAGCCAGGCGTGGTGGTGCATGCCTGTGGTCCTAGCTACTCGGGAGGCCGAGGCAGTGGAATCGCTTGAACCCAGGAGGCAGAGGTTGCAGTGAGCTGAGATTGCGCCATTGCACTCCAGCCTGATGACAGAGCAAGATTCTGTCTCAAAAAAAAAAAAAAAAAAAGGCCGGGCGCGGTGGCTCAAGCCTGTAATCCCAGCACTTTGGGAGGCCGAGACGGGCGGATCGCGAGGTCAGGAGATCGAGACCATCCTGGCTAACACGGTGAAACCCCGTCTCTACTAAAAACTACAAAAAAACTAGCCGGGCGAGGTGGCGGGCGCCTGTAGTCCCAGCTACCTGGGAGGCTGAGGCAGGAGAATGGCGTGAACCCGGGAGGCAGAGCTTGCAGTGAGCTGAGATCTGGCCACAGCACTCCAGCCTGGGTGACAGAGCGAGACTCCATCTCAAAAAAAAAAAAAAAAAAAAATGCCTGCCTGTGGAAACCATGGGTTATGTGTAATAACCTTTTATGGCTTCTGCAGGAAGTTAGTTAGTGCCTGTGAATTAACCTGAGCTCCAGACTGTCTCAACAGAACTTTAAGCAACTGCACATAATGTTTTTCTTTAATGGACAAATTCTGCCTCTTGTTACCCTGATTCAGAAAACTTCCCATTCCTAGTACTTCTTTAAAGCACTGCTCCCAGTACCTCTTTAGGGCACTGACTTTATATCTGCTGCCAGCAGACTTGTCCTGGGGTCCCTGTTCGCCTTGTCAGTTTCAGTTCCTCTGCTCCAGCGGACCTTCTTTGTTCACATCTTTGAAGTCTCTGTTTGGGCGCCACTTTGTAGAGCACCTGATTCTGTTGCTGATTGGGGGCGCCACTTGTAACCTGCATGGACCTAGGGGGACTGAACAAAGGGGGGCGAACGCAGGAATAAAAGACAAGAGACAAAAGAGTATATTTGGGGCCTGGCGCGGTGGCTCAAGCCTGTAATCCCAGCACTTTGGGAGGCCGAGACAGGCGGATCACAAGGTCAGGAGATCGAGACTATCTTGGCTAATACGGTGAAACCCCGTCTCTACTAAAGAATACAAAAAACTAGCCGGGCGACGAGGCGGGCGCCTGTAGTCCCAGCTACTTGGGAGGCGGAGGCAGGAGAATGGCGTGAACCTGGGAGGCGGAGCTTGCAGGGAGCTGAGATCCGGCTCCCGCACTCCAGCCTGGGCGACAGAGCCAGACTCCGTCTCAAAAAAAAAAAAAAGAGTATATTTGGAAGAAGGGTTCGGGGGCACTTTGCCTCTAGTGGACAAGGGCCCTGAGCTTTACACAGCCCACCATATTTATTAGGCAAAACAGATAGCAATAAATGGAGGGGGGGGATTGTCGGGTAATAGTCAGCTGTTTGGTTCACAGCAGCCTTGCCAGACTGTATCCTTTGAACAATAGGCAATAGATTTCTCAGTAGATAACTTCAAGGAGTCCGGTGCCAGGGAGTGAGGCTCTCAGCAAACCTTTTGGTGGCAGGCACAGTGTGAGTTTGCTCACATCCTGCATTCGTGATATACAGTTTGCTGTTTGATCATATACCCTCCAGTGGAATGCTGAGTTGGTCACAATCCCTTTGGCCTTTTCGGCTCCCAACATCTGACCTGAACACTGGCCTCTCCTATCATCTTCTTGCTCCGGCATCACTGCCTTTTTGCTGGTCCTCACCCAACCTTCCTGGGGCCTTTGCAGTTTGATTCCTCTGCCTGGAATTCCCTGCCTTGCCTAAGGCCCATAACCACTTGAGTTATTTTCTCCCCATTCAGGTCTGTGCCTTCTCTGAACACTTGGACTCAAAACCCTGACTCTTTCACCTTCACTCTGTTCACCTTCCTTGGGTTATTCTTAGTGCTTTATCACCAATATATTTCTTATCTGTGTATCTGTATGTTGCCGTTTTCCCACACTGGAATGTAGAATCTGTAGAAAGGACTTTGTTTACTGCTTTATTTTCAGTATCTAGGTCAATGCCAGGCTAATACTAGTGTAAACCAAAAATAAAATCCCAAACCCTCCATCCCCTGCTGACTGGATGGACCCCTTCTGGGCCAAAGGGACCCCAGAGAAACCTGAAAAAAACAAAACAAAACCAAAAAAACCCAGAATTATTGGCTATGACAAGAAGCAAGGTGGAACACACCTTGTTGTACCCCCTCCCTTTTGGAGTGTAGTCACAACTGGCCAGGATTAACATTAAAATAAAGATCCTAAGACTCACAAACACACTCTTTGTGGCAGTAAGGTCCAAACTCCAACCTGACTGATATAGCATCACATGACAGATAGCAGACTCTGAAGGAAATCAAGATGTTTTACCCCAAAATATATTTCTTTGAAATATTTTGAAATGGCCCTGGAAAGCCATCTTTTGTGTGGGGAATTTGCATCTGTAAAGAATCTCCATTAATGCAGCCAGGTCTTTCCTGAACCTAGGAGAGGTTAAACAAGAGTTTAACATACCTTTTAAGATCCGAAAAGAGACGTTTACCATCAATTATCTCAGAAGGCTGCTGCCTATGAGGCTTCATCCATATAACAAGAACCTTGGTCTCCACAACCTCTCCCTTAACTCAGTAATTTCCTTCTGTTGACAGTCTTTAGACAAAACGTGACTCTTTAAACCAATTGCTAATCAGAAAATCTGTAAATTCCCTGCTTCAAGATATCCCACCTCTTTAGGCTAAACAAAAGTATACCTTCCATGTGTTGATTTATGATTTTACCTATAATTCCTGTCTCCCTAAAACACATAAAACCAACCTGTAACCTGTAACTGCACTGCCTCACACACGCTTTCTCAGGACCTCTTGAGGCTGTTCATGGGCCATGGTCACTCACTGGCTCAGAATAAATCTCTTTAAATATTTTAGAGTTTGGGTTTAACTGCAACACTAGGCATTTCTTTTTTTTTTTTTTTTTTTTTTTGAGACGGAGTCTTGCTCTGTCGCCCAGGCTGGAGTGCAGTGGCCGGATCTCAGCTCACTGCAAGCTCTGCCTCCCGGGTTCACGCCATTCTGCTGCCTCAGCCTCCCGAGTAGCTGGGACTACAGGCGCCCGCCACCTCGCCCGGCTAGTTTTTTGTATTTTTTAGTAGAGACGGGGTTTCACCGTGTTAGCCAGGATGGTCTCGATCTCCTGACCTCGTGATCCACCCGTCTCGATCTCCCAAAGTGCTGGGATTACAGGCTTGAGCCACCGCGCCCGGCCAACACTAGGCATTTCATAAATATTTGCAGAAGGTATAACTGAATCATCTCAACTCCTTAGAGGTGGTTCCACTGTTCTCATTCTACTGGTAAGGAAGTGAGTCTTGGGGTCATTAAGGAACTTTGCCTCTGGGCGGAAATTAAAAAGGCGGATGGCCGAGGAGGGTAGTGCATGCTGGTCCTTGATTCAGTCCTGCAGCATAGTCCAATCTAGAGTTGTGTATTTGAGAAAAACACCTGGATAAACTATTCCTTACTGTAGAGATGAAAATGAAATTGCCCAAGGGGTTCTCCTTGTCCACTGCCCAGACAGAACTGATTTATCAGGACGGGGGAGTCGCAATGGAGAAAAAGTTTTTTGGGGTTTTTTTTTTGAGACAGAGTCTTGCTCTGTCGCCCAGGCCGGAGTGCAATGGCACAATCTCAGCTCATGGCAACCTCCTCCTCCTGTGTTCAAGAGATTCTCCTGCCTCAGCCTCCTGAGTAGCTGGGATTACAGGTATGTGCCACCATGCCCAGCTAATTTTTTTTTTTTTTTTTTGAGACGGAGTCTCTGTTGCCCAGGATGGAATGCAGTGGGGCGATCTCGGCCCACTGCAACCTCCACCTCCCGGGTTCAAGCGATTCTCCTGCCTCAGCCTCCTGAGTAGTTGGGATTACAGGCGTGTGCCGCCATGCTTAGCTAATTTTTTTGTATTTTTAGTAGAGACGGGGTTTGGCTGTGTTGGCCAGGCTGGTTTTGAACTTCTGACCTCAGATGATCCACCCACCTTGGCCTCCCAAAGTGCTGGGATTACAGGCGTGAGCCACCATGCCCGGCCAGGCTAATTTTTGTATTTTTAGTAGAGATGGGGTTTCACAATGGTGGCCAGACTCGTCTCGAACTCCTGACCTGAGGTGATCCACCCGTCTCAGTCTCCCAGCGTGCTGGGATTACAGGCGTGAGTCACTGGGCCTGGCTGAGAAAGAGTTTAATTCATGCAGACCCAGCTGTACAGGAGACTGGAGTTTTATCGCTCAAATCAGTCTCCTAGAAAACTCCAAGATAGGGATTTTAAAGGATAATATAGTGGGTAGGGGATCACAAAGTGAGGGGTGCTGATTTGTTGATCAGAGATAAAATCATAGAGAGTCAAAGCTGCCCTCTTGGGCTGAGTCACTTCTTGGGTGGGGACCACAAGACCAGATCAGCCAGTTTATGGATCTGGGTGGTGCCAGCTGATCCCATCAAGTGCAGGGTCTGCAAAATATCTCAAGCACTGGTCTTAGGTTTAATAATAGTGGTGGTATCCCTAGGAGCACTCGGGGAGGTTTCAGAATCTTGTAGCCTCCTGCTGCATGACTCCTAAATTTCTAGTCTTGTGGCTAATTTGTTACTCCTGCAAAGGCAATCTGGTCCCCAGGCAAGAAGGGGTTTTGCTTTGGTAAAGGGCTGTTACGTGTTTGTTTCAAAATTAAACTATAAACTAAGTTTCTCCCCAAGTTAATTCGTCCTAAGCTCAGGAATGAACAAGGATGGCTTGGCGGTTAGAAGCAAGATGGAGCCAATTAGATCAGGTCCCGTTCACTGTAATAATTTTTTCAATTATAATTTTTTCAAAGGCAGTTTCAAAAAGGCAATGTTTGCTGGGCGTGATGGCCCACGCGGTAATTCCAGCACTTTGGGAGGCCCAGGTGGATGGAGCCCTTGAGCTCAGCAGTTGTAGACCAGACTGGCCAACATAGTGAAACCCCATCTCTACTTAAAATACAAAATAGCCAGGTGTGATGGCCTGAGCCTGTAGTCCCAGCTACTCAGAGGGCTGAGAGGGGAAAATCACCTCAGCCCGGGAAGTGGAGGCTGCAGTGAGCTGAAATGCCGCCACTGCACTCCACCTGGGCAAGGGGAGTTAAGACCCTGTCTCCAACAAAAAGAAAAAAAAAGGCAATGTCGTTATTCAACGTAAGCCTGAGTAGGCCATTCCATGCCCATTCCTCAGATGACATACAGTAGTATATTTGCAAAAGATCAACATAGTTTATAGGGTTAGCTAGAATTAATCCAAGATTGCTTGTTAGAAATTAACATTGCTTTTTGAAAAATTGCCTAATAAAACAATTCTCTAGCAGTGATTCCCATCTTCTATTCTATATGGTTAAGAAATATTCCATAACCATCTAGCCAAGAAAACGCCTAGTGAATTCGTGTTACTCTAAGGAAGATACTACAAATATTTTAAACGACTGCTTTAAAAGCAAAGGGTGGTACTGTGGTGTTGGAAATGGGACGTCTGGAGCTGTGTGACCTTGGACAAGTTACCTAACTTCTGTTTCGTTATTAATCCCGGGTCTTAAAATACTTCAGAGATGATCGTGGGAATGAAATACACACTGCAGTCCCTACCAGCACTAGGTACCCAATAAAAGATAGCTTCATTTTAATATCAAACAGAAAACCCGCACTGCAAAACTGAAACGCTTGCGTCCTACCAGTGCATACCAAGTTTTTGGGCCTTTCCTCTTAACCTCAAAGTGCCCCCTTGAACCTAAAGGAGAATGAAAAGGAAAATGAGAAGGAAGCTGCGGGACGTGCATTTATTTCCAGCTCTGCTGCCTGTAGAGTCGCCCGGCCCGCCGCCTGAGAACTCGAAAAGACCTCTCTGCTCAGCCGAGGGGTTCTCCCATCTCCCGGGCGGAGACCTCACCCCTCTCACTCCGCCCCTCCTGGAATGCGGCTGAGCGGCGGATGTCCCTTTTCGGGCGCCATAGGCCGCGTTCCTATTGGCTAGCTTTGTTTGGCGCCAAAGAGCGGAGGCGGAGGCGAGATCCTGGCGCTGTAGGACTTAGAACGATCTAAGGAGTGAGGCGGCCGAGAGCGCAGATACCGTTTTGGCGTGAGAGCTGGCAGTTGGCAAGGCGGCAGAAGCGGAAAGCGTCCGCCATGTTCTGCGAGAAAGCCATGGAACTGATCCGCGAGCTGCACCGCGCGCCGGAAGGGCAGCTGCCTGCCTTCAACGTGAGGGGCGGGTAGACTCGGACGGGGCGTGCCGGGGTTGGGCCCGGGGCTCTGGGGCGGGGCGGCCCCCCGGCAGGGTTTACTTTCGCACCTTGTTCCCCACGAGGTCCGGAAAAATGTTGGGAAGCAGCAAAACAAAATTCAGGAGGAGAAAGAAAGCATTCATGCTTACACTACCCAGCGGTTTGGTGAATTTCCTCCTCTGAGCACATTTTAGCATTTTTCCTTGGACAGATTTTTTCCGAACCCTTAAACAAAACGTTTACAGGTTGCTTGATAATTTAGCATATCTTGCCCACTCAGGCATCTAAGCGTGGTCAGGAAAAGCTAGGCCTCTGGAACCTGGCCGAGATTGTGGTTCTGTAGTGTGACTTTGGGGCAGTTACTCAAGCTTTCTGTGCTCTCAGTTTTCTCATACGCAAAAATGGGGATGGTGACGATAATAGTACCCAACGGGTGACGTAGTGGACGCAAAATGAGTGGCACGTGTAAGGGTCTGTGCATATGCCTCACATACAGTAAGGGCTGACTCAGTGTTAGCTATTAATATTCTTGTTCTCCTGCTGCTACTATTAATATTATGATTATTTGTATTTTTCTACCACTGCTACCCCAGGGAGAGTGCTAAGCACTTCATGTACATTATCTCTTGTCTTTCTGATAACCCTTTGAGGGCCCGGTGCCATGACTCCTGCCTGTAATCCCAGCACTTTGGGAGGCTGAGGCAGGAGGATGGCTTGGGGCCCAGGAGTTCAAAGCTGCAGTGAGCCATGCTAGTGCCACTGCATTCCAGCCTGAGTGACAGAGGGAGACCCTGCCCCAAACAAAACAAAAATAACTTTTTGATGTTTAAACCACTGATTTCCACTTTTTTCAGCTATATATGCATAGGATTGGGGAGATTAAGTATATTGCCTAAGGTGACACAGCAGGAAAGCTAGGATTTGAACCCTGGCACTCTGGCTCCAGAGCCTGCACTCTAAATTCTGTATTTCACTTCTGTCATAGAGCAGCCATTATGTGGATATCAGGACACATTTTGCTGGAAGAGGGGGCACAAAAACAGATAATAGAGTTCACCACAATAAGTGATACCGAGGAAGTGTAGCAAGGAGCACGAAGGAAAAACACCAGTATGAGCTGTGGTAGAGGAGGTGACCTATGAGCCTTTCCATCCTCAAGGATGAGGTTACTGATCTGAGAAGGAAGTGAGGCATCCCAGCCAAAGAATGCCGCAGCACAAAGTCACGTAGTCACACTGGAGCGGGTGATCAATAGGGCCTTTGGGGAGGCTAGGAAGGTGGCTCACAGCCTACATGAGTTTGTTGTTCACTCGTAAGGCATGCTGGGAGCTGGTAGTGGATTTTAGACAAGGAAGTGATAGGGTAATTTTTGTGTTTTGAAGATAACTGCGACAGCAATATGGGGAATGGATTGAAGAGAGAAAGGAATGGAACAGAGATGGCTACTGGGTCGCTGATAGAGCAGGTGAGAGGTGTGTGGTCTGAACTGTGTCAGGTCAGTGGCACTGAGATCAGTGTCTGGGTTTTAGAGGCATGAAGCAAACACGACTTGTAACTATTAGAGCAGGGGCAGAGATGGAGCCCATAATGAATGAGAGGGAAGGATCGGGATCTTGGAGGATCCTCAGGAAACTGGGTAAACAACATCAGAGTTCAGGAGATAGAGTGTGTTGGGAAAGGTAATGAGTTTTGTTTTGAACACTAAAGAGCACCTAGTTGGACAATTAGATTGTCTTACAAATGAAGAAATTGAGCCAACACAAATTATGGGTCAAGTTAAGGAACTCGTCTGAATGTACAGCATATTGGAGATAGAGCTTCAACTTGAACACAGGTTTTCCAGTTTCCAGTCAATTGTTTTTTCAACTTCAGAACAGTTACCTCATTTAAAAAGTTAGAAGGCAGCAGTCTGCAGCTCAGTAGAGATGCCGGAATGCAGGAGCATGTAAGTGCTAAAATGTGGCTGGAGAACTGGGAACTCTAAATTAGAGGCCATCTTACATATCAGGACACGGGCCTAGAGAACAGAGAGACTGTGCCAGCAGCAGGTGCGGCGAAGCTGGATTTTGGACTTGACTCTGACACTTAGTTTAGCTCTGTTTTACTCAAATTTTAAGATAAATGTTGGGTTATCACTTTGTGAGGCTAGGGGCTGGTCTTAGAAGTTGTAGAATCAGGCCAGGCGCGGTGGCTCATGCCTGTAATCCCCCCACTTTGGGAGGGCGAGGCGGTTGGATCACAAGGTCTGGAGATTAAGACCATCCTGGCTAACACGGTGAAACCCCGTATTTACTAAAAATACAAAAAATTAGCCGGGCATGGCGGGACATGCTTGTAGTCCCAGCTACTTGGAAGGCTGAGGCAGGAGAATCGCTTGAACCTGGGAGGTAGAGGTTGCAGTGAGCCGAGATCGGGTCACAGCACTCCAGCCTGGGCAACAGAGTGACTCCGCGTCCAAAAAAAAAAAAAAGTTGTAGAACCACTCTTGTAGGCCTTAATTTGGTGGAGCACCTTTTGTCTCACTAGTGCTTTCCACTGACAGACCCACCTGATGATCTCAAGGTGATTCATCAGCCTGGAACACTCAGTCAGCCTGCGGAGGCCGGCTTCTGACTCAGTGGCACAGAGGAAGGCTGACGGTGGATCTGAGAGGCCCTAGGACCACACAGGCTTTTGTTTGTTTTTACTGTTTTGAGATGGAGTTTCGCTCGTGTGGCCCAGGCTGGAATGTGGCTCACTGCAACCTCTGCCTTCCGGGTTAAGCAATTCTCCTGCCTCAGCTTCCCTAGTAGCTGGAATTACAGGTGCCCGCCACCACGCCCAGATAATTTTATGTATTTTTAGTAGAGACAGGGTTTCGCTATGTTAGCCAGGCTGGTCTCGAACTCCAGACCTCAGGCGATCCACCCACCTCAGCCTCCCAGAGTTCTGGGATTACAGGTGTGAGCCACTGCACCCGGCTCAACACACAGGCTTTTCTTCTGGAATCACTCATGGTTAAGTGCTGTGTTCAGCAAATAGAAAAGTGATTACTCCCTTTCAACATGCAGAATTGATACTTTTTTTAAAAAGTGCATTTTTAGTAAAATTAGACCAAGCATGGTGGCTCACGACTATAATCCCAGCCAGCACTTTGGGAGGCCAAGGTGGAAGGAACGCTTGAGCCCAGGAGTTTGAGACTAGCCTGGGGCAACATAGTGAGACCCCATCTTCACAAAAAATAGAATTATCCGGTGTGGTGGCACAGATCTGTAGTCCCAGCAACTTAGGAGGCTGAGGTGAGAGGATTGTATGACTCCAGGAAGTTGAAACTGCAGTCAACTGTGGTTACACTTTTACACTCCAGCCTGGGTGACAGGCTTAATCCCTGTCTCAAAAAGGAAAAGGTAAGAAAATTACCTTGGGCTCAGGTAGAAGTCATGCTTGCGTTTTTCACCAGGAATTACATCTTTTGAGCACAGTTGAGTAGTTGATTTTGGAATTGTGCCATTTGTACATACCACAGCATTTTTGCCAATGCGTATATTTTGGCTCTAAAAATAGATTGCGAAAAAGAGATGGGATTGCTTCTCTTTGGATTGTTGGCAGACCTATTGGGCAACATTTAATCATTTCAGGCTGGACAATCCCAGCACTTTGGGAGACCGTGGCAGGAGGATCACTTGAGGTCAGGAGTTTGAGAGCGGTGTGGCCAACACAGCGAAACCCTGTCTCTACCGAAAAAAAAAAAAGATTACAAAAATTAGCCAGTCATGGTGGCTTACACTTGTAATCCCAGCATTTTGGGAAGCTGAGGTGGGTGGATTGCCTGAGGTCAGGAGTTCAAGACCAGCCTGGTGAACATGGTGAAACCCTGTTTCTACTGAAAATACAAAAATTAGCTGGACGTGGTGGTGGGCGCCTATAATCCCAGCTACTTGAGAGGCTAAGGCAGGAGAATCATCACTTGAACCTGGAAGACGGAGGTTGCAGTGAGCCAAGATTGCACCATTGTACTCCAGCCTGGGTGACAAGAACAAAACTCTGTCTCAAAAAAAAAAAGAAAATTAGCCGGGCATTGGTAGTGCACACCTGTAGCCCCAGCTACTCGGGAGACTGAGGCAGGAGAATCACTTAAACCTGGGAGGCAGAGGTTGCAGTCAGTTGAGATCACACCACTGCACTCCAGCCTGGGCCACAGAGTGAGACTCCATCTCAACAACAACAACATTAAAAAAAATCAAAATTCTTTTTTTTTTTTTTTTTTGAGACGGAGTCTCGCTCTGCCGCCCAGGCTGGAGTGCAGTGGCCGGGTCTCAGCTCACTGCAAGCTCCGCCTCCTGGGTTTACGCCATTCTCCTGCCTCAGCCTCCCAAGCAGCTGGGACTACAGGCGCCCGCCATGTCGCCCGGCTAGTTTTTTGTATTTTTTAGTAGAGACGGGGTTTCACCATGTTAGCCAGGATGGTCTCGATCTCCTGACCTCGTGATCCGCCCGTCTCGGCCTCCCAAAGTGCTGGGATTACAGGCTTGAGCCACCGCGCCCGGCCTCAAAATTCTAATGTTTTATTTTTCCAAGGGAAAATTTGCCCCAAACTGGATATTAGAAAAACTCCTATGGCCAGTTTTTGCAGTGCAAACCAAAACCACTATTCCTTTTTCTTTTTTTGGTATTAACCTTTTAAGACCACTTTTTAAGCCAGGCCCGGTGGCTCATCCCTGTAATCCCAGCACTTTGGGAGGCTGAGGCGGGTGGATCACCTGAGGTGAGGAGTTCGAGACCAGCCTGACCAATATAGTGAAACCCCATTTCTACTAAAAATACAAAAAATTAGCCAGGTATGGTGGTGGGGGCCTGTAATCCCAACTACTTGGGAGGCTGAGACAGGAGAATCTCTTGAACCCAGGAGGCACAGGTTGCAGTGAGCCGAGATTGTACCATTGTACTCCAGCCCAGGCAACAGTGTGAGACTGTGTCTCAAAAAAAAGACCATTTTTTAGTAAATTATGAATTACTTGCATTATTTTTCTTTATACCTCATGCTTCAGTAGGACGATTGATATCTTTGTTCCTCAATTTTATTGATGTATAATTTACATACAACAAAATATGTATTTTAATAGATTTTTGAATTTTGACTAATATGTACATCTTTATAACCAGCACCCTGATCAAGATTTCTGTAATTACCAAAATATCTCAGGTATCCCATAAATATATTTACCTACTGTGTACCTACAAAAATAAAAAAAACTAAAGAAGATTTCTGTAACTTTGACCCCCTTTTGTAGCTACCTCCCACCTATAGCCTTAGGCAACCATGAATTTGCTTTCTCTGACTATAAATGGCATTATTATTTTTGGCAAACATTTCCTGTAAAGAGCCAGATGGAATCATTTCATATATACTCTTATGTGAGGCTTCTCTTGCTCAGTATAATGTATTTCAGTTTATCCTCGTGTATGTTGTCAGTAGTTCATTCTTTTTTTTTCTTTTTTTTTGAGACGAAGTTTTGCTCTTGTTGCCCAGGCTGGAGTGCAATGGCATGATCTCGGCTCATTGCAATCTCTGCCTCTTGGGTTCAAGCGATTCTTCTGCCTCAGCCTCCTGAGTAGCTGGGATTACAGGCGCCTGCCACCACGCCTGGCTAATTTTTGTATATTTAATAGAGACAGAGTTTCACCATGTTGACCAGGCTGGTTTTGAACTTCTGACCTCAGGGGATCCACCTGCCTCAGCCTCCCAAAGTGCTGGGATTACAGATAAGAGCCACCGCCCCTGGCCCATTCTTTTTTTTTTTTTTTGGAGACGGAGTCTCGCTCTGTTGCCCAGGCTGGAGTGCAGTGGCCGGATCTCAGCTCACTGCAAGCTCCGCCTCCCAGGTTTACGCCATTCTCCTGCCTCAGCCTCCCGAGTAGCTGGGACTACAGGCGCTCACCACCTCGCCCAGCTAGTTTTTTTTGTTTTTTGTATTTTTTAGTAGAGACGGGGTTTCACCGTGTTAGCCAGGATGGTCTCAATCTCCTGACCTCGAGATCCGCCCGTCTCGACCTCCCAAAGTGCTGGGATTACAGGCTTGAGCCACTGCGCCCTGCCCCATTCTTTTTATATTATTATTATTATTATTATTGTTATTTGAGATGGAGTCTTGCTCTGTCGCCCAGGCTGGAGTGCAGTGGCACAATCTCGGCTCACTGCAAGCTCCGGTTCCCGGGTTCACACCATTCTCCTGCCTCAGCCTCCCAAGTAGCTGGAACTACAGATGCCCGCCACCACGCCCAGCTAATTTTTTGTATTTTTTAGTAGAGACAGGGTTTCACTGTGTTAGCCAGGGTGGTCTCTTGACCTCGTGATCCCTCCGCCTTGGCCTCCCAAAGTGCTGGGATTACAGGCGTCAGCCACTGCGCCCAGCCTTTTTATTATATTAGATATTTCAGGTAAGTGGAAGGTTTATCCGTCTATCAGTTGATGGACATTTGGGTTGTTTCTGCATTTTGACTGTTATGAATAATGCTGCAAAAAACATGTGCTTTCTGTTTTCTTGAGTATATATAAACTTAGGAGTAAAATTACTGGGTCATATGGTAATTCTGTGTGTAGCTTTTGAGGAACCGTCAAGTTTTTGCCCCCAGGGCTATAGCATTTTACATTACCATCAGCAATGTACGAGGATTCCAGTTTCTCCGCATCTCACCAACACTTGTTATAACCATGCTAGTGGGGTGTGAAAGGACTATTGCTTTTTGCTAAAGTATATAAATAAAATACACAGTTCAGTATTGATAGAATATTGCCACAGATTTGGTGAGGAAATCAGTGGATTTCAATATCGGTTTATATGTTCTAGGAGGATGGACTCAGACAAGTTCTGGAGGAGATGAAAGCTTTGTATGAACAAAACCAGTCTGATGTGTAAGTTTCATAAGATTGATATTCTAAAACAATTTAATAATTAAGATGTTGAAATCGGCTGGGCGCGGTGGCTCACGCCTGTAATCCCAGCACTTTGGGAGGCTGAGGCGGGTGGATTACAAAGTCAGGAGTTTGAGATCAGCCTGGCCAACATGGTGAAACCTCGTCTCTACTAAAAATACAAAAATTAACCTGGCATAGTATTGGGCGCCTGTAATCCCAGCTACTCAGGAGGCTGAGGCAGGAGAATTGTTTGAACCCGGGAGGCGGAGGTTGCAGTGAGCCAAGATTGCACCACTTCACTCCAGCCTGGCAATAGGGCAAGACTGTGTCTCCAAAAAAGAAAAATAAAAAAAGATGTTGAAATCAGATAACCTTGCATTAGTTTTTGGATGTGATTTTTAAAAATTATCTGTAAAATTATCTGCTCTAGCTGTACAAATTAGCAGAAGTCTGAGGGAATTTGTACTGATCACTGCTTTATAAATATCTGTTGTTTCTCTGATAGGAGTTGAAAGGAATTAGAGTGGACCTAAAATAAATGACATACCTAAAATAAAAAGTAAAAATAGGCCGGACACGGTGGCTCATGGCTATAAAAGTCCCAATGCTTTGGGAGGTAAGTCCCAATGCTTTGGGAGGCCAAGGCAAAAGGATCAGTTGAGGCCAGGAGTTGGAGACCAGCCTGGATATATAGCAGGACTCTGTCTCTATTTAAAAAAATAAACATTAGCTGGGTGTGGTGGCACACACCTGGAGTCTCAGCTACTCCGAAGGGTAAGGTGGGAGGCTTGCTTGAGTGCAGGGGTGCTTGAGTGCTTTGAGGCTGCAGTGAGCTATGATCACGTTACGACACCCTAGCCTGGGTGACAGAATGAGATCTCCATCTTTAAAAATAATACATAAAAATTAAAACCTAACAAAGTGAAATACATGGTTCCCACTGTTTTTATTTTTATCAACAGATGCCTTAGTGAGTTTGTTAAAGGAAGAATAGGCAGTTTATAAATGGATATAAATAGGAGCAGCAATGATTTCTGATAGTTTGAGTGGAGTTCTCTGAGAACTAGCTATAGAAGTCTTCAGTGTAGTAGATCCAGAGAGGTGACTAGATTTATTGACTCTTTAGAACTGAGCATGGTAGCTGGCACAGTGGAGAATTTGGGCTGTATGACAAACTTCATATGTTCCTGTGTGACACCAAAGGGAGTCCAGTACTGGATCAAAGTTGAAGTATTCAAGGTCTCAACTTAGAAGTCTGTCTGTGACATGAGGTTTCCTCTTTGGACTTGTTCGCTACAGTGTTTTTATCTGTTACTTGAATATAGAGATCAGTGTTATGGCTGGTAAGATTTGTAGGGCACATAAAATGATAGGAGCGTTTCCAACTCCTGTGTTTAAGGAGAGATATAGAAAAATCTTTACAGGTGGACTTAGGAAGTGAACCTCAACAGATCTGCAGTAAATATAAGGCAAATGTAAAGTCCTGAACTCAAGTCCCTAAGCCATTCATTGATTTACTCATGAATATATACTAAACAAATATGTATCAATAAGTGGCTCTACTATTTCAGTGGTAAACAACAGTCAAGATGGCTGTCCTGGCCGGGCGCAGTGGCTCAAGCCTGTAATCCCAGCACTTTGGGAGGCCGAGATGGGCGGATCACGAGGTCAGGAGATCAAGACCATCCTGGCTAACACGGTGAAACCCCGTCTCTACTAAAAATACAAAAACTAGCCGGGCGAGGTGGCGGGCGCCTGTAGTCCCAGCTACTCGGGAGGCTGAGGCAGGAGAATGGCGTAAACCCGGGAGGCGGAGCTTGCAGTGAGCTGAGATCTGGCCACTGCACTCCAGTCCGGGCGACAGAGCGAGACTCCGCCTCAAAAAAAAAAAAAAAAAAAAAAGATGGCTGTCCTGGGGCGGGTGGATCACCTGAGGTCAGGAGCTTGAGACCAGCCTGACCAACATGGTGAAACCCTGTCTCTACGAAAAATGCAAAATTAGCTGTGCATGGTAGTGCATGCCTGTAATCCCAGCTACTCGGGAGGCTGAGGCAGGAGAATCACTTGAACCCGGGAGGCAGAGGTTGTGGTGAGCCGAGATCGCGCCATTGCACTCTAGCTTGGGCAACAGTAGCGAAACTCCATCTCCAAAAAAAAAAAAAAATATGCCTGTCCCTGGCCCTCACTGTTTAGTGCAGAAGACAGATATGAAATATAGATATGCCAAATTGGGATTCATGCAACGAAGGAAATCAGAAGAGTACAAGGAGAAAGAAAAACGAATAGAAGGTCTAGCTTAAATTGAGGGATCAGGGAACTTCTCTCCAAGGAGGAGACATTTCAGCTGAGGCTTGTGGGAGAGGCAGGCCTTAGGTAGGCAGTAACTGTGGGCATAGAACGTTCTAGGTTGAGAGAACAGCATATGCAAAAGCCCCTGAATCATGGAAGAGAATGGAGCACTCTAGAAACTGACACTTAAAGAAGACCTATGTGGCTGGAGTTTGGCAAGTGGCAAAGGGTGACACCAGATGAGGTGTAAGTGTGGACAGGTGGTGGCGTGTTTGTGTTTTAAAAGATCATCCTGGTTGCTGTGTGGAAGGGCTGAGAGGAGGGCGAAGCTGGTCACCAGGTTACTAGAGAGGTGACCCAGACTTGGTAGAAAGTGAGAAGGTTATAGATGTTTTGGAGGAGACCCTATAGGCCTTGGTTCCGTAAGGGAATGATTTTCTTGTATTCTTTGTGTTTATGCCATTTGCAGATTCATGATCCAAAATACTGTCTTCCACCTTCCTAGTTTCATCAGATTTTCATAGGGTGGCAGTAGTATATAGAACAGCCCTAGAAGACACGACAAGATGGGACATGTATTTTGCTTGTATTATCAAGGCCTAGCACAGTGCCTGGCATAGAGGCAGGTACTACATGAAGGAATTCTTTTTATATTCATCTGGTTGCTTAAAAACTCCAATGTAAATTCTTATTCATTCAAAAGTTACATGTACTTTTTATAGAGTAAAACCAAAATTTTCAGTGTGAAAAATACTGAAGTATAGTACGTACACGTATTTGGAGATCAACAGGTATTTGTTAGATGAGTGAAAGACCATTTTGACTCCATTTTAGCTCACTTTATTGTAATGAGGATTTGGAAGCTCCACTGGAAGGGAGGTACTATGTAGAATAACATGATGTAAGTCCATAACCTCATGTCCATCGTGTTAGGTTTGTCTCTTATTTCAGCATGATAATGGAATCCCGAAAAGTGAACAAACCCAGTGTCTTTCAGAAAGAATAGAGATTAATCAGTGTGCAAAAATGCAGAGTACCAAATACCTAAACAAAATGTATCTGATAGCATGATCTTAGGCAAGTTGTTTAGGTTTTGGCTTTTTAACATATTAGTAAAAGCTCTGGTGTACAAATAGTTATTATTTGCTTAGGTTAACTGCTAATCACAAATGGATTAAAAACAAGCATGTGACTCAGTTGTTAGTTGGCTTTGAAAATTTTACTTAGCCTGAAAAATACATATTTTTTTTTCTTTTTAAATGCTCCTATCAGGAATGAAGCGAAGTCAGGTGGACGAAGTGATTTGATACCAACTATCAAATTTCGACACTGTTCTCTGTTAAGAAATCGACGCTGCACTGTAGCATACCTGTAAGCTTCTCAGTTTTTGCTTGGGTGGCAGGATTTTCTGTGTGGCTTCCCAGTTGACTATCTCAAATGGGTAACATGAAATCTTAGATTTCTCTCTCTTTATACGCATTCTAAATTTTTCCTCTGTTTTTTCATTTTAAAAATTTTTTATTATGAAAAAACACTTTTAAAAGTAGGGAGAATAATACTATTATGAACCCCAGTGGAGCTATCATAGGGTTTTAACAATTTTTATTATTTTGCCATATTTTCTTCATCGTGTTTCGCTTGTTGGTGCCACACTGTTTAAGAGCATCATGGTCTTTCGCTACTGAATATGGTAGTGATCTTACTATTTTTCTTCTTTGTCCTAGAAATAAGGACCTTTGGCCAGGCACAGTGGCTCATGCCTGTAATCCCAGCACTTTGGGAGGCTGAAGCGGGTGGATCACCTGGGGTCAGGAGTTCGAGACCAGCCTGGCCAACATGGTGAAACCCCATCTCTACTGAAAGTACAAAAATTAGCCGGGCATGGTGGCAGGTGCCTCATCCCAGCTACTTGGGAGGCTGAGGCAGGAGAATCGCTTGAATCCGGGAGCCAGAGGTTGTAGTGAGACGAGATCGTGCCATTGTACTCCAGCCTGGGTGACAAGAGCAAAACTCTATCTCCAAAAAAAAAAAAAAGGGGGGGTGGGGAAGAAAGAAATAAGGACCTTAGGGACCTTTTTCCCAGGACTACTGTGCTGCTGTCACACGTGGAGGAGTGGACAGTGCCTTCAGGCCGACTCTCAGACTGTGCTTATGTTCCTCTTGTTGTCCCTAAGATGTCGTTTTAGAGCTGGTGTGTTTGCATCAGAGGCCAAATGAAGTTCACGCATCATCCCCCTTTTATTCTTATGCCACCCAATACCTTCTTGATGTCCTAGGTATGATCGCTTGCTTCGGATCAGAGCACTCAGATGGGAATGTGGTAGCATCTTGCCAAATGCATTACGATTTCACTTGTCTGCTGAAGAAGTGAGTTAGCATTGTTCAAGTTTATAAATTTTGAAAATGCTAAAGTTCTGGCATTGTTCTGTAATAGTGTTTATTGGTATTCCTCTTTCTGTTTTTAATGTCTATTTTCCCCCAATTTTTGGCTGGTGTTTAGTATACAATGTGAGGGGAACTATGTGGTGTGGAGTAATTCTAAATGATATGTGGAAAAATCTATTATTACTTAACAAAATGGAGTCCCATGATGTTACTTATTAGTGATCCAATCAGTGGGATTAAAAAACTGGCATTATTGGCCGGGCGCGGTGGCTCAAGCCTGTAATCCCAGCACTTTGGGAGGCCGAGACGGGCGGATCACGAGGTCAGGAGATCGAGACCATCCTGGCTAACACGGTGAAACCCCGTCTCTACTAAAAATACAAAAAAAACTAGCCGGGCGAGGTGGCGGGCACCTGTAGTCCCAGCTACTCGGGAGGCTGAGGCAGGAGAATGGCGTAAACCCAGGAGGCGGAGCTTGCAGTGAGCTGAGATCCGGCCACTGCACTCTAGTCCGGGCGACAGAGCGAGACTCCGCCTCAAAAAAAAAAAAAAAAACTGACATTATTATTTGGGGATAGTCCATAAAATGTTTATGTGTATATATACTTTCCTAATGAAAATTCATATTTGCCTGGTCACTGAGGCAAAGAGCTAGCCCATCATTTAAGGCCATAGGATTGGAGTCAGGTGGGCTTAGGTTCAAATCCTGGCTCTCTTCTGTCTAATCTTGAGCAAGTCACTTGTTTCTGTGCCTAAATTTCCTCGTTACAGGATGAAGATCATATTACCTATCTATTACAGGTTGCAATGACTTCTGACACTAACTACCTGCAGTTATTGTCAACTAAGGAAGCTCACACAAGCTTTGATGTCCAGAGTGTGTATTGGGGCTTCATTACATAGACATGATTGATTAAATCACTGGCCCTGTGATTGAGCTCAATCTTCATCCCTCTTCCCCTCCCTGGAGGTCAGACTGACATCAGGAGGCCCAAAAGCCCAATACTTTAATCACATGGTTGGTCTTTCTGGGGTGACCAGTCCCAACTCTGAGTCATCTTGTTAGCACAGACTATCTAGGGTTTCACCCCAAGTCACCTGAGTAGCACATACTCTCAGGGCACATCATGAATAACAAGACACTCCTACTAGTTGAGGAAGTCCAATAATTTAGATGCTACCTCCCAGGAATGAGGGAGAGAGGCCCACCAAATTCTTTATTCTACAACAGTGTTATTACAAGGCCTACCAGAGGGTTACTTCAGGTGATCCATGTGAAGCACAGCATAGCATGGCACTCAATAAATGTTAACAGTTATTACATTACAGTTGCATAGCACAGAGCTTAAGAAAGCAAATATTCAGTGTAGCAAACCACCATGGCACATGTATACCTATGTAGCAAACCTGCATGTTCAGCACATGTGTCCCAGAACTTAAAATAAAAAAGCAAATATTCAATGTGTTTGTCATTAGATTCTGCACATTTTTGAGTGATCTATTTGTTGTCATAACTTCGTTTTCATTCTGTTCATTTTCTGCATAAATAAATGAGTAATCTCTACCTCAGATTTACCAGTAACTATGAAATTGGTAACATGTTAATACCTCACTTTATGCTGTTTGTGTTCAAATCTACTTATATTAATTGAACTTTGGGGTACTTCCTGTGTATTATGATGAGATGAACAGAACACTGTTGTTTCTCTAACGACAGTAGCTTTAATGATTTTTCTCATACAATATTTTAGATTCATTTTTTAATGTATTTTTTTGAGATGGAGTCTTGCTCTGTTGCCTAGGCTGGAGTGCAGTGGTGTGACCTCTGCTCCCTGCAACTTCCGCCTCCTGGCTTCAAGCAGTTTTCCTGCCTCAGTCTGCCAAGTAGCAGTGATTACAGGTATGTGCCACCATGCCCGGCTAATTTTTGTATTTTAGTAGAGACGGGGTTTCACTATGTTGGCCAGGCTGGTCTCGAACTCCTGACCTCATTATCTGCCCCCCTCGGCCTCGCAAAGTGCTGGGATTACAGACGTGAGCCACCGCGCCTGGCCCATTCCTTGTTTTTTATTTTTATTTTTTGGTGGAGTATTTTTCTCTTGTTGCCCAGGCTGGAGTGCAATGGCGTGATTTGGCTTATCGCAACCCCTGCCTCCCAGGTTCAAGCAATTCTGCCTCAGCCTCCCAAGTAGCTGGGATTACAGGCATGCACCACCACGCCCAGCTAATTTTTTGTATTTTTAGCAGAGATGGGGTTTCTCCGTTGTTGGTCAGGCTGGTCTTGAACTCCCGACCTCAGGTGGTCCACCCGCTCAGGCCTCCCAAAGTGCTGGGATTGCAGGTGTGAGCCACCGTGCCTGGCTGAGCTCATTCCTTTTTATTGCTGAATAGTATTTCCTTTTTGTTTTGGACACAGTTTGACTCTGTCACCCAGGCTGGAGTGCAGTGGCACAATCTCGGCTCACTGCAACCTCCCCCTCCCCGGTTCAAGTGATCCTCTTGCTTCAGCCTCTGGAGTAGCTGGGACTACAGGTGTGTGCCACCATGCCTGGCTAATTTTTGTAGTATTAGTGGAGGCTGGGTTTCACCATGTTTGCCAGGCTGGTCTTGAACTCCTGGCCTCAAGCAATATGCCCGCCTTGGCCTCCCAAAGTGCTGGGATTACAGGCGTGAGCCACCGTGCCCGGCCTACCCAGAGGATATTAAGATTTTTTTTTTTTTTTGAGACGGAGTCTCGCTCTGTCGCCCAGGCTGGAGTGCAGTGGCCACAATCTCAGCTCACTGCAAGCTCCGCCTCCCAGGTTCACACCATTCCCCTGCCTCAGCCCCCCAAGATACTTTTCTGTGTAATCTTTTTTTTTTTTTTTTTTTTTTGAGACAGAGTCTCGCTCTGTCGCCCGGGCTGGAGTGCAGTGGCCGCATCTCAGCTCACTGCAAGCTCCGCCTCCCGGGTTTATGCCATTCTCCTGCCTCAGCCTCCAAGTAGCTGGGACTACAGGCGCCCGCCACCTCGCCTGGCTAGTTTTTTGTATTTTTTAGTAGAGACGGGGTTTCACCATGTTAGCCAGGATGGTCTCGATCTCCTGACCTCGTGATCCACCCGTCTCGGCCTCCCAAAGTGCTGGAATTACAGGCTTGAGCCACCGCGCCCGGCCCTGTGTAATCTTTTAGGAGCTGTATTTTACCTTTTACAAAGAGATCTATAGTACTGGGATGAAGTTTTGTGTATACTATAGGAGGTATGCTTCATTTTGAATATAGATACTGAGATGACCCACCACCATGTATTGAACAGATGTGCCTCTCCCATCACTGTGTGCATGGTGCCACCTTCGTCATCTGCTGAGTGTCAGTATTCCTGTGGATTTTGAATGGGAGGACTTTTTCTTCTGTTAATGCTAGTCTATCTATTCTTATACCAATTCCACTGTTGTAATTACTGTAACTGTATAGTATAGTTGGAGCAAGTTCCCATCTTGTTATTTTTTGAGAGCATTTCAACTATTTTTAGCCCTTTGCACTTCCATGTAAAATTTACACTCAGTTTGTCAGGTTCCATTTTAAAGAAAGTTAAGATTTTGATTGAGATTGAATTGAATCTATAGATTGTTGACATTATTACAGTATTGAATCATCCAGTCTGTGAATGTGGTATATATTTAGGTCTTTCATTTTTTTCAACATTTTAAAAAATAGATTTACTGATATATGATGCATACACTGTGAAGTTTACCATCTTAAATTGTACAATGCTGTGGTTTTTAGTATATTCAGAGTAGTTGTGTATCCAGTAGCACCATCTTATTTGAGAATATTTTCATCACCCTACAAAGAAGCCCTGTCCCCTTTATAGTTACTCTATATTTTCTTCCCTCCTCCCAGCTCCTGGAAATCCCGAATCTACTTTCTGTCTCTATAGATTTACCTATTACAGGTTTTTCATATGAGTAGAATCATGCAATATGTGGCTTTTTGTCTTACATGTGGTAATGGCAATATGTTTCAGAACTTCATTGCTACTTATAGTTGAATAATGTTCCATCATATGGGCACATATCCATTCATCAGTTGGTGGACATTTGGGTTTTCTTAACAATGTTTTATAGTTTTCAGAAATAGCATCAATGCAGAGTTTGAAGATACAATTCTGAAATGGCATCTTTTTCTTGGTTCTGTTTCTGGTCAAAGATTCCTAAGTCTTATTATTAAGTATGCTGAAATGTAATCTCTCTAAGAACAGAGAATTTTGTTCACTTTATCGAATGATTCATCCTAAGTACCCAAACCAATGCCTATATCATAGGAGGCAATTAATAATATTTTAGCATAAATGAATGAATGGTTACAATAGTGATTTGTGTTGGGATGTGTACTGTTTTCGAATGGATGAGTACGCAATGTGTGTAAGCTTTCTTAGAATTTTGTCAAATGATCATCTCTGTGTTTGCAGATGGAGTGGTTTAATAATTATAAAAGATCTCTTGCTACTTATATGAGGTCACTGGGAGGAGACGAAGGTTTGGACATTACACAGGATGTGAAACCACCAAAAAGCCTATATATTGAAGTATGTATATATTTTTAAAATGCATTTTTCTTGAACGTGTAGATTGTGCTACCTTTTAAGAAGAGGGGAGTATATGAATATGTGTTAGCGTCTATTAAAATAGAAAAGAAGCATAGACCAAATCAAGCTACCTATAGGGGGATGACAGAGTACGATGGAACAGCTATAATTTTCTGAATATACTGTTTTAATAGTTTTCACTATGGAACCCTATAAATGTTTTATCTATTACTAAAACAAAGTTAAATCAAAATAGAAAATCAATCCCTAAATTTTGAAAGTAAAATGAGCCGGGCGCGGTGGCTCAAGCCTGTAATCCCAGCACTTTGGGAGGCCGAGACGGGCGGATCACGAGGTCGGGAGTTTGAGACCATCCTGGCTAACACAGTGAAACCCCCGTCTCTACTAAAAAAAATACAAAAAAAGCTAGCCGGGCGAGGTGGCTGGTGCCTGTAGTCCCAGCTACGCGGGAGGCTGAGGCAGGAGAATGGCCTAAACCCAGGAGGCGGAGCTTGCAGTGAGCTGAGATCCGGCCACTGCACTCTAGCCCGGGCGACAGAGCGAGACTCTGTCTCAAAAAAAAAAAAAGAAAGTAAAATGAAACAAATGTCAAAACAACGTTAAATCAAAATGGAAAATAAATCCCTACATTTTGAAAGTAAAATGAAACAAATGTCTTTCAAGTTGGTGGATTAGTCAAAGCAGGAAGTATTTTTGTTTCATTTTGTTTAATTTTTTCTATTTTTTAAATCGTAAAATACATATAAAATCTGCCATCTTAGCTTTTTTTTTTTTTTTGAGACCGAGTCTCGCCCTGTCGCCCAGGCTGGAGTGCAGGGGCGCGATCTGGGCTCACTGCAAGCTCCGCCTCCTGGGTTCACGCCATTCTCCTGCCTCGGCCTCCGGAGTAGCTGGGACTACAGGCCACCACGCACGGCTAATTTTTTGTATTTTTTGTATTTTTAGTAGAGGCGAGGTTTCACTGTGTTAGTCAGAATAGTCTCGATCTCCTGACCTCGTGATCTTCCCGCCTCGGACTCCCAAAGTGCTGGAATTACAGGCGTGAGCCACCGTGCCTGGCCTTAGCTATTTTTTTTTTTTTTTTGAGACAGAGTCCTGCTCTGCCGGCCAGGCTGGAGTGCAGTGGCCGGATCTCAGCTCACTGCAAGCTCCGCCTCCCGGGTTCACGCCATTCTCCTGTCTCAGCCTCCCGAGTAGCTGGGACTACAGGGGCCCGCCTCGTTGCCCGGCTAGTTTTTTGTATTTTTTAGTAGAGACAGGGTTTCTCTGTATTAGCCAGGATGGTCTCGATCTGCTGACCTCGTGATCCGCCCGTCTCTGCCTCCCAAAGTGCTGGGATTACAGGCTTGAGCCACCGCACCCGGCCGGCTTTAGCTATTTTTTTTTTTTTTTTTTTTTTTTTTTGAGACGGAGTCTCGCTCTGTCGCCCAGGCTGGAGTGCTGTGGCCGGATCTCAGCTCACTGCAAGCTCCGCCTCCCGGGTTTAGGCCATTCTCCTGCCTCAGCCTCCCGAGTAGCTGGGACTACAGGCGCCCGCCACCTCACCCGGCTAATTTTTTTTTTGTATTTTTAGTAGAGACGGGGTTTCACCGTGTTAGCCAGGATGGTCTCGATCTCCTGACCTCGTGATCCGCCCGTCTCGGCCTCCCAAAGTGCTGGGATTACAGGCTTGAGCCACCGCGCCCGGCGGCCTTAGCTATTTTTAAATGTACATTTAAGTGGTATTAAATATTGTTTAATTTTCTATATTGTTTTGCAACTTTCATATTGTTTTGCAACCGTCACCACCATCCATATCCAGATTTTTTTCATCTTTTAAAACTGAAACTCTGTACTCATTAAACAATAACTTCTCAATACCCCCACCTCCCATCCCCAGCAACCACCATTCTACCATCTGTCTCTATGATTTTGACTGCTATAACTACTTCATGTGAGTGGAATCATGCATGATTTGTCTTTTTGTTTTCTTTTGTTCTCATTAGAAAATAATTTCTGAGAAGCTACAAATGACAAGTATTTGTCTTTTTGTGACTGGCTTATTTCACTCAGCATAATATCTTCAGGGTTTATTTCTGTGGTATCTGTGGTAGAATATGTGTCAGAATTTCCAGGCAGGCCCGGTAGCTCATGCCTATAATCCCAGCTCTTTGGGAGGCCGAGGAAGGAGAATCACCTGAGGTTGGGAATTCGAGACCAGCCTGACCAACATGGAGAAACCCTGTCTCTATTAAAGATACAAAATTAACCGCGCGTGGTGGCGCATGCCTGTAATCCCAGCTACTGGGGAGGCTGAGGCAGAAGAATTGCTTAAACTTGGGAGGCAGAGGTTGCAGTGAGCCGAGATCGTGCCATTGCACAATTTTTTTTTTTTTTTTTTTCTGAGATGGAGTTTTGCTCTTGTTGCCCAGGCTGGAGTGCAATAGCGCTATCTTGGCTCACCGCAACCTCCACCTCCCGGGTTCAGGCAATTCTCCTGCCTCAGCCTCCCAAGTAGCTGGCATGCGCCACCACACCCGACTAATTTTGTATCTTTAGTAGAGATGGGGTTTCTCCATGTTGGTCAGGCTGGTCTCAAACTCCCGACCTCAGGTGATTCTCCCTCCTCGACCTCCCAAAGTGCTGGGATTACAGGCATGAGCCACTGCACTGGCCCAGAATTTCCTTTCTTTTTAAGGATGAGTAATATTCCTTGTCTGGCTATACCACGTTTTGCTTATCCATTTACCCATCAATGGACACTGACTGGGTTGCTTCTTTATTTTAGCTATCATTTTATGATTAATGCTGCTATGAACGTGGATATATAAATCTCTTTGAGACTCTGCTTTTAATTTTGGGGGGCATATATCCAGAGTGGAATTACTAGATCATATGGTAATACTATGTTTGAGGAATTGTCATACTGCTGTCCGCAGCAGCCATACCATTTTACATTCCAACATTACACAAGGGTTCCATTTTCTCTACATCCTCATCAACACTAAATATTTTGGGTTGTTTTGTTTTTGAGACAGAGTTTCGCTCTTGTCACCCAGGCTGGAGTGCAGTGGCACGATCTCAGCTCACTGCAACCTCCACCTCCTAGGTTCAAGTGATTCTCCCGCCTCAGCCTCCCGAGTAGCTGGGATTACAGGTGCACCACACTTGGCTAATTTTTGTAGTTTTAGTAGAGACAACGTTTCACCATTTTGGCCAGGCTGGTCTTGAACTCCGTACCTCAGGTGATCCTCCTGCCTCAGCCTCCCAAAGGCATGAGTCACCATGCCTGGCCTTGTTCTGTTTTTTAATCACAGCCATCCTAAAGGATGTAAAAATGTGGTTTTGACTTTTATTTCCCTAAGGATTGGTGATGTAGAGCTTCTTTTCTTATGCTTATTAGCTATTCCTATGTCTTCTTTGGAGAAATGTTTATTTAAGTAATTGGCCCCCTTTATGGGGCCCATTTTCAAATAGGATGTTGTTGTGATTTAGAAATCCTTTATGTATTCAATATATTAATTTGTTATCAGATATATTATTTGCAAATATTTTCTCCTATTCTCTGGGTTGCGTTTTTATGCTGTTGATAGTATCTTTTTTTTTTTTCTATTTTCTTCCTTCAGTATCATGTTACTATTTTAAAATTTTCATGCTGCCCAGTTTGTCAGTTTTTTTTTTTTTTTGAGATGGAATTTTGCTCTTGTTCCCCAGACTGGAGTGCAGTGGCGTGATCTCGGCTCTCTGCAACCTCTGCTTCCTGGGTTCAAGCAATTCTCCTGCCTCAGTCTCTTGAGTAGCTGGGATTACAGGCACCCGCCACCACACTTAGCTAATTTTTGTATTTTTAGTAGAGATGGGGTTTCATCATGTTGGCCAGGCTAGTCTTGAAATCCTGACCTCAGGTGATCCACCCGCCTGAGGCTCCCAAAGTGCAGGGATTATAGGCGTGAGCCACCGCACCCAGCCAACTTTTTTGTTTTGTTGGCTGTGCCTTTGGAGTCATAGCCCAGAAATCAGTGCTAAATATATTGTCATAAAACTTTTGACAACTGTATTTGCTTCTAAGTGTTATGTTGTTTTACATTTACATTTCAGTCTTTGATCCATTTCAAGTTAATTTTTGTATGGTGTTAGGTGATAGTCCAACTTTATTTTTTTGCATGTGGAAATCTAGCTTTCCAAGCATAATGCCCTTTCCCCATTGTGAATGATTTTGACACCTTTGTCAAAAATCATTTGACTATGTAGGCAAGGGTTAGTTTTTATCTCTTTATCCTATTCCATTGTTCTATAAATCTGTCGTAAAAAATTTTTTTTTATATACACATCTGTCTTTATGCTAGAACTGTAGTATTTTGATCATTGTAGCTTTTGCAGTAAGTTTAAATTAGGGATTTTGGGTCCTTCATTCCTCTTTTTTTTTTTTTTTTTGAGATGAAGTCTTGGTCTGTTGCCCAGGCTGGAGTACAGTGGCACTATCTTGGCTCACTTCAACCTCCACCTCCTGGGTTCAAGTGATTCTCCTTTCTCAGCCTCCCAAGTAGCTGAGACTAAAGGCGCCTACCACCATGCCTGGCTAATTTTTTATATTTTTAGTAGAGACGGGGTTTCACCATGTTAGCTAGGCTGGTCTCGAACTCCTGACCTCAGGTGATCCACCCACCTCGGCCTCCCAGAGTGCTGAATTACAGGCATGAGCCACCACATCCAGCCCCATTCCTCTTTTTTAAGGTTGTTTTCACTATTTGAGATCCCTTGAGATTTTATATGGATTGTAGGATGGGTTTTTCTCATGGAGAAAGGTGTCTTTCTCCAAAAGACACCTTTGAGATTATAGTAGGGATTGTGTAGATCACTTTGGGTAGTGTTGACACTACCCAAATCTTAATATTAAATCTTCCAATCCATGAATATGGGATGTGTTTCCAATTGTTGATGTCATCTTTAATTTTCTTCAGCAGTGTTTTTTAGTTTTCATTGTACAAATCTTTCATCTCCTTCATTAATTTAATTTCTGTATATTTTATTCTTTTCACACTGATAAATTGAATTATTTTCATAATTTTTATTTTCAGATTAGTCATTATAAGTATATAGAAATGCAACTGATTTTTGTGTGTTGACTTTGCATCCTGTTACTGTGCTGAATTCATTTATTAGTTCTAAAAGTTTTTTGTGGAATCATTAGAATTTTCTTTTCTTTTTTTTTTTTTTTTTGAGGCGGAGTCTCGCTCTGTCGCCCGGACTGGAGTGCAGTGGCCAGATCTCAGCTCACTGCAAGCTCCACCTCCCGGGTTTATGCCATTCTCCTGCCTCAGCCTCCCGAGTAGCTGGGACTACAGGCGCCTGCCACCTCGCCCGGGTAGTTTTTGTATTTTTAGTAGAGACGGGGTTTCACCGTGTTAACCAGGATGGTCTCGATCTCCTGACCTCGTGATCCGCCCGTCTCGGCCTCCCAAAGTGCTGGGATTACAGGCTTGAGCCACCGCGCCGGCCGATTAGAATTTTCTACATGTAAGATCATATCATCTTCAAACAGGTAATTTTAGTTCTTCCTTTTTAATTTAGAATCCTATTTCTTTTTCTGGTCTAATTACTCTGACTGTAACATCCAGTTATATGTTGAATAGAAGTGGCAAAAGCAGAAATCTTTGCCTTGTTAGTGAACTTAGAGGAAAAGCTTTCAGTCTTTCTTTTTCTTTTTGAGACAGAGTCTTGCTCTGTTGCCCAGGCTGGAGTGCAGTGGCGTGATCTCAGCTCACTTCAACATCCACCTCCCAGGTTCAAGCGATTTTCCTGCCACAGCCTCCTGAGCAGCTGGGACTACAGGCACATGCCATCATGCCCAGCTAATTTTTGTATTTTTATAAGAGACAGGGTTTCACCATATAGGCCAGGCTCGTTTCGAACTCCTGACCTCATCATCCACCCGCCTTGGCCTCCCAAAGTGCTGGGATTACAGGCATGAGCCACCGCGCCTGGCCAGCTTTCAGTCTTTCACTATTGAATATGATGTTTGCTGTGGAGTTTTCATATATGGCTTTTATTATGTTGATGTATAGTTATCTTCTGTTCCTAGTTTGTTGAGTATTTTTATGAAAGGAAGTTGAATTTTGTCAAATGTTTTTTCTGTATCAGTTGAAATGATCATGTTGTTTTTTTCCCTTTGTTCTGTTAATGACTTATATTAAATTGATTGATTTTCATATCTTGAACTGTCCTTGCATTCCAAGAATAAATCTCAATTGATTTATGATGAACTCTTTCACTATGCTGCTGAATTTGATTTGATACTATTATGTTGAGAATGTTTTCTATTTTTATTTTTTGAGATGGAGTTTCAGTCTGGTTGCCCAGGCTGGAGTGCAATGGCGTGATCTTGACTCACCACACAACCTCTGCCTCCTGGGTTCAAGCGATTCTCCTGCCTCAGCCTCCCAAGTAGCTGGGATTACAGGCATGTGCCACCACGCCTGGCTAATTTTGTATTTTTAGTAGAGATGGGGTTTCTGCATGTTAGTCAGGCTGGTCTTGAACTCCCGACCTCAGGTGATCTGCCCACATCAGCCTCCCAAAGTGCTGGGATTACAGGCGTGAGCCACCATGCCCGGCCTGTGTTGAGAATTTTTGCATCAGTGTTCGTAAGGGACATTGGTCTGTAGTTTTCTTGGAGTATCTTTTGTGGCTTTGGTATTAGGGTATTGCTGGCCTCATAAAATGAGTTAGGGAGATGTTCCCTCCTTTTGTATTTTTTAGAAAAGCTTGAGAAGGATTGGTGTTCTTGAAATGTTTGATAGAATTACCCAGTGAAACTGGGCACGGTGGCTCAAGCCTGTAATCCCAGCACTTTGGGAGGCCGAGATGGGCGGATCACGAGGTCAGGAGATCAAGACCATCCTGGCTAACACAGTGAAACCCCGTCTCTACTAAAAAATACAAAAAACTAGCCGGGCAAGGTGGCGGGCGTCTGTAGCAAGACCCGTCTCAAAAAAAAAAAAAAAGAATTACCCAGTGAAGCCATCAGGTCCAGCGTTTTCTTAATTGAGAGATTTTTGATAAGTGGTTTAGTCTCCTTACTAGCTATAGGTCTATTCCAATTTAATAGTTCTTCATCATTCAGTCTTTGTAGGTTTGTGTTTCTTGGGAATTTGTCTATTTCATCTAGGTTTTCCAATTTGTTGGTGTACAATTGTTCATGGGACTCTTAGAACCCTTTTTATTTCTAGAGGATTGGTAGTAATGTCCTCACTTTCATTTCTGATTTTAATTTTAATTTGAGCCTTCTTTTATTCTTAGTCTGTCTAGCTAAAGGTTTGTAAGTTTTGTTGACCTTTTAAAATAACCAAATTTTAGTTTTACTGGTTTTCTCTATTGTGTTTCTCTTCTTTATTTATTAATGTCTGCTCTAATCATTATTTCCTCCTTCTAGCTTTAGGTTTAGCTTGCTTTTCTTTTTCTGGTTCCTTAAGGTGTAAAGTTAGGTGGTTGGTTTGAAATTT
Organism: Trachypithecus francoisi; assembly: GCF_009764315.1. NCBI lineage: Eukaryota > Metazoa > Chordata > Mammalia > Primates > Cercopithecidae > Trachypithecus > Trachypithecus francoisi. Next base: position 1,580,463 of record NW_022681467.1, read on the forward strand.
GTCTTCTTTTGTTTTTGTTTCTTTTTTCTTTTTTTTTTTTGAGAAAGGATCTCACTCTGTTACCCAGGCTGTAGTGCAGTGGCACAATCTCAGCTCACTTCATCCTTTGCCTCCAGGGTTCACGCGATTCCCATGCCTCAGCCTCCCGAGTAGCTGGGACTATAGGGTGCACCACCACACCTGGCTAATTTTTGTATTTTTTTGGTAGAGAGAGGATTTTACCGTATTGTCCAGTCTGGTCTCAAACTCCTTACCTCAAGTGATGCACCCACCTTGGCCTCACAAAGTACTGGGATTACAGGTGTGAGCCACCATGCCTGGCCTTGTTTTTTTTTTTTTTTTTTTTGAGACGGAATCTCACTCTGTCCGCCAGGCTGGAGTGCAGTGGCCAGATCTCAGCTCACTGCAAGCTCCGCCTCCTGGGTTCCCGCCATTCTCCTGCCTCAGCCTCCCGAGTAGCTGGGACTACAGGCGCCCGCCACCGCGCCCGGCTAATTTTTTTTGTATTTTTAGTAGAGACGGGGTTTCACTGTGTTAGCCAGGATGGTCTCGATCTCTTGACCTTGTGATCCTCCCGTTTCGGCCTCCCAAAGTGCTGGGATTACAGGCGTGAGCCACCGCGCCCGGCTTGTTTTTGTTTTTGAGACAGAGTCTCACTGTGTTTTCCAGGCTGAAGTGCAGTGATGCGATCTTAGCTTACCGCAACCTCCATTTGCTGGGTTCAAGCGATCCTTCCACTGCAGCCTCCCGGGTAGAGTACCCGGGACTATAGGCATGTGCCTCCATGCCCAGCTAATTTTTGTATTTTTAGTAGAAACAGGGTTTCGCCATGTTGGCCAGGCTGGTCTCAAACTCCTGACCTCAAATGATCTGCTGCCTCAGTCTCCCCAAGTGCTGGAATTGCAGGCGTGAGCCACCGCGCCTGGCCATGAAATCTGTCCTATTTTTTAATGTAGGTGTTTATGTTTGTAATTATAAATTTTTCACTTAAGTACTGCTTTTGCTGCATTCCATACATTTTGATGTGTTATGTTTTTGTTTTTTCACCTCTAAGTATGTTCAGATTTTCCTCGTGATTTCCTCTCTTTTCTTTTTTTTCTTTTCTTTTCTTTTCTTTTCTTTTTTCTTTTCTTTTCTTTCTTTCTTTCTTTTTGTGTGACGGAGTCTCACTCCATTGCCCAGGCATTGTGGCACGATCTCGGCTCACTGCAACCTCTGCCTTGCGAGTTCAGGTGATTCTCTTGCCTCAGCCTCCCAAGTGACTGGGATTTAAGGACTGCACCACCATGCCCGGCTAATTTTTGTATTATTATTATTATTTTTTGAGACAGAGTCTCGCTCTGTTGTCCAGGCTGGAGTGCAGTGGTGTGATCTTGGCCCACTACAACCTCCGCCTCCCGAGTTCAAGCGATTCTCCTCCCTCAGCGTCCCGAGTAGCTGGGATTGGAGGCATGTACCACCATGCCTGGCTAATTTTTGTATTTTTAGTAGAGATGGGGTTTTGCCATGTTGATCAGGCTGGTCTCAAATTCCTGACCTCAGGAGATCTGCCTACCTCGGCCTCCCGAAGTGCTGGGATTATAGGCGTGAGCCACCACACCTGGCAGATGAATTGTTATTAGGTGTGTCTATACTTGTTATATCTTCTTCTTTATATTATATATTATTACATATTATGTTATATATTATGTTTTTTATATGTTAATTTATATATTTTTATATATTCTATAATATATAATATTCTTTTTTGTCTGTGGTAAATTTTAAATTTAAAGTCCATTATAGGTAATATTAGTATAACCACCCTGGTTCTCTTTTGGCAGCTATTTGCATAGAATATCTTCTTCCACCCTTTCACTTTCAATCTATTAATGTTTGTGTCTTTGGGTCTATAGTGAGTATCTTGTAGACAACATGTGATTGGATCCTTTTTTTTTTTTTTTTTTTTTTTTTTTTTTTTTTGAGGCGGAGTCTCGCTCTGTCGCCCGGACTGGAGTGCAGTGGCCGGATCTCAGCTCACTGCAAGCTCCGTCTCCCAGGTTTACGCCATTCTCCTGCCTCAGCCTCCCGAGTAGCTGGGACTACAGGCGCCCGCCACCTCGCCGGCTAGTTTTTTTGTATTTTTAGTAGAGACGGGGTTTCACCGTGTTAGCCAGGATGGTCTCGATCTCCTGACCTTGTGATCCGCCCGTCTCGGCCTCCCAAAGTGCTGGGATTACAGGCTTGAGCCACCGCGCCCGGCCGATTGGATCCTTTTGTTTAATCCATTCTGCTAATCTCTGTCTTTTGCTTAAAGAATTTAATCCATTCCCTTTAACATAATTACTGATAAGGAAGGACTTCTATCATTTTGCTGTTTTTCTATATGCCTTATAACTTTTTTTCTTGCAATGGACTAGGAAATAATAACTTTTTTGTCTCTCATTTCCTGCATTATTGCCTTCTTCAGTATTTAGTTGATTTTTTGAAACATTTAGATTTCTTTCTCATTTCCTCATTACCCCCTACAGATACCAAGATCCATGGTTCTCAAGTCCCTTATATAAAGTAGTACGGTATTTGAATAGTACCTAGGTACATGCTGTTGTATACTTTAAATCATCTCTGTATTACTTACTTTATACAATATAAATGCGATAGATATAGTTGTTATACCATATCATTTTTAGGGAATAATTATAAGGAACAAAAGTCTGTAGATGTTCAGTACAGACACAGCCATCCATTTGTTTAAAAAATGTTTCGATCCGGAACCCACAGACACAGAGGACCAACTATATTCTATAGCTGTTTTCTTTGTGGTTAGTGATAGCTAGTACATTTAATATCTTAAAATTATAACACTTTAATTTCAACTACAGCAGCTTGACTTCAGTAACATACCAAAATTCTGATCCTTCCAAGCTTCATCCTTATTTCTTTCTATTGTTGATGTCACAAAACTACATCTTTATATGTTGTGAGCCCCAAAACGTAAACTGATAAGTCTTTTAAATGCATTCGTTTCTTAAATTGTGTAGAAAACAAAATGTAGGTTTGCGAAGTTACAGTAATATTAGCTTTTAGACTAATCAGGGTTTTTTAAAAAATCTGTTAGTCACTGAAATCATGTAAAAAACAAAAATAGGGGCGGGGGGTGGTGGCTCTTACGCCTGTAACCCTAGCGTCCTAGCACTTTGGGAGTCCGAGGTGGGTGGCTCAGAAATTTGAGACCAGCCGGGGCAACATGGCAAAACCCCATCTCTACTAAAATTACAAAACAGCCGGGTGTGGTGGCATGAGCTTGTAGTTTCTGCTGTTCAGGAGGCTGAGGCAGGAGAATCACTTGAACCAGGAGGCAGAGATTGCAGTGAACTGGAATCGCACAATTGCCCTCCAGCCTGGGCGACAGAATGTGTCTCCCCACTCTCCCTCCCAGAAAAAGAAAACCAACAAAAAATAGAATTATAAAGTGTTACAATATTGCTAGGTTTTAGAATTTTCCATGTATTCACTGTCTTAGTCCATTTGAGCAGCTAAAACAAAATACCTGAGAGTAGGTAGTTTCTAATGAACAGTAACTTTTTTCTTTTCTTTTCTTTTTTTTAAAGAGACAAGGTCTTGCTCCGTTTGTCACCCAGGCTGGGGTGTGGTGGTACAATCATAGTTCACTACAGCCTTGAACTCCTGGGCTCAATCAATCCTCCTGCCTCGGCCTCCTGAGTAGCTGTGACTACAGGCATGCACTACCATGCCTGGCTAATGTTTAAGTTTTTTGTAGAGACGCGACCTTGCTATATTGCCAAGGGTAGTCTTGAACTCCTGGCCTCAAGCAGTCCTCCTGCCTCAGCCTCTCAGTGTTGGGATTATAGGTTTGAGCCACTGTGCCCAGCCAGCCTGTCTCAGTTAATTCTGGAAGCCTGGAGGTCCAAGATGAAAGTGCCAGCAGATTCATTTTTCTTCTCTGGGCTACACTCTGCTTCCAATGTGGTGCCTTGAATGCTGCACCCTCTGGAGGACTGAAATGCAGTGTCCTTGCGTGGCAGAAGCTGGAAGGACAAAAAGGACCAAACTCCTTCCATAAGTCATTTTATAATGGCATAAATCCATTTATGAAGGCAGAGCCCTTATGCCCTAACCACCTCACCAAAGTCCCCACCTCCCAACACTGTTGAATTGGGGATTAAGTTTCTACCACATTGATTTTTGGGGACACATTCAGACACAGCATTTACCTATATTGAGATCTTTATTTCTTAACATGGGTTCAAGTTACTGTCTTGTGATAGTTACCATATATAGGATTCTTGGTTGGCGATGTTGTTCTTTTAGTACTTTGAATATACTGGCCCACTGCCTTCTGGCCTCCAAAGTTTGTAATAAGAAATCTGGTGAAAATCTTATTGAGGATCCCAGGTATGTGATGACTTACTTATCTTTTGCTGCTTTCTTTTTGAATTTTTTAGAGACAGGGTCTCGCTGTATCAAGCAGGATGAACCACAGTGGCACAATCATAGCTCACTGTAATCTCAAACTCCTGGGATGAAGCAATCCACCTCAGCCTCCCAAGTACCTAGGACTAGAGGTGCATACTTCCAAGCCTGGCTAATTTTTAAACTTTTTGGGACCAGGTGTGGTGGCTCACGCCGGCAATCCCAGCACTTTTGGAGGCCGAGGCAGGCAGTTCATGGGGTCAGGAGTTCGAGACCAGCCTGACCAACATGATGAAACCCCATCTCTACTAAAAATACAAAAATTAGCCGGGTGTGGTGGCGCACACCTGTAATCCTAGCTACTCGGAAGGCTGAGGGAGGAGAATTGCTGGAACCCGGGAGGCAGATGTTGCAGTGAGCCAAGATCACTCCACTGCACTCCAGCATGGATGACAGAGCGAGATTCTATCTAAAAAAAAAAAAAAAAAAAAAAAATCAGAAAAAGCTTTTTGTAGAGTTAAGTCTCGGTCTGTCACCCAGGCTGGAGTGCAGTGGCGTGATCTCAGCTCATTGCAACCTCCACCTCCAGGGTTCACATCATTCTCCTGCCTCAGCCTCCCAAGTAGTTGGGATTATACAGGCACCTGCCACCATGCCCAGCTATTTTTTTTTTTTTTTTTTGGTATTTTTAGTAGAGACGGAATTTCACCCTGTTAGCCAGGATGGTCTTGATCTCCTGACCTCGTGATCGCTCACCTCGGCTTCCCAAAGTGCTGGGATTACAGGCGTGAGCCACCGTGCCAGGCTGAATTAAACTTTTTGTAGAGGCGGGGTCTCCCTGTGTTACCTAGGCTGGTCTCAACCTCTTGGCCTCAAGTGATCATCCCAACTTGGCCTCCCAAAATGCTGAGATTACAGGTGTGAGCCACCCTGCCCAGCCCTCTCTTGCTACTTTCAAGATTCTTTGTCTTTTGAAAGTTTGATTATAATGTGTCTCATTGCGAGTCTCTTTGAGTTCATCTTGTAGTTTGTTGAGCTTCTTTGATGTTTATATTTATGTATTTTATCAAATTCAAGGAGTTTTCAGTTATTATTTCTTCAAAGATTCTCTCTGCCCCTTTGTCTTTCTTTTCTTGTTTTGCTTGATGGTGCCTGTTAGGTCTCTCAGGCTCCATCCTTTTCTTTGGTCTTTTTTTCTTTTTGTTCTTCAGACTTAGTCATTTCTTTTTTTTTTTTTTTTTTTTTTTGAGACGGAGTCTGGCTCTGTCGCCCAGGCTGGAGTGCAGTGGCCGGATCTCAGCTCACTGCAAGCTCCGCCTCCCAGGTTCCCGCCATTCTCCTGCCTCAACCTCCGGAGTAGCTGGGACTACAGGCGCCCGCCACCTCGCCCGGCTAGTTTTTTTTTTGTATTTTTTTAGTAGAGACGGGGTTTCACCGTATTAGCCAGGATGGTCTCGATCTCCTGACCTCGTGATCCGCCCGTCTCGGCCTCCCAAAGTGCTGGGATTACAGGCGTGAGCCATCGCGCCCGGCCAGACTTAGTCATTTCTGTTGTCCTGTCTTCACGTTTGCTTATTCTTCTGCCTGCTCCAATCTGTCTTTGAATCTCTCAAGTGAATTTTTCATTTTGGTTTTTACAGTTCTCAGCTCCAGAGTATCTTTTTGGTCTTTTTAGGTTTTCTATTTCTCTATTACTTCCATTTTGTTCATACATTGTTTCCTTAATCTTCTCCCCATCTTCCTGTAGTTCTTAGAGCATCTTTAAAACTCCTGTTGTAAAGTCTTTGTGTAGTAGATCTTCCATCAAGTCTTTTTCAGGGACCATTTCTTATTTTTCTTTTTCCTTTCAATGGACCATACTTTTATGTTTCTTTGTATGCTTTGTGATTTGATTGTTTTTGTTGAAAACCAGACATTTGAATCTAATAATGTTATAACTCTGTAAATCAGATTCTCCCCCTTCCCCTAGGGTTTGCTGCTTTTGTTACTGTTTTTGTTTTTTTGATTGTTGCAAGTTGTCGCTGTGCTTAGAATCAACCTGAGGTATAACTTTTCTCAAATCTTTTTTTTTTTTTTTTAGACGGAGTTTCACTCTGTCGCCCAGGCTGGAGTGCAGTGGTACGATCTCGACTCACTGCAACCTCCGCCTCCCGGATTCACGCCATTCTCCTGCCTCAGCCTCTGGAATAGCTGGGACTACAGGCACCCGCCACTACGCCTGGCTAATTTTTTTGTATTTTTAGTAGAGATGGGGTTTCATCATGTTAGCCAGGATGGTCCCGATCTCCTGACCTCGTGATCCACCCGCCTCAGCCTCCCAAAGTGCTGGGATTACAGGCGTGAGCCACCATGCCTGGCCTCAAATCTTTATTGAACCCATGCCTTTCCCTGGACATGCATGGTCACTTTCTAATTTTTACTGTATACACAGTTGCTTTTCACTGTCCTAGTCTTTAATGTCTGGCTCCTAGAAGGGGGAAAAAAGAAAAATGAATGGGGGTGGGAAAACGGTACTAGCTCTTTATTTTTATTTATTTATTTATTTACTTTTTTTTCTTTTTTTTTTGAGGCGGAGTCTCGCTCTGTCTGTTGCCTAGGCTGGAGTGCAGCGGCTGATATCCGCTCACTGCATGCTCCACCTCCCGGGTTCATGCCATTCTCCTGCCTCAGCCTCCCGAGTAGCTGGGACTACAGGCGCCTGCCACCACGCCCGGCTAATTTTTTGTATTTTCTTTTTTTAGTAGAGACGGGGTTTCATCATATTAGCCAGGATGGTCTCAATCTCCTGACCTTATGATCCGTCCGTCTTGGCCTCCCAAAGTGCTGGGATTACAGGCGTAAGCCACCGTGCAGGGCCGGTGCTAGCCCTTTAAATCCCCTGGAATTCACTTCAGTGGAATGTGGGAGGGTCTTGCAGCCTTTAAGAAGGTATGACAAAAATGTCTGCCAGCCTCATCATTTGCGCCTCTGTGATCAGAAACAGCAGTCAGCAGTGAGGAGCAGGCTGCTTTTTGCACACTCTGCTCCAGCAACCCGTGTACATGCTACTCCAAGAACATGCACTGTGCTAGGAACAGGGGATGGTTAGCTGTTGCTATGCTAAGAAGCAAAATGGACAGCAAATTGTAGTGAATGCTTGTCAAAGCTCCAACCTCAAGCCTTCAGTAGACTCCAGAGTTCCAAAATACTGATGTCAGACAGAGTCTGCCCGGGCATTTGTTGTGGAGGTAGGGAGACAGATTCCTGATGTTTCCTACTGTACCATTTTACTTGAATCCAGGAGTTATTTACATTACTTTAAAACACATAAATTGTATATTCCTGGTACTGAGGACAAAAGGTACTGAGGTACTGAGGTATTCCTGTTCTGAGGACAAAAGAATTGCAAAGAGTTCTTAACCTGTTTTTACTAATCATGTTATTAGTAATAATTTTGTTACTGTTATTTTGAAACAGTTTTCATATTGAAGAATAGAGCAAAAGGGTAATTGAAATTACCAACAGTTTTCAGAATAAGAGAAAAGGGGCTGGGCACAGCAGCTCACACTTGTAATCCCAGCCCTTGGGGAGGCCGAGCAGGTAGATCACCTGAGGTCAGGAGTTTGAGACCAGCCTGGCCAACATGGTGAAACCCCATCTCTACTAAAAAAACAAAAATTAGGCTGGGCGCGGTGGCTGAAGCCTGTAATCCCAGCACTTTGGGAGGCCGAGACGGGCGGATCACGAGGTCAGGAGATCGAGACCATCCTGGCTAACACGGTGAAACGCCGTCTCTACTTAAAAAAATACAAAAAACTAGCTGGGCATGGTGGTGGGCGCCTGTAGTCCCGGCTACTCGGGAGGCTGAGGCAGGAGAATGGCGTAAACCTGGGAGGCGGAGCTTGCAGTGAGCTGAGATCCGGCCACTGCACTCCAGCCTGGGCGACAGAGCGAGACTCCGTCTCAAAAAAAACAAAAACAAAAACAAAAAAATCCAAAAATTAGCCAGATGTGGTGGCAGGTGCCTGTAATCCCAGCTACTCAGGAGGTTGAGGCAGGAGAATCACTTGAACCCAGGAGAAGGAGGTTGCAGTGAGCTGAATTGGTGGCATTGCACTCCAGCCTGGGCAATAAGAGCAAAGCTCCATCTCAAAAAAAAAAAAAAAAAAAAAACAGAGAGAGAGAGAGAGAAAAGAGATTCAAAGTTGAAAAACTTGAGGGAAAATCCTATATTCCTAAATTTGAGTTTGAAGCATAAGCAGGAACTCATGAATCGTCCCTTCTTTAAAAAACAAAAAGTAGGGGTCAGGTGCAGTGGCTCATGCCTGTAATCCCAGCACTTTGGAGGCCGAGGTGGGCAGATCACCTGAGGTCGGGAGTTTGAGACCAGCCTGACCAACATGGAGAAACCCCATCTCTACTAAAAATACAAAATTAGCCAGGCTTGGTGGCACATGCCTGTAATCCCAGCTACGCAGGAGTCTGAGGCAGGAGAATCACTTGAACCCGGGAGGTAGAGGTTGCGGTGAGCCAAGATTGCGCCATTGCACTCCAACCTGGGCAGCAAGAGCGAAACTCTGTCTCAAAAAAAAAAAAAAAGTATTGATTAGCTCTGCCCACTGAAAAGGCCTAGAAACAATGACCAAGCCAGTTAGCCATGAGTGTCGAGATTCTATACCTAAATGCCACTTCCCACTAAAGTAAACCAGGACTCTTGGCACAAAAATAAGTTGATTCCAGGTTCTGAATAAAAAATGTACAAACTGAGCATGAAACATCTTGTCTTCCCAGAAAGGAAGGAAGGTGTCAAGGACTAAGCGGGGACTGCTGGAAGGATGTGGGGGCCAATTTGAAGGAGCTCTTGCTAACCAAAAAATGGACAATTTTCGCATCAACGTGAATAATAACTACGGTGAATTGGATTACATCAATTATGTTAGAAGCATGAATGCATAATGACACCAAAGAACAACAAATTTTTTTTTTTTTGAGGTAGTATCTGGGTCTGTTGCCCAGGCTGGTGTACAATGGTACAATCTTGGCTCATTTGTTATTTAGAACATGGAATCAACTATTTTAGTGCAAGGAGTCCTGGTTTACTTTAGGAACCTCCACCTCCCAGGCTCAAGTCATCCTCCCACCTCAGCTCCCACTTCAGCTTCCAGAGTAGCTGTGACTACAGGTGCTCACAACCACATCCAGCTAATTTTTGTATTTTTTTTTGTAGAGATGGGATTTCACTATGTTGCCCAGGCTCATCTTGAACTCCTAAGCTCAAGCAATCTTCTTGCCTCTCCCTCCCAAAGTGCTGGGAATACAGGCATGAGCCACCGTGCCTGGCCAACAAAATTTTTAAAAAATAAAACATTTTTGAGGTTTCCTTGGAGAATGTGAGGGATCCAACTCATGGGAAAGGTGGCAAGTTAGAGAATGGAATCAAAACATCCATTGCCTTTACTATACAAACTCTGTCTTAACGTGGCCCAATAGTTTACAAAGGAAATTTCTTTTTATAGAAGAATTCCAGCTAACAAATGTAGTAGGAATATAAGAATTAGATTAATGCTTGTAACCCTTTATGTACTAAAACCTTTCAGTGGATAATGGAGATCTTTATAATGCATAAGTATGGATGACACTTGGGCCACTGATTAACCTCAATATCCAAAAAGAGACAGCTAGGCACTGTGTTTTATGGGGTCTTGTAATAGAAAGTACATAACACCATTTGCCACAAAGTCACCTTATCTGATGTAGACCTAACTTCCATTTTATAGGAAACACAGGGACAAAGGAACATGTTAAATGACCCCAAAGAAATCCACAACAAAATCTTGATTGTGAAAACTTCTACTGACCCTGTGCAGTGACTCATGCCTATAATCCCAACACTTTGGGAGGCCAAGGCAGGAATATTGCTTGAGACCAGGTGTTCAAGGCTGCAGTGACAAACTACTCACCCAATTTTTTCAACAAATAAAATGCCAAGAGGAAGGAAAAAATAAAGAGGAAGTGAAACCTATAGATTAAAAAAGACTTACAAGACATAAAAAAAAAAAAGTGATGTGTGGCTTTGTTGGATTCTGATTTCAATGTGGAAACCTTAAAAAAATTCATGAGACAAGTGGGAAATTGGGGTACTAACTAGATAGTTCATGATATTAAAAATTATTAAATAAGGCTGGGCACAGTGGCTCATGCCTGTAATCCCAGCACTTTGGGAGGCTGCAGGTGGATCATTTGAGGTCAGGATTCGAGACCAGCCTGGCCAACATGGTAAAACCCTGTCTCTACTAAAAATACGAAAAAATTAGCTGGGCATGGTGGCGCACTCCTGTAATCCCAGCTACTAGGGAGGCTGAGGCAGGAGAATTGCTTGAACCTGGGAAGCAGAGGTTCCAGTGAGCCAAGATCACACCACTGCACTCTAGCCTGGGTGACAGAGTGAGACTCTGTCTCAAAAATAAATAAATAAATAAATGCCAATACTCTCTCATCTTAATAATTTTTATTTATTTATTTGAGATGGAGTCTCATTCTGTCACCCAGGCTGGAGTGCACTGGTGTGATCTCGCTCATTGCAACCTCAGCCTCCTGAGTAGCTGGGATTACAGGCACGCACCACCACACCCAGCTAAATTTTGTGTTTTTAGTAGAGGCAGGGTTTCACCATGTTGACCAGGCTGGTCTTGAATTCCTAACTTCACCTGAGGCTTGATCCACCTGCCTCAGCCTCCCCAAATGCTGGGATTATAGTCATGAGCTGCCATGTACAGTCAGTATTGGGATTTTTAAAAATTATCTGGTTTTATAGAAGTAGACAGTAGAATATTTACAGATAAGGTGAAATGATATCTAAGATTTGCTTCAGAATAACCCACAAGTGGGTGAGGGGAACAGACTTGGCCATGTGTTGATGTCAGTTGATGGGGACATGGAATAGTCTTTTTACTTTTGAATGTGTTTGAGATTTTCCAAAATAAAAGTCTATTTAGTGAAGCCAATGCGGCCAGGCGTGGTGGCTCATACCTGTAATCCCAGCACTTTGGGAAGCGGGGGCAGGCCGATCATTTAAGGTCAGGAGTTTGAAACCAGCCTGGCCACCATGGTGAAACCAGCCTGGCCACCATGGTGAAACCCCGTCTCTACTAAAAATTTAAAAATTAACTGGGCATGGTGGTGGCCACCTGTAATCCCAGCAACCCAGGAGACTGAGGCAGGAGAATTGTTTGAGCCTGGGAGGCAGAGGTTGCAGTGCGTGGAGATCACACCACTGCACTCTGGCCTGGGCAACAGAGCAAGACTCCGTCTCAAAAAAAAAAAAAAAAAAAGCAAATGCAAAGGGCTTGGGGGATTTTTCTGGAGTCATATTTCTCATATTTATTTATTTTTTATTTTTTTATTTTTATTTATTTACTTTTTTTGAGACGGAGTCTTGCTCTGTCACCTGGGCTGGAGTGCAGTGGCCAGATCTCAGCTCACTGCAAGCTCTGCCTCCTGATTTATGCCATTCTCCTGCCTCAGCCTCCTGAGTAGCTGGGACTATAGGCGCCCGCCACCTCACCCGGCTAGTTTTTTTTTTTTTTTTTTTTTTTTTGTATTTTTTAGTGGAGACGGGGTTTCACCGTATTAGCCAGGATGGGCTCAATCTCCTGACCTCGTGATCCGCCCGTCTTGGCCTCCCAGAGTGCTGGGATTACAGGCTTGAGCCACTGCGCCCGGCTATTTCTCATATTTAATTAAAATACTTTGAGTGCTTTGGTAAAGTTCTGGAGGGATGGTAGGACATGATAAAATTATCTGGAAAAGTGGAAGATATAGTTGTTGCTGGCATTGACTCTCCTGGCGACAGTAGCAGTTCATCGCTAGTACTCGTGAGAATAACCTTCAGTCTGAATTCTGGAAGAGGAAAAGTGCCCCCTTACTTCCTGTGGCAGCACTTAGTGCTGTAGCAGGTCTGTAACCTGTACCTGGGAACACCTTTGCAGTTGCAGAGGTGGATATCAGAAGGCTGCCACTCCTGAATCCTGTCACGTGAGGTGGCATCTGCTCCTCCATGGTGTATTTCTAAGTATTCCTGGGAAATCATCTGAATTTTGAATGGGATTGGAAGAATTGCTTCCAAAAACAAATACTGCAGACTTACTTGTGTCCCATTCTCAGATATTGATATTTTATGGGAGGCTTCTATAAGAAGCAGGTTGGAGCAGATCTAAAGCATTCCTTGTGGATAGATATTTCACCTGCTTAATTTTTCAAGATTTCAGAGGGAAAGGAGACAACATCATTGTCTTCCTTCATCGCCTTGCTCTCAGCACTGACATTTATTTACTAGCAGAGATTTTGCGATTCTTCTTCCTCCTTGTCAAAACTGGACACTTGAAACTATTAGAATACCACAGTAGTAGTACTAGGCCTAAGTACACAGAGAGGAAACACAAAGTCCTTACTGTCTGTGTATTTGTATAATGCCGATTTATTTTTTGGTCACTGCATATTAAAAACTAATTTAGATAAAATGTCTCACGTTTTTTCTTTCAGGTCCGATGTCTAAAAGACTATGGAGAATTTGAAGTTGATGATGGCACTTCAGTCCTTTTAAAAAAAAATAGCCAGGTATTTCTTATCTTCAGATACTTTACTTTAAATCTTATGAGTGCTGAATGGTAGAAAAGTTGAAATAGCAAAATAAATATCAACTTGTGATGATCGTTTATATCTTAGGCATTATCTTTAGTATAATACACCCTGTTCTGTACTTTTTCTGAATATTAAGACTGGAAGCAAATGTTGTATATATTAAGAAACGATTAATTCATTTAGTAAGATATTGCTTATATTTAAAGTTCCTAAGCAGTTTTTTTACCGTACACTTTGCCTTATAATTCCTAGTTCTTTAGCAAGACAATAGTGATACAGATTTTTCTATTTTCAAAAAAAGAATTTTCAAATATTTGCTATGTAAACATAACAATTTAATAGAGGAAGATTAAAATTGTAAAGTTGTAACTTAAGCTAAATTTGTCCTTATAAGGAATCTCTATATATCTATCTGTCTGTCTGTCTGTCTGTCTATCTATCTATCTATCTATCTATCTATCTATTTTTAAAGAAAATAGAGATGGGGTCTTGCTGTGTTGACCATGCTAGTCTTGAACTCCTGGGCTCAAGCAATCCACCCACCTTGGCATCCTAATGTGCTAGGATTACAGGTGTGAACCACCATGCCCAAAGTAATCTCAGTATATTAATTATTTCCCTAGAAATCTTCAAAGTCACATTAGATGAATTCACATTAGCTAAATTATTACTTTTATTTATTTATTTATTTTTGAGACGGAGTCTTGCTCTGTTGCCCAGGCTGGAGTGCAGTGGCACAGTCTCCACTCACTGCAAGCTCCGCCTTCTGGGTTCACGCCATTCTTCTGCCTCAGCCTCCCAAGTAGCTGGGACTACAGGCGCCCACCACCACTCCCGGCTAATTTTTTTTTTTTTTTTTTTTGGATTTTTGGTAGAGATGGGGTTTCACTGTGTTAGCCAGGATGATCTTGATCTCCTGACCTTGTGATATGCCTGCCTCTGCCTCCCAAAGTGCTGGGATTACAGCCGTGAGCCACCGCGCCTGGTCTATTACTATTTTTTTGAGGCAGGCAAAAAAAATACGGTGGCTGTGTTCTCCAGGCTGGAGTGCAGTGGCGCAATCTCTGCTCATTGCAACCTCTGCCTCCTGGGCTCAAGTGATCCCCTGCCCTCAGCCTCCCAAGTAGCTGGACCACAGGTGCGCACCACCACACCCATTTAATTTTTGTATTTTTCGTAAAGACGGAGTTTCACCAGTTGGCCAGGCTGGTCTTGAACTACTGAGCTCAAGCAATCCACCCACCTCAGCCTCCCAAAGTGCTGGGATTACAGGTGTAAGCCAGTGTGACTTTAAATTGTTACCATTAAATTTTTTATCCTATCCCAATTTTCTGAAGTCGTGAGGAGGAAAAATGACCTAATAAAAGCTGTTCTTTTTCTTTTCCTTGCCTGCCATCTTGGGGTCAGCTATTTAGGATCTGATGACCCTAAGGATTTGGTGTTCACTTTGTTCATGGCAGGGAGCAAAAGAATGTTTCAGGTCATGTGGTTCTTGAGCTTATTTTCCTAACAGGGTGAGTTGATCTGTTATTTTACTAATACCCTTGGAGCTTTAAAACTGTTTTACTAATAGTTGACTAAAATTATTTTACTAATACCCTTGGAGCTTCTAAAACAAAGGTTGAATATTTTTAAAAAAGATTTTGAGGGTTCCCTAAAGTTTTTGGTTGTTAAGGCAAGAATTTCTGTCCCAGTATTCTCTTAGGACACTAATGAATTGAAAGCAGATAATGAATTAATGCTCTGATAAGCAGCTATATTTCTGGAGGGCCCAGGAGGAAGCCCTGGTTCACAAGAACAAGAAAAAAGCCATCCTCATAAAGCAAGATATGCGAAATGTCCCTTCATCCCAAATGCTGTCCTGTGGTTGAATTTTTTTTTTTTTTTTTTTTTTTTTGGAGACAAAGTCTCACTCTTGTCCCCCAGGCTGGAGTACAATGGTGCAATCTTGGCTCACTGCAACCTCTGCCTCCTGGGTTCAAGCAGTTCTCCTGCCTCAGCCTCTCAAGTAGCTGGGATTACAGGCTTCTGCCACCATGCCTGGCTAATTTTTGTAGGTTTTTTAGTAGAGGTGGGATTTCACCATCTTGGCCAGGCTGGTTTCAAATTCCTGACCTCAGGTGATCCGCCCACCTCGGCCTCCCAAAGTGCTGGGATTACAGGTGTGAGCCACCGCGCCTGGCCTGGTGGTTGAATTTTTTAAGTCTGTTTCTCAGCTGTGACCCTACCCTCAATTATAAAAATGGAGGCATTAAAAAGAAACAATATCAGCCACAGTTGATGGTTGGTATTAGGGGCTTCTAATGTTCAACCACATCTGAATTTTCTGTAGAATCTGGTGTAGATCATTCACATATTCTAAAGAATTAGTAGGAAACATTTTATATGTGTGTATATATATGTGTGTGTGTATATATATATGTATTCTTTTTTTTGAGATGGAGTTTCCCTCTGTCACCCAGGCTAGAGTGCAGTGGCACAATCTTGGCTCACTACAACCTCTGTCTCCTGTGTTCAAGTGATTCTCCTGCCTCAGCCTCCTGAGTAGCTGGGATTACAGGCGCATGTCACCATGCCTGGCTAATTTTCGTATTTTTTTTTTAGTAGAGGTGGGGTTTCACCATGTTGTTCAGGCTGGTCTCAAACTCCTGACCTCATGATCCACCTGCCTCGGCCTCCCAAAGTGCTGGGATTACAAGCGTGAGCCACCGTGCCTGGCTGGGAAACATTTTCTAATATACATTCTTTTATATTTGTCACTATGGCAAGCACTGTTTATTTTTATCCAGAAATCAATACTCTCCATCTGTTTTAATACCAGCATTAGTATGGATATTAAATGAACAACTCAGTTATTTTGTTTTTGTTGTTTTTTTTTTACATTTTTCTTGGCTCATGTATCTTCAAGATTGGTTTAGAAGAATTTGGTTATGGATCTCTTGTAAGGCCTTTGAGTTTGTGAGGCAGGACCTTCACGTGCACATAGCTGCTAAGGTTACATTTTGCTTCCTTGAGATCTTCCTTTGAGATTTTTTTGACCACCTATGAGTCGGAAAGCCTTCCTGCCTTGCTTCCTCTACTTCCCTCCTCCAGGGCAGTCAGTGTTTTCTGTAAGTCCTTGTATTTGAGAGGGAAGGAGACATCTTTCCACTTGCCCCTGGTTCCCTTAGAGCAAGAGCGATGTCCTCTTAGGAAGACACGGGACAAGCAATACTTGGGTGCTGGCATCTTCCCACGTACCATGTGAATAGCACCCGCACTGTGGGTCATGAATACTTTTCATCCTTGAGAAATACAGGAGGAAAGTTGTCACTTGTTATTAGAAGAATGTTCAGACTCTGAAATCCTAGAACAGGTTTTATGGAGAAATGAGCCTCTCCCTGATAGGCTGTTGGGCCAGTGATAATCCAAATCACACCTATCTGGATTTCTCTGTGCATAAATTTAAAAAATACAAACACTAAGGACAATACCTACTAGATTCAGAAGTCTTAGTTGAATTGAACTTAAGCAAACTGAATTC
Source organism: Trachypithecus francoisi (assembly GCF_009764315.1). Lineage (NCBI taxonomy): Eukaryota > Metazoa > Chordata > Mammalia > Primates > Cercopithecidae > Trachypithecus > Trachypithecus francoisi. The sequence continues at coordinate 1,597,018 of NW_022681467.1, forward strand.
ATTTGTAAAAGTCAGAATTCCATACAACTCTAAATAGCATCAATTTCAGTGTGATTAAAACAGCAAATATAGTTAAGTTTAACTTTTATTTTATTTTTTTTGAGATGGAGTTTTGCTCTTGTTGCCCAGGCTGGAGTGCAATGGTACGATCTCAGCTCACTGCAGCCTCCACCTCCCAGGTTCAAGCGATTCTCCTGCCTCAGCCTCCTGTGTAGCTGGGATTACAAGCATGCGCCACCACGCCTGGCTAATTTTTTTTTTTTTTTTTTTTGAGACAGTCTCGCTCTGTCACCCATGCTGGAGTGCAGTGGCATGGTCTCAGCTCACTGCAAGCTCCACCTCCCGGGTTCATGCCATTCTCCTGCCTCAGCCTCCTGAGTATCTGGGATTACAGGCGCCTGCCACCGTGCCTGGCTAATTTTTTGCATTTTTAGTTGAGACTGGGTTTCACCATGTCAGCCAGGATGGTTTCGATCTTCTAACTTCGTGATCCACCCGCCTCGGCCTCCCAATGTGCTGGGATTACAGGCGTGAGCCACTGCGCCCGGCCCAATTTTGTATTTTTTAGTAGAGACACGGTTTCTCCGTGTTGGTCAGGCTGGTCTCGAACCCCCGACCTCAGGTGATCTGCCTGCCTCGGCTTCCCAAAGTGCTGGGATTACAGGTGTCAGCCACTGCGCCCAACCCCTTAAGTTTAACTTTCAACTACTTACTTGTTGGACTTTGAAAACTAATCAGTGCTACTTTTTAATGATACAAGAAATAATTTCAAATTCTTTCCCAATCATTTATTTTACTCTTTCTGCATCCCTTCTTGTCCCCTCAGCACTTTTTACCTCGTTGGAAGTGTGAGCAGCTGATCAGACAAGGAGTACTGGAGCACATCCTGTCGTGACCATGCACTGAGGCACTCCCACCCAGGCTTCACCCAACTCGTGGATGCCTCTGTACTCACTCTCTCCACCCTCCCTTCACCTCCCTCTTTGATTTTACAAGCTATAGACATTGTTGAAGGTAACTAAGAATACTTGGCTAAGAAGTATAATTTGCTATTAAAGACTTTCTTCTTTTTTTAATGTTGTACGCTATTCTTCCTACTCCTTTTTGGTTTTGGTTTTTTGTTTTGTAGAAACAGTTTCTCACTATGTTGCCCAAGCTGGTCTCAAACTGCTGGCCTCAAGCAGTCCTCCCACCTTGGCCTCTCAAAGTGTTGAGATCACAGGTGTGAGCCACTGCTCCTGGCCCCTACTCCTTTTTCTAATAAGCTGTATCTATAATCACAGCATTCCTACACAGTTTTGTTACAGTGTGTTTTTTAAATGAAAGTAAACATGGTTACATTTGAATCTCTTAAATAATCAGTCACTTGGCTGGATAGGAAGAAGGTAGATCCTGTGTGTCTTGTTTTCTCGTCATGTGTATTGTACAAGCTAGAGAGCTGAATTTCTGAGATACACATTTTCACATCACATGAGCAAGTGAAGATGATGGTCTGTAGAAATTTTCAGTATATGTAATGTTTTTTTTTTTTTTTTTTTTTTTTGAGATGGAGTCTCGCTCTGCCGCCCAGGCTGGAGTGCAGTGGCCGGATCTCAGCTCACTGCAAGCTCCGCCTCCTGGGTTCACGCCATTCTCCTGCCTCAGCCTCCCGAGTAGCTGGGACTACAGGCGCCCGCCACCTCGCCCGGCTAGATTTTTGTATTTTTTAGTAGAGACGGGGTTTCACCGTGTTAGCCAGGATGGTCTCGATCTCCTGACCTTGTGATCCGCCCGTCTCGGCCTCCCAAAGTGCTGGGATTACAGGCTTGAGCCACCGCGCCCGGCCGTAATGTTTAACATACTAATTTATCACCTGGATATTCGGAAAGAAGGACACACATGGATTTGGCACATTTCCACCATGGTGGCTGGTGTGGCTTGTGGCTGTGGGATGATCACCAGTATCACCACTTTGGAAAGGGACAGTGAAATTGGGGCTAGAGAAGGAACTTTGTACAGTTTTCCCTGAGATTCAGATTGACTGAAAAGTCACATGAAGAGTTGATTGGCTTTTTCAATGGTTTTTTTTTTTTTTTTGAGACGGAGTCTTGCTCTGTCGCCCAGGCTGGAGTGCAGTGGCCGGATCTCAGCTCACTGCAAGCTCCGCCTCCCGGGTTCACGCCATTCTCCTGCCTCAGCCTCCCGAGTAGCTGGGACTACAGGTGCCCGTCACCATGCCCAGCTAATTTATTTTGTGTTTTTAGTAGAGACAGGGTTTCACCATGTTAGCTAGGATGATCTTGATCTCCTGACCTCGTGATCCGCCTGCCTCAGCCTCCCAAAGTGCTGGGATTACAGGCTTGAGCCACCGCGCCCAGCCCTAATGGTATCTTTTAAACAGCTGACATTTAAATTTTTGATGAAATCCAATTTATTCGTTTGTTCTTTTATGCTTTGGATATTGCATCCAAGAAATCTTTTCCCATCCCAAGGTCACAATTTTTTTTTCCTTTTTTCTTCTGGAAGTGTTATAATTTGAAGCTTTATACTTTGGTCTATAACCCGTTTTTTTGTTTTGTTTTTGTTTCTTTGTTTGTTTTGGGACAGTCTCGCTCTGTCACCCAGGCTGGGGTGCAGTGGCGTGATCTCGGCTCACTGCAATCACCATCCCCTGGGTTCAAGTGATTCTTTTGTCTCAGCCTCCCAAGTAGCTGGGATTATAGGCGCAGGCCACCACACCTGGCTAATTTTTGTATTTTTTTTTTTTTTTTTTGAGGCAGAGTCTCGCTCTGTCGCCCGGACTGGAGTGCAGTGGCCGGATCTCAGCTCACTGCAAGCTCCACCTCCCGGGTTTACACCATTCTCCTGCCTCAGCCTCCCGAGTAGCTGGGACTACAGGCGCCTGCCACCTCGCCGGCTAGATTTTTGTATTTTTAGTAGAGACGGGGTTTCACCGTGTTAGCCAGGATGGTCTCGATCTCCTGACCTCGTGATCCGCCCGTCTCGCCTCCCAAAGTGCTGGGATTACAGGCTTGAGCCACCGCGCCCGGCCATTTTTTTTTTTTTTTTTTTTTTTTGAGACGGAGTCTTGCTCTGCCACCCAGGCTGGAGTGCAGTGGCCGGATCTCAGCTCACTGCAAGCTCCGCCTCCCGGGGTTTACGCCATTCTCCTGCCTCAGCCTCTGGAGTAGCTGGGACTACAGGCACCCGCCTCGTCGCCCGGCTAGTTTTTTGTATTTTTAAGTAGAGACAGGGTTTCACCGTATTAGCCAGGATGGTCTCGATCTCCTGACCTCGTGATCCGCCCGTCTCGGCCTCCCAAAGTGCTGGGATTACAGGCTTGAGCCACCGCGCCCGGCCTAATTTTTGTATTTTTAATAGAGACAGGGTTTTACTGTGTTGGCCAGGCTGGTTTCGAACTCCTAACCTCAAGTGACCTACCTTGGCCTCCGAAAGTTTTGGGATTACAAGTGTGAGCCACCACGCCCAGCCTGCGATCCATTTTGAATGAATTTTTTATATGGTGCAAGGTGTCAATCCACCTTCACTTTTTCTTGGGCATATAGATATCCAGCTGTTCCACTACCATTTATTTAAAAGACTGCCCTTTGCTCTATCAGCTTTGCATTTTTGTTAAAAAGTAGTTGTCAGTGTGTATGTGGGTTTATTTCAGGACTCTGTTTTGTTCCATTGACCTGTTTTTCTCTCCTGAATGCCAATACCATATTTGTATGTAGTGTATGTAACTTTTCTAATAATTTTTGAAATAGATAGTATTAATGCATCTTATTTTCGCTGTTGTTTGTATTTTTTGTAGAGATGGGATTTCACTGCGTTGGCCAGGCTGTGTTGAACTCCTGAGCTAAAGCAGTCCACTTGCCTCATCCTCCCCATGTGCTGGGGTTACAGGCGTGAACCTTGGCACTGGCCCAGTGTACCACATTTTTTTTGAGATTTGTTTTGGCTGTGTTAAATCCTTTGCTTTTGATGTGAAATTTGGGAATAGGCAGGGTATGGTGGCTTATGCCTATAATCCTAGAACTTTGGGAGGCCTAGGTGGGCGTATCGCTTGAGCTCAGGAGGTCCAGACCAGCCTGGGCCCATGGTAAAACTCCATCTCTACAAAAAATATAAAAAATTAGCTGGGTGTGGTGGTGCATGCCTGTAGTCCCAGCTACATGGTGGGCTGAGGTGGGAGGATCACTTGAGCCCCAGAGGTCAAGGCTGCAGTGAGCTGAAATCACACCACTGCACTCCAGCCTGGGTGACAAAGTGAGACTGTCTCTCAGAAAGAAATTAGGATCAACTTGTCAGTTTCTACAACAAAAACCCCTGTTAGCACCTTGAGATTGCACTGAATTTATATAAAAATGTTGGGAGAATTGACATCTTAGTGATATTGAGTCTTCTGGCCTATAAACAAGGTCTGTCTTCCCATGTATTAATGTTTCTGTCTTCTATTTCTCTTAATAATCTTGTAGTTTTCAGTGTACAGGTCTACCATGTCAGCGTTTCATAGTTTTGATGCTAAATGGTATTTTAAAATTTCAAATTCTAACTGCTTGTTGCTAGTAAATAGAAGTATAATTGATGTTGAACTTGTATCCTTCAGCCTTGCTAAACTGTTAGTTCTCATGGTTTTTTTGTAAATTACATCAACAGTCATGTGTTCTATTAATAAAGAGTTTTACTTCTTCCTTTCTAATCTGAATGCCTTTTATTTCTTTTTCTTGCCTGATTGCATTGGTTAGCACTTCCAGTGGAGTACTAAATATATGTGGTCAGAGAAGACACCCCTGTCTGTTCCTGATCCAAGAAGGAAAACAGTCTTTCATTATTATGATGTTAGCTCTTAAGTGTTTGTAGATGCCCTTTATTGGGGTGAGGAAGTTTCCTCCTATTCCTAGTGATATGGTTTGTCTGTGTCCCTACCCAATCTCACCTGGAATTGAAATAATTCCCACGTGTCAAGGGCAGGGCCAGTCGAGATAATTGAATCAAGATGGTGGTTTCCCCGATACTTTTCTGGTGTTCGTCAATAAGTCTCACAAGATCTGATGGTTTTATAAATGGGAGTTTCCCTGGACATGCTCTTCTGCCTGCCAGCATGTAAGATGTGACTTTGGTTCCTGTCCATTTGCCTTCTGTCGTGATTGTGAGGCCTCCCCAGCCATGTGGAACTGAGTCAATTAAACATCTTTCCTTTATAAATTACCCACTCTCCAGTATGTCTTTATTAGCATGAGAACAGACTCATACACCTAGTTTACTGAGAATTTTTTTAAAAATCAGAAATGGATGCTGGATTTTGTCATATCTTTTTTCTGCATCTGTTGAGATGGTTTTGTCTTTTAGTTTGTTAGTCTGGTGAATTACAGTGGCTGATTGATCAATTGAGTTTTCAGTGTTAAGCTGACCCTGCATTCCTGGCATAAACCACACCTGGTCATGATATATTATCGTTTTTGTAGGATTTTATTTGAAATTTTTTTGTAGAATTTTTGCATCAGTGTGCATGCGAAAGATTGGTCTGTGGTGTTCTTGGGAAAATAGTCCCTCCTTTTCAATTTTTTGGAAGAGTTTTCTAAATAGAAAAAAAACTGTTCTGTCACTCAACAACAACACAGAAGACTTCTGTGACCAAATGTGTGGGGATTTTCCCCACATACCAAGCTCTGCAGTGGACACCAGGTGTGTCCTCTACTTCTACTTCAGTTCCAACACTATCTGGAGATGGCGTCAGATCCCACAGGCTCAGGGCTCAGTCCAAGACTGCCCTCCCTGCAGACACCATCACAAGTCTGGGCCTCTGAGATTCTGACCAACTAGCTTCAAGTTGGAGTTCCCATGATCCCCTCTTTGGATTCAATTAATTTGCTTGAGCAGCTCTTGGAACTCAGACACACTTAAGCTTACTGGTTTATTATAAAGGATATGGTACAATATGCAGGTGAAAGGATCCAAATGGAAGAAGTACATAGGGGAAGATGTGGGGAAGGCACATGGAGCTTCGATGCCCACCACCCTCCAAGAGCCTCCATATGTTTAGCAATCCGGAAGCTCTCCAAACCCTGTCCTTTTGGGCCTTTTGTAGAAATCTCATTAGATAGGCATGATCGACAACCAAGCAGAGAAACGATTGGACAAAAAGGGTATGATCTAATGCTCATAGTCTGAGTGGCGCCATCCAGCCAGGCCCGTCTGCTCAGGTGCTTAGCCCCTGCTGCATTCCTTCTTTCAGAGTATGGGGCAGTGCCCCTTCCTATCAGAGAATTTCTTTACAGCCAGCTCCAAGCCAGAAAGGCGGGAAGATTCTTGCCGGGGAGAGAAAAAGAAGCAGGTGAAAGGAGGGCAGAAAGAGAGACTGTCTTCCCTGAGGCCTAAAATGCCCCAGCATTACAACAAAAGACTGCAACGAAGGCCATGGGAGTTATGAACAAGGAGCCATGGATGAAACCAATATATCTATTATACGTTTTACATACATGGTATTATTTGTTTCTTACATGTTTACAGAATTCGTATTTAAGCCATCTGGGCCTGAAGTTTCTTTGTGGGAAGGTTAACCATAGTTTTGGCTTAATAAATACATGGCTATTTTGGTTATCCATTTTTTTCTCGAATGAGCTTTGGCAATTTATGTATTCTCCGTTTTTTCTAAGTTACTAAATTTATTTATATAAAGTTGTTCATGGGCTGGGCACAGTGGCTCACGCCTGTAATCCCAGCACTTTGGGAGGCCAAGGCAGGAGGATTACTTGAGCTCAGGAGTTTGAGACCAGCCTGAGCAACATAGTGAGATGTCAGGAAAAAAATAAAAATTACCAGGTGTGGTGCTATGCACCTGTAGTCTCAGCTACTCAGGAGGCTGAGGCAGGGGTTGGAGGCTACAGTGAGCTACAATCATTGCCACTGCACTCCAGCCTAGGCAACAGTGAGACCCTGTCTCAAAAAATAAAAGTGTTCTTCATAATATTGCCTTATGATGCTTGTATATCTGTAGATTATAGTGATATCACCTGTAGTGGGTATCACTTCTCATTTCTGATACTAGTAAGTTTTTTTTTCTTTTACTCTGACTGGACTAGAAGTTTATCAGTTTACTAATCTTCTGAAAGAACATGCCTTTGGTTTACTTCCTCTATTCTTTGTTTTCTATTTCAAGGGTTAACAAATGTTTTCTGTGTATTCGGCTTTCTGGGCCACATGACCTGTTACAGCCGCTCTGTGTTACTGCTGGAGCACGAAGCAGGCGTAGGCAATCTGTGGGTGTAGGGAGTCTGGAACTGAGTGTGGCCGTGCCAACCAAACTTAACACAACCGCTCTAGCCTGCAGCATGTCATGGCCAATCTGTTCTGTTCCTTAGTTTCTGCTTTGATCATCATCATTTTCTTTTGACTTAGGGTTTAATTTGCTCTTCTTTGTCGAATTATTTAAGGTGGAAGCTGAAGTCGTTGACTTGAGGCCTTTCTTCTGTTCTAAGCTGGGTGTTTGGTGCTGTGACTTTTCCCCTAAGTAATGCTTTCACTCTAGCCCACAAATTTTGATATATTGTGTTTTCATTTCCATTCAATCCAGAATATTTCCTAATTTCCCCTCTTATCTCTTCTTTGCCTCATGGGTTATTCAGCAGTATGTTGTTTCCAAATATTGGGGGATGGATTTTTTTTTCAGGGCACATGTAATAATTTAATTTTTAAATTTTTTTTCACTTTACCTCATTTTTAAATTTTTTATTAAAGTTCTAGGGTACATGTGTACAACGTGCAGGTTTGTTACATATGTATACATGTGCCATGTTGGTGTGCTGCACCCATTAACTCATCATTTACATTAGGTATTTCTCCTAATGCTATCCCTCCCCCCACGTCACCCCACGACAGGCCCCGGTGTGTGATGTTCCCCACCCTGTGTCCAAATGTTCTCATTGTTCAGTTCCCACCTATGAGTGAGAACATGCGGTGTTTGGTTTTCTGTCCTTGAGAGAGTTTGCTGAGAATGATGGTTTCCAGCTTCATATTGCAGGACAGATTTCTAATTTAATTCCATTGTGGTCACAGTACATACATTGTATGGCTTGAATCTTTGTACTTTTTGAGATTTGTTGGCCCGGAATATGGTCTGTCTTGGTAAGTGTTCGGCTGTATTTGCTTCTGCTGGTGTCATGTGGTGGGTTCTAGATGTCAGTAGATCGATAATGTTGTTCAGGTCTCCTGGTTACTCCAATGTCGTTACTGCAGCCTCAGACAGAAGCCCAAAGTGAATGAATAAGCGTACTCCTCAATGAGTTTTGACAAATGCATACACCCGTGTAACACAAACTGTATTGGGACTTGTATTTTAATAACTGGTAGAACTAGTCCCCATACATTGCTCTTCTTTCTTCGGAGTTTTCCTAATTATTTTGTTTGCTTATTTAGTTTATATGTAAAAACTTTAGAATGCCTTGTCCAATTCTGGGGTTGATTGGGGCATGGAACATCTGTATTTTTATTAGGACTAATTACATTTATCAGTTAACTGTGAAGAACCAGTCAACGTCATGTTGCCAAATCTTCCAAAGAAACGAACTTTCCATCTGTTCCAGGCTTTGTTATCTTTCCACAGTGTGACATTTTTCTCCTGCAGAAAGGAGAAGACATGCCAGCTTTGGGATGGCGGATGGCCCAGGAAGAGGGCGGACGCTGAGAACAGAATAGGCTCCGGCCCTCCACAGTGCTGTGGCAGGATATTATTCTTACTACATATGTTGATGGACACATGGGTGTTTCTTATATAACAATTTTCCTGTATGTTTGAAATATTTTATAGTTTAAAAAATTAAGAAAGTTAGAAGTCAATTTTAATAGAAAAGAATGTATTGCAAATACAGTGACTTTTTATATTACAGCAGTACATTCCAGTCAGCCATATGACCATAATTTGCATACATTTCAAATATAAAACTATACTTTTTTTTTTTTTACATATAGTACAATTTCCAGTGTGATGACATTTCAATGGGAAAAAGATTGTGCATTTGCAATAAACACCATCATCCCTGAGTCCACAGATAAGGTCCCTGGAGAAGGGGCTTCCCCTCTTTTCTCGCTGGGTTGACGTTCCCAGCGAGTGAAGCCTTTCTGGAATGTGTGTACGCACCCTCCACCAAGAGTTCTAATAACCTAAGCTCGAAGCAGAACAGTGAAATGGCAAAACTGTACAGAGCCCTGATTTTACATTTCAATCTGACAGCCGGGTCAGAAGTAGCACATGGAAAGTGCTGTCCTTAACTACTCACTTAGCTGCTCCTTGCTGACAGCTCCCAGAATCTGCCTCCAACAAGTGGCAAAACTGGGAATTTTGCCAAGGAAAATTACTCAGGACCGCTAATAAAAACACAGGCTTTTGCAACATGCATATTCCCCCAGCCGCCGAACCCGATCTTGCCCAGGGCAGGGCATTCACTGTCTCGGGGGTGAACAAAGAATCCCAATCCTCAGATGTCCCAGGACTCATGGCTCATGACCCACGGAAAACTAAGGCATCACAGTGGCTTAATTTAAAAGATGTGCTTTCGAATGAATCCTGGAAAACAATCCGTCTTTACACAGAGAGGGCTGCGGGGGCAATCCTACTGATGAGTTTGTTGAGAGCGCGAACTTTTTCTTCCAAGATGCGGCTTTGCTTCTCGGCATCTCGCTGCTTCTCCTCGGTGGCCTGAAGTGCTCTCACCAGGTGGGCATTCTCCACATACAGCTCCTTCAGCAGCAGGTCGGACTTCCTGTTCTTTTCAAACTAGAGAGGGGAGGAAGCCAATACTTTGCATGAGGCCGGTGGAGAAACGCTATAGATCAGCCTGCTCTCTTTTATCCTCCCACATTTATGCAAACCATAGTTTTGGGCTCTTAGAAATCTGACCCAAGACCAGGGGTGGGGGCTCACGCCTCTAATCCCAGCACTTTGGGAGGCCGGGGTGGGTGGATCCCAAGGTCAGGAGATCGAGACCATCCTGGCTAACATAGTGAAACACCGTCTCTACTAAAAATACAAAAAAAATTAGCCGGGCGAGGTGGCGGGCCCCTGTAGTCCCAGCTACTCGGGAGGCTGAGGCAGGAGAATGGTGTGAACCCGGGAGGCGGAGCTTGCAGTGAGCGGAGATCGCGCCACTGCACTCCAGCCTGGGCAACAGAGCGAGACTCCATCTCCAAAAAGAAAAGAAAAAAAAAAAAAACTGACACAAATACTGCATTATGATGGTAAGTTCTGTCACTCTGGCATGAGAGGAAATTGAGAATCTGCTGGGCCGTGTGGTGGGGAAACGTGAGGCAGCTTTGTGCCATGAAACAAGGGCTTCAGGGACTTCAGGCCAAAATGGACAGTCCTCAGAAGGCCCTGGGATGCTCCGAATGGAACAGGTTCAGCTGCGTGTGCTCTGCCGGCTGTGATGTCAGCAGGGCCATGAGCCAGGGGAAGCAGAGGAGGAAGCAGCCACAGGACAGGCAGTACTGAGGCCCCGAGCTGTGGCCTGGGCTCAGGGCCAGGGCAGGTGTGCAGGAGCCACAGGATTTAACCAGAAGTCAGTGTTACTGGCCAGACAGGCAACTGAGGACTGTGGGTGTGTGCCAGGGAGAAAGGATGAGAGGGACGGGGGGCACCAGCAGGGGAGGGAGCTGGGCAAGGACGGTGGCCCCAGGAAGGGACTGGGCACCTTCCACAAATGCCTTGTCTAGTTTGGGCTGAGCTTGGGATCCCTCACGTAGACCAAACCATACTGGATCACGATGGAGCAAAAATACTTCTCCAGGTTTTCACATTTCTCTTAATATCTCCTAACAACTGAATGTGGTCCGTGGCCAGGCCTCTTGTGTGTGTGCACCCCACACCCGTGGGGTCCACCCACACTCTGTGCCATCAGCCCTCGGGGCACAGCACGGCTGCACGTCGGTTCCCACCTGCTGAGTTAGACTTCGAGCATCCATAGATTAGGCGAGCTATGGCACCTCATTGTTGGTCTTTGCTCCTTATAGCAGCCCAAGTGACTTTTTCCCTAGTATGGTTTCTTTTAAAAGATAGATCTTGCCATGCTTTTACTTAACATCTCCCAATGCCTTCTAACTGCCATTATGATAAAACCCAAACCCCTGAGCTTGGCTTCTGGACACACACGACAGGTGCTGCCTACCTGAGCCTTACCAGTTCACACCAGCCACGGCGACCTCCTCCATGGCTGTGCGCTGCCTGGAATGCACCCTCCCTGGGGTCCCCCAGACATGAGGAGATGTGTCCATCTCCCACCCAGTGAGCCTTCCAAATGCCACCTGGCCTCTGCTGGGGACACAGCTGGACCTTCCTGTGCTGGTCACTGGGCATCTGTCCAAATGCTGGCTCTTCAACGTGGCCTTGACCACCTCACCGGCTCCCTCCACCTCTACTCTCTCATTTTCAGAGCATTCATCATGGCCTGAGGGCATGTATGCTCTACCTCTGTCTCCAGAGGGTCAGGTCCGGGATGTAGGCTCAGCTCTGCGTATCTCAGGTCTACCTAGGAAAGCTTCGACCAGAGGTGCTCAGGGACGCCTGAATGACTACACGAACAAATGAACGGATGAGCCCTGAGTGTATGTGAACACCCACAGCACAGATCTTTTTTTTTTTTTGAGGCGGAGTCTCGCTCTGTCGCCCAGACTGGAGTGCAGTGGCCAGATCTCAGCTCACTGCAAGCTCTGCCTCCCGGGTTTACGCGATTCTCCTGCCTCAGCCTCCTGAGTAGCTGGGACTACAGGCGCCCGCCACCTCCCCCGGCTAGTTTTTGTATTTTTAGTAGAGACGGGGTTTCACTGTGTTAGCCAGGATGGTCTCGATCTCCTGACCTCGTGATCCGCCCGTCTCGGCCTCCCAAAGTGCTGGGATTACAGGCTTGAGCCACCGCGCCCGGCCAGCACAGATCTTAAAACCATTCCTGAAGGAAAATAAATGCAATGTGCACCTGCAGTGTAGGGTATGCATTTAGTTCCCTGGACTTCTGTGACAAGACAGCAGCCTTTTCCTGTAATAGCTGCCTGCACACCCATAAAAGTAGAGAGCGCTCAGAAGAGGACGCGAGCACGAAAGCAGCAGCACCCATCACTCACCTGCTCCTTCAGCTCATCCACTTTCTCTTGGAGGAGCATTTCCATATTCTTCAGAATCATCTCCACCTCTTCTACCCGCTCTTCTGTGGCTTTCAGCTGTTTCTCATGTTCTTCCTGCCATAAAAGAAGGTTGCAGGTGGCCAGGCTCACACCTGTAATCCCAGCACTTTGGGAGGCCGAGGCGGGCGGATCACCTAAGGTCAGGAGTTCAAGACTGACCTGGCCAACACGGTGAAACCCCATCTCTACTAAAAAAAATACAAAATTTAGCCGGATGTGGTGGTGCATACCTGTAATCCCAGCTACTTGGGAGGCTGAGACAGGGGTTCACTTGAACCCAGGAGGTGGAGGTTGCAGTAAGCCAAGATTACACCACTGCACTTGAGCCTGGCAACAGAGTCAGACTCTGTCTCAAAAAACAAAACAAAACAAAACAAAAATATGTTCTGGGCCAGACCACACAGCTTTCCTTTCTCTTTGTCGTTCAGGGAGAATCAGCAGACTCATCTGTCCTCAGAGAACTGGTCCTAAGATTTTAACCATAAATAACTCCAAAGTGAGCTTCCCTCACTGTTAAGTGTCTTTTTCTAGGAGGATTCTCCTTAACTTTGTTTGTCAATAATGTAGCATCACTTAACTTTAGCTTGACCCCTTTGTGTGATGTTACAAGGTTGTTCTTCATTAGAATTTACACTTTACAAACATCAAATGTTACCCACTTTTCAAGTCGTGTGCCACTTCCTTTTCCAGACGGGTGTCCCCTGCCCTCTGGCTCCTGATCTCTCCCGAAGTCTGTCCCTGATGAACTATGAACTATGTTGGGAATTTCAGGCGTGAGTTTTGAATTAAACAGCCTTTTGAATTAAACTCTTGCACAGGGCACAGCAGTGCCGGGGCCTCTTCAAGTGCTCTAAAAGCGCCAACCCATTGACGCCTCCCGATAAGCCTTGAGGTGGACGCCACTGCCAGCAGGACTTGACAGATGAGAAACTGAGGCACAGAGAGGTTCACTTGCCCAAGGTCACTCAGCTGGGAGGTGGTGGGTGGGATCCCACCCTCCACAGTCCATGCTCGGAGCCACTGTCTCCCATTGCCCACCACCTGCACGGTCCGGGGCACCTGCTGGGCCCGGTCTGTCACCCTCTGCTCTCTGCCTCCGGTCCCTGCTCCCCTGGAACATGCCAAGTATCCCCTACCCCAGGGCCTCTGCTGCTCCCCTGCCACATGGGAGCTGCTCCCTCACCTACTTCAGGTCTCACCACCTCAGGGGCCACCTGTGAGGCCTTGTCTGGCCACCCTGTTTAAAACCATGCTGCCCCTCTCCCTACAGCCCTCCTCACCATCTGACATGCTACATACATGACTCATGTATTCACACTTGGGCAGCTTCTGAGTAACTGAGGACTGCTGGGCCCGCCTCACCCTCCTCCTCATCTCGTCAGCCGCCTCTCGCTGCACCCCCACTCACCCGCTGTGCATCCAGGCACCTCCCGGCCTGCTCTCCCTGAAGGTTGAGCAGGCGCTGCAGCTCAGCCACACGGTCCTGGGGCACCAGCCGGCTCATCTGCTCCTGCAGCTGCTGGACCTCCTGCGAGTGCTGGGCCTGGGCCTGCCTCAGCCTCAGGTGAGCTCCTTGCACCTGCACGTGGGAGGGGACACAGCTCTGGTGGGGCTGCTGAGAGTGGCACAGTGGGGCACCCTCTCCATCCAAGGACACCCCCACCCGCAAGGACAAGGAGGGCGTGTGCTCCTGAGGATGCAGCAGCCCCTGAAAATTTAGAAGGAGCCCATTTCTTTTTTTTTTCTTTTTCTTTTTTTTTTTGAGACGGAGTCTCGCTCTATTGCCCAGGCTGGAGTGCAGTGGCCGGATCTCAGCTCACTGCAAGCTCCGCCTCCCAGGTTCCCGCCATTCTCCTGCCTCAGCCTCCGAGTAGCTGGGACTACAGGCGCCCGCCACCTCCCCCGGCTAGTTTTTTGTATTTTTAGTAGAGACGGGGTTTCACCGTGTTAGCCAGGATGGTCTCGATCTCCTGACCTCGTGATCCACCCGTCTCGGCCTCCCAAAGTGCTGGGATTACAGGCTTGAGCCACCGCGCCCGGCCAGGAGCCCATTTCTTTGGAATTCGGACAGCCAGGCTGCTGTCAGCCAGCGCTTCCACAGGGCTAGAGTGCAGAAAACGTGTCCATCACCCTTCAAAACGGTGACGCTGACTTCCCGTCAGACTCAGGTTCCGCTGCGTCCAGTGTTAGCTTTCAGTGAACCTCACTGGGGCCTGATTCTTTTCAAACAATGACCCACGCCAGTCCTTTCAGCGGAGACCCCACACTCTGAAACAGGGCTACACTGGCCATAGGCTGCCCAGACAACACGGACTGCTGAAGGGAAGGTGGGGCCGGGGCTGGAATCCTTGGCAGCGCCTGGTTTCCTGGACGGCACCGTCTGCTGGAGTCGGGCTGAGTTGTTACGGTAAACTGTGCACCACTATGCCAGCCCCTTTAATCAGCTTGAGCCAAGATCCAAATACAATTTACATCCAGCCAACTGGAGGCTTCACCAGGATTTCTTTGGCACCTGTAAGAACCGGCCACGCCACCCCTTACTCACTTGAGACCCCACAGACGGAGTGGGAATCACCCTCCATCGGGGGCACGTTTGGGCCGGGCCTGGCATCACCGCATGGTGGAGGAAGAGGGAAGGCAATGCCCTGCGCCCGCACTGCCAGGCCTGGCTTCCCTTCAGTGGTCCCTGCACTGACTCAGCTGAGCTGGGGGCCCGTCTTGGGGGGCCAGGTCATCACTGTAAAGCTCACCCTTCTTCAGGACGGGGGTCACCCCAGAGAGACGCCACCTGCACCCCACATTTTCCAGGCCCTCGGGGGCAGCTTATGGTTTGAGACAGAAAAGGAGGGAAGAACCAGTTCTAAATCGCATCTCTACCAAACACAGCCTTCTCCCGAAGGCTCATTTCAGACGGTCACTCTGGCTGCTGTCCCCCAGACCTGCGGGACTCCCAGGCGTCAAGCACATCTACCCAACCAGGAAGGCTCTGGCCCCGCACCCCGACTCCCTCGGCTCTGATGCTTACAGGTCCTCAGACTGCACCACCCCCCACCGCCATCCTGGGACGGAACCCCCACGAATTAAGCCCCTCCATAGCTGGCCTGGGTCCAGCCCAAGGGGGCTCTCTGCCCATGGTGGGCAGCCTGTAAACATCTACTGAACAGACAGCCATCCAGTGCTCTTCATCTCCTTCCTCAGCAACGCGAGACGGTCCACATCTACAGACCTTGACAGTCACAGGGACAGGGAAAGACGTCCCCGGGGAGCACTGGAAACAAGGACATTTGTGTTCTGGGTGCTGGAGTGAGGCAGAGCCTCAGACAGGGCATCATCTCCCACCCTGAGTGCAGCCACCCTTCCTGTCCTTCCCGTGGAGAGGGCCCTGTGGGTCCCCGTCCCTTTGCCCTCTGAGCTCCCCTGGGAGACCCTCCACCCTCTGAGCTCCTCTATGAGGCCCCATCCCTCCTGTCTGCTCTGGCCTCTGGGGCCTTCCTCCTGAGCCACACATGGGCATGACAGTGACTGCCCTGGCTTCCCTCCCCCGTGGAAACGGTGACCACCTCAGCTTCAGGCCCAGCCTCTTGTGGCCACTCTTAGGGAGCCCTGTCTGCCTTTTCCAGAGTGTCCTGAGCTACCCTGGAAGCTCCCAGCTTCCTGATGCTGACTGGAAGCCACTTGCTTTGGGGGAGCGTCTTCCTCTAAATCATGAGGAAGAAGGGGTGACCCACATGGCTGCAGGACAGACTCGGTGAGGTGCTTCCCAACTGAGAGGCTGGTGGCAGGCATGGCCGCAGGGGTGTGGAATGCTCTCCCGTGGCCCCAGCGGTGCCTCCCAGCGCCAGGTGCTAAGGAAGTGCCGGCCTTTTCAGGTGGTCTTACTCCTCAGCCTCAAAGGACTCGAACGGGCCCAGGCAATTTTCCAGGGTTCCTTTTAGACTCAAAAGTAGAGAAGGGTGCCCCACATAGGCAGAGCACCTCTGGGAAACTGACAGACTGTAGCTGCAAGGCCAAGAGCCTATGGGAGCCCCAACAGCACCCAGAAAGCTCTGGGATCCGTGCCCAGCTGACCCCCTCTGTGTCTGAGGACGTCTAGGGGGTGCCTCTGCCCAGGGCGCCAGGGCCAGCACTGGGGGGACTGGGTGCAGAGGTTCAGCCAAGCCTCACAGGCAGGCAGGGAGAGACCCTTTCCCACAGCCCCGTTTCCTCTCTGCAGCCCCCAAGCTTCCAAGTGTGCCCTGCAGCTGTGTCCACACTGGGCACTCGCTCTCTGGGCACCTTTGGCCGCCACACACCTGCTCTTCTCCTCTCCCTTGAGCCACCCTCCACAAGCATCCCCAGCCGGCTCCCCGCCCTGAGGCCCCTGCTCGGCTGCCCCTGCACACACCTGTCTGTCCCAGACCACGAGCTCCTGCCACCGTAGCCCAGCCTCCCGTGTCTGCACCGCCCATGCCTCTCCCTGCAGGGCCAGCAGGTGTGGCACCTGGAGGCGTGTACAGAGGCCAATGTCATGCATGTCCATGAGTGCCCATTTCACCCCACCCCCAGGGCTGGAGCCTGCTGCCTTGGTTCTGATGACACAGTCCCCAGGCTTGCCTCCGGCTCCTCTGTTCTGTGGAGGGCTCACCCACAGCATGGTGACCGCACTCCTTCCCTTGGGAGTAAACTGAGTCACCACTCTTCACGGGGCTTGTGCACAGTCCAACCAACTCTGCACTGGGAGCAGCTTTTTCCTGGGCCCAGTAAGCACGGGACAGCTGTGTCCAGGCCAGCTCTACACCTTCTCTGCGCTGGAGGAGGCCTGGCAACACTGTTGGCACTGTGGTGATGCTGCTCCCAGGTGGGACTGGACGCAGTGCCTCCAGCCACCACTCACACCCACCTGGCCTTGACTTTCTTCAAGGGTCTGGGTCAGCTCTGACTGTGACAGTTGCAGGCTCTGATATTCCTGATTCAGGCATTCAATTTCAACTTTAAGTTTCTGGATTTGGTCACTCTGTTTTTAAAACATCAATTGCACAAGTCAAGAAGTATCTGAAGAGTCTGGTATGTAATTCGTGCGGAAACCTCGGAACATTATAGAAAAGAAAAAAAATTACAGAATTTAAATCCCCATGAACCCACCAACCAAGGCCAGCCCTGTGCCCTGCAGTCAATCCCCGGGCCCTCCTCTACACACACGCATCTCCCTGGTGAGACAGTGTTGGGTGCGCCACGCACTGCAGGCAGCGCCTTCTCCTCACCACAGCGGGAGCGTTTCCCAGGGCATTAATTGTGATTTGAAAACATGGTTTTCAATGGCTGTGCTGTGATCCAGTGACTCCCTCAGCTCCTGTTGGTGACTCGGCAGATTTCCTTTCTGCTTTGCTATTATAAATAGCACAGCAAGGAAAACGCGGCAGCTGCATCCTTCCACAAGGCTCTCGGGAACACCCCATAGGAATCCTGAAGTGAAGGCATGTGGACTTCCTTCAGCCTCTAAGTGTATATTTTGCCAAACTGCCCTCAGGGAATTTTGCACCAATTCGCTCCTCTGTCAGCAGCATGTAAAGCTATTCTGCTACTTTCTTTAGATACTGGGATTTGCCCACACAGCACAGTCCACCTATTTCTCCGAGGCATGCTTGGGAAGCCCCTCACTTCCCTCCAGGCTCCTCAGCGCCTGTCCTGACCTGTTTGCAGCCGCCTCTGCACCCCGCAGCTCCCAGCCTCCAGCAGAGCCCAGGTGGAGCTGCCGGCGGCTGAGGCCACCCACCTGCTGCTGCCCGCGGCACGCCACCTCCTCCAGGCTCTGTGTTAACAGCTGAATGGTCACACGATGCTCCTCACTTTGGGCCTGGTGGGTAGAAGCCTCCTGTCCCAGTTGAAGAACCCTGTCATTGAGCTGGGATAATTGATCCTTGTAGTTCTGATTCTAGGGGGAACAAGTTTTTAAATACATAAGAAAAACATGTTTTTAATTTTTATTTTATATATATATTTGCCCATCATTGGCTATATTTTTATTAAGTAGTTTTTTGCTTTGTTTTGTTTTTCAAGACAGGCCCTCGCTCTGTTGCCCCAGCTGGACTGCAGTGGCACATTCATGGTTCACTGTGACCTCCTAGGCTCAGGTGATCCTCCCACCTCAGCCTCCCAAGTAGCTGGGACCACACGCACACATCACCACTCCCACCTAGTTTTGTTTTTTGGTCAAGACAGGGTCCCTCTGTGTTTCCAAGGCTGGTCCTGAACTCCTAGCCTCAAGGAATCATCCCATCTCAGCCTCCCAAAGTGCTGGGATTACAGGCGTGGGCCACGGAGCCCGGCCCACCTTGCCCCCAAAATACTTCTAAGCCAGCAGCTCAATTCATATCATTGTAATTGTTCTCAACCAAGCACAGCTTTGCTCCTGAGGAAATGTCTGGCAATGTCTCTGGGTATTTCTGGTGATCACAGCTGGAGATGGAGGAAGCTGCTGGCACCAACGGCATGGGGGCACTCGACACCCTATAATAACGCAGATGATCGGCCCCACACGCCACCAGTGCCGAGGACAGGAATCCTGCTCCAGCCCCCAGGAGAAACACACATCCAGGCCACCAGAGCGGAGGAGATGCCATGACCATCCAAACCACTGTTTGGAACACCTTTCACGTTTGTCTCATTTCCTCCACGATTATTTTAATATATTTAAAAATATACGGCAATTTTAACGAAAAAGCAACCTATTTAAACTTGAGGTATATGAATCCCGTAAGTCTCCTCTGATCTCCGTCACTGAACACACAAGCGCAGCTCTTGGCAGGGTATATGGGTTCAACAAATGGTATGTTTTGCTTTTTCTCAATAGCACCCCCCATAGATAGTGGATTTCAGCAAACGTTCAGCGGGTGAACCTGTGAGGGCACCGTGCAGTGAAACAGTGGCAGGAAAGCGGCCCTGCGGTCTGGACCACGGAGGCTCTGCTGTCTGCAGTCACCTGTCGGGAACATCTTCATGCAACCACATTTCTGCTTACTTGTTTTTTCCCACCGCAGCTCTTGGGGGTTCGGAGCGATGTCCTCTGACCCACTCTCAGCACAATCGACCACGTACACGTCACCTTCCCACAGTGATGCCAACAACCACTGCCTTTACTTTTATCGGTTTTACAGGCACGTAAGAAAACTGGGACGTTGTTTCCATTTGGATTTACTCAAGATTAGGGAGTCCACAAATTTTTCTCATGCAACTCCTTGCAAATTAACCTCACCTCATCCCTTCCCTAGAACCTCGAGCCTGAGGTTAAGAGAAGCTTCCACCACAACATAAGCACGCGGCAGTTACGTCTGGCATAGAGCTCACGGGTCTATTACATTTCATTGTGAAAATTAGAATTGTTTTAATACTGACACACATTCACCTGGCCCTCTAAAGACAGCCTTGATTTCATGAGTAGAAATGGAATCTTCCTTCAGTTCTTGAGATAAACATAATAGTGGATTTTCTTCTATTCACCTTTAACATTTAAACCCTTCATTTGGTGGCTGGGTGTGGTGGCTCATGCCTGTAATCCCAGTGCTTTGGGAGGCCGAAGTGGAAGGATCACCTGAGTTCAGGAGTTTGAGACAAGCCTGGCCAACATGGCGAAACCCCATCTCCACTAAAAATACAAAAATTAGCCGGGCTTGGTGGCGCATACCTGTAATCCCAACTACTTGGGAGGTTGAGGCAGGAGAATCGGTTATGAGGTTGCAGTGAGCTGACATTACACCACTGCACTCCAGCCAGAGTGACAGAACAAGATTCCATCTCAAAACAAACACACACACACAAAACTCTTCATTTGGAAATAATTTCAGACTTGAACAGTTGCAAGACTAGCACATGACCACGGAAACCCACCTGCCTTCCATCCCGGCTCCTAGTTGACAACACCCCCCACAATCTGCTTTGCCCCCCTACACACACAGGCGCACACATGATGTCTTCCCTCCTCCACAGCCGCCTGCCTCCCGGGGACAGCAGCTGTCACGCAGCTACTGTGCAGCTACTGCTTCAGGACAGTGGCTTTCATGTCCCCACACTTCATTTTGTCGGTGAGCTGGCAGCATCCTTCCGGGCACAGGATCAGCCGGGCCCTGTCCTGTTGCTTCAGCCTCCTCAAATGTGCAATGTCTCCTCAGCCTCTGTCTCTCATAACTTTGACACTTTTTGACAAATACAGTTCCATCCCCTCCCATTTGGGGTTTGTCTGGTGCTTCCTTGTGACTCGGGTGATAAGTTCCTGGGCAGATACTGTGCAGGGAGCTGCATCAGGAGGCAGAGATGCTATCTGCTCCTGGTGGCGTTCACGCTGGCCACCTCTTAATTTCGAACTTGCACTCATCTGGCTTTCACTGCAGAAGCCAGCATGAGATGTCAGCAGTTGTCTCCTGGCCGTGTGTTAAAACAAATGACATCTGTGTCAAATATGTTCACTCTGCATCTGCCCCAGCCTTTAGGCCTAATTTCCAGTTTACAAGACAGACAAGTGACATACGACCAGAGTAGCCTACACTCTCAGAAAACAACTGGACAGATCCAGAATGTGGGATGGCCCATGGGACCACTACCTGGGCTCTTCCAAAAGCCCGTGTCATGGGGAAAAACAGGTCTTCCAGATCAAAACACCAAAGTGACCTTGCAGGGGATGTGTTGTCCAAAGAAGCCTCCAGCAGCTTCTTCCATCCCACGTCCTCTTCTGCAATGTGACCTGAACACTTACCCATCCGAGAAGCCTCTCCGCAGCTGCAGGGACTCAGTGGGAATAACGTGGAGTGATTTCCAGGGAGGGCCTGGGAGCCGCGCCTCCCACCAGCTGCCCTGGAACACTAGCTCCCTGACACCCGCCGTGACACTCCCTCCAGGTCCAGCCCCATGAGGAGAGGCCCAGACAGACATGAGCAGAAGGGGTCCCCAGATGACTCTAGCCCGGGCCCTTAGGTAACCCCAGCTGTCCAGCCTTCCCAGCTGAGGCCCCCGCATCACAGAGTAGGGATGGCTATCCAGGCTGTTTGTCTGAATGCCTGACCCACAGGTGCCATGAAGGCACTCAAGTGGCTGGTTTATGCCAGTAAGTTGATCTGATAGCTAAACACGGCTGAACAGAGGTATAGGTACACACAATGTGGCACCCCCAGCTGCATCCTACTGTCAGAAAACTTACTGTACAGGACACTTTTTAATAACTGGAGAAATGAGAATATGGTCTGAATACTGATAGGAGGTAACTACTGCTAAGTTTCGTAAGTGTGACAGCATTCCTTCAATGTGGCAAGGCAGGAGATGCACTTCCTTTTAAGAGATGCCTGTTGAAATATTGAGGAGTGGAGTATCATGACATTTGGAACTTATTTTCTATTATTATTATTAGAGACAGGGTCTCACTCTGTCACTCAGGCTGGAGTGCAGTGGTATGATCTCCGCTCACTGTAGCCTCAACCTCCCAGGCTCAAGCCATCCTCCCACCTCAGCCTCCCAAGTAGCTGGGACTACAGGCACATGCCAGCACACGCGGCTGATTTTTCTCTTTTTTTGTGGAGATGGGGTTTTGTCATGTTGCCCAGGTTGGTCTTGAACTCCTGGGCTCAAGTGATCCGCCCACCTTGGCCTCCCAAAATGCAGGGATTATAGGTATGAGGCACACCTGGCCTACAACTTATCTTCAAATGGTTCAGAACACACACACACACACACACACACACACACACACACACACACAAGTGAAATATACAGATATCAACAGAACTACAGTGCAGGCGGCAATGTCGGTAACAGCTGCATTAATGTTGTGGTAGGTTGGTATACGGGTGATCACTGTATATTGTTTCAACCTTCCTGTGTTTAAATTTTTTCATGATAAAATTTTTGGGGTAAGCAGGGTACACTGGCTCACACCTGTAATCCCAGCAATTTGGGAGGCTGAGGCCGGCGGATAGCTTGAGGTCAGGAGTTCAAGACCAGCCTGGCCAACATGGTGAAACCCTGTCTCTACTAATAATACAAAAATTAGCCAGGCACGGTGGTACATGCCTGCAATCCCAGCTACCCGGGAGGCTGAGGCAGAAGAATTGCTTGAACCTGGGAGGTGGAGGTTGCAGTGAGCCAAGATCGCATCACTGCACTCTAGCCTGGGTGACAGTGATAATGAGTCTCGAAAAAAAAAAAAAATCCAAAATCTGGGGAGTGTCCAGGCACAGTGTTTGACACCTATAACCCCAGCACTTTGGGAGGCCGAAGCTGGAGGACTGCTTGAGGCCAGGAGTTTGAGAGCAGCCTTGGCAACATAGTGAGACCCCGTCTCTACTAAAAATACAAAAGATGAGCTCAGCATGCTGGCGTGAGGCTCCCCAGGCGGGTCACCTCCACAAGCAGCTGGGCCTCAGGCCAGTGCAGAGCCTCAGGCACTCACAACACAGACAGTGCCTGCCTGCCAGTGTCTGTGAGAAGCTGCTCACAGTTTCTAGATCAAAACACCAAAGGGACCCTGCAGGGGATGCCTGTGGTCCCAACTACTGCGTGCCACATGATTCTGAACATCCTTGGGACCACCAGCAGATCTGACTGGGGCAGGGGTCTTCACAGCCACACTCAGTTCCTGACTTTGATGACGCCTGGGGGCCGGTCAGCAACTCACTCTCAAGTCTTTTAGAAGAATGTTATCCACTTCCTTTTGTAAGTTTAAAACGCTTTCAAAATAATAAAAAAAAGGAAGGGTGGCATGAGCTCCATGCCAGGCATCGATACATCACCTGTCTGTTGAGCACCTCCATCTCGGAGCAGGCCTTTTCCTTGTCTTTCTTTAAAACCTCAATTTCTTTCCTGTTGAAGAAGCACAATTAACAGTGATACCACTTGTGACCAACCAGTGCCTTCTTTCCTGGTCAGCACCCAGGGTAAGAGCAGCATGCGGGTTTGCAGCCACAGCACAGACGCCCACACCTGCCCCTTGCATTCTCCAGCCCCTCTTGGTCCCTGCTATTGCCGCTGCTAATGATGACGACGATCCCATCCTCCGTGGTTTGTCCCAAACCACGAAGACTTTAGGAAAGTGAAACTGTCGGATTACGAGAGAGCCTGTAGTAATCTACACTGCCAGCATTGTAAGAATGCAAACCCTGCATGACATTCCTCAATCAAATACGTGAATATTTCTTTTGTAAAACATGTAACAGTTCACACTCAGCAGAGTGAATAGAGACTGCAACAGCCTGGCATCTCCAGAGGCATGCCATCAGCGGGGTCCTGACAGACTCAGGAAACCCAGAGAAAAAATGGTTTCTAAAGGAAAACAAGCTTTGAGATTTCAGAAGTGCTGTCATGGAAGGGCAATCCTTGGGTACCTGCTTTGGGACTCGCTACTTTAATCACCATGGCAATTCTGTCATTTCAGAATTACTGTCTATGAGAGCTAGGCTCACCTTGAGATGCATACTTGGAGAAAAAAAGGCCAAAAAGTTATCCTTGGATATGGCTATAGTAGTGACAGCAGAAAGCCACCCTCCCCAGAACACACATTCTCCCTTCTTCAGTCCCAGCCCTTCCCCAGCTTGCACTGAGGGGACACTCCTGCTGTGTCCCCTGACTCTCGCTGATGAATGCCCCCTGCTCTGTCCCGCTGACTCTCACTGACGGGCACCTCCCTGCTCAGTCCCTCGACTCTCACTGATGGGTGCCCCCTGTCCGGTCCCCCAGCTCTCACTGGTGGCCTCTCTGCCTGCTTCCACTGACTCTCATTGGTGACCTCCCTGCCCTGTAACCCCTGACTCTCACTGGCGGGTGCCCCCTTGCCCTGTCCTCTACTGACTCTCACTGGTGGGTGCCCCCTGCCCTGTCCCCTGACTGACTCTCACTGGTAGGTGCCCCCTTGCCCTGTCCCCTGACTGACTCTCACTGGTGGGCGCCCCCCTACCCTGTCCCCTGACTGATTCTCACTGGTGCGCGCCCTCTGCCCTGTCCCGACTGACTCTCTCTGGCGGGCGCCCCCTGCCCTGTCCCCTTGTCCTGACTTTCACTGGTGGGTGCCCCCCTGCCCTGTCCTAACTCTCACTGGTGGGCACCCCCTGCCCTGTCCCCTGACTGATTCTCACTGGTGGGTGCCCCCCTGCCCTGTCCTAACTCTCACTGGTGGGCACCCCCTGCCCTGTCCCCTGACTGACTCTCACTGGTGGGCGCCCCCCTGCCCTCTCCCGACTCTCACTGGTGGGCGCCCCCTTGCCCTGTCCCCTGACTGACTCTCACTGGTGGGCGCCCCCCTACCCTGTCCCCTGACTGATTCTCACTGGTGGGCGCCCCCTGCCCTGTCCCCCGACTCTCACTGGTGGGCGCCCCCTGCCCCGTCCCCCAACTCTCACTGGTGCCCCCATCCCATCCTCTCTTGCCTCAGTGCTCAGGTTCCTGACCCTCCCCACACATGTCCCCTCCCCCAGCTCTTGTTCACTGAAATAGATAAACCAGCAATGACCCTCTGAGGAAGGCAGAGCTGAAACTGTTATCAGGAGAGGATCCTAGGAGCACCTCTGACCCCTACAGACACTGTTGTGGCCTCCCCCAACCCCTAAGTGTGACGTGGAGCATCTCCGTGGGGTGAGCAGCGCCCGTGCTGGTGCTGGGGCTCTGGTCGCAGTCCCGACCATGCTGCGGGTGCTCTGCCCCACTTCCCACACCAAGGAGCTGGGGTGTTCAGGTGCCGCTCACACGAGGAAGGAGCCCAGAGCCTCCCACATCTGCTGAGTCATTCAGAAGTTAACAAGGCTCACAGTTTAGGGTTTTCTGGAATGCAGGGCTAATCTGAGAACACTTCCCATGGTCTATATGGAGACTGCATAAGGTCACCCTATGGAGGGCAAAACGCACCCCTAGAAGGTCTGGGTGGGGCCGTGGCCCTTACCTCTGTGCATTGTGAGTGCTTTCTGCAGCTTCAAGCTCTTGCTGAACCCTTCCCAGGTCGTTTTTCAACAAAGCGTTTTCTTCGGAAAGTCTATGGAACTCCAGTCTGCGTAAAAATTGAGAAAAGACTGGTGAGCACCTGGGAAGCCACATGCGGTCGTGGAGACTGGCTCTGCAGCAGGGAGTCCTGAGAACTGTGCGTCCCCATCTCCCCGTCCCTGGAGGTGGCGCCAGACACCCTTCCTTTCCCTCTTCCTGTACCAGGTGTTACTGTCTTGGATCTCCCGTGAGCCAAGCCACAGAAAACGAAGCTCTTAGCTTCTAAACTGCCACGCTGTCAAGTCACAAATGCACTCAGAACCTTGGGTTTTGCTTATGCTGAGATTATAGCTGACCTGCTCCTGCATCTGTGGCCTCTCACCAAACACATGTGTGTCCTGGGTGCCAGTGCTGGGTGTGAGTTCTCAGGTACTGCAGGGTACTCATCCCTGGCAGTGAACCCAGCGTGGAGCTAAGAAACACAGGAATCAGGCCAAGATATACGGGAAACCTTTGCTAGGTGAATCTCAAAGTGGGAAAAGGCAGGGATAGACAGCCACTATGTGAACCAAGTCTGCCTGGGGCCGTCTTTGTTCTCTGACAACTCAGAGAGTCCCTGCTTGGGTAAAGCCATTGATTTGACAGAGGAAGATGGCAATTTACCAATGAAGATCACTAATGGGAGCCAGGTGTGGCATCAGGCATCTGTAATCCCAGCTACTGGGGAGGCTGAGGCAGGAGGACTGCTTGAGTCCAGGAGTTTGAGACCCTCCTGGGCAACACAGTGAGACCCTGTCTTTAAAAAAAAAAAAGATCACCAATGAAGTAGCTTAAGACACCTACTTGCAACCCAGAGAATGCATTCTTAATACTGACTGGTAAGGCTAACGTTTATTCCCCAAATAGGTCTCTATATGGTACTAGCTTCTTATTTTTTCAGTCTGAAAATACTGAAAGCCACATGATCTCACCATGTTCACTTCATGTATTTTTTTTTTCTTCGAGATGGGATCTCATTCGGTCACCCAGGCTGCAGTACAGTGGCACAATCATGGCTCACTGCAGCCTTGAACTCCTGGACCCAGGAGCTGGGACTATAGTAGGCATGCGTCACCACACCTGAATAATTTTTGTTGTGGTTGAGATGGGGTCTTGATATGTTGCCCAGGCTGGTCTTGAATTCCTGGTGATCCTCTCACCTAGGCCTCCCAAAGTGCTGGGATCACAGATGTAAGCCACCATGCCTAGCCCACTTTATGTATTATGCTTATAATAGTAAACATAAGTTCTTCTTCATATGCCTTCATTTTATCTCATGAGGAACTAAAGACAAAAATAAATAGAAGTCACAGGAATTAAAAGCAGCAAAGGGTTTCAAGCAGGAGAGTTCTGTGTTTTTAAACTATCACTCTGGCTCCAGAATAGAGAACAAGTTGATGCAAAGCTGAAAGCTGAGGGGTGCCCCACCCCATCCCCCACACGACGGCCAAACAACTAGATCCTGCGCAAAGCTGATCGTAACCTCTGTGACTGTCCTCATGAAAAGAAAAGGTAACCTGCAACAAAATCCTGGAAGCTGAAACCAACGCGGTGAGCATTATGCAATACAAAGCTGTGGGGACCCTGCAACCAATGTCTATGTCAGCACTACTATCAGCAGAATGCAGAAGCTGCACTGTGGACACCTGCACCAGCCAGGGCCCTGCAAGGAGGTTCAGATGGTTCCAGATTAGCAGCCTCCCACTTCTCTGCAAAAGCAATAGCATCCCATATAAGGCTCTTTACATTCCCAGAGATTAACATCAAGCAAATAGGAGCTCACAGTCAAAGATCACCATAACATACATGGAGCAAAGCCAACCATAAAGGACAGCAGAAGCCAGAAGCCAGAATTCAATCCCCTAGAAACTGCAAGTATTGGAATTATTAGACACAAACTAAAAATAAGTGTTAGGAAATGTTTACATAAATAAAAGATGGAAACAAACAATGAACAAGCAACAAGAAACTATTGACAATGATCAGACAGGACCAAACAGAATTTTTAGAAATGAACAAAAAGTCAACGTCAAAATGAAAACTCATGGAATGGGTTAAATAGCAGATTACACAGAGCTGAAAGAAAGAGATACCGACCTGGAACACAGAGGTATGTAAAAAATATCCCAAATGTGATATAGACAGAAGACGGAAAATATAAAAGAGAGGTTGAGAAATAAAGTGAAATGCTTTAACATTCATATGTCTAATTGAAGAAAATAGTGGGAGGAGAGGCTACACACACACACACACACACATATATATAAACATATATATACACACACATATACACACACACACATACATATATATACACACACACACATATATATATATTTTGAGACAGAGTTTTGCTCTTGTTGCCCAGGCTGGAGTGCAGTGGCGCAATCTTGGCTCACCACAACCTCCAGAGAGGCAATATTTTAATAGTGATGGCTGAGAGGTTTTCATGAGATACCAATGCAGTCCATACATTCAACAGAGAAAATGTTTGTTTTCTTTTTTTTTCTTTTGCTCTGCCACCTAGGCTGGAGTGCAGTGGTGCAATCTCAGCTCACTGCAGCTTCAACCTCCCAGGCTCAAGTGATCCTCCCATCTAGCCTCCCAAATAGCTGGGACCACAGGTGCGTGCCACAATGTGTGACTAATTTTTCTTAAGTTTTTTGTAGAAACAGTCTCCTTATGTTGCCCAGACTGATCTTGAACTCCTGGGCTCCCGAAGTCCTGGGATTATAGGTGTGAACCACCGTGCCTGGCTGGGACAGTATTTTCCAAGTAGAATGAACAAAAAGAAAACTACGCCTATACCCACAACACAACAATCCCATTTCTAGGTACGGCCTAACATAATGCTCCAAAAGACACATGCAAGAACGTTCAGTGCAGTTCCATTTGTGAGAGCCAAAAACTAGGAACTACCCAAATGCCCATCAACAGGAGAAAATAATAAACTGTGGGATGTTCACACAACAGAATACCACATAGCAATGCAAATGTATGAACTACAGCAACAACACAGATGAATCGCACAACCAGGTTGAGCCAAGAAAGTCAGACACAAAAGAGTACACGCTGCATGATTCCTCTCCGTAAAGTAAAAAAAACAAGCAAACTGAATCTATGCTGTAAGAAGTGGTTACCCCTGGGGACTCTGGTGACTTCCATCTCTAGTTCTGGGCACTGGTAACACACATGTGTTCAAGTTGTTGACAGTTCTCCTAATTGTACATATATATGTATTTTCTTATGTGTATCACACTTTAATAAAAAGTTAAAAAGAGGCTGGACATGGTGGCTCACACCTGTAATCTTAAGGAGGATCCACTTTGGGAGGCTGAGGCCAGAGGATCGCTTGAGGCCAGGAGTTTGAGACCAGCCTGGGCAAAATAGTGAGACTCTATCTCTACAATAAATAAATAAATAAACAAACAAATAAATAAATAAATAAAATAAATAAAAAGTGGCCAGGCGTGGTGGCTCAGGCCTTATGTAATTCCAGTACTTTGGGAGGATGAGGCAGGCAAATCACTTGAGGCCAGGAGTTCAAGACAAGCCTGGCCAACATGGTGAAACCCTGTCTGTAGTAAAAATACACACACACACACACACACACACACACACACAAATCAGCTGGGCGTGGTGGTGGGCACCGGTAATCCCAGCTACTTGGGAGGCTGATGCAGGAGAATTGCTTGAACACGGGAGGCAAAGGTTGCAGTGAGCTGAGATTGTACCACTGCACTCCAGCCTGGGCAACAGAGTGAGACTTCATCGCAAATAAATAAATAAAATAAAAATAAGTAAATAAAAATAAAAAGTTAAAAAGAAAGAAATGCACAGCAAAGAAAAACCACTAAAGATAAACCACTACTCAGAAGTAGCCAGAGCACAAAAGTCAGATACCTACTGTGGATGGCACAATACTGGCCTCTAACGGAGACTATGTGACATTACACAGCAGGGGGAATGAAGGCTGCTCATTCTCTGACTGTAGATTACCCTGGATTCTCCAGAGGAACCCAAGGTAATCACGAGGGTCCTTAGAGGTAGAAAGCGGAGGCAGAAGAGTCAGTGTTGGAGTGAGGTGATGTGAGGAGGACTCGGCCACTCAGGGCTGGCTTCCAGGATGGAAGGACGCCTCAAGCCAAGGCCGCTGGAGAAGGCGAGGCAGGCAGCTCCCCTTGGGGCCTCTGGATGGCCCCGCAGCCCTGCCAGCATCTCACTCCAAGCCCAAGGAGACCCTTTCCTCTTCCAACCTCCAAAACTATAACATTGTACTTTTGTGCCTTGTTAAGCCACCAAGTCCATGGAAGGAAGAGCAGACGGATCAAGGGCCATTCACATTCACGCAGCATCAGCAACCAGGTCTCTGACACGGAGAGAAGACATTCCAAGGGCAGAAAGGCGGCCCTTTAATGGCTAATCTAGATTTGTGTCCCTAAAAATACTGTCTTACAAAAATGAAGGAAAATTTAAGACACTTTTCAGATAAGCAAAAACAGGAAATTTACTACAAACAGAGTTTCACTAAAGGAATTTCTTTTGCCGGGCACGGTGGCTCAAGCCTGTAATGCCAGCACTTTGGGAGGCCGAGACGGGTGGATCACGAGGTCAGGAGATCGAGACCATCCTGGCTAACACGGTGAAACCCCGTCTCTACTAAAAAATACAAAAAACTAGCCGGGCGAGGTGGCGGGCGCCTATAGTCCCAGCTACCGGAGGCTGAGGCAGGAGAATGGTATAAACCCGGGAGGCGGAGCTTGCAGTGAGCTGAGATCCGCCACTGCACTCCAGCCTGGGCGACAGAGCCAGACTCCGTCTTAAAAAAAAAAAAAAAAAAAAAAGCCGGGCGCGGTGGCTCAAGCCTGTAATCCCAGCACTTTGGGAGGCCGAGACGGTGGATCACGAGGTCAGGAGATCGAGACCATCTGGCTAACACGGTGAACCCCGTCTCTACAAAAAATACAAAAAACTAGCCGGCGAGGTGGCGGGCGCCTGTAGT
This sequence comes from Trachypithecus francoisi, assembly GCF_009764315.1. Lineage (NCBI taxonomy): Eukaryota > Metazoa > Chordata > Mammalia > Primates > Cercopithecidae > Trachypithecus > Trachypithecus francoisi. Next base: position 1,627,139 of record NW_022681467.1, read on the forward strand.
CCCAGCTACTCCGGAGGCTGAGGCGGGAGAATGGCGTGAACCCGGGAGGCGGAGCTTGCAGTGAGCTGAGATCCGGCCACTGCACTCCAGCCTGGGTGACAGAGCAAGACTCCGTCTCAAAAAAAAAAAAAAAAAAAAAAAAAAAAAGGAATTTCTTTTTTCGGAGGTGGAATCTCGCTCTGTCACCCAGGCTGGAGTACAGTGGTGTGATCTTGGCTTACTGAAACCTCTGCCTCTTGGGTTCAAGCAATTCTCCTGCCTCAGCCTCCTGAGTAGCTGGGACTACAAGTGTGTGCCACCATGCCCAGCTAATTTTTGTATTTCTTTTTGGACACAGAGTTTTGCTCTTGTTGCCCAGGCTGGAGTGCAGTGGCGCGATCTCAGCTCACTGCAACCTCTGCCTCCCAGGTTCAAGTGATTCTCCGGCCTCAACCTCCCAAGTAGCTGGGATTACAGGCGCATGCCACCACACTAATTTTTGTATTTTTAGTAGAGACGGGGTTTCACCACATTGGCCAGGCTGGTCTCGAACTTCTGACCTCAGGTGATCCACCCACCTCAGCCTCCCAAAGTGCCGGGATTACAGGCGTGAACCACCACGCCCCAGCTGTTAGGAGGTTTTAAATTCCGATTCCTGGTGGTGCACGCCTATAATCCCAGCTACTCAGGAGGCTGAGGCAGAAGAATCGCTTGAACCCGGGAGGCAGAGGTTGCAGTGAGCTGAGATCGCTCCAGCCTGGGCCACAAAGCGAGACTCTGTCTAAAAAAAAACAAAAAACAAAAAAACCTCATAACAAAGCCCAGGAGCTGATGGCTTCACTGGTGAATTCTACCACTTAAAGAAGAACTTCTACCACCTCTTCTCAAACTCTTCCAAGAACTGAAGAGAAGGGAATGCTTCTAAACTCATTCTATGAGGCATTGCTTGATACCAAAGCCAGGCAAGGACACTACAGACCAAAAAAGAAAACTGCAGACCAATCCGTTATGATGCAAACATTGATGCTAAAATCCTCAACAAAATACTAGCAAAAAGTTATTGTTTAATGGGTATACAGCTTCTGCTGGGAACAACAATGAAAAAGCTTTGGAAGCAAGGGCTGTGCGCAGTGGCTCACGCCTGTAATCCCAGCACTTTGTGAGGCCAAAGGCGGGCTGATCACCTTTGAGGCCAGCCTGGCTAAAATGGCGAAACCCCCTCTCTACTACAAGTACAAAAATAGGCCAGGCTTGGTGGCAGGCGCCTGTAATCCCAGCTACTTGGGAGGCTGAAGCACAAGAGTATCTTGAACCGAGGAAGCGGAGGTTGCAGTGAGCCGAGATTGCGCCACTGCACTCCAGCACCAGCAACAATGCAAGACTCCGTTGTTTAAAAAAAAAAAAAAAAAAAAAGCGGCAGGAACTTTCTAACACCAAAGGCGGGACACCAGGGCAGTCAGAGCTGCCCCAAAAGGCCGTCCTGCCCTCTCTCTGTCCAATGGTAGAGCACCAGATGACCGTGGGATTCCGGAACGGGGCTGGGCTCACAACTCCTACTCAGGCTGTAAGGGCTACACAGCCCCCATCGGGGGCTGCGAGCTTGTCGGCAGAAAGCGCCATGCAGCACCATTAGCAACAGGGGTCAGTGGGTTAGTTCTGCTTGTTTAGTTTTAAGTTCTTAGTTTTAAGAACGAGTAGAAGCCAAACCTGTCATTCTCTCTCAAATCTACATGTTTCTCCAGAGCCCGAACGTCTTCCAGATGTAGAAGTTTGGTTTCCATGTCATCCTTCTCTCTCTCCAGCGCTATTTTGGTCTCTCCCTCTTCCGGGGCGGCAAGCTGCTCCTGCCCGGAACCCCGTGGGTCCGCGAGCTGGAGGTGGGATGGCAAGGACCCTCTCCTGGCGACCTCCACGCTGTGCTCCTGGCACGCAGACTCCAGGGCGCCCTCGGCCCGGGCCTGCTCCTCCGAGGCCTGCCCCTGGGTGCCCCTGATCCAGCTTCGCCCTCGCTCTTCCTGAATGGCCTGTGGCCTCTCGGCCTGTCCCCTGCACGAAGCGGCCGGGCTCAGGGGTGACTCCCACATCCGTGGCTGGGTTTGCGAGGCGTCCCCCTCTGTTCCCAGCAGAGGCAGCTCCCGGGATCCAGGCTGCTCCAGCCCCGCGGGCACACCGGAAAGCTCTGGCTCCTCTGGGACAGTCCCCCAATCCACCCCACAGGGCTGTACGTGTGACCACCTCTCTGAAGGCCCGTGGGATGCCAAGGCAGGGGCGGGGTCCGGGCTCTTCGTGGCTTCTGTGTCCTGGGCTTGCCTGCAGCGAGACCCGGCTCCTGCCGCCTCCTTGGACTCTCCGCCATCGCCTGGGGCCAGCCAGGCCAGTGGCCGCTCCCCATAGCATGGGCTCAGTGGCAGGAGGCCACGTGCCCCCTCCTGGCCACTTCCTGCCACCAGCCCTTCTTTTGGCAGGGCCCCCAGCATCTCTGCTTCCCGGGAGAGCCCGTCCACTCGCTTCCCACCGGCAAGCTCCAACTCCTCCTCCTCGAGGGCCAACGATGCGCACATCTGGGCGCCCTTCTCTCTCGCACACGGCTGCATCTTCAGTGCACTCTCCAAGTTCAGCTGCTCCGACCTCCGGCTCCCGTGTGGCAGGGGTCCCTGCAGCGGCTCCTCCAGCTCCAACGTCAGGTCTCTGCGAGCGGGCAGGGCTCTCAGCCCCAACAGCTCTCCGCTCAGCTCCGCCTCGGCCTCTCTCCTGCAGAAATAGAACCCTCATACACCACAGCCCTGTCTCCCCTAGCCCCTCTCGGGTTTGAAAAGTCTGCCCAGCTGTTTCAATGGCTGCGACCTCCTCTCTCTGTGGCTGGCTTTCTTTATCCCTCCTCGCCTCCCTCAGCCTCAGCTTCAACCTGTACCCTGGGCCCTACTTAAGAGTCCACAAGAGGATCTGCCCCACGGGGCGAGGTTCTGCACACGGAAGCCCAAGCGCCAACCCTTTCCATGTGGAGTGTTCATATGGAAGATGGCCGCCACCAAGCAGGACCCGGTTGCAGACCCTCGGCCATGCAGGTCGCGTTCTAAGCCCTCACAGGCTCCCAAATGGACAGGGCAAACATAGGACGTGGCCCACACTGCAGTGGGTTCTACAGGATTGCGCTGGAGACCCAGAGCCAAAACTGTCCCCTAAATCCCCAAAGCTGCTGGGCCTTGGGACCTCTGGTGGCCTGCAGGAGAGTCCAGTGGAAGTGAAGTGAGGGCCGGCAAGACTACAGCACCAGGAGGGGTATGTGGTCCATGCCTGGCCAGGGCAGGGGAGCAAGGAAGTAGTCAGAGGGGGCTCCACCTCCAAGCGTTGGCAGATCGGGAGTCCTGCAGAGTGGGGACAGCAGTTCCCCAGGAGCAGGCTGTCAGAGACAGCTAGGGGTGGGGGCCAGGTGCATAAGAGCCTGGATGCTGAGAGGAGGGGGGCTGCTGGTGCCTGCTCCTCTGTCCCCAGTGGGGTCTGCAGGGACTCTGACCCAGTCTCTTACCACACGCTCTTGGCTTTAAGGGGAAATAGCTGAAAGCCTGGGGAGGCACAGGATGGAAAGATGACTTTTTTTTTTTTTTTTTTTTTGAGACAAGAGTCTCACTTTGTGGCCCAGGCTAGAGTGCAATGGCGAAATCTCAGCTCACTGCAACCTCTGCCTCCCAAATTCAAGTGATTCTCCTGCTTCAGCCTCCCGAGTAGCTGAGATTACAGGTACCTGCTACCATGCTCAGCTAATTTTTTGTGTTTTTAGTAGAGACAGGGTTTCACCACGTTGGCCAGGCTGGTCTCGAACTCCTGAGCTCAAGCGATTTACCCGCTTTGGCCTCCCAAAGTGCTAGGATTACAGGTGTGAGCCCCTGTGTCTGGCCGGAAAGATGACTTTCTATCTGTCAGGCTGGGGGTGGCCCGGTCAGTGTGGTGGGAGGGCCCATCCTCTTCTAAGCCGGGGCCAATGCTCTCCACAGGACAGTGGGTGCCAGCTGAGCAGCAGCCTGTCTGCGATGACCAGGCACTTCCTCTCCTACCTCACATGCCCCCAACAAGAATAGACGCGGTCACTTCACATGTAGCCCACACCAGAACACACAAAACACCAGTGCAGGCTTTCTGTAAGCCTTCTGTCTCGCTTGCACACCTGAGCCTTTTTGGGAATCTCACTAACCCAGCTGGCCATCTTTCCCATTGTTGAGGGCTTCAGGCCTTTCCCCACACACTACCCTGCCTGGCCCTGGAGAAGTGGGCGGCTCTGAGCAAGGGAGGCGATACTCCTGCCAGGCACAGCTGAGGCAGAGGGTACAGAGCACTGGGCTGTTTCTACACAGTGAACGGCTTCACGGACCATGCTCCAATGTATATTTTAAATTTAGAGCCAAAATCCTCGTGCCAGGACCTGTTCTTTTGGCACTCACCCATCTGCCCAGAGGAAAACCACCCAGTCAGGAGGCACAGCAATTCTGAGTTGTTTCCTAAATCTAATTTCAAATTTTGGTTCTTGGCAAGAAACCCCAGACTTGAAATCTCGAAAGAAGCCAGCCGGACCTGATCTGCCGCAGGTGGCTCTGATGCTGCAGGGCCAGGCCACACAGTGCCTGGGTGCAGCAGGGCGCCAGGCCCATCCACTCAGGCTCGGGGCCGTGGGCTGTGTCCTGCAGCTGCTCCTGCAGGCCCCAGATGACCTCCTGAGACTTCTCGTGGTGCTCCTCCAGGTCAGCCTTCTGACCCTCCAGCACGCTGACCTCACGCCTGCGAGCCTGCTCCATGCCCTTTCTCTCCTTCTCAAAGTTCCTTTTCAGTGCCGCAATTTCCCTTTCGTAGTAATTTACCTAAAACGAGAAACATGAGCCCCGTGGACCAGGAGGCCCTAAAAATGATCTGGCTGCTGACACAACACAGAAACACGAAGCCGCCTGGCACAATGTGCAAAACCGGCATCCTGGCCCACTGAGGTGCCAGGGTATGCTGAAGGGGACAGTGACATGAATGCTGGTGGTGCTCCCCAGGGCCTAGTGAGGTGCGAGTCACCTATTCCCCCTGAGGCAGGGCGGCAGGCAGGGACAGGAAGCTCGGGGCTCACTAGAGCATCTGGCCGAGCACTGCAAGGGACGCAGAGGGTAGAACGTTTACAGGACCTCGGGGTGACTCTGAACAGTGTGGAGACCCTCAGTGGAAGGAATACCATCCAACCATGGTGGGCAGGGCTCATCGGAGCTTCCAGTTAATCCTTCAGGGATCCCCCAGGGCATGGCCGCAGGCAGCTCCACCTAGCTGCTACTCAGACGGAGGAACTGGACACATGACAAGTCGTGGACACTGTCCCTCAAAAGCCACCACAGTCTAGGAACAGAACAGGGCTAAGTTCATCCTGACAGCTTCATCCAGGATGGCCCTAGCCTCAAAGCCACTAAGCTACCTTGGGGGCAAATGCCAGGACACTCAGGCTTGGAGCACAGTCAGAAACTGATTCCCACCCACAGACTGGCAAGGAGGGCTGGCCACGGCGCTGTCTCAAGTGTCCCCTTGTGACACTCCAGAGCATCACACCATTCCCTTCCCGTCAGTCATCCTATGTCCTGTGTCCTTCCAAAGAGGGTTCGGGCAGCATGTCAGTTTTACTTGCATTTCCCTACAAACTTACCTCCCGACAGGGGCTCACAATGAGACAAAGGATTCCAGGGCAGACACACGTGGAAATGTCAGTGTGGCCAAGTAAAGCTGCCTGACACACAGCAGCTGCTCTCAAGGGCCCCACAGCCCCACAGCCCCACGCTCACCTTGGTCTCCAGCTGGGTCCTGAGGTCTTGGTAATGCTCCTTCACCTGCTCCATCATCAGCTCCGTTTCTATACTCACTGGAACAGAATTACCCAGGAATGAAATGCCTGCAAACAAGAGGACACTTCCGTTTGTCACACTGAGGATGCCACGGGGGCCCCTTCCAAACCTTCCAATCTGATATTTGGGCAGCATCCATGAGGGGCAGGCGGTGCTGGCCATGAGGATGACACTGCGTCCTGAAAGTCAGCACTCCTCAGTACGCAGCATTCCGTTATTTACCACAACACTCAAGAGATGAGAATAGGTAGCTCCCCACATCATTCACAGGAGCCCCTTCAGTCTCTAAAATATGCTGTGCTGTGGTACATTTCCTGCACCCTAAATCCTGTTTGCTGAAGATGTCAGGGTCACGGAGGAAATGGCAGGATGGAGTGGGCTATGGCACTGCAGATCCCCGGTGGTGCAGAGCTTTACATGATGTGCAGATGACCAGAGCGCTGGGCACGGAGATTATCTATCTATTTAGATCACCTTTTCTTGGTGGCCCTATGCTGTTATTTCATCACACAAATGATGCCAGGTTCTGAGAGGCAAGTCTGGCACACTAACCCCTGCTGGAATTAGCGCTCTGAGGCTGATGGGCAGGGAGGTGTGACGGCCAGCGGCGTCCAGGTGGGACATCAATGGGCTACAGACCCACAGCCACCACCCTGGGTGCAGGCAATCCTGGGTATGTGTGTTTCCGGGATGGGTGGCCGGCGGGGTCTTGCTCCTCCCTGCAGCTTCTTGAGAGTCTGCCAGCTGTCGGAGCTGTGCCTTGGGAGTCTGACTTCAATCCAGGAGCCAGCAAGGGAGGGGGTGCCTTAGGGGTCCCAGGAGGTCGGTCTCACATGCACAAAAGCCCCCACTAGGCTCCCCTAGGAGGTTCCCATATTGCCCATTTCTTTTATTTTATTGAGTAAACAGTCTCAGGGCAAAAGGAGAACTCTGAAGTTCTCCCAGGGTTACAGATGGCAGCAAAATCTTCTCTGAGGGGCTGAGGTTGCCATGACGGGGGAGCGAGGGAAGCAGCTGGGACTGCTGGGTCCCCATGGGCTCCTGTCATAGCAGTGGACACGGAGCCACGTGCACTGAATGCTGCTATTGGGTGGGCAGAGGCCACCCCATCCTCCAAAAGGAGCACTGCAGACCTCAAGGGCGGCTGCAGCACCTGGACCCCCATTCTCTCTGCAGAGGAGCCAGAGACACTTCGATGTGGGTTCTGGGGTCTCTGGGTCCGTGAAGTTTGTCCTAGTCCAATTGGCTGGGAGCACAGGGGCACTCGGTCAGGTGGGGCCGCTCCCCTTGGTGCCTGGTGCCTCCCTGCCTCGCTGAGACTTGGGGGGTGGCGCCAGCTACCACATCACACAGATGCAGCAAGGGCAAGCCCGACAGCCTCCGTCTGAATAGGCCTGAGTACTGGGAGGCCCCAGCACATTCACCGGGATTTAGCTCTTCAGTCTCAGCAAATACCGTGTCACTGAAACAGCTCTCAGATGGGGGAAGAGCCTGGGCCAGACCTGGGCCTGCCCAACCTCGGCCTCCCTTCCTCCTCCCTCTCCAGGTGACCTTCCGTGTTGTAAGGTCACCCTGTGGCATCACTGTGATCCTCCTTGGAAAGACCCTGCAGAGCAGACCGCCTCCCTTGAGGTCACAGCAACATCATCATCTTCATCATCTCCACTCTCCTTTCCTGGCTCTGGGCCTTGGTGTCAACAGCAGGCCTTGGGTCAGCCCCCTTCCAGGGACAGGCTCCTACCTGCTGGGCCGAGTCCAGAGAGCTGCCGTCTGCACCCACCCAGGCTCCATGAGGGGCTGTGCTGATTCTTGGGCAGCCGCGCCCACAGGCCTTCCAGCTCAGCTTGCAGCTCATCATTGCGGTCCTGCAGGTCCTGCAGGGACAGAGCCAGACACCTCCTCTAGCAGCTGCAGCTATTCAGCCCAGCGAGATGGCTGAGCTGGCCTCCAGGAGGGTCCCCTGCAGGTGAGGTGCACTGTGAGGTGACAGCCTGTTGTTTCCCAGCTTCCGGCAGGAAACCATCTGGATTTTAAGTCGCTAACGACATGGTGAGCTAAGCCAAAACAAAGGGTCCTTTCTTGACTTTCTCTGCCCTGTATCACTTTTAAAAACTTTTATTTTTACTTTATTTGTTTAGAGACAGAATCTTGCTCTGTTCCTCAGGCTGGAGTGCACTGGTGCAATCTCAGCTCACTTCAGCCTCCTCCTACCAGGTTCAAGTGATTCTCCTGCCTCAGCCTCCCAAGTAGCTGTGATTACAGGTGTGCGCCACTACGCCTGGTTAATTAATTTTTTTATTTTTGTATTTTTAGTAGAGACAGGGTTTCACCATGTTGGTCAGGTTGGTCTCAAACTCCTGGCCTCAAGCGATATGCCCGCCTCAGCCTCCCAAAGTGCTGGGATTACAGGCGTAAGCCACCATGCCTGGCGCTTACATCACTTTCTATCACTGGATATATGGGAGGTACCCAAAGAAAAAAGCAAGGCGGCTACTGGGGAGAAATGTAGAAAATGCAGAGTACGGCTGGGCATGGTGGCTCACATCTATAATCCCAGCATTTTGGGAGGCTGAGGTCGGCAGATCATGAGGTCAAGAGATCGAGACCATCCTGGCCAACATGGCGAAACCCCGTTCTCTACTAAAAATACAAAAATTAGCCGGGCATGGTAGCAGGTGCCTGTAGTCCCAGCTACTCCGAAGGCTGAGGCAGGAGAATCGCTTTAACCCGGGAGGCATAGGTTGCAGTGAGCCGAGATCATGCCGCTGCACTCCAGCCTGGTGACAGAGCGAGACTCTGTCTCAAAAAAAAGAGAAAAGAAAATGCAGAGTCCTGTCACCACCAGAAGCTACAGTCTTTGTTGGAACCGCAGTGGTGCTGCAGTGTGCATGTTGCATGTCAGGCAGTGCCCCGAGTAAGGGTAGGATTCCTTCCTCAGTGGCTGCTGAATTTGCAAAGGGTTCTGCAGCTTTAACCACCAAAGAAACCATTTGCTTCAGATCATATGCTGCAAAGCAGAGAAGAACATGTCAAAAAGAAGGGATGATGTTGGTAAGCAGACACTGGAGCAAGTGGAGGCTGCGTAGGCGACGGGAAGGCTAGGACACCGTGGCAGCGTGATGCTAAATCCAGGGAAAATTCTGATGAAGGCAGGATATTTGCATAGTCTTAAAGTGTCTCTCCGCTGACTGTGTATTATTAATAGTTGCAGGGGAGAAAAAGTGGTGATTACAGAGCAGAGAAACCAGGTGACACCTCGGTTGAGAGATCAGACACAACACCAGCGAGCGGGGCACATCACCACCCACGTGCTGTGCCAGTCGAGGACACACAGCCTCAGGGCTGTGAACAGGAAACATCAGAAACACACAAAACGAGAACATTGCTATGAAAAAGCGAGGAGGACAACATTCTTCAAAAATATCAATGTCATAAAGACAAAGAAAGGAAATGAGTCAGAGTAAAGGACATTAAAGAAACCACCTGGCCCTGGGTGGATGCACTAAGGGAAGCGGAACTCGGCCAGCAGGTAATATGTAGCTTCGATGGCAGTTCATGAAGCTAGCAAGCATGCCTCAGTCACAGAGAAAATATTCAGTCGGGTGTTGGAAAACTTACTCTCCAGGAAATAAAAGCCCTCGCTTGTGGCTTTTACAAATTTCTGTGGTTTCAAGCCTGCATCAATTTGAAGCCTACCAAAGGCTTAATAAGCAACTTGCAAATCCTTGAATTCTGCATGATCACCTGTAGCAGCAGGAAGCTGCACAGCACTGCCAGCAGAACAGGAGGAAGCATTTCTTTTTTTTTTTTTTTTGAGACGGAGTCCCGCTCTGTCGCCCAGGCTGGAGTGCAGTGGCGCGATCTTGGCTCACTGCAAGCTCCGCCTCCCAGGTTCACGCCATTCTCCTGCCTCAGCCTCCCGAGTGGCTGGGACTACAGGTGCCCACCACCACGCCCACCTAGTTTTTGTATTTTCAGTAGAGATGGAGTTTCACCGTGTTAGCCAGGCTGATCTCGATCTCCTGACCTCGTGATCCGCCCGCCTCGGCCTCCCAGAGTGCTGGGATTACAGACGTGAGTCACCACGCCCGGCAGAGGAAGCGTTTCTTAGGAAGCGCACACAAGCACTGGGCCGTGAAGGGTCAGGATGTGCGTATCTGACCCTCGGATGCTAAATCATGATGTTTAGTATCTTTATGGGTACTTATACACCTTTTTCTTATTAGGTAATGTATTCATATTCGGAGAGAGTTTTCATATATTCTGGATCCAAGTCTTTTATCAGATAAATACATAATTCACAAACATTTACTTCCATTTGTGTTTTTGATCAATGGGTCTTAATTTTTATTAAATCAAACATTATTATTGTAAAAATCTATTATGAACTAGGCTTTAGAAGGTATAGTAAATAAAACTTGGATATCGTGAAGATTACAGCGTTTTCTCCTTTTCTCAGTGGATTCTCCAGTGTTTTGTCCAGGGCCAGGTGCTGCCTTCAGTTGTCCTGTTCCTTTAACGTCCTTGACTCTGAAACATTCCCACAGCCTTTCTTTGTCTTTTATGACATTGATAATTTTGAAGAACACTGTTCTTCCTGCCCATTTTTCATAGAAATGGTCTCACGTTGGGGTTTGCTGATGTTTCCTTTGGATTACTTGAGGCTGTGGTTCAGAAATAACGATGTCTACACGTTCACATCCACACCAACAAGCCAGTGAGCAGGTATGTGAAGGCAGAGCCAACGGGGTGAAGTGTGAACAGGTGCATGTGGGTAAAAGGTACACAGACAGGTGTTCTGTGCACTAGTTTTGTTTGTAACTATGAAAGTTTGAAATTGTTTTCATATAAAAAGTTTTTAAATGTTCTAAATGTTAGTTTGAAACAGACAAAAAATATCCAAAAAAAGGAAAGGGGAAATATCTGAATAAACAGGTTAGCATTTAAATATAAAATATCTCTGCTGTTTCAAAAAATAAAATTGAAAGAACCCCAGATGAAAAGAATAGCATGTCTTTTTTTTTTTTTTTTTTTTTTTTGAGACGGAGTCTCGCTCTGTCGCCCAGGCTGGAGTGCAGTGGCCGGATCTCAGCTCACTACAAGCTCCGCCTCCGGGTTCACGCCATTCTCCCGCCTCAGCCTCCGAGTAGCTGGGACTACAGGCGCCCGCCACCGCGCCGGCTAGTTTTTTGTATTTTTAGTAGAGACGGGGTTTCACCGTGTTAGCCAGGAGGGTCTCGATCTCCTGACCTTGTGATCCGCCCACCTCGGCCTCCCAAAGTGCTGGGATTACAGGCTTGAGCCACCGCGCCCGGCCAATAGCATGTCTTTAAGTAACAGAATCATGTTAAAGAAAGAAGGGTTTTAAATTTGAAAAATCCAGGGCACTAAAGGAACCCATTAATGGCAGGTTATCTCTAGGTTCTGAGTCTGCTCCAGCAGCTACAAGAGGAGGAAGCCGGCAGCCCGCATGCAACTGCAGTCCTAGCAGTGCACTGTCTGGACCCCAATGGCTGCACGGCAGGCCCCACCCACCCCACACACACCAGTCGAGGCAGAAGGAAGGTGATGCCGCTCACCACACGCAGGATTCTCAAAAGGAGAATGAGACGTGCAGGAAATGATGGCAGGGTGCCCAGACGGAGGCAAACCACAGACAGAAAGGGGGAAGCACAGCCACTGAGAACGCAAGCTCGGGCTCACCTCGATCCTCTGGGGTTGCAAAGCAACGTGCGGCAGGACAAAGTCAGGGTCACTTTACATGGGAGGGAGATCATTCACAGTGAATCGAGAACAGACCCTTAAAATCGAACAACAATGCTTTCTCTGGTTCTCTGGCTTTAGGGCAGCCCATGACTTACCAGCTTCACAGACAGATATTTTCTCCATAATACCTGCTCAAATTTCAAATTTCACATAAATTGCTCACTTAACAATGACCATCACAGTATCCCCAGAAACAAATCACAGGTTTTCAGCATGGGGTGATGTGGCCTTAAGATTCACACATGGACCGGCCGGGCGCGGCGGCTCAAGCCTGTAATCCCAGCACTTTGGGAGGCCGAGACGGGCAGATCACGAGGTTAGGAGATCGAGACCATACTGGCTAACACAGTGAAACCCCGTCTCTACTAAAAAAAAATACAAAAAACTAGCCAGGCGAGGTGGCGGGCGCCTGTAGTCCCAGCTACTCGGGAGGCTGAGGCAGGAGAATGGCGTAAACCCAGGAGGCGGAGCTTGCAGTGAGCTGAGATCCGGCCACTGCACTCCAGCCTGGGCCACAGAGCGAGACTCCACCTCAAAAAAAAAAAAAAAAAAAAAAAAAAGATTCACACATGGAAAGAATGAGCTGTAACTAAAACCAGTTGTGCTGTGGCATCACCACCCAAGGTAACTACAGATTATCCACCAGGTAAAATTAAGTCAGTTTCAGATCATCACCTGTTCATATAGTTATAAACTATGGTTGCCCAACTTGAAAATTTTTATTAAAATTATTACTAAAGCTAACTTGCAGGAGAAATGAATGAGTGAACAGTAAGCAAGCTCTACTGATACCTTCAGATTTTTTTCTCATTTTTGCTGGGTGGGGGGAGCGGATTATACAGGGTCTTAAATATGTCTGTTATTTGTGGATGCATGTGACTTATCTCTGTTCACCTGGCAATGCCGCCTGGAGAGAATTCCATGCCTAAAATCTTCCACTTCCATGTTATTTTCAAGCCTATACAGGGTTCTGTTAGAACAACAGTCATAACATACCCAGCCATTCCTGATGCTGAGCGCTTGGCTGGGTTCAGTGCCTACTGTTATAACTCGTTTGCACCTAACCCTCTGTATGCCAGGATGTAAGAGGGGCAGGTGGGTCAAGGACTGGGGTTTTGACAGTGAAAAAAATGTTTCTGTGTAAGTTTTGCATAAATTAACTTTTGGTAAGTTAAAACCTAACAAGGAGCTGCCTATGAAAGAACCATATGGTGAATGACTAGAGATAAAGTAACTTTTCTGTATTGTTAATATCAACCCAACTCAACTCGTTTGTTTTCTTCTACACAGAATTTTCTTCAAGAGGATGGGTCCTGTGGGGTGAGACCCACGGGGCACTGGCTGGGCCAGCCATCGGCTCATCTGCGAGGCGGCCTTCAAGGCACTGGAACCGGGCTTTCCTCACAGAACCATTCTTGCAGATCTAGGGAAACACCTGAGCTTTAAAACATTCCACAGTCTCTGCATGCTCAGGTGAGCAGGGAGGGGAAGAAATGGAGGCTTTGGAATGCCCCAGAACCTGGCAGCTTGCATTCAAAATGTGCCAAGGAGGGTGGTGGTCCAACTGCAGGCTCTGAACCTGAACAATCAGTCACTCTGTGTCTGACAGAACCAGAAACACAGGCTGTGAGGGTGGATGTCCAGGCCTCCCAGCAGCCCACACGTGGCCCAGCGGGGCAGATGAATGTGTGGCACGTTGAGGTGTGAAGTGACTTCTTTGCGCTCATTCTCTTTTTTTTTGTGGGGGAAGGAGTCTCGCTCTGTTGCCCAGGCTGGAGTGCAGTGGCGCAATCTTGGCTCACGGCAATCTCCGCCTCTTGGGTTCAAGTGATTCTCCTGCCTCAGCCTCCTGAGTAGCTGGGACTACAGGCGTACACCACCACGCCCAGCTAATTTTTGTATTTTTAGTAGAGATGGGGTTTCACCATCTTGGCCAGGCTGGTCTTGAACTCCTGACCTTGTGAGCCACCGCTTCCGGCCTCCTTGCGCTCATTCTCTTTCGGGGTACATGGCAATTCCAGATGCTCTGCGTCATGTGATATCACGGGGGACTGACGCAGCAGCAGGTTTGAGCATCCCGTCCTCCGCTGGGCCGGCCAGTGAGGAGGCTGGCAAGAATGCAACACCACAGCACATGCCTGGCTAGTTTGTCTTTCTTTTGGAAAACAGCTATGTTCCCCAAAATAGGCTATGCTAACCTATTATTACATTATTATTCTTAAATAAATTAATAAATTTAAAAAATTTCCACTTTAATTTTTACCATGGTAAATATTAAATTTAATCCACATAACCTACATCAACAAAAGCTCTTTGGGGTCCTTGAGAACGTTAAGGGTGTACACGGGTCCTCCTGGGTTTAAGACTCATTCACTGCGTCCACTGTGCCCCTGCACTCCTGTGTCTCCAACTGACAAACGGACACGCGTGGCAGGTTTGGCCCAGGAAAGCTAAACATGAACAACAGAAGATGACAATGCCCTGCATGGTGCCTGGACACACAGAGGTGGCCTTCAGGATAGGTGGCAACGAGAGCCAGGGACCCCTAAGTCTAGGAGTGTGGCAAGGCCATGGTTGAGAACGGCCACAAGCAGAGGCTCTCCCTGGAGCAGACACTTCTGCGTTCCTGTGAACCACCTGCGTGTGGAGACCCAGAGCCTGGACATGAGACTACAAGGCAGACAGAGCGGGGCACGTACCCGGCACTTGAGCTCGTATTCCTTCAGGACTGCTGCGAACCGCTCCTCCTGGGCCAGGAGCTCTGCACTCTGTGGCTCCAGCTGAAAGTCAGACACACAGGAAGTCATGGGTGGGCCTCGGACAGAGGGGGGACCTGCTTCTCCAGCCCCTGGGCTCCAAGAACCTGCCCAGCTTCCGCCAACACCAGGCGCTACATCTCCAGGTACAGCTGCCATGCCCCCTCCTTCTCTCTACTCCCCCGTCTAGAAGGTCACAAGGCAGAAGGATTTTCCAGATTTATCTAAAGTGGCCACACTCATCCCTGGAGCCCAGACCCTGGCCCTGGGCAGCCCCTCTCCCCGTCCTCCTTCCGAGGTGACAGCCAGGGAGGGCCCTGCTCTCCCTCCACGACCCCCACCACTGAAGCTGTCGCTAGTGAGCAGTTGTGCTGCGCAGGCAGACAGCCCCCCACATCGTCACACAGAGGAAGCAGAGGGAAGGCCTCACGCTGACTTTCTCTTCATTCAAAATTTTAGGAGAATACCGAATTCCGTTACCTGCCGCATCTCTCCCCGCCACCCCCCCGCCACCCCCACTCTGCCCAGCAGGCCCTTCCCTCTGGAGGTGACTGTCAGCAAAGGGACCCACCTTGTCCTTCAGCACAAACTCTAGGTCCTTCTGCAGCTTTAGGGCCAGCCTCTCCGAATCTGAAAGCTTTTCTGCCACTTCCACAATCTCCTTCTGTAGGCGACTGTTTTCCTAGGAGACACAGGCCAGTGGCTCATCAGGCTCCTGCAGGACGGAGGGGATGTGTGCAGGAGGTAGGTGAGAGGCTTGCTCCCCACAGCACTGGGCATCAGGAAAGAACCCCCACCCGCCGCTCACGAGGCACCTGGTGCTGTGCAGGTGGCTGTGCCGGGGACGGCCCCCAGCCTCCCAGGACAGACCCCAGAGCCCACCCAGACTGTGGCTACCCCATCGTCTTCACTTCTCTTGTCCCCTCCCTTACTCTGTGCTCAGAAAGGCCATGAGTCATACAAGAAAGGGTGGGGAGCTGGGTGCAGTGGCTGACGCCTGTAATCCCAGCACTTTGGGAGGCCGAGGCGGGCAGATCACAAGGTCAGGAAATCAAGACCATCCTGGCTAACATGGTGAAACCCTGACTCTACTAAAAATACAAAAAATTAGCCAGGCGTGGTAGCGGGAGCCTGTAGTCCCCGCTACTCAGGAGGCTGAGGCAGGAGAATGGTGTGAACCTGGGAGGCGGAGCTTGCAGTGAGTGAGACTGTGCCACTGCACTCCAGCCTGGGCGACAGAGCGAGACTCCATCCCCCCCGCCAAAAAAAAAAGAAAGGGTGGGGAATACAAAAGCATTGAAAAACTATTACAGAAAAGGCATCCTTCCAGAGCCATACCTAAACCATCGATCTGATATTGCACCAAGACAGCTCAGATGGCCGTCGCTGGGGGAGGAGGCAGCATCTGCAGACGGTGGGGGACTGCGGTGAGAAGGGTGGAGAGCAAGGCTGTTTGGGGCTCAGGCTGCTCAGTCCCTCCTTCCGGGAGGTGGGGCAGGTGTGGGGAGTTAGGAGAGGAGGACACAGGTGGGAGCAGAGCAGGAACCAGCACAGGAAGGGCCAGCACCTCTGTCCCACGGCAATGCCTCACTGTAGTCAATGTCAGGCGACAGGTGTGAGACACTCACCAAAGCCCATCAAACCCCATCAGCTCCAGGCCACAAACCCAGCCTCAGGCAGGCTGGGCTTTAGGTTCTGGTCGCTTTGCTGCCCCCACAGGTGTTCCTGGTTTCTGGGGTTGAAGCACTGCTGGCTGTGGGTGCTGGTCCTCCCTGACCTCAGGTCCACCTGGCCCAGGGCAGAGAGTGGGAGTGGCGGGGAAGGAGGGGCAACGTCCTGCTGGCAAGCCAGGACCCCTTCTGCTCTGCAGCGCGTGGGACACCTCAGGCCCTGCTCCCTCAGGCCCTGCCCTGAAACATAAGCTTGCGGGCACTGGCAGGTGTGATCTGGATCCTCAGCCAGGATGACATGGGTGTGGGGAACGCTCAGGCTCCCCCCAGCTTCTTGGATGCACTGGGGATGCCCCTACCTTCAGGGCCAGGGTCAGCTTCTCACGGAGGCCAGCCTCCTCAGCCTGCAGGCGCCCCACGTCCCACTCTAGCGCGGCCCTCTGCTTGTGGGCCTGCTCCCAGAACAGCTCTCGCTCTGCCTCCACCTCAGACCGCAGGAGGCTCAGCCTTTCCCGGTACCCCTGCTCCAGATGCCTGTAACATGTCACACATCACACATCAGACATGTCATTTCAGGGCCACCCAGGCCCACGTCACCACCTTCCTAGCCTCCTCCCTCTCAGAAACGCCCCTGTCCTCAGCACATGCAGGGCCATCCTGCCTTGGCTGAGCCGCCCATGCTGGGAGGCAAATCTGAGGGTTGGTGCTCCTCCCTCAGGGGCTGGGGGAGGTGACCCCAGACAAGGGGATCTGGTGGGTCACATGGCAAATGCCACCAGCTGCCCCCTCACAGTGAGGAGCACAGCTCCCTGGGCTGAGTCCCAAGGTAGCCCCTCCACCCGATGTACATGGCAGGCAACAGCCCTTTAAAGACTTTTGATACCAAATGCACATGAAAATCACCTCCCTCCCAAAGAGGCAGGCAGCATGAAACCCATGGACAGTGAATTCCCAAAGCAATCCGAGGAAGAGGTGGGGGGCATTTTTTTCTCAGATGCTACATTCATCTTTTGCAATAACCACTTCCATTAGCAGGAAAAACAGTGTTCAACGCTCAGTCTCATCTCTGAAACAGCAGCTTCACAGGAATTCTCAGACCACGTCTACCCAGACTGAAGACCAGTGAGGCCCCGATTCTGCAGAAGCCTGGTGACGCCCATAACCAAGTCCGAGACACCTGGGCCCCAGAGCCCGGGCTTTTAATCTTGGCTCAGAACTTTAAAGAAACAACACTCTAAAGGGAAGAGTATGAAGGAAGTACAATAATCTGAGTAATATAATACTCCACAAATCTTTTGGGGTAGTGTTAAAGCTACATATTTCCTATCAGCCTACTCTTTTTTTTTTTTTTTTTTTGGGTACGGAGTCTCGCTCTGTGGCCCAGGCTGGAGTGCAGTGGCCGGACCTTGGCTCACTGCAAGCTCCGCCTCCCGGGTTCATGCCGTTCTCCTCCCAAGTAGCTGGGACTACAGGTGCCCGCCACCTCGTCCGGCTAGTTTTTTGTATTTTTTAGTAGAGACAGGGTTTCACTGTGTTAGCCAGGATGGTCTCGATCTCCTGACCTCGTGATCCGCCTGTCTCGGCCTCCCAAAGTGCTGAGATTACAGGCGTGAGCCACCGTGCCCAGCCCCATCAGCCTACTCTTTAAAAACTTTTGAAATATATAAAAATAGGGAAATGGTCAAATAAATTACAGCAGATCCACACAAAGACCCATGTGAGATGCTCTGTGGCCATCAGAAAAGCATATACAACATGATATCAAATTTTTTTTTTTTTTTTGAGACAGAGTCTCGCTGTGTTGCCCAGGCTGGAGTGCAGTGGACAATCGCCACTCACTGCAAGTTCCACCACCCGGGTTTACGCCATTCTCCTCCCTCAGCCTCCCAAGTAGCTGGGACTACAGGCGCCAGCTACCACGCCCAGCTAATTTTTTGTATTTTCTAGTAGAGACGGGGTTTCACCATGTTAGCCAAGATGGTCTCAATCTCTTGACCTCATGATCTGCCCGCCTCGGCCTCCCAAAGTGCTGGGATTACAGGCGTGAGCCACTGCACCCTGCCACAACATGGTATCATTTTTTAAGAATTATGTGCATAGAAAAAAAGGTGAAAGACATATAGAAAATGTAAACAGTGATACCCCCGGAAAGTGAGATTTCTGGGTTTATCTTTCCTTTAATTGTATTTTCTAAAATGTGTACAATAAAGATGTATCACTCATTACGTTTATAATAAGGAAAACCTAATGCAATAATAAAAGCTACTTACAGGAACCTACTTATAACTCCCACTGCTCATGGGACAAATCCCAAGCTCTCAGGGCCACGTGGGTTCTGAGGCTGCAGCTCAGCACCTCTAATGCATCCCTTCACCAGGTTCAAGGACAGAGGTGCTGCCTTAGTGTTTCCAATCCTCTAACCCTGGGAAAGACAATTCACACAAGTCTTTCCAAATGGTTGGGAGAGAATCAAGCTATACATGTGTGGACAGAAGCAAATCAGTTCTCAGTTACTCAAACTGAGTATGAAAGTCAACTTACTTCCAGCTTTGAACACAAGTGTCTCACAAGGAGCACCCTTGTCTAGGAGCTCTGCTAACCGCCAGGCTGGGATGAGGCTGTGCTCGGGAGAGAGAGGTTGCTGGACGTCAGAGCCCAGCCCCTTAGGTCCTGAGAGGCAGCACCAAGATACCTGTGGCACCAACAGGGATAGCTGGATCCTGACACTCAGGATGAAAGTGAGAGACAGACGAACTGAGCTTACAATAGAGCCATCAGGAGAAAGGAGGGGGCGTCCAGGGAGAGGAAATGAGTTCCTGGAGCTCCCCGTGGGTCTCCCTGACATACTTTCAGCTCCTAAATGTTAGCAACTGTCTCCTCTGTGGAGATCCAAACTGGCCTCATGTGCGCCCTGGAAGGCAGGGAGCTATGAGAACGTCTTAAGCAACAAAGCCAAGGTCACCTCCCCTAGGGGTCGGGGGGCATCTTTTGGTCCCTCCTCTAGGAATTCCTCAGCCAGGTGGGAACGATGACGCTGCAAGGCTGGCCCAGAATAGCTCAGATGACAGAGACCACAGAGACTCTTCCTGCCCACAGGAGCAGGGATATACAGCTTCCTAATGAAATGCCTTCCATGCTCAGAGCAGGGAACTCGGGCCTTGAGGCCTGGCCCAGCTCTTCCACGTGGAGGGCAAGGGCCCCAACCACTGCCTATACCTGTCCCTGTACCTGGTTTTTGGCCTCACCAGACACCTCCTCATGTTTGGTAAAAGGAGACTTAACTTTTAGCTTCCCTGAAAATGACCACTGTCCTATAGGGGCTTCTCACCACCACCACAGCCACAGGAGCCAGTGGCACCAAGAACGTACACTCCAGGGGCCCGCAGGCCACAGAGGCCCCAGGCACTCACACAGCACCTCCCACTGCAGCACCCCCACTGCACCCCACAGGCCCCACGCACACTCATAGCACCCACATGGCACCACACAGGCTCCACATATACTCAGTATCCCCACTGCACCCCACAGGCCCCACACATGCACACAGTACTCTCCACTGCACCCCTCTAGCCCCAGAACACTCACAGTACCCCCACTGCACCCCACAGGCCCCAAGCACGCTCAAAGCACCCACATGGCACCATACGGGCCCCACATACACTCACAGCACCCCCAGTGCACCCCATGGGCCCCACACACATGCACTGCACTCCCAGTGCACCCTATGGGCCCCACGCACTCGCACTGCACCACCGCTGCACCCCACATACCTGAGGCCCCATGCATGCTCACAGCACCCTCATTGGACCCCACATGCCCTTGCACTCCACAGGCCCCACGAACTCACACTAACTCCTCACACCATGTAGAGGCGCATGTAGATCTGGATCTGCTGTGTACGGCCATCCCCAGCCAGCACTGGAAGGAAAGAGGACTTGGGAGGTGCAGGCGAACAGAGGTGGGGTGAGGCCCCGCCCTGTCCCAGCCGCCCCCTATGGACTGAACCACATGGAGGTGGCGGCTGCAGGAGGTGCAGCAGGGACACCCTTCTGCCCAGAACAGATCCATGGAAACCCTGAGGATATGGGTTATGGAGATGGGGGGGTCCACTGGTCTTAGAGCTGGCCCCGGACTGTGCCTGGCTCTGGGAGGCCTGAAGGAGAGTGGCTGGGCTCTACCCTCAAGCTTCTCCCACCTGAGATTCTTGCTCCCCAGAAAGCTGACCAGTGGCCTTCGGCTGTCCCAGAAACAGTGTAAGGCCAGGAGAAGGGAGACCTGGGCATCAGCTTCACACACCCATGCTCACTGCTGCAGGACTGGGCCGGTTTCTGAGCTGCTCTAGGACTCAGTTTGTTTGGCTGAACAATGGGAATAAATGGCCTATTTGGTCCCAGTGGCCGTTAAGTGAGACAACAACCCCTGGTGCACACAGGAGACACACCACAGCCATCTTACCAACCAAAATCACTTCCCCAGAGGCCATGGGCCCATCAGTAGCCCCTCAACCCCTGGACCCCCAGCTGTACAACAAAGATGCTCAGGGTTTCTTTGGTGAAGGAGAAGCAGCTTCAGGCTTCAGCCCGCAGTGCAGCTGGCACAATTCCAACATGCGATGTGGCCAGCGGCCGGGCTCCCATCTGCAGGCTCACCCTGGGGACCCTGCAGCACCCTAGGCAAACTGCCCGCATCCCCGGAGGGTGCCACACCACATGGTTCCACCGTGCATAGCTCTTCTCTGCGAGCCACCGCCACCAGGGCCATGGCAGTGAGTGCTGTGTCTGTGTTGTGCAAGGCACAGGGTGGGCCGGCCTGCAGACCAAGAACCCAAGGGCGTGGGGACAACACAGCCAGGACTGTGGCCTTGGGCAGACCTCCCGAGCCAGCAGAGGACCCACTGACAAGGGAGAATGGCAGGGAGGCCAGTCATGTCTTGCTGCCCCTGCCCAAGAGCTGTGACTCAGAGCCAGGAAAGCCTGTCCTGAGCTACCCCTGGAGGACCCCCCAGGCATGCGCAAACTTCAGGTGAACAGCAGCTGAGCCCTGGCAGACATGTGCCCCACCAATAACATAGAGAAGCCCCTCTCCCTGCCTGAGCCTGGGGCACCCTCTCGGGTGGGATTTCCTCAGATGTTCTGTTCATGAAGCAGTGTGGTGGTTGTATCCTTAAACAAATCAGAAATCTAAGGCCAGGCGTGGTGGCTCACACCTGTAATCCCAGCACTTTGGGAGGCCGATGGGGGTGGATCAAGTCAGGAGTTGGTCAGCCTAGCCAACATGGTGAAACCCCATCTCTACTAAAAATATAAAAATTAGCCGGGTGTGGTGGCGGACGCCTATAATCCCAGCTACTTGGGAGGCTGAGGCAGAACTGCTTGAACCTGGGAGATGGAGGTTGCAGTGAGCCAAGATCGCGCCACTGCACTCCAGCCTGGGCTACAGAGGGAGATTCCATCTCAGAAACAAAAACAAAACTAAAAACAAATCAGAAATCCTTTTCTCTGGTCTATCCAGCCACTGTTCCACACAACTGTCCCCACACCGGGGTCACTACAGCTGTGATACCTGGAGTTAGGTTCCTTCTCTGGGCTCCTTCTACCTACTGGGCCAAAAGGAAGCCATTGCCAGCCCTTGCAACACAGCCACCTGCCTCTTGCATCACAGGCATGCAGCCAGGGGCAGAAAGGCTTGCCTTGTGTGAGAGAGACCAGCAAAGCAAGGGCAGGAGGCAGGACCTCCTCAGCCCACGGGGACGCAGCCAGGGCCAGGAGCTGCACCAATCCCCGGAAGAGCAGGGCTCTACTTTCTCAAGGTTTTGTCCCCTGGATTCCCCCTGGCTCAGGTGAAATAGGGAGGTCTCCACTCAGCCACACTCGCAGCTCTGGCCCCTGGCAGCCCTGTGTCCACTACCTGCCCTCAAAGGGGCTGGGGAGGCCCGGGTAAGAATCCTGGGCCCAGAACCCACTTGATTTTCTTCTCGGTGAGCTGCTCCAGGGCAGAGTGGCAGTCATCCATCTCTTTCACAAACTCCAGGTTCCTCTTCTCGGCCCTCTCCAGGTCCTGTCTTGCCTTGTCACGCTCCCTCACCAGCTGCTCCACCTGCCCTCTGCCACAGGAAGGAGACAGGGTCAGATGGGATCCCACTGCTGGCCTGACCCACCGTGCCAGGCGGCTCTGAGCCCCGTATCTGCATCAGTGATAGAAACCAGCACACCAACTGTACAGCGGGCGCTGCTCCACCAGCCCTCTCCTGAGGCAGTTTCTACAACTGCTATGCCCATTTTCCAGATGTGTACACTGAGAGAGAGGGGCCACATGACTTGGCAAGGAAAGTTTCTTGGTGGTTTCTAACCCAGGAAGACTGAGTCTGGAGTTCCCCAGCATGCCACATCGCTTAGGTAGCCCCAGGGTGTATGGGAGTTGGTCTGTGAGCCCTCTCATCGGCAGCTGGGTGTGGATCACAAGTACCTAATTCAGTAACAGGCACATGGCAGGGAGGAGGCTGGCCACCTGTTAGCCCTGCATGGGCATCCCAGCACCCTAGTGAGCACACAGTGAGTAACCAGAGCACAACGCAGTGGGTGGGTGTGGTCTCAGCTCTGTGGCCACCCTGACCCGGCTGAGGCACTGGGTAAATCACTGGTGGCACCTGCTATTCCAGTGACTGTTTCCCCGCGGAAGGAGCTTTTTCTCCCTTCCTGTCCCAAGGCCAAGGGAGGCACCTGGTCAAGCCTTTCTCTGATTCAATCTGTAGAGCTGCCTGAGGCCAGAGGCTCCGCTGTCAGCATGTGGACAGATTCAGTCTTTAGGATTGAGATTGTGGTTTCTGTTAATCTTTTCTGCAGCTTCAGAACATTGACAAAAACACAACAATCTTTTTGCAAATCTGCTTAGCAGACGGATGGCCTGAATGGTCAGCCACAGCAAACAGACACAATTAAAAGGGAATGGGTTCTCAGCCCCTCATGGGGTACTCTGTGACCACGTTTGAAAAGCACCTTTTCTTCCTCCTGTTGACAGCCCAGTCTGGGAGCCCCCTGGCACTAGAGGCAGCGGCAGGACCCCACCTGGCGCTGGTGAGTGCCTGCACCAGCAGGATGAGGCGGGACCTCAGGTCTGTCCTTTAGAAACCTCAATAAAAAGGGCTCAGTGGGGGCCCCCAACATACAGATCCCAAGCACCTCAACAAGTGGGAGGAAAGCCAGCAAGCCTTACATTGTGTGGACTCAGACAGCCCAGGTCCTCAGGCCCCACCCAGCCCAGACACATGAATGAGCAGCTGCTATTTACCTGTCTATGCTCTGTGGCTAGATTCTACTCTATCCCTCTGCTAGCACCGGCTTCAGGGACCAGAGAGCACGGGACAGACGGTGTGCAGAGCCCTGCCCCAGGACTGACCATGTGGTGTGGACAAGAGCCAACTGGTATCCTGTGTGTCCCAGATCCCCCTCCAGGCCCACCTGGCCAGCCACACTGCCACGTTCCCCAGTCCCCTGCGGCCTCTTACTGCTGGTAGCTCAGCTCCTGGTGGTAGCAGGCCAGGGCTGCCTGCTGGACGGCACTGTCCACTGTCATGAGCTCGTTGTCAAGGGCCCAGGTCAGCTCCAGAAGGTTCACCTTCTCGTCCACACTGAAGTCCAGGCTCTGGAAGCAGCAAGCCTGGTAAGCAGGAGAGGCTGAGGGACTTCCCCAAGCAGACACCTCTCTGCTCCCTCCCTGGTCCAGGGCCTAGCCCAGCATGACTGTCCCAGGCAGCACCTGCCCCTCCTGTCTGCCAAGGTCTCTGCGTCTTGAGGGGTGCTCCTCCTTCATCTCTCACAACTCTGGTGGGCTGTCAATGGCCTGGTCCTCCTGCCTCTGCCTCAGGGGTGCATAGGCCCAGGCTAGACAGAATCCTTCTTCCTGGACAAAGTGTCAGACACAGGCAGGGGCAAGTCCCCTGCAGGCCCTTCATGGGGACTGCTGTGGAGGCCAGGGCACAAGGCCCTTTTCCCTCTGAAATAATCTGTTTTAAGGATGTGAGCCTTGGGATTCCCTGCGGTGAGGCCTGACCTGCAGCTCATGCCACCAGGAAGAGTGTAGAGAGATGGAGAGGGTCCCCACAGCAGCCCTCAGGCTTAGAGCCAAAAAGCTTTCCAGAGGGGAGTGTTCTTCCCCTCAGAAGTGTGAACAATACACCTCACAAACTTCAAAGCACAGAAGAGCTGGCATTCTACTGAAACAACAAAAAATAGAGCCACACACACCCTAAGCCCCTCAGCTCAAGGGAGCGGCAGCTAACGTTCTGTCACGTTTGCTTTTTCTGCCTCGGGTATTCCTGGCTCTGCTTTCCACTTGTGGCTACAAATGCCCTGCTCAGGCCAGCGGCAGGCACCATGGCAGGGCGGCTGAAGCAGGTGCCAGGACATGCCCGGCCCAGAGTCTCCTGTGAAGTAGGGGCTGACTTTCCATGCTGCCCACTTCCCAGCAGCTCCTGAGGAGCAATGGCATCTTGGGAGAGGCTGGGGAGCCGCCTGGAAAGCTGTCCCTACACAAGCACATGCTCCCCACCACGTCACTGGATGGCATAGAGGGACAGAGCCGCCACAGCAGCCTGAGGTCAGAAATGATACTGAGTTGCAAGGCAGAATTTGGCAGTAATCTATTATGAAGTGAGGGAGAAGCCACTGTCTTTGCAGAGCAGCACCAGCAGCTCTAGTACAAATAGGAAAGAGAATAAGTTCTGAAAGGGCAGAGGCAAGATGCACTCATCAGAGCCAGGGCGCAGCAGCAGCCAGGGAACTCCCAGAGCTGTGGAGTCAGGTGTCGGGCATCTTGGAACTGAGAGACCTGTGCTCTCTGCCCTTCCTGCAAGCGATTTTTGGTGATCTTGCCTCCGCCTCTGGCTCTCAGGACAGTTGCAAGGCCAGCTGTGCAGGTCTGGCTTTGCCATCTTGGGGGACTCGGTAACAGATGAGGTGGGGCCTATGAGGGTCTTCGTCGGTGGAGTTGGGTGGACTGTTTCAAGGGCTGTCTGGGCTCCTTCCTGTATTGTCTGTCTGTGCCAACAGGACATTTTCTGAGGGAATATGACAGAGCCTCCAAGAGTTACAGGGTGCAACTTCAGGAGTCCAGCCTCAGAGAAATGCCAGCACAGCAGCAAGAGGACATGGATGCATATAAATGCTCAGATTTTTCATAGGAAAAGCAAAGGGTTGCACAAATTTGCAAGACAAACGGTATGATACCAATTTTGCAAAAAAAAAAAAAAATTCATCGGAATGTATAAATCATATGCATCTCTCATGTGCCAGGGAAAAGTTCTGCAGGACGCCCATCATACCAACAGCTGTCACCCCATCCAGGGAATGGGGGAGCGGGGCAGGTAGGCTTTCTTTCTTATTTAATAGGTTTTTGTTCAGTTGACATTCTTTTTAACAATGGAAAGTAATGAAAATAATAAGTCTAGTCCACTGTACCTCATGAGGCTGTCTTTCCTCACCCATGCTGGGCCCCTGCACACCTCTGCCCCCGCACAGGTGTCACCAAATTGTGCCAGGGCAGAGCTCCTTCCAAATCTCCAGGGCTGGCCTGCGTCCCTCTGGGAAGCCTGAGCCTGTGAGGAGCTGTGTCCCATGCGAGGACCACAACTTCCCTCCCAGGCAGCCCCAGCAGAACACGGAGGGAAGGGTGCGCCTCCTGACACCTGGCCCGTGGCGGGAAGGGCCTGGGGTAAGTGGGCGCCATGGGGGAGAACAGCTCAACCAGCCAGGCAGGAGCTCCAGAGAGTTCGGGCTCACTCTGAGCTCATCAGTAACTGCAGTGACAGTGGTGCCCAACAGATATCGACATTACAACAGGCAATTTCTTTCCATTCATCTAAACTCCTTGGCCCAACATTCAGGGGAAATGTCTAAGCCACTAAAGGCTACCTTCAAATTGACTTTTTCACACTATCTTTGTATTTTACTTCTTATCCTTTTAAATTATAATGTCCTATATTTTAGTAGCAAAAATTAAAAGGTATAGGTTTCTACCTGGACTTCCTTGCATGGCATTCTCTGCACAGAGCACAAACCCCTTCTGGGTCCCCGGCTTGGGGTGCTCCATCCATCCTCCTCTGCAGCAGACGGGCCCCCCAGGTTCCCTGTCCAGCTCAGGTATCACCCAGTTCCAAACCTGCAAGATCTCCCTGCCATTCTGAATCCCCTCTTGGGTCCACATGGCCAGGACCTGATCAGGAAAAGCGAAGCCAGAACCATCGTCAATGCTGGAGAAGAGGCGCAGGCTGGAGCACAGGGACACGAGGGATGAGGTCGTGGTGGTGTGGCAGCCGCTCTCCTCTGGGACCTGCACATCAGGAAGACTCCCATTGCGTCCAGCGTCCAAAGCCTCATACCTGTGCGCTGCTGATGTGCTCTCCATCCTCCCCAGCCTGTGCTCAGAGGGCCTCACAGGAACAGCTCATGAGACCCTCAGCTCTCAGAGGACAGGTCAGAGGTGCAGCCCCATCACATGACCTCTCCAAGGTCACATGGCTGTGCAGGTGAGAAAGCCGGGACATGCAACCAAGGCCCCCAACACCCAGGACTCTGAGGCCTTGCACCCACGTGGCCCAACTGGCCAGCCCCAGTCAGCACACTCATCATCACTTGGAGAGGGGACGACAAAGGAGTTTTGACGTTCCACCCTTGAATTCACAGAGGTGGGAGTCTGGCCTCACAGAGGCAAGGGCCCAGAGAGTCCATGCCAGCACCAGGAAAGCCTCGGCTGTGAAAAGAAACCCAAGGCAGGTTGGAAGGGCAGAAGTGCGCTGACCTAGGCAGAGGCGCACACACCCCCAGACCCTCAGAATGCAGCATGAGTGGCTCATGGCCAAGTTGACTTGGCGTTCGACAATGAAGGCAAGCCAGTTCAGGAGGCATCTCCCCAGCCCACACTAAGCACGACCTGTGGGACCTCATGTTGATCATTCTGGCCTTACATGGCCGCCTGACCCCTTTCCTCAGTGCTGGCTCCTGAGTTTCTTCTTTGTCGTTCTCACTGATGTTAGCCCCACTGCAGCCTTGACCTCCTGGACTCAAGTGATCCTCCTGCTCAGCCTCCCAAGTAGCTGGGCCACAGGCACGTGCCACCGCACTTACATAATTTTTAAATCTTTGAGATGGGGTCTCACTATGTTGTCTCACCTTCTCTCAAACTCCTGGGCGCAAGTGATCTGCCTACCTTGGCCTCCCAGACTGCTGGGACTATAGGCATGAGCCACTGTGCTGGGTCCTCACTGATTTCTTTTCACCAGGTTTCTAAATTATTGAGGTTTTTAAATTAAATTAATTTATTTATTTGAGATGGAGTCTCACTCTGTCACCCACGCTGGAGTGCAATGATGCGATCTCAGCTCACTGCAACTTCTGCCTCCTGGGTTCAAGCGATTCTCCTGCCTCAGCCTCCTGAGTAGCTAGGATGACACATGTGCACCACCACACCTGGCTAATTTTTGTATTTTTACTAGAGACAGGGTTTCACCATGTTAACCAGGCTAGTCTCAAACTCCTGACCTCAAATGATCCGCCCGCCTCGGCCTCCCATAGTGCTGGGATTACAGACGTGAGCCACCATGCCCAGCCCTCATTGACTTTAGGGTCAGAAACCTAGATTCTCAGGCATACCTACCCCCGGTACAGAATAGCACTATAGGTCCTACAACACCATTCACCAAATTCAGGACCAATTGCAGCAGCAAAGAAGTATCCAGCCCCTCAGCAGCCATGCCCTGGTCTCCTCAAACTGCAGAGAGACCCAGTATTTGTGCAAGAGATAGAGCATGGGTTAAGGGACACTATCAGGACCAATCCTAGACAGACTCACTGGGTCCTCTGGCAACTGATATGGCTTAGATCTGTGTTCCCGCTCAAATCTCATATTAAAATAGAATCCCTGATGTTGAAGGTGGGGCTTGGTGGGAAGTGACTGGATCTTGGAGGTGGATTTCTCACAAATGGTTTAGCATCATCCCTCTTGGTACTGTCCTTGTGATAGTGAGTGAGTTCTCATGAGACCTGGTTGCTTAAAAGTGTGTGGCACCTCTCCCTTTGCTTTCTTGCTCCTGCTCTGGCCATGTGACCTGCCTGCACCCCTTCACCTTCTGCCATGATTGTAAGCTTCCTGAGACCTCCCCAGAAGCAGCCGAGCAGACACTGGCACCATGCTTTCTGCACAGCCTGCAGAACCGCGAGCTAACTAAACCTCTTTTCTTTATAAATTGCCCAGTCTCAAGTATTCCTTTAGCAATGTGAGAACAGACTAACACAGAAATATTGCCCTTGCTATTCCACAATGGGGAGGATGGGAGGGAGTTTTCTTGCTGGGGCATATCACACCACAGGCTGAGGAACTGCCACATTCCTCACCCAAGCACTGCGTTCTGTAGCCCCAGAAAGTGGGCACCTGACAGCACGTTCCTCACCTAAGCACTGCCTTCTGTAGCCCCGGGAGGTGGGCACCTGAGCAGCCACGTTCCTCACCTGAGCACTGCCTTCTGTAGCCCCGGGAGGTGGGCACCTGAGCAGCACGTTCCTCACCTGAGCACTGCCTTCTGTAGCCCCGGGAGGTGGGCACCTGAGCAGCCACGTTCCTCACCTGAGCACTGCCTTCTGTAGCCCCGGGAGGTGGGCACCTGAGCAGCCACGTTCCTCACCTGAGCACTGCCTTCTGTAGCCCCGGGAGGTGGGCACCTGACAGCACATTCCTCACCTGAGCACTGCCTTCTGTAGCCCCGGGAGGTGGACACCCAAACCACCCCCGGCTTACATGTGAGCCTGAGGCTTGGAGAATGTAACTCCCCTAGTGACACACAGCCAGGGAAGAGCAATACTGCAATACTGGACCCACCTCAAATCTATGTGGTTCCAGAATCTACATCATGTGGCCTCCCACATACATGCGTGTGTGCATGGCCTGTCCAGTTCTTGGACAGCTCGTTGTGTGGTGACACAGACAGGGAGGGAGTCAGCAGTTTTAGTCACCAGAGAGTGACATCAGTGGTTGCTGGGTTCAGGATTTAACTGTTGCATTTTACCTGGTAATGAGACCAAGGCTTGCTCAGTTTAACTTGAGTGGAAGACTCCAGAAGTAGCGCGGGCTCATGACTGAAGAGGCCAAGCTGGAATTCCTCAAGACTCACTTTGCCATCTCCATCTTGATCCAGTTTGTTAAACAGGTCTTCAAGTTCCTAAACAAAAGCCCTCATACCTCAGGCCCACCCATAAGAGCTCCACCCAGCTGTCCTCACCGGGGCCTCCCTCCCTCCCTCCCTCTGGTTCCAAGTACCCAACAAGGGCCGTTTCCTTGTCTTATCCAGCCTCAAAACTGTGTAGACCATGAGGGCTGTATTTTCCCAAGGCACCCCCTCCCTCTATCTTGCAAAACCCACAGGCCTTGGTTTCCATTTCACTGTGAGTGGGTGTCACCTGAACTTCTCAGTTCTACAAATGCTTATTTAGTGTCTGCTGGGGCTGGAGCCTGCGGGATGCTGAGCAAGGCCAGGTCCTGCAGTGTGAGGCCCAGCAAGGACACAGGGCTGAGAAGAACTCCAGCAAGGCAGACTGGCCTCCCACCCAGGAGGAGATGGAACATAGCCACTGGGGAATGCAGACAGGCTTGGGGGTCTTGTCTTGGCTGCGCAGTGGAACCTGGTCACACAGTGAAGAGGGAAAGGCATCCAGGCAGAGGAAGGATGTGAGTGAAGGAACAGGAAGTGCCTGCTACACCTGAGCGTGGCAGGGAGTTGGTGGGACTGGGCAACTCCATCAGAGATGGGCTTTCAAACGTGTCTGGGGTTTTTAGCTTTTGGCAGAAACACCAAAGGATTTTAGATTAGAAAGTGATGCACCTAAATTAGTGGCTGAAGGGTAGAGGGGTTTCCAGACCCAACACTAAACCGTGACCATGGCCAGGAACACATGGCCGGGTGGCCTGCTGTGCCCTCACCTCCTTCTCGAGTCCCCGGAGCCCGATGCTCTGGCAGACCACAGCCAGCTCCTGCTCGCTCAGGTGCCCGCGGCTGCCCACCCCCAGCTCTTCCCACATGCCCCGGATCTGGCTCTCTGGGGTGTCAAAGGAGGGGCTGCAGGACTTCTGGGGGCTCCCAAAGTCCTCGGTATCCCAGGTCTGCAGCTGTCCTGAAGCAAGGGGGGAGTCACAGTTAGACCCTGATACATACACAATTCAGCCTTAAAAAGAAGGACGTTCTGCCCTTTCCAACAGCATGGATGAATGTGGAAGACATAACGCTAGGTGAAATAAGCAGACACAGAAAGACAAACACCACGAGATCTCACTCACATGTGGGATCTAAGGAAAGAGGAACTCACAGGAGCAGGGTGTAGAAGGGTGGTTACAGAGCTGGGTGGTGGGGGAGATGCTGGTTGAGGGGGGTCACTTTCAGTTACAAGATGAGTAATTTCTGGAGCCCCAGTGTACAGCACGGTGACTACAGTTAATAAGGCCTGATTGCTTCCTTGAAGTTTGCTAAGAGAGTCTATCTCAAGTGTTCTCAGCACACACACATAACTACGTGAGATGCATGTGTTAACTGGCTGGACTGTGGTCATCATTTCACAATGTACACATGTCTCAGATCATCACTGTACACCTAAAATATATACAATTTTTATTTGTCAATCACACCTCAATAAGGCTGGGGAGAAAAACCAGCAACAGTTAAGTCCTGTGCTCCAGGCTGAAGCAGGCGGGGGAAGCACAGCAATGCTGGTCAGTGACTCTGAAATCAGACGGACCAATGGATAGAGGGCTGGACGGACGGACCAACAGAGGGATGGATGGATGGACAGAGGGATGGATGGACCGACACAGGGGAGCTGCAAAGCACCAAAGGTGGAATTAGGTGGTTGGTACATGGGTTTTCATGCCACAGTTGTTTGCACTTCACTCTGTTTACAAATTTTCAAAATAAATGTTGGGGGAAAATATCTGCCTCTAATGGGGAAATTCTTTCTGAAGAGAACCTTCTATGGTCAGCCGTGAGAGCATTTAAAAGAGGCAGAGGGACCGGGTGCGCTGGCTCACACCTGTAATCCCAGCACTTTGGGAGACCGAGGCGGGTAGATCACGAGGTCAGGAGTTCAAGACCAGCTTGGCCAAGATGGTGAAAACCCGTCTCTACTAAAAATACAAAAATTAGCTGGGTGTGATGGCGGCCACCTGTAATCCCAGCTACTTGGGAGGCCGAGGCAGAGAATTGCTTGGACCCAGGAGGCGGACACTGCAGTGAGCCGAGATTGCACCACTGCACTCCAGCCTGGGCTACAGAAGAAGACTTTGTCTCAAAAAAAAAAAACAAAAAAGAGGGAGAGGACTCTATTATTTGTATGTACAATAAAAAGACCAGTCTTTTAATAAGTTAATTTTTGAAAACTCTAACTTACACAGAGCAAAGAGTAAAGTGAAGCCCAGAGCACCTGCTACTCAGGCTCCACTATGATAGCACCCTGCCACAGGCTTCTTCTCTACCCGCTTTCCTTACGGCTGAACTATTTAGAAGTACAGATGCTCCCCGACTTACGATGGAGCTACAGCCCAATAACCCCACAATAAGCTGAAAACGTCAAGTCAAAGATGTACTGAATATACCTAACCCACTGACATTGTAGCTGGGCCTGGCCTACCATACACATCTCAGAACACACTAACCGACAGTGGGGCAAAATCCTCTAATACAAAGCCTATTTTAGACTAATGTGTTCAATGTCTCATGTAATCTACTGAACACTGTACTGAAAGTGAATCAGAACGGTCGCATGGACATCAAAGGACAGCTTCTACTGAATGCATATCGACCTCACACCATCACAAAGTTGAAAAATCGTTGAGTCAAAACACCATGAGTCAGGATCCATCTCGATTATTTGAAATCACAGATCTCATGTTACTTCTCCCCCACATATTTGTGATCCATATCTCTAGAAAAAATATATATATTCTTACATCACCACAATGCCACTATCACACCTAACAAAATCAACATCTTGATTCGAGATTTTCCCAAGCATCTCGAAAATATTCTTACAGTTGATTTGTTTGAACCAGCATCCAAACTCCTCAGGGTGCCCTTGGCTGTTATTCCTCTCACATCTTTCAGTCACAAGCACCTCTCCCAAATCCCCACAGTCCATGCCTTTTTAAAGAAATCAGGCCCACTGTTCTGTGGAATGTTCCACATCCGGATCTATCTGCCTGCTTCCCCGTGTTGTCGTCAAACAAGCTCCTCCATCCTTAACATTTCCTGAAAACCTGAGTTAGCATCAAAGTCTAGGTTGGCTGCAGGCTCAAGTTCATTTGTTTGTTTGGCATAAATGCTCTGCAGGTGGCACTGTGTCCTCCGCGCCTCACTCAGGAGGCACTGGTGTCTTTAGGACTCATCAGTGGGCTCGGGTGGTGGAAGGCCACTTTTCCTAACCTTTGTCTTCAGTCACTTGTCTTCTTGATGTGTTTGAAGCTGTGGAAACAGCTTGAGAATGAGGACAGACACTGGGTATCCAAGAGAAAGTGTCTGTGGTGAGCCAGCTGTCCAGCCAGACGTGTTCCTATGGTGAGCTATGTGTCCAGCCAGACATGTTCCTCCATGCCTCGTCCACACCACCGAGCCCAGAGCAGGGACATGTCTGCTTCCACCCAACACAGACTTTAGTGTTGCAGTTCTGCTTCAGCGGTCTGGATCCTTCAGGTAGATGAGCCATGTGGGCATGAATTACTGATAATCCTGCTGGTAACAGGAAAGCCACCATCCCCCAAAGGCAGGCAGACTGTGTGCTCACAAATGACACTGTGGGTTGGGTTGAGGAAAACAAGAGGAAAGGGACGGGTAAGAAAAGGCCACCTCCGAGGTGCCTTCCAGCCTAAGGTGCCTGAAATCTCCAAGGAAAAATGTGAAAGCAATCCTGATACTGGGTTATTTCTCAGGCTGGCAGAAGAGGTCGGGCAAGTCCTCTGAGCTTGACACGAGTGTGTGCGCACTAGTGTCTGTCAGCTCTGATCCTGCATAAAGCTTCCTGTAAACTGCTGGGAGGAACCCCGACCTGCTCTCCAGGCTGAGCACTGAAATCACTGGGTGAAAAACAGCCTCCTCCTGCGAGCCCTTCCCTTCGCTGCCCTAGCTCTAGACATCAAGTCAAGGATGGAAGACACGGTGGCTTGGCTGACTTTTCTCAGCACATAGGAGTCTGCCTGCTTTGTTCAGCACCACAGCTGGAAGCTCAGGTCAGTTCCCCTGACATTTACTGAGATAAAAGTTGAACAAAGGCTGGGTGCGGTGGCTCAAGCCTGTAATCCCTGCATTTTGGGAGGCTGAGGTGGGCGGATCACGAGGTCAGGAGATCAAGACCATCCTGGCTAACACGGTGAAACCCCATCTCTACTAAAAATACAAAAAATTAGCCGGGCGTGGTGGCGGGCGCCTGTAGTCCCAGCTACTTCGGAGGCTGAGGCACGAGAATGGCGTGAACGCGGGAGGCGGAGCTTGCAGTGAGCCGAGATCATGCCACTGCACTCCAGCCTGGGCGACAGAGTGAGACTTTGCCTCAAAAAAAAAAAAAAAGTTGAACAAAAAATGGCCCAGGCATTCAAGGACCATGGTCCAAGGGGTGCTGTTTACTTTGGCAGAAATCCCAGGGCAATGCCCTCTATCCAAGCTATATGTTTCTGCACAGTCAGCCCATGTGACCGCCTGTGTGGGGAGGCCTCATTAGGGCATCCACTGACTCACATGGAAAAGCCTGGAAAGACAGTGAAACTGCTCACAGGACTAAGGAACACAGACCAGCGCTACTCCCTGCCCTGCATGGTCAGCGGCCTGCCTGGCCTGCAGCCCAGCCCAGGGCAAAGAGAATGGCAGGGCACCTTGTCTGGGGTTGGGGGTTCCTGGGGTACAGGGCACTGACTAGGAGCCACTGACCCTGCCCACGCCTCACCGGTGGGATCCAGTGCAGCCTGCAGCCTGCAGACTTCCTGGAATGGCCTCATGCCTCCTGCAAGGGGACACACCCAACGCTGCCACCCTGATCCTTCTGCAACAGGGGGAGACAGGGGGCGCTGGCAGCCTGAAGAGGGCTCTCAGCGTTCAGCCGGGCTCCAGCTTCTCCTCCCCAGTCACCTGCATCCCTGCACCCTGAAATACTAGCTCCTCCCATCAATGCCTCCTCAAAGGCCATGGCAGCCGCCTGCACTCCCCTGTACCTGCACCTTACATGCCTGGCTGCTAAGGATCCCGCAGTTTGCTTCCTACACATCCATCAATGCCTCCAGCCTTCCTGTTTCCTGAAGCACATGACGCCCCCCTGTTCTAACTTCTCCCCTCTTTGCCCTCCTTCTTGCTTTCAGCCTGCCCATGTGAGGCAGTTTGGAAATGTGGCTTCAAATTTCCTTGACACTCCGCTTCAGGTCTGTGTCCCTTCTCCTTGAATCTGGTAGCCTTGTGACAGCTTTGATCAAGAGAACGTGGTGGAAGGGATGCTTTGTGACTTTGAGGCTGGCCTGAACTCAGTGAGGAAATCCCAGCCCTGTTTTTGGGACGACATGTCCTTAGGGCCCTGAGCCACCAGGTGAGGCAGTTGACTACCCAGAGCCACCATGCTGTAAGGAAGCCCAGCCACGCTGAGACCTGCTGCAACCCCTCCAAGGCTGTCCTCAGCTGAGCTCCTCCAGCCCAGACGCATCAGTGACGCTTCATACGATTTCAGACCCAGCCTTCAAGTGTCCCAACAGAGGACCTAGATGCAATGGAGTCCATCCTATGTCTCTCACCTTCTCCAATCCTTCCTTGAGCACTGCAGCCCTGCTCCTCGGAGAAGCTCTGTAGCAGTGATGTAAAAGCTTGTGCTGTGATCATAAGAGCCTGGTGTGAACCTCCGCTCTTGTTACCAAGCTCAGCAAGACTTCACCCCTGAGCCCCAAGCTGCTCTGAGAGGAGGGATGCTCAGATTATGCCAAGCCTGCTGCAAGGGTTAGCCAGGTTGCCAGCTTCACACCTGGGTAGTTCCTCAGAGCTCAGCGTCTGGCCACCATGCTGATCCTCTCACACCCACCTCTGTGTGGGGCTCCTTTCTTCACTCCTGCAGGCATCAGGTAAGTCAGCAGTCACTTCTACGGAGTCTTCTGTTTTTGCATTGTTTGCATAGGTGTTGGTCTTTTCTATCCAAAATACTCTAGGAATCACAATTAATATTTTTGTTTGCTTTTTAATGTCAAGGAAGTATTATAGGCAAGCACAAGATAATTAAAATTAAAAAGAAGTCCTCCTCTCCCAGAGCCTTTGTTCCTCTCCCCAGGGGGATCCACTGGGAAGTTTTTTTGTCTAGCTTTCTGTCCCCACAACACATGTAATGCATGTCACTCCAGAAACGTGGTGAGGGAGCTGAAGTCTCGATCATGCCCCTGCATGTAGCTTCTCTTCCCAAAATGCCAGATCTTGCAGAGGGCACCACGGCAGCACAGATGGTGAACCTCCCCTGCACACTGCACAGCGCTGTGAGCTGCACCCTGTGATTTGCTTCTGTGTCCCAGCTGCTGGCCTTCTGGCTGCTATGTAAGGCTTTAAGCTCCAGGACCAGGTATTACACTCCCTTTGTGGTACAGATGAAACCCTGATGGGTGCTAAGAATGCCCCTGCACAGCAGAGGAGAGGCTGTATCTAACCCAGCGTGCCAGAAAGGAGGTATAGGGGCAGTCTGAGGTGACGGGGCCAAGCAAGGCCCTCCTGCCTGAAACCACAGGTCCATACCTGCCAGCTAGGGTCACATCAGTACTTGCAGACCATAAAGTGTGACGAACCGCACTGCTCCCTCGGCCACGGGCCTCTGCTCCAGGGTCTGACCTTGGGAGGATGAGGACCGAGTGACGGCCTCACTGCTGAGATGATGACATTCTGACCACTCCTGGAGAAGGAGGAATCCAGCGGGACACAACCCACCCCACGCATTTCCCAGGAAATTAAACTTGTGGTATGCACTGCCCAGTGACCCGGCTCTTCAGCTTTCAAAGCTCTGGGCAAAGGCAGAGAGCACCAAATGCAAGGCTGAGGCTTTACCTTGTGCTTCGAATAACTCATTCTGAGCTTCTTTAGTGCTGTCGGCCTCTTCATCTGACTTGAGACTCTGCAGAAAGATGCAGAGAGAAGGCTGTGAGTTCCAGGGGGTGCTGCTGGGGACGGAGCACCGGGAACAAAGAGAGCAGGATGTTTAGGGAAGCGGCAGATGGCTGAGTACGGAGTCAATCCCTCAGAGGAGAAGCCCACCCCCACCTTGGGGCTGCCCTGCATGCCAGCTAGCAGCCCCAGGTGAGCCCCGCCTAGCAGCAGCGAGGGGCTGGGCCAGGGAGACAGGGGACACGCCTTGTTCTGCACGCTCGGGCTCCTCAACATAAACCCATTCGTCAACAGTTGACCCTGCAAATACAATCAAACACTTGTGTCCTAGCAGCAGAGAAGCCTGTCCCCCTCTGCATGGTGATGATGGTGATGGCTTCGGACCCAGCACTTGAAAGAAGCCAGCCCTGCAGCCACAGTCAATCATTCAGTCTCGGGACACACTCTCCATACAACGCTTGCAACACACCTCTCTGCACCTTTCCCTCATCAACCACATCAGTTCAGCAAACAGTCGCAAGGTGAGAGAGCAGGTTTCTGTATCCCTTCAAGGGCTCGGGATAGCACAGCACCTGGTCATCACCTCACACCCCAGCAGCCTTCGCAAACCTGCACCCAAGACAAGAACCAGGGCCATCAAGAAATGTGCGACTTAAGTAAAAACCTTGTGCTGCAGTCACTGCGTCAGCCAACCAGAGTCAAAGTCTGCTTTTGTCCGGGTGTTGTGTGTCCCCACAACTGACTGTGGAATGGATGCCTGGTGACCAAGACTCTGTATGCTTCAAAGCTGGCACTGGCTCTGACTGGGGAGAATCTGTGAGTTGGTGATAAATACTCAACCCCATTTTTTGAGTTCAACTGCACTGACAACCCTAAAGGCGGCTTTCCCCGTGTTCAGGTTTTGGGAATCAAAGATGATTTAAGAAGCAGAATGGCACCAATGAAGATCCACCACAAGGAGTAGATTCATTATCTCTCCATCCCTGAGGTTCATATTTTTAAAACAGAACGAAAAAGAAATATTCTGGATTTACTGGCATCGCCTAGATGTCACATGCCCCTGAGAAAAGAGACTCTAAGATTTAAATATATTTTGGTTGTTTTTCCTCTTTGCCTCCACAAATGGTGAAGACAAATGGTAAACAAGTCCACCTGGGGCCCCAACCTAAGACGGAGGTGCTCCTGATGGAGACCCACCTGGCAGAAGCTGACGGTACAGACAGCAGGAACCAGGAACCTTTTGGAATCCTTGAAAATGGTTCGACCCAGTCCATGATTAACTTACAAGCTGCGGATCTGCCCCATGGACATATTTCTTTTTTTTTTTTTTTTTTTTTTTTTTTTGAGACGGAGTCTTGCTCTTTCGCCCGGGCTGGAGTGCAGTGGCCGGATCTCAGCTCACTGCAAGCTCCGCCTCCCGGGTTTTACGCCATTCTCCTGCCTCAGCCTCCGGAGTAGCTGGGACTACAGGCGCCCGCCACCTCGCCCGGCTAGTTTTTTTTTTTTGTATTTTTAGTAGAGACGGGGTTTCACCGTGTTAGCCAGGATGGTCTCGATCTCCTGACCTCGTGATCCGCCCGTCTCGGCCTCCCAAAGTGCTGGGATTACAGGCTTGAGCCACCGCGCCCGGCCCCATGGACATATTTCTTAACATGAAGCCCCACAAGACTCTGGCAGCCATCTCCTGGGCCCATCCCCCTCTCACTGGGTGATCCCTGCATACCAGCCACCTGCAGCAAATGACCCAGGGAGCCTGGGGGACAGGGAGGCAACTTCCAAGGCCCCAGGAGGCATTGGCTCATACAGGCCAGTTGTAAGTGCTGGGCCTCAGTATTACTAAGTGTTCAAGATAGGTAGGGCTGGGGGTTGACGCACTCACACTCCTGACCTCCAGGCTGTTTCAAAAAGGCATCTTCCCTTTTCTACTCTTAGCACGTTGACCCTTCACTCCCACGAAGCCATAAACATTGCCTTCTAGAGTTGGTGGTGGTATCGGGGAAAAAGAGATATTGTACACAAAGGATTGATGCACGAATTCTCTATTGCACCAATTCAGGAGAGAATCCTGTGGCCAGGAGTGTCCTGAAGACAATCAGACCCAATTTAAATGAAATGGCATTCCCCAAAGTGACCAAGCTTCTGGTGACTCAAGGTGCCTGAGAGCGCCCTGTCCTCCCTACATCTTGTGATCACGTGCTACAAACAGGGATGAAAGGAAGCATTCGTTATTCCCAACACTGAGCAGCTGGGGTGGGAGAGGGGCCTGACCCACCTCCACGCTCTCCAGAGACGCTGAGCGCCAGAGCTGACTTTTCAGGCTGGCCTGGGTTTGCTGCTCGGGCACATGTCTGGCTTCTGTGGCAGTGTCACATAGCTCGGGCCGGCTCCGACGGCCGTACCACTTAGAACCATTCACATACTTTGGAGGGATGGCACTGGAGGCAGCTGGAAAGAAAACAGGAAATTTGGAGGGGGTCCTTTATAGCAGTTATGGGCCCGTGAAGGCCAGCAGGTACGCTCTGAGAAGATGCACACTCAGCACCGAGTGCGCCTCCCAAACACGCACTGCTCTGCACATAGAAGCATCTGGAAAGACCCGAGAAACAGTGAACAACGGCAATTCTACGACCTTGGTTGGGAGACTGAGAAAGCAAGGGTGGGGAGAGGAGAACTTTCCCCTAAACTCTATCTGCTATGTACACTTTTTCAAGCATATTTTGCTTTTATGTAATGAAAAACTAATAGGAAATCTAGCTATCTATGCAAAGGAGCAACAAAACCTCCAAAAATCCAAGAACATATACACCTGACTCTCAGTAACCTGACTGAACACGCTAAATGCCAACTGACATTTCAGGCAGCTGACAATAACGCAGGGTGACCAGAATATCTCTCACCCCACTGGGACACAGT
This sequence comes from Trachypithecus francoisi, assembly GCF_009764315.1. Lineage (NCBI taxonomy): Eukaryota > Metazoa > Chordata > Mammalia > Primates > Cercopithecidae > Trachypithecus > Trachypithecus francoisi. The sequence continues at coordinate 1,666,215 of NW_022681467.1, forward strand.
CATCATGGGCCTGATTAACAATCACCCCAAGACAGCAGGCACCATCAAGGACTGGCCTAGCACACTCTCACCAGAATGGTCTGAGCATATGGGAGGTTAGTATGGTTTGGATCTGTGTCCCCACCCAAATCTCATGTCAAATTGTAATCGTCAGCGTTGGAGGAGGGATCTGGTGGGAGGTGATTGGATCACGCAGGTGGATTTCCCAATTGCTGTTCTCATGATAGTGAGTTCTCATGAGAGCTGGTTGTTTAAAAGTGTGTAGCACCTTCCCCTGCTCTCTCTTCCTCCTTCTCCATTCATGTAAGACATGCCTGCTTCCCCTTCACCTTCTGCCATGATTGTGTATTTCCTGAGGCATCCCCAGCCAGGCCTCCTATACAGTCTGAGGAACTGTGAGTCAATTAAAACTCTTCTTTAAAAATAAATTACCAAGTCTCAGGTAGTTCCTTATAGCAATGTGAAAACAGACTAATACAGAAAATTGGCACCAGGAGTGGAGCATTGCTACAAAGATACATGAAAATGTGGAAGCAGCTTTGGAATTGGATAACAGGCAGAAGTCGGGACAGTTTGGAGGGCTTAGAAGAAGACAGGAATATGTGGGAAAGTTTGTAACCTTCTAGAGACATGTTAAACTGATGTGACCAAAATGCTAATAGTGATATGGACAATGAAGTCCTGACTGCAGCAGTCTCAAATGGAGATAAGGAGCATACTGGGAACTGGAAAAAGGTCACACTTACTATGCTTTAGCAAAGAGCCTAGTGGCATTTTGCCTCTGCCCTAGAGATCTGTGAAACTTTGAACTTGAGAGAAATGATTTAGAGTATCTGGTGGAAGAAATTTCTAAGCAGCAAGGAATTCAAGATGTGCCCTGGCTACTTCTAACAGCATATGCTTATATTCATGAGCAAAGAGATGATCTGAAACTAAAATTTATATTTAAAAGGGAAGCAAAGTGTGAAAATTTGGAAAATTTGCAGCCTGGTCATGTGGTAGAAAAGAGAAATCCATTTTCAGGGGAGGAAGGAACTCAAGCCAACTTCTCTTCTCACCTGGGGCCTCAGTTCCTCATCTGAATAACTGGTATGGTAAGTAATGCCACAGGATTTCCATGAGGGTTAATTGGACTCTTTGTAAACATACACAAAGCTCAATGCCATATGCTCACACAGAAAACCTCTGTGTGAGTCTGGTCCCTTCCGCTTTCCCATCCTCTGCCCCAAACCCTGTGACAGCCTTATCTACTGCCACACACCCCTCCTGACCAGGACATCCCGCTGTGAGACACGAGGGAAGCGCTCCCTCTGTGACACACCAATCAATACTACAAACACAACACCCCTGCAAAAGGGAAAGAGCCACCCCCATTTCACACCCTCCTGACATGGGGCCATCTGCAACCAAGAAGCAGGCCACCACGACCTCAACACTCCAGGCCTGGCAGCTCTCCCGCTGACCTCGCCCACAGCCTGTTACCATCCTGGCACCTTGAGGCTGAAACCAAGGCCAGGTGGCTTTCCCCAAGGATGCCACTTCCACTTAGGGACGTAGCCTGTGTCCCAGCAGCCCTGTCCCTGTAATAGGATTCTGATCACTTACATCAGCACAGTGCAGTGTCATCATCCACGGCGGGCACAGTGCGCATTATTATATGACACCATTTCACAAATAAACAAAGGAAGAAAAAAATATCAAGTGTTTTTTCCAAGTCCATATACCTTGTGGGTGACAGAAAGTAAGGTAGAATTCAGTTTTCAGAACTGAATTCTTTCATTAGAATATCACACTCCAAAAGTTAACAAACAAATAATGAAAAGAAAATATGGCCAATAGGATTAAATCCTCTTACCTGATTCCAAAGAACTACTGTCTTCATCTGAGGGGCGAACACCAGCATTTGATGACAACACAGCCACAAAACCTTCCTTAAATTCCTCAAAGTTAACCTGGGTGAATTGAAGGTGAGAGAGGACAATGTCACTTTCAACAGATCACACATTTCATAAGCGAATCTTTTGCATTTTCTCTCAGATAGAAACATATTATTATTGCCTTTTAGAATGAGAACAGTCATGTTTTCAAATATTTACTTAAGATTTTTAAAAATAGAAGAGCATGATAAGGAAAGTAAAAGTGGACCATAATCCTACCACCAAATAAACACTATCAACAATTTTGTAAATCAAACAACATAATTAGGAAAGAGGGATCTGATAACCACGAAACGTTACACGTAAGGTGAACGCCCCCATGGTGTCCCCAACGCCGCCAGCACGGCAGCAGGCCTCTCCACCACGACCCTTCCCCGTACATCTCCTGAACCTTACCTTGACTTTCATGGTGACAGCTTCCTTGCTTTTCTAGACCTCATTTGCATGCATGCCTGAAGCTTAGTTTCATTTAGCTTCTCTGTGTCCTTAGAGGCTTCGCTATGGTACCCACCTGAGGAGGGATTGCTGGGCCACAGAATGTGCCAGTAGGGCATATTCCCTTGGTGAACTGAACCTGTTATTATAATAAAATGCTCACACTCTTTAATTCAGTAAAGCTTTTCACCATAAAGTCCATTTTCTCTTTTATCCAGAAACTACCCCAGCTTTCTTTTGGTCAGTATTTACACGATATCTTTTTATTGAACTTTTAATTCCAATTTTTTATGTCCTTATGTTTTAGATATGTCTCTTATGAATGGTAACAGTTGGATTTTGTCCAATCTGACAAACTTTATCCTTCAACTTAAATATGTAATCTAATTACATTTAACATGATTACTGATTTACTAGATTTAAATTGACTATTTTGCTTTCTGCTTTCAATTTGACTTGCTTGCTTTTTCTCTCCCTTCCCCCACCCCGCCTTTGGATTCACTATTTTAGGATTTCACTTTTCTCTTATTAATTTAGATGTTATGGCCAGGCATGGTGGCTCATGTCTGTAACCCCAGCAATTTGGGAGGCTAAGGCAGGTGGATCACGTGAGGTCAGGAGTTCAAGACCAGCCTGGCCAATATGGTGAGACCCCATCTCTACTAAAAATACAAAAATTAGCCGGGCATGCTGGCGTGTGCCTATAATCCTAGCTACTTGAGGCTGAGGCAGAAGAATCACTTGAACCCAAGAGGCGGAGGTTGCAGTGAGCCGAGATAGCGCCACTGCACTCCAACCTGGGCAACAGAGCGAGACTGTCTCAAAAAAAAAAAAAAGTTATATAGTCTATTTCCACTTTTCTACTGATTACCCTAAAATTACAACATCCATGCTTAGTTTACCAAAGTTGACTATTAATCAATACTTTTACCCTCTTCTATGACAATATAAAGCCAGTGAAATATATTAGCTCCAGTTACCACACTCCTGACTTCAATGTCTTTGTTATCACATATTTTATTTCTATATGTTTTAAACCCTCACAAAACACTATTTTTGGTTTTATATAATGTTCATTTAGAATTATCCATATACTTATTCTCTTTTTCTTCTTGCATTTCTGACTTTCCATCTGGAATAATTTTCCAACTATTTAAAATACATCCTTTAGAACTTTGTTTTTCTTGAATATGCTAGTGCCAATTTTTTGGTCTAACATGTTTTTATTTTACATTAATTCTTTTTTTAACAAAGAAATCATTTATAACTTATAAATTATCCTTTTAGAATAGTGGAAATGACTTTGCTGTTCATTCAAACAGAATGGATAAACAAATTGATACAAGCACAGTCATACAATGAAATACATGACAATGAAAAAGAACAGGCCGGGCGCGGTGGCTCAAGCCTGTAATCCCAGCACTTTGGGAGGCCGAGACGGGCGGATCACGAGGTCAGGAGATCGAGACCATCCTGGCTAACACAGTGAAACCCCGTCTCTACTAAAAATACAAAAACTAGCCGGGCGAGGTGGCGGGCGCCTGTAGTCCCAGCTACTCGGGAGGCTGAGGCAGGAGAATGGCGTAAACCCGGGAGGCGGAGCTTGCAGTGAGCTGAGATCCGGCCACTGCACTCCAGTCCGGGCGACAGAGCGAGACTCCGCCTCAAAAAAAAAAAAAAAAAAGAAAAAGAACAAACCACCAATAGACACAGTAACATGAATGTATCTCAGAGGCATACTATTAAGTAAAGAAGCCAGAGAATGGCCGGGTGTGGTGGCTCATGCCTGTAATCCCACTGCAATCCCAGCACTTTGGGAGGCAGAGGCAGGGTGATTGCTTGAGCTCAGGAGTTGGAGACCAGCCTGGGCAACATAGTGAACCCTCATCGCTACAAAAAAGCACAATAATTAGCCAGGCATGGTGGTGCATGCCTGTAGACCCAGCTACCTGGGGGGCTGAGGAAGGAAGACTGCTTGAGCTCAGGAGGTCAAGGCTACAGTGAGCTAAGATCATGCCTGGGTGACAAAGTGAGACCCTGTCTCAAAAAAAAAAAAAAAGAGAGAAAAAAAAAAGAAAAAAAAAAAGTCTGAGAGTATGTACTGAGTATGTGCTGTATTAAAATACAGAATTTATATAAAATTCAGAAACAGGCAAAAAAAAAAAAAAAAAATCTATGGTGTTGGTGTCCACACAGTGGTTAACCTTTGGTAGCAGAGGAACCAAAAAGACATGATGGGGGATAAGGGTGTGATGGTTACAAAGGTGCACTCAGTTTGGAATATTCACTGACCTTGTACTCTTGGAAACATGTTCTTTTCTGTAGGTACGTTTCAGTGAAAGTCACACAGAAAGAAATCAACAGAAGGGCTATTAGGTTGGTCAAAATATCACCACTAAGTGTTGGAAAAGAAGGTTTGGGGTCATAGGTCCAAGTAGGCTTCCAAAATCTGGCCAAGAATTTGCATGAGCACATCTCTGTTGCTGCCATTGAATGCAAAATGCGGCTGTTTCTTTGCAGACACCTCTGCCTGGGACACACATGTATTACTATCTGAATTAAATTATACATGCATTTGCTTATTTTCTGCCCCCCAGTTAAAATGTGAGCTCACTTTAGCAGCATGTAGTAGGGACTCAACAAATATTTATTGGGTGTCTTTGCCTCTATATCTTTTCACTGCTAAGCAGAACTCTCCTTCTCACAGAGGCATTCTTTCACCTTTATTCTTAAAGGTTATTTTTACTCGATATGAAATTCAGGTTGGCAGTCATTTTCTTCTAGCATATTGGAGATATCTTTCTACTGTCTTCTGACTTCTACTGTTACATTAGAGAAAGCAATGGTCAATCTAACTATGGCTCACTTTTAGGATATGTCTTTTCTCTAGCTTCCCTTTTAAAATTATTAAACTTTTCATCTTGAGATCATTATAGATCCACATGCAGTTGTAAGAAAAATGGAAAGAGATCCTGTGTACCCACTTCTGGCTGTTTTTAAGATATTCTCTCTGGCTTTGTTTTCCTTCAGTTTCACATAGTATGCCAGATATAGAAGTCTCTTTATCCTGCTTGGAATTCCACGGGCTTTTAGAATCCCAAGAAGTATGTTTCATCTGTCCTGAAAATGTTTTAGCTATTACTTCTTCACATAATGCCCCTCAAGCATTCACTTGTTTCCTCCTGGGACTCCAGTTAAAAGGATGCTGGACTTTCTCACACCATCTGTACCACCTCTTTTTATATCTTCATGCTGTATTCTGGATGACTCCAGTTAATGAATGGTTTCTTCAGCTGTGTCTAATCTGTTCTTAAATGCTTCTATTTAAATTTTGGTGATCATACTTTTCAATTCTAGACATTTTATTTGGTTCATTGTTCAGATTTGTTACTTCACTTTTTAGAGTTCTTATATTTTTTAAGCTTTAAAAAAATCTCTAATATAGTAACCATAGTTGTTTTATATTTTGTGTCCAACAATTCTAATATCTCACATCTTTGTGGGTCTGCTTCCATTGTCAGTTCTGCTGGTTCTTGCTCATCCTGTCTCGTTTCTTTGCCCAGTTATCCTTTATCGTATGCTGGTCATTGTATTTGGCTATTATTTAGGAATAATTTCAGACTTGGGATGATGGCATTTTTATTGTTTGCTTTGGCTAGGTGCCTATCCATGCAGTGCCAGTAATCTAAGTGCAGGATTTGAGATTATCTAGTGTACTGAGGGATATAAGATCAGACCACAAAGCAGTATAATGACTGACTGCAATTCATCTTTACCATACAGGTCTTACCCTTCAGGATTCTTCCTTAAATTTGGGGTTGGTTTGCCAACCCTGGGTTTCTACCTGAAATGAGTCCAGGTTTTGACATATGTTTCTGGGGCCCTTTGAGGTCCTCAAAGCCACAGATCAATTTCTCAGTTGCTTACTTAAAAATCACAAAATATTCTCAAGGAAAATGGGCTTTTGTGTGCTAACCTTACCTCTCTGGGTACTTAATTTACTACACTTTTTTTTGTTTGTTTCTGAGACAAGATCTCACTCTATCACCAAGCTGGAGGGCAATGGGCACGATCATAGCTCACTGCAGCCTCAGTCTCCCAAGCTCAAGTGATCTTCCACCTTGGCCTCCTGAGTAGCTGGGTCTATATGTGTGTACCACCCCGCCCCCCAGCTAATTGTTTTTTATTTTTAGTAGAGATAAAGTCTGGCCATGTTGGCCAGACTGGTCTTAACCTCCTGAGCTCAAGTAATTCTCCCGCCTTGGCCTGCCAAAGTACTGGGATTATAGACCTAAGCCACCATGCCCAGCCTATCACAGATTTTTTGACTGGCAAATTCTCACTGATTTATTTGCTCTTTACTGTTTTCAAAATATTTGTTTTTATTATTTTGTTCAGTTTTTCTAGTAGTCCTCCTTGAAAGCATGGCCTGAGTTAGCTCACTTGCCACTATCAGAACATCTGAACTACTTCTTCCTTTTTTTAGGGCTGCAAAAGATTTCAACAAATGGAGCTACCAGGATTATGTAAACAATCCCATACTGAAAAAGCTGTTTCCAAATTTTTCCTGTCTGAATGAATGCTAGAATGCATCCCTTGAATGCATGTCATTTCACAGGAAGATAGAAACTGTGCGTCTTTCCTCCTTGCATCCCTAGCATCTGGTGTTGCCTAGCACATAATAAGTCCCCCAGAAATAGCTGTCAAATACTAGACAAATAATGAAATTGCAATTTCGCTCGTTCTAATCACAGATTCTTTTGTGGTGTTGGTAATAATTACCAGCTGACTTTCTTCCATCCATCAAAGAGCAGTGGGATCAGATGGCCCAGTCTGGTGTCACTTCAGTCTGACACCATCTTGACCACACTTGTTTGTTTTCTTATGTCCTTCTTTACAGTTCACAAAAGGCGAGCAGCAACCCCATATATTCAGGTATTATACCAATAAGATACACCATCCCATCTCCGCATGATCTCAGACTCATTCACCACAAAGTAAAGGGGCTGGAATGTGTCATCTAGAGGTACTTTCATCTTCAAATTACAATTGTCCCTCAGTATCCCTGGGGGATTGGTTCCAGGACCCTTGGCAGATACCAAACTCCACAGGTGCTCAAGTCCCTTGTATAAAATGTAGTATTTGTATATCCTACGCACATCCTCCTGTATATTTTAAATTAGCTCTAGATTACTTTACAATAGCCAGTACAATGTAAATACTATGTAAATAGTTGTTAGGCTGCATTGTTTAGGAAATAGTGAGAAGAAAAAGCTTTGTACCTGTTCAATACAGATATGACCATCTTTTTTTTCTCTGAATATATATATATATATATGAGACAACATTATATATATGAGACAGGGTCTCATGCTGCTGCCCAGGCTGGAGTGCAGTGACACAATCACACCTCACTACAGCCTCAAACTCCTGGGCTCAAGCAATCCTCCCAGCTCAGACTCACAGTCGCTGGAATTACAGGTGCATGCCACCACACCCAGCTACCTTTAAGATTTTTCTGTAGAGACGAGGTCTCACTCTGTTGCCCAAGCTAATCTTGAACTCCTAGACTTAAGCAATCCTCTCACTTGGCCTCCCAAAGTGCTGGGATTACATGTGTGAGCCACCGCACCTGGCCTGTTTCATTTTTACAAGATTTCTGTATCAGTAACATTTATATAATATCATATATGTGAATTACTACAAGGACTGGATATGTAGTATTGGTTTGTTTGTTTGTTTTTTGAGATGGAGTCTTGCTCTGTCGCCCAGGCTGGGCGTGATGCAATGGCATGATCCTGGTTCACCGCAACCTCCACCTCCTGGGTTCGAGCGATTCTCCTGCCTCAGCCTCCTGAGTAGCTGGGATTACAGGTGCGCGCCACCATGCCCAGCTAATTTTGTATTTTCAGTAGACACAGGGTTTCACCACATTGGTCAGGCTGGTCTCCAACTCCCGAACTCGTGATCCGCCCACCTTGGCCTTCCAAAGTGCTGGGACGACAGGCGTGAGCCACTGCACTTGACCTGGATGTATAGTATTTGAATCGAAAAGCCAATCCATTCTCCTGGATAAAGAGTTTATCTTGGTTTTCTTGGAGACTCCCTGAAATCTCTACCATTGGGTTTCTTGTAGAGAAGTGGGGACACCTATATGGATATTTCTGGCTTGATACCACTTCCCTTAAATCTCTGTATGATGTTCCACCTACAGGGGCTGTGGGAACTCTGCCCTGTCTGTGAGACGAAGCAGAGAAGCAAGCAGAGCCTGAAAAGAAAAATCGTCCACCATGACCAACCATCTCCGAGGAGATAGGATCAAGGGACAGGCAGGGAGAGGTGAGCGCTAGGCATCTACAGTGTTGGCAGGGTGCTCTCAAAATGTTACAGAGAGAAGAGAAAGATAACGTCAGAGCACAGTCAAGAGCACTAGTGCAAACAAAGTTACTTCTTAATTTATCTAACATCTGACTTGCTTTCTGGGAACAGAAAATTATGGCTATAGGAGGGGATGGAGCTGGGACAGACAGACGGACGATGGCCGGACATGCATGGCTATCCCAGGGTGAGCTGTGTCAGAAAGGGCCCAGCTCCTGTCACCGCTGTGGTACCCAACTTTCTTGTTATCCCCTCCTCACAAACATATGAGAAGCCTCAAGCCTCCTGAAGGAAATTCCGTCTCAGATGAGCCGCTTTTCAGGACGCGTGGACAGGGTTCAAGTCAGAAATCTCACATAACCCAAGCGAATTTTTCTCCTTGCTGATGCTCTAATACTAATCATGGTTATTCTATCATAATTGGATGTTTCTGTCTTGTATCATTCCTATAAATATAAAATGAAGAAAGCCTTGGGAATGACATGGCTTATTCAATCAGCAGAGCCTGCAATCTGAACATGGACTCAAAAGTTACTCTTCTGGTTTTGAATTTTCCAAAGTTTAATTTCCAAATTCTTGATTTTTCAAAAATATCAATTCAGCAAGACACAGACTCAAATTAAAAAATATATATATATAAAAACTGGACCATCTGTCTGTATTACTTAAATAACCAGAGCGTTGATTTTTCACCAATGTGCCTTTTGCTCATCTATGTCCCAAATACACTTCCAGGTGATATCAAGAGAGGCTAGATCATTATCTATCAATAACACATTTGCCTTCTTAAGCGCATTTAAAAAGGCAGGAATAGAAAACAAAGTCAGAGAAAGGACATGAATTTGCGTGAGGAGAGTTCCTTATGAGGGAGGCACAGTGGCCTGCTGACACGGCAGGTGAGGCTTCCTTGAGGAACTAACAAGAGGTCGGATTCACCCGGACTCTCTACTAGGCCAGCAGTGAGTGGTTCTTTTCTTCATTTGTTTTGGCCCAAGGGACATTTCAGGAAAATTTACTGGCTGGTTTTTTCCCCCATTCAAAATAAAAATACTGGCAGGTGTGGAGGCTCACACTTGTAATCATAGCACTTTGGAAGGCCAAGGCAGGTGGATCGCTAGAGCTCAGGCGTTTGAGACCAGCCTGTATAGCATGGCAAAACCCCATCTCTACAAAAAAAATACAAAAATTAGTCGGGTGTGATGGCGCAGGTGTGTAGTCCCAGCTACTCGGGGGACTGAGGCAGGAGGATCACTTGAGCCTGGGAGGTGAAGGCTGCAGTGAGCCGAGATGGCTCCACTACACTCCAGCCTGGATGACAAAGTGAGACTGTCTCAAAAAAACAAACAAAAAGAAAATACTGAGTCTTGTAGAAAAAATATTACTCCTTCATAGTTCAGATGACCAACAAGATAAGGCACTGCTGTTAGCACTAACATCCAGGCACGTTTAAGAAGCAGGAACGGGGAGGTGCTTTTTAGAGTTTTGATCATGAAAGCAGGTTGCAGTCTAGGACCAAGATTCCCATTCTAGATGATCTTGACCTTCTGATAGAAAAGAACCCTCCAATTTCACATTTTCTATCTGGCCTAGATGAAATTATGGGATACTTTTGGACATGGGTATCCTTCATTCTTTCAACAGCAGCTTGCAATTGTTTTGTCCAACTCCTAGATGCACTTCAAACTGTGAAATTGTATAAGACAATCTGCCTTCAAGAGACTGTGACACTCTCTCTGATTACCAGTGTGAGCTGCTCGCAGGCCCAACCCATGTGGTCTTTGTGAGCCACACACCACTGGCCCATACCAAACCCCTTCACCATTCTGCCCCTGTGACAAACCACTAAAATATCTTTCTGGAAAAACAAAACCAAACCTCTGGAAATTACCACATTAAAAACAAGTAATCTTAAGAAACCACTTTCTACAATGTAGAATTTCCATAGAGGGAAAAACTAGTATACTGTTCCGTTTGCTAATAACTTTCCTTTGACACTTGTATCCTTATTCAGCTGATACTTATCAAATGCCCATAGGAGCCAACGACAGACCCCTGTGCTTTCCTTTATGACAATGAAGTCCGACACTCACCCTGGCGAAATGGTCGTTTCCGAGAAGTGTCTGCAGTAGGACAGGTAGCTGCTGCTCCAGGTGAAGTTTAAGGCAGAGCTGGGTCAGCTCCTGGCGGTCCAGAAAGCCGGTCCCCGTGGTGTCACAGCTGCTATAGACTTCCCTGAGCTGCGAGACATAGTGGTTCTCTTCTTCATCCATCCCATAGCAAGCTGGCAGTGTGCAAGGGAAGAAGAAAACATCAGGACACTTTCCCGCCTCCCCTCCCATTCCCACACTGCCGGTGAGTGCCGAGCTACGTAGTCCAGGCAGGGGCAGGAGCTGGCATGTGGGGAAGGCACCAGGGACCCTTGCAGGGCCAAGCACAGTGGGAGGACTGAGCTCCACCCTTGCAGGAGAGGCCAGAGCAGGTTAACAGGGAGTGAGGATAAATAGTCCTTCAGTCGTCAGTCACAAGAACTAGAATTTCTTTGTTGTATGAAAAATATCCATTAGGCCAGGTAATCCCAACACTTTGGGAGACAAAGGTGGGAGGACTGCTTGAACCCAGGAGTTCAAGGGTGCAGTGGACTGTGACAGTGCCACTGTTCTCCAGCCTGGGCAGCAGAGTGAAACCCTATCTCAAAAAGGAAACTATTACAGAATAATTAGAAAATAGAGATATGTAGTATAAAGAACACTAAAACCATCAAAAATTCCACTACCATATAAAAATACTACTATTAATATTTTGACCAGCATACAATCTAATTTTTTTGTTGGGGGGAGACAGGGTCTTGCTCTATTGCCCAGGCTGGAGTGCAGTGGCGTAATCTCAGCTCACTGCAACCTCTGCCTCCTGGGTTGAAGTGATTCTCCTGCCACAGCCTCACAAGTAGCTGGGACTACAGGTGCATGCCACCACTCCTGGCTAATTTTTGTATTTTTACCAAAGACGAGGTTTCACCATGTGGACAGGCGGGTCTTGAACTCTTGACCTCAAGTGATTGCCTGCCTTGGCCTCCCAAAGTGCTGGGATTACAGGTGTGAGCCACCACATGCAGCCCAGATTAATTTTTCTGTATACATGTACAAATGTAGTTTTTTTCCTTACAAGGTTTTCTTTTTTGTAGTAAAAAGGCAGTAAAAATTTTACTAAATTGTACTAAATAAAAGTGCTTACAATAAGGAAAAAAAGGAAACTCCAATAAAAATATACAGAGGATGTTAATAAATAACAAAAGAAATATATATAATTAATAACCATCTAAAAATGCTCAAATTAAAACCAAGATATGCTATTTGTAACTGTCAAATTATCAAGACTAAAAATCCTGGATGCCTATTATAAGCAGAGGATCTCACCCACTGCTAGAGGAAGGAATTGGCAAACATTTCTGGGGGGTACTTTGTCTGTATATGAAGAATACTTAAAATATTAACTGTCCTAGTATCTCACTTACATGAAATTCCTTATATTTAAGAAAATAGAGCTACAGACAAAAATGTGAGTTCATCAGAATATTATTTATATAAGAACAGGAAAGAAAATAACCTAAAATATCCAACAGAAGAATAGTTTGTCAAATTATTGTGTATTTATATGACAGAATATTAAACAGTCTTGAAATTCACATCTATTTATTTTTGATTGTTTAGAGACAGGGTCTCACTCTGTCACCCAGCCTGGAGTGCAGTGGCACAATCATAGCTCACTGTAACCTTGAACTCCTGGGCCCAAGAGATCCTTTTGCCTCAGCCTCTCAAGTAGCTGGGACTATGGATGCATACCACCGTGCCCAGCTAATTTATTTAAAATTTTTTTTTACCAAGATGGGAGTCTCACTATGTTACCCAGGCGGGTCTCAAACTCCTGGACTCAGTGATCCCTTGCTGTGGCCTCTCAAAGTGCTGGGATTACAAAGTGTAAGCCACTGCGCCCAGTCGAAAATCACATTTCTGAAAAATATTCAATAGCATGGGCAGTGTAGAAGAATAAAAACTTTATCATAATAATAATAACTAATATACTTACTGGTCAATTTACATATAATAATTCATTTATGCCTTATAACAATTCTACCAAGAAGTTTCTGCAACTTTCTGGAGGAAAATATATTTTTAAAAAGGGGAAAAAAGGCCGGGCGCGGTGGCTCAAGCCTGTAATCCCAGCACTTTGGGAGGCGAAGACGGGTGGATCACGAGGTCAGGAGATCGAGACCATCCTGGCTAACATGGTGAAACCCCGTCTCTACTAAAAAATACACAAAAAAAAAATTAGCCAGGCATGGTGGCGGGCGCCTGTAGTCCCAGCTGCTCGGGAGGCTGAGGCAGGAGAATGGCGTGAACCTGGGAGGCAGAGCTTGCAGTGAGCCGAGATCCGGCCACTGCACTCCAGCCTGGGTGACAGAGCAAGACTCGGTCTCAAAAAAAAAAAAAAACGGGGGGGGAGAAAAAAATACACCAAAATGGTAAGAAATGCTTTCATTGGCCCGAGCGCAGTAGCTCACGTCTGTAATCCCAGCACTTTGGGAGGCTGAGGCAGATGGATCACAAGGTCAGGAGATCGAGACCATCCTGGCCAACATGGTGAAACCCTGTCTCTACTAAAAATACAAAAAAAATTAGCTGGCAGGCAGCCTGTAGTCCAGCTACTCAGGAGGCACGCAGGAGAATGGCGTGACCCAGGAGGCGGATGCAGTGAGCCGAGATTGCGCCACTGCACTCCAGCCTGGCAACAGAGCGAGACGCCATCTCAAAAAAAAAAAAAATAAACTAAGAAATGCTTTCGGCCGGGCGCGGTGGCTCACTGATCCCAGCACTTTGGGAGGCCGAGACGGGGGATCACGAGGTCAGGAGATCGAGACTGGTCTGAAACCCCGCTACAAAATACAAAAAAACTAGAGCGAGGTGGCGGGGCCTGTAGTCCCAGCTCGCGGAGGCTGAAGGAGAATGGCGTGAACCCGGGAGGCGGAGCTTGCAGTGAGCCGAGATTGCGCCACTGCACTCCAGCCGGGCGACAGAGCGAGACGCCGTCTCAAAAAAAAAAAAAAAAAACAAAAAAAAAAAAGAAATGCTTTCATGGTATTACACATTTATATTTCCTATGTTGTATATTTTTATATCTCTCAAAAATTTTAGAACAAGTAGAACACTTTAGTAACTAGAAAATGTTACTAAAACATAAAAAACATTAAGGCCTAAAGATATTCAGATAAACCACATAAAACCACCAATATTAGGCCATCATACTGACCCACAAAAATGGTGATTTCATATGGTTCAGCCTATAAGGTAGGCACAAGAACTAAGGAACAATTCTAAAAAACAGAAAATATAAGCAAACAACAAGATGAAAAGTCAATCAAGCTCATTCATAATCAAGTAATTCGTAAACACGAAACAATGAAGCAACATCCCTTTCCAGTAAGGCACAGCACAGTAAATGCCAGTTCTATATAGATGTCACTTTAATGTGGTGGGTAGCATTTACTTGCCATCATCCACATGGAGTAGGGAGGTCGGAGTCAGAAGAAGAATGTATGAGGAGCTGAAAATCTGTTCAGATCAACTCCCCAGTGGATAATGTGGATGCTCCTCATCTTACTCAGGAAAATAATATGATCAATGATATAAAAATTAACGTTGGCCAGGTACGGTGGTGTGAGCCTGTGGTCTCAGCTTCTCAGGAGGCTAAGGCAGGAGAATAACTTGAGCCCAGGATTCAAGGATGCAGTCAGCCGTGATCACACCACTGCACTCTAGCCTGGGTGACAGAGCAAGATCCTGTCTCTTAAAAAAAAAAATAATTAGAATCTTCATGGTGACATTAAATTGATTGTAGAAAGTGAACACAGCTGACCTTTTAATTAAACACCTGTTGATAAGCTGTAAAAACAGCCAGTATCTACACTGAGAATGAACAAACCGGTTCATAGTCTCAGACGGCATGCAGGTGAAAATGATAATCTGCTCAGCATCTGCAAGGGCCTGCCCTATTTGCTAATCAAATTACTTAACCCTTCTCAGACAGGAGTACAGAGAAGTTCAGACAGGGAAAAGAGGAGTGAACTGTGAACATCTGCCTCCTCTTTCAGACTGTTTTGAGATGGTAACAAAGAAAATGGACAGAAAACCATAAATGATAAATCAGAAAGCAAACTAAGCCCAGGCAACATGGTGAGACCCCGTCTCTACAAAAAATAGAACTAGCCGGGTGTGGTGGTGCATGCCTGTAGTCCCAGCTACTTGGGAGACTTAGGTAGGAGGATCACCTAGAGGCCAGGAAGTTGAGGCTGCAGTGAGCTGTGATAGTGCCACTGCACTCCAGCCTCAGCAACAGAGCCAGACCTTGTCTCAAAAAAAAAAAGAAAAAGAAAGAGATGAAAAAGAAAGACAAGTGGTAAAATTCAGAATGTGAAAGGCAGGGAAGGGGAGAGAGGGCAGAGTGGCTGGTGGAAGGACCCCAGGCGAAGGTGAGCAGGATGCCTTCAGGGTTCACCCAGCCCACCAGGGCCCAATTTCCAGACCTTTCCTATGTCTCCAAGAATCATGAAAAAATCTGTTTTGAAAATTCCTCCACTTTTTTTCTATTTTATGTTTAGTTGTAACCAATTCAACCATTTAAAGTATATAAAATAAAGAAAACAAAATAAGCCTGTCCCTCTACCCTCCCTGCTTCCCAGAAGAATCACTGCTTGGAATGCAGGCTTTGAGATCATTTCTAAGACTCTAGAAGAGATGGGCGGTGAGGCACACGCACGTACATAACACACAGACACACATGTATATACACACTTATGTATAATAAGTATAACACTGAATACATTATTTTCCAACTTGTTTTGAAACTTGCACTGAGAGATCGTTCCCTGTCTCCCCTATTTTAAAAAATACAATGCGCTCTTGTATGCAGGGCTGTAACATGATGTATCTAAAGTATTCTCAGAGAGAGATGGGCAAATCCAGGGTTTTCTCTTACATCACCTCCTGCTTGTATGGGCATATGTAATCTGAGGGGTAGGGGAGAAGACAAAACCTCCTGCATCAAACACCCCTGCTCCTTCCTCTTTGTGAGCTCTGAAAGGCGTGAACCAACCACTATTTCCTCCTGACCATGCCCCACAGGCCATGCCTTTGGGAAGGTCCAGGAGTGCTTCCCAAACAGCGAGGCTTGGAGGAAACATGCGGCTGGGCTGTTTTCTCAACGTCAGAGGGTAAAAAAGGGATCTCTTCATCTCCTGGCTGTGGGCAAGTCCTAAGCCAGCCGGGGGTGCCTGGCCTTGGCTCTCAGCTCTCTCTATACCACAGCTATTTTTACTACACAGGAGAAGGCACAAAATGGGGACTCAAAGTTCTTTCTCAAGGGCATCTTTCCCTTTCTAAACAAGATGGGTAAAGTCTCAAATTGGGGTCTGCAGAGCCCTGGCTGCCCCTAGAAGGACAGCTCTATGTGTGGCCAGGTCTGGCCCATGACACTGCAAACCCCCTGTGGAACTACGAGAAGCACAAAAAAAGGAAAGACCCTGCCACGGCTGGGACTGCAGGGGCAGCAAGGCTGGAGAATGAGCTCCTTCCCCGCCACCTACAGCAGCTGGGCCCGCCGGTCCCTTCCATGTGTGGGGCTCTCAGGAGGCCCCAGCCACATCGCTTCCCTTCCTCCCAGAGCCCCAGATTCACGTTTATGAGGCTGGGTTGGGATTTCCAGAAGAGGGAAGGAGCTTCAATTCCCATATGACTATGAGTAAGGCATCCACAGGAGGGCTGGCCAGCAGGGCTGGCGTGTGGGAAAGAGCGGTCCCCTCTGGCCCTGTCTTCGCGGGCTCATGGCACAGGCAGTAGGGCAAGCCCACCCATCTGACCAGCCAGCCCCCAAGCAGACCTGCAGCTCTGCCTCACCATCCCCACGTGAGCAGGGAAGTACAGGCAGCCCCTGCGCCTTCTCAAGGCTGCACCGAGCCTTCTCAAGCCCATGGCTGAGTTACTGAGCATTCAGAGCTGCCCCTCTCCTCTCCTCTCCCTCACTCCTGTGTCTCAGACTCTGCCCAGAGAGCAGGTGCTTCACCTACTGGTGAGTCAGGTGTGGGCAAGCAGGTGAGTCAGACACAGCAGGTCTACAAACCAGTCAAAGACCTTTCTGTGACAATTCACCAGCACGTGGCCTAATCCCCATCCAAGACAACATCCAGCCACATTTTCAAAATAAAGGAAACGAGGAGGTACTGTCTCTATTCGCATACACCCAATAGAACTTGTCCTCCCCTCACCCCAGGAAGAGGGCCGAAGCGTCTTTCTGTAGTCTCTCAAATACCCCATGACCAACCTTAGCAAATGAGGCAGTTGGAAACCCTGGCCAGGAAAGCTTAGAAAAACCCCAAGGCTCCACAGAAGACTGCATTCACCTGGAAAGCGGCCTGGCTCAGCCACATAGGAACCCCGCTGCAAAGAGGCTGGACACTTCAAGGGGCTGCCCTGGGATCCAAGAGCCCCAGAACACAGCCCAGGCGACAAGACAGCAGACAAGCCATGAACCCCGCGGAACTGTGGAGGGTCTCAGAAGCAGTGGAGCAGCCTGCGGGTGGGGCTCAGAATTCCAGCGTTCACACACACTCCACTCCCTGGAGTCTGGAGCCGGTGATGCAAGGAGGATGTGGGAGAGGAGAATAATGAAGGGGCTGAGCCCAACACACACGCGCGTGCACTCAGAGAAACTGCACTACCCACAGAAGGAGAGAGGAAAGCCACTTTAGCCACAGAAGGAGAGAGGAAAGCCACTTCAGCCAGGAAACAAGACTGCTGGGCAAAAAGAACGATCCGATACCAAGGGAGGTTTCCTGGACACTGACATGTTACAGTGGCAAAACAGATGTCAACAGCAGGATCAGAAGACAAGGAAAGCTCCTATCAAGTGTACCTAAACAATAAAGATAAAAAATGAGAGAGAAAAAAAGGGAAATTAAAAATCGATTCCATACATTAGTCAAATCAGTGTGGTCCCAGCAAAAGCAGACATAGACCCATGGCACAGAAAACAGACCCCAAAAATCAACCCCTATGCATACCGTCAAATGATCTTCAACAAGGGTGTCAAGACCACAAAAACGGTAAAAAGACTGTCTCTCCAATAAATGCTGTAGGGAAAACTATAGATATCCACAAGCAAAAGAACTCAGTTTAACCCTTCCCTTCTACCACATATAAAAATTACCTTTTGTATAATTTACCAAAAATGGATCAAAGACCTAAATGTAAGACCTAAAACTATGAAATTTTTTATAGTTTTAACTAAAATAGTGTAATCGTTTTATAAACAGAGAGAAAGCTTCATGATGTTGGATTTGGCAGTGATTTCTTAGATATGTCAGTAAGAGCACAGGCAACAAAAGCAAAGATACACAAAGGGAACTACATCAAACTTGAAAACTTGAAGGCACTGCAGGGCTAGGCTGGTGGGAGCAAGGGAAGCCAAAAGAAAAGTAGGTAAGCTCTAAGTCTGTCCTTCTTCCTGGCCCAGGCTACACAGTCCTCCTGTGCCCAGCTTCTGACCAGACACCTGCACGTTAGCTCACTGCAACCTTGGCCTTATCAGTACTGCACAAAGCCCTCTTCAGCATGCAGCATAAACAATATTCTATAAAATCCCCAACAAAGTTTTGTCTCTTTGCAGTCAGCTCCTCTCTTCCTGCTGTGCCTGTTGCTCCCTTGCAATGTATTTTTCTACTTTCTTCCCGCCCTTCTTACAGGTAGGAAAAATACCTTACCTACCTGTAAGGTATTTTTCTATTTTCTCTCTGCCTTTCTTGGTAAATTCTTCTTACCCCTGCGCTGCCAGCCCCAGATAGTTGCGCTCAACTGTAACAATAACCAAAAGAATTCAAAACAGCATCTCAAAGAGATGTATCAAAGAGATACAGTCATGTATCATTTAACAATGGTGATAAGCTCTGAAAATGTGTTGTTAGGTGATTTCGCTGTTGTGCAAACATCACAGAGTGTGGTAGGCATGGCCTACCACAAACCTAGGCTACAAGCAGATTTGTGTACTGAATACTGGAGGCAATTGTAACACAACGGTAATCTAAACATATCTAAACACAGAAAAGGTACAGAACTACAGTATTATAATCTTATGAGACCACCACTGTATATACAGCCCATTGCTGACTGAAACATTATGTGGTGTGTGACCATACAGTCATCCCTCAATATCCATAGGGGGTGGTTCCAGGACTCCTCATGGAAACCAAAATCATAGATGCTCAAGTCCCTCTCTAAAATTATGTAGTATTTGCCTATAACCTATGCATATCCTCCTGTATACTTTAAATCGCCTCTAGATTACGTATAATACTTAAAACAAGGTAAATGCTGTGTAAGTAGTTGTTATACCATATTGTTTAGGGAACAATGACAAGAAAACAAAAACCCTCTACATGTTCAGTATAGAGCAACCGTCACAGGCCTTACTACATTTTTTATTCATGGTTAGTTAAATCCACAGATGTGGAACGCACAGATACAAAAGACTCACTGTACTTCCGTGTACAATGGAATATTATTACACCTCAAAAAAGGAGGAAAATCTTGTCATTTGCAACAACATGGATGCGCCTAGAGGACATTAATGCTAAGTGAAATAAGGCTGGCACAGAGAGACAAATGCCACAGACCTTACTCAGATGTGGACTCTAGAGCAGCTGGCTGCAGAGAAGCTAAGAGTGAACAGGAGTGACCAGGGGCTGGTGTCGGGGGACGTGGAGGTGTTGGGTAGGGGTGCAAAGTTTCGGGTAAGACATGAATAAGTTCTGGCGATCTACTATACAACGTGGTGACTATAGTTAATAATAACATATTTTATACTCGAAAATTGCTACGAGAGTAGATCTTAAATGTCACCACAAAAAGTATTAAGTATGAGAGGGGACAGATATGTTAATTAGCTAGATTTAAGAATTTTATAATGTATACATGTATCAAAACATCATTTGGTACACCATAAATACATGCCATTTTTATTTGTCAGTTATACCTTTATAAACTGGGGTGAGGCAGAAGTTCTAGAGATCTGTTACAAACCTAAGCAAATCTAGTTAACATTACAGAACAGAACTGTACACTTAACAATGGTTAAGAGGGTAAACTTCATGTTGTGTTTTTTACCACCATTAAATTTAAGTAAAATATATTTTTTAAAAAGAAAGAAAGAAAAATGTTCAAAATATGGTGCCCTGCTTTCTGAAACTGCTCAACTCTGTTCTCCTGTAGCATTTCTATCTGGATTTTCTCCTTGCCTCCCTCTCCTGCAACATAATCAATCCCGAAGCTCTACACATCCTCAAAAAGCCCAGAAAAGGGAGCCAAGGGAAAGGAAAGGGGAAGTGATTAGAATAATACAACACTTTTCCAAGCACACAGATGGAAAAGTCGTTCCGCTTGGGACAACAAATGAAAAGCACCCGCGCCAAGCACACCCTCGTGAACCTCAGAGCAAACTAACGAGTGAGCCCTACAGATGTCCAGAGAGAAGGAGCAGCCCCACATCACAGCAGCAGGGATCAGAACGGCACCATGCCCACAGCAGCAAGGCTGAAAGCTCAGAGCCAACCCAGGGCCTTCCACGTGCTCAGGGTAGTAGATGACTTTCCACCTACCCAAGAGGCTATAAAATCCACGCTGAGCACACACTTCAGCAAAACAAGGGGTGAACCAAGAAAGTCGAAGACAAAGGCTCACGATCTGGGCTCCATCCAAGATGGGAGGCTTTGGTGTAGGAGCTCAGCCAGGCCAGGGATGGGAGGTGACCGACCCCAAACAGACTGCTGTGTACTGCCCACTGAGCATTTGGGAAAAATAGGGATAGGCTTTTGACAGGGCCGATGGAGCATTTGGAAAAAATAAGAATAAGTTCATTAAAAAGTGAGCCAGGGCTGGGTGCAGTGGCTCACGCCTATAAACACAGCACTTTGGGAGGCCCAGGCAGGTGGATCACTTGAGGTCAGGAGTGCCAGACCAGCCCGGCCAATATGGTGAAATCCTATCTCCACAAAAATACAAAAAATACAAAAATTAGCTAGGCATGGTGGCAGGCGCCTGAAATCCCAGCTGAGGCAAGAGAATCGCTTGAGCCTGGGGGGCGGAGGTTGCAGTAAGCTGAGATCATGCCACTGCACTCCAGGCTGGGCAATAGAGTGAGACTGTCTCCAAAACAAACAAAACAAAACGAAAAGCCAGTAAAATCCCAGACAACATCAGCCTCTATAAAGCCAAACCCAGCAAAAGAGTAGAAGTATAATCACGGTCGGCCTGCGGGTTCTGCAGTGGACAATGTTATGCAGTGACAACAGCAAAAACGCACAGTGGCCACTGGGGAGCCTAAAGAGTATAAGAAATAACAGCAGAATGAGGTTTAATTACCTTGTCCATACTCTGTATGCCATAAAACAGTATAGTTAGGGTATGGACATGAGTATCAGGAGAAATATCTAAGACTGAAACGTGGTTGCCTCTAAGGAGACAGATGGAGAGATGAAGGCAACAGAGCAGGGTAGTTGATGTCAACATACACTTTTTTAAACTTTCTGCCTTTCTTTGTTTTTGAAACAGAGTCTCCCTCATGTCGGCTGGGGTGCGGTGGTGTTGAACACAGCTCACTGCAGCCTCAACCTCCTGGGCTCAAGTGATCCTCTCACCTCAGCCCCCAAGTAGCTGGGACTACAGGTGTGTACCACCCTGCCCGGCTACTTTTAAATTTTTCTGTACAGATGGGGCCTCCCTATGTTAC
Source organism: Trachypithecus francoisi (assembly GCF_009764315.1). Lineage (NCBI taxonomy): Eukaryota > Metazoa > Chordata > Mammalia > Primates > Cercopithecidae > Trachypithecus > Trachypithecus francoisi. Next base: position 1,687,793 of record NW_022681467.1, read on the forward strand.
CCGGGCTGGTCTCAAATTCCTGGGCTCAAGTGATCCTTCTACCTTGGCTTCCCAGAGGGCTGGGATTACAGGTGTGAGTCACCACCTCTGGCCTGAATGTTTTCATTTTTAAGCCATGTGAGTATGTTATTTGACAAAACAAAAACTGATGTCAAAGAGCCGCGCACCTGCTGGCTCTGCACATACAACACAGCAGTGCTCCTGGGGAGGCGTGAAGTTCATTATGGAGCCAGTCCTCCCCACACACAAAAGTAAAACAGAGTACAGAATACCGGAGTAAACACTGAACTTCAGTTCAGTGCACAGCAGTGTGGCTGTCAGGTAGCACCACCCTCAGCACGTCACTGGGAGGCCCCCTGGAGGGACGGCCCTGGGCTGCTGTCAGTGGAGGGTGGTTCTGGGGAGGAGGAACCCAGAAACGAGCTTTGTGCCTTCACCGTCCCATTGTGGGGGGCACAGCTACCTCACGACACTGTCTCCTTCAGGCCCACGGTGGCACCACAGGCCACCATTAACGAGGCTCCTGACGAGAGTCGAAATGCACATCACGTTAATTGCACATCTACACTCTCATGCTTGCCGCTTGGTCTCTCTCCCGCCCCCTTTCTCAGGGACCCAGCCTCTACCCGCCCCAGCAGCATTCACGGGACCAACATGGTGCCCTGCCCAGGCTGGGGACTCCCCTGGGGTTGGAGCTTGGCTTATCTGGGTGAAAGACACCTCGGTGTGAGATGTTGGTGGCCGCCCCTGGCCCATCCCAACCCCGCAATGCCACTGGAAGATGAACATGTGTCGCCGAATGAAGGGCAGGGAGGCATGGGCGTGGACTGTGCACCTCTGGCCCTGTCCTGAGAGGGGACTCCTGTGGTTGCCAGGCGAGGGGAGCTCTGTTTCTGTCCAGCTTCTTCCTCGGAAAGCAGGGGCTGAGAGGGGTGGGCTCCCCTACCTCTGCTGTGGCCTGTGGTCCTATGAAAAGGCCTCACTCCTGGACAGTGGACCACCATGGAAGGGAGGAGTCTGCCAGGTCCTGTAAAAATACTGCGTGATATATTTTCTTTCTTCCCCCACAACATAAATTACACCCACATTTGCTTTCCAGAGTTCTCTCAGTTCACCCCAGCATCCTCTGGGTGAGGAATCCTTTGATGCCCTGGACCTGGTGTAGACGGTGGGCAGCCCTCAGGGGCACAGCCAGGGCAGACATGGTCCTAGGCTGCCATGTGTGGCTGGCCAACGATGGCATGGCCTCTGCTCCCAGGCATGGACACGGCCTGGCCCCAAGGTCACAGTGATGGGTAGGGCTGGGGAGCACAGAACTGGGGAGCATAGGGGTGGGTAGCACAGAACTGGGGAGAGCACAGAACTGGGGAGCACAGGGGTGGGGAAGCACAGAACCGGGGAGCACAGGACCGGGGAGAACAGGGCTGGCGAACACAGGGTCAGGGAGCACGGAGCTGGGCTTCAGGGTGGCAGCAGAAGACACTTGCCAGCCAGGGCTCTTGGGCTGTCAGCTGCTGCTGGAGAGGCCCTGCCCACTGACCTACAGTGTTTGATCAAATGACATGAGTGTTGCCCTTTAGTGACCGGCAGGCACTTGATAAATGTTACCAAAACGTACACTAACATGGGCAGGGCTGGGGTCAGCTAGCCCTAGCAGGAGTGCTGATGCCCAGAATCCAGTGTCCAATTTCCCTACAGCACAGCTGTGTGCACACTCATGGAATCAGCTGGGACAGCAGGGGTAAGGAGTCAGCAAACAGCCATGCTCCTGCTGCCAGGGTCAACGGAGACAGGCCAAGGTCACATGACAGGGTTCACAGCAGCGGGATCTTCCTGATCCATGCAAAGACAACCCTGGATAAACAGAGGTTGGCAATGCTGACTCCTCAGCCACAGAGAACCAGCAACCTGGCCCACACCTCGCTGTGAGGCCGCAGGGCCCCAGCGTGGTCAAGGCAGGCAGCTCAGATCCAGGCAAGTCCCAGCTCCTGCCACTTGCGGCCTCATGGTCTACAGGGTGGGCTAAAAATCTGCTACTAAGGGGGCGATGACTGAAAGGGCCAGGCGCTCCATACAGAGACTGCTGCTTACTCACTACACGCTGTAATACTGCCACCAGGGACACCAGAACTACCATCCCACGTACGTACGGGTGCCTAGAATCCGAGCCTCATGCTGCTCAAACCCTATTTCCAGCGGTGCCTTGCTGCAAATCGGCCTTCCCCTCCCTCCCTACTTGGAAATACAACCAATGCAAATGACAGAACACTGACGGGAGCAAGACAGCCACCCCAACTCTCCCCAGGGAGGCCACAGCGCGTGAGCCGCCCACCCACAGCCCTGTTTAGACTTCCCAAAGCCTCTGCATGAGGGTAGAAGCAAGGACACCCCTTCTCTATCATCCTTCCACAGACCACGGGGAGGAAGAAAGAAACAGGGAGCTTTCCCTGAACTCTCAGGACCAAGACATTCGTCCAGCACTGCCACTGCACACCCCTGTGGGTTCCTGGGGGCTCCCAGGCCTGCGCAGGCGCCTCAGTGCAGTCTCACAACAAGCAGGTCACTGTAATAATACACACTGTTTACCTGGGCAGTTCAGAGGCCTCTTCAGTTTCTTCTTCATGCAAACTGAATTATTAATACTCAGTATTCCACATGTGCATAAAATGTTTGCACATCAAAATCACTGGAAAACCTGGCCAGCATTCAGCAGCTGACTACAAAATTGATAAAAAGCAACACAGTTTCTCTTAGTTTCATTTTTGGAAACTGGAATGAGTAGGCTCTCAATGATCTTAATGCTATAAAGCTTAATTTAAGATACAAACATAAACTTTGCCCGCAAGTGAAAGAAAATCCTGTTTTCATCCAGAGGTGAAAAGCCTGTCCCCAAACAAACTGGACACTGCCCCAAAGACAGATGATGTGGCCATCACTCTGCAGGACCGTGCAGCCCTCTGGAGGCCGGAGGTGCAAGGTGTTGGTTTGCATTTAATTTAGTTAATTTATGCACAGTGACGAGGGAATTTAAGCTATGTCCCCCAGAATCCATTGAGCATTAAGGGCAGAGAAGGGATTCATGACCACTCGGAGGCAGCCTAGGTGTGCCGATCACCTAGCGACCCAGAGTGTCCGTAACAAGAAGCCATTCCCAACAAGGCTCTCTGTAAATCCCGCTCACCCAGAAAGAACAGGGCTGAGGCAGCCCTTTGAGGGTGTTCCTTTTTTATCTGGAAAGATGTTATAACCCCAGTAAAACACTGAAGCCAGTGCCTACCTTCCAGCTGAGCGGACCTCAGTGCTACTTCAAACGGCCTTGCCAGTAGGAATCAAGCTTCACACTGCGGCAGTTCTGAGCTATTAGGATTAACTTCTGCTTTAACTGTTTTCATGGTTTTTGCTAATTTTTCAAAATTTTTGCTATTTATTCATTTTGCAGGCACAGGCCTGAAATAGCTCAACAATCAAGTTTGAAAGGCTATCCCCCCTTTTTTTTTAATCAAATAAGGTTTAAGAAACTTTTTTATTGTTCCAGTCCCAAAAATATAAAAATAAACGTATACCTCATTTAAGTGTTAATCAGTATAATACTTACTTTCCCTACAAAGTAGATTTTCAGACTAAAAACTACAAAGATACCAAATGTTAAAACTGTCCTAGAACACCTATCTTTCTATGGTCTCCTAAAAAAAGACATCTCAGGCCGGGCGCGGTGGCTCACGCCTGTAATCCCAGCACTTTGGGAGGCCGAGGCGGGCGGATCACAAGGTCAGGAGATCGAGACTACGGTGAAACCCTGTCTCTACTAAAAATATAAAAAAAAGATTAGCCGGGTGCGGTGGCGGGCGCCTGTAGTCCCAGCTACCCGGGAGGCTGAGGCAGGAGAATGGCTTGAACCCAGGGGGCGGAGCTTGCAGTGAGCCGAGATCGCACCACTGCACTCCAGCCTGGTGGACAGAGCGAGACTCCGTCTCAAAAAAAAAAAAAAAAAGACATCTCAGTACCTATCAATGGCAGACTGTGCTGTCAAAGTCTCTGGTTTTAATGTGGGTTCTGCCACTTTCTAGCTTTGTGACCTTGGACACATTACTTCACCTCCCTGAACCTCAGTTTCCTGATCTGAACAACCCGATTATGAGCATTAAAAGAGCTAATGCTAAGCATGCTAACATGTTAGGTACTGAGACCTGTGCCTAATAGATGGCAAGTACTGAATAAATGTTACCATGCCCCATTAAACAGGCAACTGTGTCTGGGACTGTACACATGTCTCTAACCATCTACAAGCTGGGTGAGCATTTATAGCTTCCAAGATAAGTAATCATGTACAGCTAATCCTGTAAGTTCCTACTGTATGTCATATATGTAAAGACTTTTATATCCATACATACTTATATTCATGCTAGGACTACAGCAAATTTATATGTGTATCCATATAATTACAAAATACCGATATAATTAGTTATAGACATGAGATTATCCACACACACTTCTATGTATATAAAATGAGCTCTCTCTATATATATCATTACAAAAATAGGAAACTTTATTCTCAGCATCAATATCAACTTCTAACATAAATCTACTGTAAAGAAAGCAACAGTTCCTCTTTTTTACTGGAAATAGCCAATAACAGAAATAGAAGAAATGAGAGAACAAGAAGAGCACATTTGCAGCTACCATTGTAATAGCTGTAATAAGACCAGAATCATCTGTGTATGATCAAAAACACTGGGAGGAGTGACATTGTGCACAATAGTGGAGCGGGAAGCTCTAGGAGGTCAGACGCTACCACAGAAACTACTGAGCAACTGCAATCAACTATTTCAAAACTCTGGAATCATTTCAGATCCTTATGGGCCTGCTACCAACCCTGTTCCTCAGCCCCTGTTCCTGCTGCCCTAGAGCTGGAGGACAGCAGCCTGCACTCCTGGGATATCCGGCTGGTGCCAGAGTAGGCAGTGGGGACCCTGTCCTCCAAAGCATGGGTTCAGGGTTTTGGTTGGTCTAGTGGTTCCTTTAGGGAATGAAGCAGACCTTGCCTTGCATTCAGCCTTCCTGGGCTACAGAAGCTTCCCTCAAAAGCATCTATCAGAAGATACAAAGGGATGGGAGTACCTTTTGGGAAGGAAGAAACCTTGTCAGGTCACTGGCTGATTGTGAAGAACAAAAACTTCAGTCACTGCACACAAGAAAGATTATACAATTTGGGCCGGGCGCAGTGGCTCAAGCCTGTAATCCCAGCACTTTGGGAGGCCGAGACGGGCGGATCATGAGGTCAGGAGATCGAGACCATCCGGGCTAACACGGTGAAACCCCGTCTCTACTAAAAAAAAAAAAAAAAAAAACTAGCCGGGCGAGGTGGCGGGCGCCTGTAGTCCCAGCTACTCGGGAGGCTGAGGCAGGAGAATGGCGTAAACCCGGGAGGCGGAGCTTGCAGTGAGCTCAGATCCGGCCACTGCACTCCAGCCTGGGTGACAGAGTGAGACTCCGTCTCAAAAAAAAAAAAAAAAAAAAAAAAAAAAAGAAAAGAAAAGAAAGATTACACAATTTGAAGAATGAAGAAAAAGAATGAAGAAAAATGAACACAGTCTAAAGGTCAAGTGAACAATCATACACATCAGAGGAGACCAGAATGGGGCAGAAAAAAACATTCACAGAAAAAATGGCCAAAAACTTCTCAAATCTGATGAAAGATATGCATATTTTGATCCAAAAGGTAAGAAACCCAAAAAGAATATTCTTAAAGAGACCCATACTGAGACTCATTATAGTCATATGGTCAAACCCTAAAGGCAAATAGAGAATTCTGAAAGCAGCCAACCAGCAGCCCTCGGAGCTGCTCTACGGAATAGTCATTCTTTTGTTTCTTCACTTCTCTAATAAACTTGCTTTCACTAAAAAAAAAAAAAAAAAATGCCCAGGTGTGGTGGCTCAAGCCTGTAATCCCAGCATTTTTGGAGGCTGAGACAGGCAGATCACTTGAGGTCAGGAGTTCAATACCAACCTGGTCAACATGGTAAAACCCCCCCCTACTAAAAATACAAAAGTTAGCCAGGGGTAGTGGCAGGCACTACTTGCCTGTAATCCCAGTTACTTGGGAGGCTGAGGCAGAGAGGAGAGGAGAATTCCTTGAACCCGGGAGGTGGAGGCTGCAGGGAGCCAAGATCACACCATTGCACTCCAGCCTGGGCAACAGAGCAAGACTCTGTCTTCAAAAAAAAAAAAAAGAAAGAAAGAAAAAGAAATATGGCTGTAGAAAATCCTAAAGATTACACAGACACACACATCCCCCTCCCAAATACCCACCCGCCTGTTAGAAACAATAAGTGAATTCAGCAAAATTGCAGGATACAAAATGAGCACTTAAAAATCAGTTGCAGCCGGGTGTGGTAGCTCATGCCTGTAATCCCAGCACTTTGGGAAGCTAAGACACACAGACAGCTTGCGCTCTGGCGATCCAGACTAGCCTCGGCAATATGGCGAAACCCCATTTCTACAAAATATACAAAACTTAGCTGGGCGTGGGGGCGTGGTGCTCTGTGCCCGTAGTCTCAGCTACTCAGGAGACTGAGGTAGGAGTGAGGCAGGAGAATAGGATCTGGGGGAGGGAACCTATGGCTGTTTCATGCCCAACTAAATTGAAAGGAAAACCCTAACTTTCGACGCCTAAGTAACAAAAGGACCAGAGGCTACTCCCTTTGCAAACCCCCAACCTTTTCTGCGTGGTAGATGGGAAATTGGCTGTCCGCAACCAATCAGATTAATTGTGGGTGGAGTCCTCTTTTGCAACTTTATAACTTTACCTTAGCCTCTGATTGGCTGCAAAATGCAACCAATCAGATGTTGCACAAGAGTGTAACATTTGTAACCTCCATTTCAGCCTCTGATTGATGCTGAAAGCAACCAACTGCAGACCACCACTTCATTTCCATGAGGTGAGCATGAAGTGGCCAATGGCAAACCTCTAGTTGGAGGATTTTGGACAGAATATTCTGTATGCAGGCCGTTGAGGCGCTGCTCAGCCCCCACCCACCACACACCGTGGAGTGTACTTTCGTTTTCAATAAATCCTTGCTTTGGCTCTTTCATGGCTTCATTCTTTCTTTGCTTTGCTGGGTGTTTTGTCCAATTCTTTGTTCAAAATGCCAAGAAGCTGGACAACTTGGAGTCAACACCCTCTACCAGTAACAGGTGGATCACTTGAGCCCAGGAGGCAGAGACTGCAGTGAGCGAAGACTACGCCACTGCACTCCAGCCACAGCAACAGAGTGAGACTGTGTCTCAAAAACAAACAAACAAACAAACAAAAAATCAGTTGCAATTCTATATACCAGCAATGAACAACCTGAAAAGGAAATTAGGAAAACAACTCCATTCATAATAGCATCAAAAGGAATAAAATACTTTCAAACAGATTCAATGCAATCCCCAACAAAATCCCGAAGTCACATTTTGGAGAAATGAAAAAACCCATCCTCGAATTTATATAAAATATTGAGTGACCCCTAATAGCCAAAACAATCTTGAAAAAGAAGAACCAAGTTGGAGCACTCAAACTTCCCAGTTCTGGAGCTCACTACAAGGCCACAGAGTAATCAAAACACTGTAGTAATGGAAAGAATGAGGCTGGACTCTTACCTTACATCATATATAAAAATTAGGCCAGGTGTGGTGGCTCACGCCTGTAATCCCAGCACTTTGGGAGGCTGAGGCGGGTGGATCACCTCAAGTCAGGAGTTCAAGACTAGCGTGCCCAACATGGCAAAATCCTGTCTCTAGTACAACATACAAAAATTAGCCGGACCTGGTGGCAGGCACCTGTAGTCCCAGCTACTCGGGAGGCTGAGGCAGGAGAATCACTTGAACCCAGAAGGCAGAGCTTGCAGTGAACCGAGATCGCACCACTGCACTCTAGCCTGGGTGACAAGAGCGAAACTCCATCTAAAAAAATAAACAATAAATAAAAATGGGTTAAACAAAAAGGTAAAGGCTAAAACTATAAAACTCTTAAAAGAAAACATAGGAGAAAAGATTCAGGACACTGGATTTGGCAAGCATTTCTGGATGGCACCAAAAGCACAGGTAACAACAGGAAAAATAAAATCAGATAAGTTGACTTCATCAAAATTTAAAATTTTGTGCATCAAAAGACACTACCAAGAGAACAGATACTCCAAATACCTTGATTTGACTATTATACATCATATGCCTGTATCGAAACATCACATGTACCTCATAAATATGCATAACTATTATGTGTCCATAATAATTAAAAATATTTTTCTTTTTTTGAGATAGAATCTTGCCTATGGCCTAGGTTGGAGTGCAGCAGCACAATCATGTTTCACTGTATCCTCAACCTCTAGGGTTCAAGTGATCCTCCCACCTCAGGCTCCTGAGTAGCTGGGAGTACAGATGTACACCACCACTCCTGGCTATTTTTTTTTTAATTTTTTTTGTTGACATGGGGGTCTCATTATATTGCCTAGGCTGGTCTCGAACTCCTGGGTTCCAGCAATCCTTTTGCCTTGGCCTCCCAAAGTGCTGGGGTAACAGCCATGAGCCAGCGCGCGCAGCCAAAAAAACTTTTTTTTTTGAGACGGAGTTTTGCTCTTGTTGCCCAGGCTGGAGTGCAACTGCACAATCTCAGCTCATTGCAACCTCTGCTTCCCAAGTTCAAGTGATTCTCCTGCCTCAGCCTCCTAAGTAGCTGGGATTACAGGCGTGTGCCACCACACCCAGCTAATTTTGTATTTTTTTTTAGTAGAGACAGGGTTTCACCACATTAGTGAGGCTGGTCTCAGACTCCTGACCTCAAGTGATCCACCTGCCTTGGGTATCCAAAGTGCTGGGATTACAGGCGTGAGCCACCGCGCCTGGCCAAAAAACACTTTTTAAAGACACTATTAAGAGAGAGAAACACAGAGGGACACACAGTGGTGCGTGCCTGTAGTACCAGCTACTTGGGAGGCTGAGGCAGTAGAATTGCTTGAGCCCAGGTGCTTCAAGTCCAGCCCAGGCAAATAGCAAGACCTTGTCTCTTAGGAAGAGAGAAAATCTATGCAAAAGAAAATACCTGATAAAGAATTAATATCCAGAATAAAAAACACTACAAGTCAACAACAAAAACCCAATTCAAAAATGAGCAAAGGGGGTGTGGTAGCTCACACCTGTGGTCCCAGCACTTTGGAAGGCCAAGGCGGGCAGATCACTTGAGGTCAGGAGTTTGCGACCAGCCTGGCCAACATGGTGAAACCCCATCTCTACTAAAATTACAAAAATTAGCCAGGTGGGGTGGCAGCTGCCTGTAATCTCAGCTACTCGGGAGGCTGAGGCAGAAGAATCACTTGAACCTAGGAGGCAGAGGTTGTAGTGAGCAAGATTGTGCCAGTGCAGTCCAGTCTGGGTGACAGAGCCCTGTCTCAAAAAAAAAAAAAAAAAAGGCAGATATGAAAAATTCAACTGTAGGACGGGCATGGTGGCTCATGCCTATAATCCCAGCACTTTGGGAGGCTGAGGGGGGTGTATTACTTGAGGCCATGAGTTCAAGGCCAGCCTGGCCAACATGGTGAAATCCCATCTCTACTAATACAAAACAATTAGTTGTGATGGTGAATGCCTGTAATCCCAGCAACTCAGGAGGCTGAGGCAAGAGAATCACTTGAACCCAGGAGGCGGAGGTTGCAGTGAGCCAAGATCATGCCACTGCACTCTAGCCTAGGCTACAGAGAGACTCTGTCTCAAAAAAAAAAAAATTCAATTTTATTTCTATATACATGTAATGAACAATCCTACTAGAGCATCAAAAAGAATAAAATACTTAGGTATAAATTTAATTTAAAAATGTAAAACTTATACTCTGGAAATAAACATAGTTGAAAGAAACTTAAGCCAGGTGTGGTGGCTCACATCTGTAATCTTAGCACTTTGGGAAGCCAAGGCAGGCAGACTGCTTTAGCCCAGGATTTCAAGACCAGCCTTGGTAACATAGTGAGACCCCATCTTTACAAAAAATGAAAAAAATCAGCTGGGCATAGTAGCGTGCACCTATAGTCCCAGCTACTTGGGAGGCTGAAGTTGGAGGATCTCTTGAGCTTGAGAGGTTGAGGCTGCAGCGAGCCAAGACTGCACCACTGCACTCCAGCCTGGACCCTGGGCAATAGGGCAAGGCTATGTCTCAAAAAAAAAAAAAAAATTTAAAAGTAACTAAATAAATGGAGACACATCTGTGGTAGTTCCTCAAAGATACATTCACTTCTTATGTCTGGAACCTGTGAATATTATCTTATATATTAATAGCAAAGAAAGTTAAGTAGATTAAGGATCTTGGGAGGAGGAGTTTATCCAAGATTATACAGGTGGGACCTGATGCAATTACATATAGCCTCATGAAAGGCAGAAAGAATTTTGAGAGAGAAGAGGAGAGGGCAGTGTGACCAGACGCAGAGGCTGGAGTGATGCAGCCATAAGCCAAGGAATGCCTGCAGCCCCCAGAAGCTGAACAAGTCAAGGCACAAATTCTTCCCTGGAATCTAGAGAGAGCAAGCAGCCCTGCCAACACCCTGTGTTTAGACTTCTGGCCTCCGTGACTGTCACGGCATAGATTTCTGTTGTTTAACCGTAACTCAATTTGTTGTAATTTGGTACAGCAGCCCTAGGAACTAATACAACATCCCAAGTCTCAGTGTTGTTAAGATGGCTGTAACTCCCTCACCCATCACAGAGTTGATGCATTCTCTACCAAAATCCCAGCTGGCTTCTTTAGAGAAATTAACAAGTTGACCTTAAAATTCAGATGGAAATTCAAGGGACCAAGAATCACCAAAACAATCCTGGAAAAGAAGAGCTAGATATTCCCACTCAATTGCAAAACTTACTACAAAGGTACAGTGCAGTATGGTACTAGCATAAAGACAGACACACAGACAAATGGAATAGCTTTGAGAGTCCAGAAATAAACCTTTGGATTTACAGTCCATTGATTTTCTTTCTTTCTTTCTTTTTTTTTTTTCTGAGACGGAGTCTCGCTCTCTTGCCCAGGCTAGAGTGCAATGGCGCCATCTCAACTCAACTGCAACCTCCGCCTCCCTGATTAAAGCAATTCTCCTGCCTCACCCTCCCAAGTAGCTGGGATTATAGGCATGCACCACCACGCCCAGCTAATTTTTGTACTTTTAGTAGAGACGGGGTTTCACCATGTTGGCCAGGCTGGTCTCAAACTCCTGACCTCATGTGATCCACCTGCCTCAGCCTCCCACAGTGCTGGGATTACAGGTGTGAGCACCTGGCCCAAAGAACTCTTAAAACTCAACAAGCCCGGGCATGGTGGCTCACACCTATAATGCCAGTACTTTGGGAGGCCAAGGTGGGTGGATCACCTGAGGTGAGGAGTTCAAGACCAGCCTGGCCAACATGGTGAAACTTCATCTCTACTAAAAATACAAAACTAGCCAGGTGTGGTGGGGCACGGCTGTAATCCCAGCTACTCGGGAGGCTGAGGCAGAAGAATCACTTGAACCCAGGAGGCAAGGTTGCAGTGAGCCGAGATCGCGCCACTGCACTCCAGCCTGGGCAACAAGAGCAAGACTCTGTCTCAAAAAACAACAATAACAACAAAAACTCAACAATAAGAAAAAAGCCTCAATCGAACAATGGGCAGAAGATGTGAACATCTCACCTAAGAACATATACAAATGGCAAATATGCATATGAAGATGCTCAACATTATATGCCCTACGGGAACCACAAACAAAACAAAGAGACACCATGACACACCCATTAGCATAGCCAAAATGCAAAATACTAATACCACCAAATACTGACAAGAATCAGGAGCAACTGAAACTCATGTTCACTGCTGCTGGGAATGTAAATGGGACAGCCTCTCTGGAAGACAGTTTGGCAGTTTCTTACAAAACCAAACATATTCTTACAATGCAATCCAAGAATTGTACTCCTTGGTATTTCCTTAAATAAGTTGAAAACTTATGTCCACACAAAAACTGTACCTGGATATTTATCACAGCTTCATTCAGAACTGCCAAAACTTGGGTGCAACTAAGATGTCTTTCAGTAGTTGAATAGATAAACTGTGGTACATCAGATAATGGACTATTATTCAGCACTAAGAAGAAATGAGTGATCTTCTTGTAGTTCATAAGTATGATAGCTGGGTATTCACATGCATGTGTGAGATGTGCTACCCTGAAACCTTGTTATGATGATGGGTGCATTACTCATCTGACATGAAAAGGAGAAAAAGAAAAAAGAAAATTTCTGAACTATGAAGGCATGAAAATACATGAAGGAATCTTAGATGCATATTGCTAAGTGACAGAAGGCAATGTGAAAAGCTACATTGTATACAATTCCAACTATATGACTTTGTAAAAGCAAAAAGTGTGGAGATGGTAAAAAGATCAGTGGTTGCCAGGAGTGGAGGGAAAGGAGGGATGAACAGGGGGAGTACAGAGGAATTTTAGGTTAGTAGAACTTTCCCATAATATACTATAATAGCGGATGTATGTCATTTTACATTTGTTAAAACCCACAGAATGTACAACACCAAGAATAAACCCTAATATAAACCTTGGTCTCTGGAGGGGGATGACGTGTCGATGTGGGTTCAACAAGTACAATGAAAGGACCAAGATGGGGCAGGACACTGATGGTGAAGGAGGCTGTGCATGGCAGAAGCGGAGGGCGTGTGGGATCTCTCTTCTACCCTGCTCAATATTGCCATGAACCAAAACCGGCTCTAGAAATAAAGTCTTTTTTTTCTTTTGAGACAGAGTCTCACTCTGTCGCCCAGGCTACAGTGCAGTGGTATGATCTCGGCTCACTGCAAGCTCCGCCTCTCAGGTTCACATCATTCTCCTGCCTCAGCCTCCCGAGTAGCTGGGTCTACAGGCGCCCACCACCACGTCCGGCTGATTTTTTGTATTTTTTTTAGTAGAGGTGGGGTTTCACCATGTTGGCCAAGATGGTCTCGATCTCCTGACCTTGTGATCTGCCCGCCTCAGTCTCCCAAAGTGCTGGGATTACAGGCGTGAGCCACCGCGCCTGGCCAACAAAGTCATCTTTTTAAGTAAAGGGGAAATTAAGACATTTTCAAATAAACAAAAACTGGGAGAGTTCTTCAATAGCAGATCTAACCAACAAGAAATACTAAAGAAAGTCCTTCAGGCTAAAACAAAAGGATGCTAGACTAAAATCAATATGAAGAAATAAAAAGTACCAATAATGGTAACCGTATCAGTAAATACAAAAGTTAATATTAATCAATTTTTGTATTTTTCATTCCCCTTCATTTGGTATAAAAGACCAATAATACACAATTTGCACAATACAATAATTATATATCTATCTTGATGAGTACAAAATGTTGACAGATGTAATTTGTGATAATAATAGCATAAAGAGGGGAGGAACAGAGCTATCCAGAAGGAAAGTTTTTGCATACTATTGTGATACTATGAGATATACATATATGTTGGTTTCATCCACAGCACAATATCCAACTTTCAGATATTTTTTACAATCTGATAGGTTAAACAAAAAATCACATCTTCCTATAGGTTTCATTGACAAACAGCTTTTTGAAGGAATAAGCAATTTTGTTTTAATGTTGGGGAACTTGAGGTCTCAGATGCAGATACTGGAGCTGACGTGAAGCCCAAGTCAGCCTGACTGGGAAGCCTGTCATCTTCACCACGGCTGGGTTGCCCTGCCAGGCTCTGCCGATACAAGAAATCCATCGACACCCATGTGGGGTCTGGAATCAGTCTAGTGACTGTTCTGCTCTCAGGGTTGAACCATCTGGTCCGTCTGCCACAACGAGATCCCAGCCTCGCTCAGTCCTGATCCTGCCACGCCACCCGCTGTGAGCACACATACGACCCCAGCGATGAGTGTGTGGTAGCTTAACCAGCCTCCTATCGATAGACACCTAGGTTGTTTCCAATCTGCTGTGGTTTGGACGTCCGTCCCCTCCAAAGCTCATGTTGAAATGTGATCCCATGTTGGAGGTAAGGCCTGATGGGAGGTGTTTAGGTCCTGGGGGCAAACCTGGCACGAATGGCTTGATGCCGTCCTCACAATAATGACTGAGCTCTTGCTCTGAGTTCATGAGAGATCTGGTAGTTTAAAAATGTGTGGCACTCCCTGCCTCCCTCGCTCCCGCCCTCAGTACCTGCTCTCCCTTCACCTTCCACCATGATTGGAAGCTTCCTGAGGCCTCATCAGAAGCAGGGCAGATGACTGTGCCATGCTTGTACAGCCTGCAGAACTGTGAGCCAATTAAACCTCTTTCCTTTATAAATTACCCAGTCTCAGATATTTCTTTATAGCAATGCAAGAGCAGCCTAAGACACAATCTTTTGCTAATATAAACAATGCTGTAATAAATAACCTCTGAGGAATAAATTCCTAGAAGTGGAGCCCTTGGGTCATGAGTGTGCATCTTTTCCATATGGAAAGCTATCACTAAAATGTCTTCCACAGAAGTTACACCAATGCACAGTCCCATGAGCAACAGATGAGGCTGCCTCTCTGTCCCTTGGCAACACAGCACATTATCCAACTTTCAGATATTTTTTACAATCTGATAGGTTAAAAAAAAATCACATCTTCCTATAGTTTTCATTGACAAACAGCTTTTTGAAGGAATAAGCAATTACTCAATGTCTGCTCTAGGTAAATCTTAGATAATCTGATGGAATACAAAAGATACAAAAGAAACATTCTCAGCTCGCAAGCCCGAAGTCAGGTGTGACTGACGGAATACACACACGACACCAGTTAGGAACATGAAGCAGCATGTCTGGTCAAAAGGGAGATGGGACGCATTAGCAAGCACCTCAGGCTGTCTCCATCAACACCTGCTGGGCCTCAGTTTCTTCTTATGTAAAATCGGGGCACGAAATCAGATGAATCCCAAGATCCCTTCCATTTTTGAAATTCTATATTGAATAGAACATAGTTGAACTCATTTTAAATCTGGGTTCTTTGCAAATAGCCCATGTTGGCCAGCAGGGTGTGACAACGGCACTGTGTCCCCACCCTCCTGACTCTGGGCACAGGGCTGCATTCAGTGCTGGAGCTTTACAACACTGCTGCCCTTGCCCCAGCCTAGAACCATAATTTGGTTCCAGACACCACGACAGGCAAGTGTTAGAATGGAAGACGTAAGAGGAACCTTGTCCAGCAGTGGTGATGAACCCACACTCACCTAGCCTCACTCACACATATTCTCACCTCTGTTCACTACCCACAATTTGACACGTGGAATCTGGACGGGAAAACAGTGATGCTGAGTGGCCCCAGGCAACTCCTGGCTCTGGCCTCACCAGCACCCACAGAACAGGATAAAGGAGGCGCACAGGGCTGATGGGCCCACAGAACCATCTATCTTTAGACCAAACACAGTGAAGGCACAGGAAGGGATCTTTCATTAGTTCTACCCTGCATCTCCTATTTCTCAACTTGTAGTAAAAGTATGAATTACTTTCAAGGAATGAGCAGGATGCAGACAGATTAAAAAACAGATTTGCACGTGACCTGACTACGCTGAAAGGCCACTCTGGCATAAAATATTTGAGGTGCTTAGGAGAACAGGAAGTGGAATCTTTGGAAACTTCAGAAGCCATGTTCAGTCCCAGGGGCCAAATCTTTGTTTCAGATGCATGGGTCCTTGTGAGAAGTCTGGCTGCTCTGAGCCCCACAACGCTGGAGTCTGTATTTTTCACATTATGATTTCTAAACTCAACTCTCTCCAAAAGCTAGCATTGGCATGAAATAAGCAGCCACAAAAAGGTTTTTCCTCTGGCAGGAACAAAGCTGGGTGCAGGGAAAAGACATTTGCTAAAACAAACTTCTGGTTCCTGAGCACCCCAAACAACTTTTACTTGGTCTAATCATTGCTGGCGAATCTCCCTTGACAGGATGAATTCTTAAATAAACAAATCTGTCTTCAAGCTGCATTTGTTAAAACAGCAGATGGAGATTTAACTGAGCTGAGGAGGAACAGAGCTCTTTATCTCAGTAAGTAATGACAAGCGAGATGAGGGACTGAGGCAGAAGTCTCAACCCTCAGGGCCTATTAAGCAGCTTTAGGGAGCATCCAGGAAAACCCGGAGCAACAGCTACATATGTGGCTGTTTTCCTGAAGAGGTTTTCTGAAGGTTTAGTATTTACATATTCCTTTAAAGTGGGGAAGGCATGTGGGAAGAGGGACAGGTAGGCAGTAAGGCGAATGGTTCTATTCCCATGGGCCTTGAGCTGGTGCCCAGTAAATCTACATTTTACATAAGGTGAATGTCTGACGAGGAGGAAGGACTAAAGGAGTCAGTTCCACAGACATCTCCCGGGTAGGTAGAGAAGGGAGTCTTGTCTTTTGCCCTGCACTTGGGAAGATAAGCTTGTAATCAACATTATCAGTGTGGAGTTTCAGGAGCCAGACTTAGACTGTAGACCTAAAGTCTCCCCTTTTCCATACATTGGCATGTCCTCATGTATGGCAGGTGAAAACCAAAAATAGAATTCTGAGCCCCCCCAATCATCTGAATGCTCCCCTCCTCTCAGCCAAGGGCATTCCAAAGTTAACCTAAAGAACCAGTTCAGGCATGATGGGATGGGGGGGTTGGACTGTCCCATTATACCCTCCTCCCTTTAGGAGAATTCAGGCCCAACTGACCAGCATTAACATTAAAACAGATCCGGGTTTATGCCATTCTCCTGCCTCAGCCTCCCGAGTAGCTGGGACTACAGGCGCCCGCCACCTCGCCTGGCTAGTTTTTTGTATTTTTTAGTGGAGACGGGGTTTCACCGTGTTAGCCAGGATGGTCTCGATCTCCTGACCTCGTGATCCACCCGTCTCGGCCTCCCAAAGTGCTGGGATTACAGGCTTGAGCCACCGCGCCCCGCCTCTTTGCCATATCTTGAAGTAGTCCTGCAAAGCTGTCTCTTGTGGGGAAAATCTACATTCTGAAGAGAATCTCCTTCCTTTTCCAGGCCTTCTTCCTGATCCAGGAGAGAATCAGCTGATAAGACACATTTACAATGGATTCTCTCTGAAGCCTGCTACCTGGAGGCTCCCTAAGTATAATGGGAACACTGGTCTCCACAACCCCTTTCTTTCATTGTTGTTTTTTTGTTTTTTGAGACAGAGTCTTGCTCTATTGCCCAGGCTGGAGTGCAGTGGCGCAATCTCAGCTCAAGGCAACCTCCACCTCCCAGGTTCAAGCAGTTCTCCTGCCTCAGCCTCCTGAGTAGCTGGGACCACAGGTGCATGCCACCACACCTGGCTAATTTTTTGTATTTTTAGTAGAGACAGGGTTTCACCATGTTGGCCAGGCTGGTCTTGAACTCCTGGCCTCAGGTGATCTGCCCACCTTGGCCTCCCAAAGTGCTGGGATTACAGGCGTGAGCCACCTGTGTGCCTGGCCTCACAGCCCCTTATCTTAACCTAGACAACCCCTTCCATTGATTCTGTTTTTAGACAATAACAACTTTTTCAACCAATTGCCAACTGGAACATCCTTGAATCTACCTATGACCTGGAAGCCCCCACCCTACCCCTTTGAATTGTCCCACCTTTCCAGACAGACCAATGTACATTTTACATACACTGATTGATGTTTTATGTCTCCCTAAAATGTATAAAACCAACCTCTCACCTGACTACCTTGGGCACATGTTCTTAGGATCTCCTGAGGCTCTTGTATTTGGCTCAGAATAAATCTCTTCAAATATTTTTCAGAGTTTGACTCTTTTTAACAACAGAGACCAGCAAAGAATTGACCAGTGAAAAATCTGTGGGGGCAGACCTTTACAGATACCCGAGGTCCTTGACCTTTCCTTAGTAATAGTTGTTCATTTGGAAACAACACCTCACATGACTCAGTCCCTGGGCTTAACCTTCCCTTTTGCATAAGAAGTTTTGGAGTCCTGAGATTCCTAATTGGCCTTTAAAAACTAAAAATAAAATCTTAAGCCCCCACTCAGTGAACCAAGGGGACTCCAGAAAAAACTTAAAAACTGAATTTCCAGTCATGATGGGAAAGTCAGACATTATATCCCACTCCTTTTGGAGTTTAGGCACAACTGACCAGCATTAATGTTAAACAAGAGATCCTAAGACTGACAGAATAGACCCTTTGTGACAAGAGGATTATCAAGTTATAAACAGGACATAAGGCCATGCCAGACAAAGTTTACGTCATGCACCCCTGCAGGTCGCCCTGACCCCATGTCCTAGGTAGCGACTTTCTTAATTCCGGCTTTCCCTTCTGCTGAGTCCAAAACTTTAGACAATGCTTCACTCCTTTAACCAACTGCAAATTAAAGAATCTTTAAATCCAGTCATGACCTGCAAGCCCCCCACTTCAAGATATATCCCACCTTTTGGGGCCAAACTAATGTCTGGCCTCCACATACTGACGTATGACTTTGCCTGTGACTTTTGCTTCCCTAAAATGCGTAAGACAGAGTT
This sequence comes from Trachypithecus francoisi, assembly GCF_009764315.1. NCBI lineage: Eukaryota > Metazoa > Chordata > Mammalia > Primates > Cercopithecidae > Trachypithecus > Trachypithecus francoisi. The sequence continues at coordinate 1,706,286 of NW_022681467.1, forward strand.
GTGCCCTAACTGCCTCGGGACCACTTATCAAGGCTTCCTGGGTTTGTGTTTTCCCCAGACCACGGTCAATCATATTGGTTCAGAATAAACCTCCTTAAGACATTTTACAGTTTGGGTTTTCCATTAACACCTTCACAGCATAAACTTGAGTTTTTAAATTTGAGCAGGTCCAGCAGGTTTCCCCCAGGTGGATTCTGACTGAACAGTTTACGAGTCATTTCTCTATCCTTGTTATTCAATCCAAGCTTTCCTGGGTAAGTGCTTTCTTACCTGCCTGTGCCCCTCAATCAGAGGATAATGTTATAGAACATCAGAGTCAGAAGGTACTCAGAACCAAGAAAAATTTAACCCAAAAAAGATCTAGAATAAAATGCAGCTTTTGCTTCACCCCTAAAAGAGTGGGAAATTTGACTATATAAGTCAAAATTTCTAAATAGGAAAAAATAAAATCAGAAGATAAATGACAAATGAGAAGGTAATTTTAATGTAAATCACAGGCCAAAGGTTAATCCCCTTAATAAAGAGCTCCTAAAATCAGTACTGAAACAATTTACCCTGCCCCCACCCTCCAAAAGCAAAGGATCTAGATTACAAAGATGGAAAAACAAATGGCTCTTGAACATGTGGAGAGATGCTCCACTGTGCTCATCCGGAAAGATACCAAGCCCACTAAGAGAGAGGACTTTTCGCCTGTCAGACTGGGCCTCGGGTCGGCTGGGCTGCTGTGACAAGGCACCGTGGCCGGGTGGCTGAAACAGAACGTATTTCCCTCTGTTCCAGAGCCTGGAACTCCCAGATAAGGCGTCTCATCAAGAAGCAGGCATGGCTTCTTCTTTGACCTCTCCTCGGCTTCCAGATGTCTCCCCTGCATGTGCCTGTGTCCTCATCTCTTCTCATAAGGACACCAGTCATACAGAACCAGGGCCACCCTTATGGCCTCATGTGATACTGTGGTGTAGTAAGAAGTGTATGTTTAGTCTTGGTCCTAAATTCCTGACATACAGCTCCCAAAACCCTCGGAATTTCCTGACTAATATGGGTGAGAGGGGCATCTTCTGTTATTCATAATAAGCCCCTTTCAACTACACCAGTGTTTGTACTACTGCGATGACTCTAGGAGGAAAGGGACTGGTTACCAGATGGACCAACACTGGGATTAGGATAATCCCACCCGCAGCCTCCAGGGTGGGCGGGGCTGCAGCTAAACCCCATCCGCCTCTTCATCTGCTGTTTGTCCACATTCTTGGTCACAGCTTCATCATAAACCAGTAAACATTTGTAAATGTTTCCTTGAGCTTTGCAAGCCACCCAATCAGATGATCAATCCCCAGAGATGGTTTTGGGGACTCCTGATTTAAAGTCAGCCGTTCAGATGCACAGGTCACAACCTGGGACTTGTGACTGGCTTCTGAACTGGGGGAAGCCAAATGGAACTGAGCTCTTAACCTATGGGGTCTGCACTAACTCCAGGTAGTGTAGAACTGGGTTAAATTCTAGTACATCCAGTGGTCTCTGAAGAGAACTGGAGAATCGCATGGTGTGGAAAGATCACACGTTTGGTGTTAGAAGTGTTCTGTTGAGTAGAGAAACCATGTTCTCCATTTTACTTTTCACTCGATTACCTCTTTAAAGAACCTGTCTCCAAATACAATCACATTCTGAGGTACTAGAGGTTAGGGCCTCATACACACTGATGGGAAATAAACCGGGGCAACCTCTACGGACAGCAACTTGTCAGCATCACAATTTTAATGTGCATTTCACAAAAGAAGATTCATTAATGGGCAATAAGTGCACAGAAAGATGCTCAACAGTGTAAGTCATTAGGGAAATGCAAATCAAACTAATGAGATAATGCTGCACACTGCCTGGGATAGCTATGCTCCTGGGATTGACTGGGCAGATGCACTGCAATGCTGGTCTTCCCCAAGGTTCCTGCCCTGTCCCTCCTTGCCATGGGGGCACATTTAAGGAGGGCCACTGCCATTCACGCCAGTCTAGTGCAGCTTGGTCTGGGGAGTTCTGCTGCACTCCTGGGCAGCTGTGTGGCCTGAGTCAAGCTGCTTATGCTTTCTGGGCCTGAGCTTTCTGAGATATCAAATGAGGAAGCCAAACCTGACCCCAGGCCCCTTTGTGCTCCAAAATTCTCATTATCTTGGGCCCAGCACAATGCCTCCTGGGCTCCCCTCACCACTGAGCTCCACAAGAGTCCTGAGGGGGAAATCAGAGGACACCAAGCAGCCTAGTCTTGGACAGGGTGTTCTGGAGATGGCCATTACCTGAGCGTGCCAGACTATGGGCTGGCCCTGGGCACCCATGGCCACACCTCCCACACTCAGCCTCACCCACGGCTGACCCCGGCACCATGGCCACAGCTCCCATATCCAGCCTCACCCAGGCCTGACCCCAGCACCATGGCCACAGCTCCCATACCCAGCCTCACCCAGGCCTGACCCCAGCACCCACAGCCACACCTCCCACACCCAGCCTCATCCAGAATCCAAGCTCGCCCCGGACACTGTCTCTCTGGCCATTGCTCAGCATGGACCTGGCTCTTAATGAACCCTCCATCGAGGTCTGCTGAGTCTCACTTCCTCTCTCTCTCTCCTGCTTTGTGCTAGGAAAAAGGCAATGTGAGTTTTTCTTTTACATCTAAACAAAAGCTGGCCGCTCATCATGCACGAGTGGAAGCAAATCAGTTTCGTGGCCTGAGGTCGTGCAGCACAACGTGATCAGCTGAGCAGCCTCAGCGGGGAAAGCCCATTCGGACCTCGGAGCCCCAGCACGCCCATTCAGCCCTGTCTGGGCCACTCTTTCCAACCAACTCCACAATGTCCCTAACATGTTTTTTAAAAAATGTTTCCACACAGGAAAAGTCAAAAGTTAGGAAAATTGCAGAACTCCAGCTATAATATTTACAAGGTTCTAGCTAAGCTTGCCATACACATCTGCCAACATGCTTCTAAAAGAGGAAAACCTTTAGAGCCAAAAGAATGAAATAAAGTGGATCAGAAGTAAATTCAACACTGATAGGGCAGTGAAAAGAACACATGAAACACTTGGCATCTATTTATCAAAAGGAATTTGTCTCTCCAAACACTGGCTCACATCATGTTTACTTAAAGAAAAACGGGGGCCGGGCGCGGTGGCTCAAGCCTGTAATCCCAGCACTTTGGGAGGCCGAGACGGGTGGATCACGAGGTCAGGAGATCGAGACCATCCTGGCTAACACGGTGAAACCCCGTCTCTACTAAAAATACAAAAACTAGCCGGGCGAGGTGGCGGGCGCCTGTAGTCCCAGCTACTCGGGAGGCTGAGGCAGGAGAATGGCGTAAACCCGGGAGGTGGAGCTTGCAGTGAGCTGAGATCCGGCCACTGCACTCCAGCCTGGGCAACAGAGAGAGACTCCGCCTCAAAAAAAAAAAAAAAGAAAAAGAAAAAAGGGGGTGGATACAGTGGCTCATGCCTGCAATCCCAGGACTTTGGGAGGCTGTGGTAGGAAGATCACTTGAGGCCAGGAGTTCAGGAACAGCCTGAGCAACATAGTGAGACTATCTAGAAAACAGAAAAATTAGCTGGGCATGGTGGCATGTGCCTGTATTCCCAACCTACTTGGGAGGCTGAGGTGGGAGGACCACTTGAGCCCGAGAGGTTAAGGCTGTAGTGACCCATGACTGTGCCACTGCATGATGAAGTGGGTCTGCCCCTCCACACCTGTGAGTATTTCTTGCAAGGTGGTGACGAGAGACTGAGAAAAGAAATAAGACACAGAGGAAAAGTGGGTCCAGGGGACCAGCGCTCAGCAAGCAAGGACCTGCACCGGCACTGGTCTCTGAGTTCCCTCAGTATTTATTGATCACTATCTCTACTATCTCAGCGAGGGGGATGTGGCAGGACTATAGGGTAATGGTAGGGAGAGGGTCAGCAGGAAAACATGTGAGCAAAGGACTGTGTGTCACAAATAAGTTTAAGGAAAGGTGCTGCACCTGGATGTGCACATAGGCCAGATTTGTGTTTGACTTTACACAAACATCTCAGTGCAGTAAAGAGCAGTATTGCTGCCAGCATGTCTCACCTCCAACCATAAGGCCGTTTTTTCCTATCTCAGTAAATAGAATGTATGATGGGATTTTACACTGAGATATTCCATTCCCAGGGACGAGCAGGAGACAGATGCCTTCCTCTTATCTCAACTGTAAAGAGGGCTTCCTCTTTCACTAATCCTCTTCAGCAGAGACCCTTTACCGGTGTCGGGCTGGGGAACGGTTTTAAGTTCTTTCCCTTCCCAGAAGGCCGTATCTCAGGTTTTCTCAGCGTGGGGAAACCTCGGACAATACCCAGGCTTTCTTGGGCAGAGGTCCCTGAGGCCTTCCACAGTGCATTGTGTCCCTGGGTACTTGAGAATGGAGAATGGCGATGACTTCTACAAAGCATACTGCCTGCAAACACATTTTTAACAAAGCACATCCTGCACAGCCCTAAATCCATTAAACCTAGAGTCAACACAGCACGTGTTGCTGCGAGCACAGGGTTGGGGCTAGGGTTACAGATTAACAGCATCTCAAGGCAGAAGAGTTTTTCTTAGTTCAGATCAAAACAGAGTTTCTTATGTCTTCCTTTTTCTACACAGTACACAGTAACAGTCTGATCTCTCTTTCTTTCCCCCACACACTCCAGCCTGGGCAACAAGGGTGAGACTGGGCAACAAGGGCGAGACTCTGTCTCAAATAAATTTAAAAAAAAAGAAAAGAAATATGAAACTGCCCCTAACAGATGTAGAAAAAAGAAGGTAGGGTGTTCAACAAAAATGGTCACTGAGGCAAGTGTCTCGATCAGCAGAGGTTTATTAAGCCAAGTCTGAGGACTCACCCAGGAAAAACACAAGCCAGTGAAGCATCTGTGACCTGTGCTTTTCCAAAGAGGATGCTGGGAACTTAGTGTGCGTGTGAGGTGGCGGCAGGCAGGAGGGAAACAAGGGCGGGGGCAGGGAGGCAAATGGTTATTCTTATGAGGCTCTAACAACTGCTCAGTACCTGTATGTTTTATATCAGACAAGGTAAATGTTTGAAAAGAGGGAACGGAGGAGAGTCAAGCAGGAAGAGTGACTGATCCTGTCTTGTGCGTGTTCTGCACTTGGGAAGGTAAGCTTGTCATCAACATTGTCAGTGTGAGATTTAACAGAACTCAGTTTGAGGAGTTAAACTTGGCTTGCAGACCCAAGGTTACAATTGGCATGTACTGGTTTTATAGGAGATATGTATCCTGAAAGGTTTAGGAGCCAGCAAAAGATGTCCTTGTGAGCAATTTGTGAGGGAGGCCATCGGGAGGTATACGTCCTTTTGCCATCCTGGGACCTGGCTTATGTCTAACACTACGACCCAGGATTGTGAAGTTACAGTTCTGTTTAGGGAAAAAGAATGGCAGTTGCATGACTCCATTCCCAGGCTTAACTCTCCCTTTGACATAACTAGTTGGTGGGGTGGGGATGGGGAGGTACCGAAATTTCATTTTCTTTTACAGAAGCTATTTTCCTCAAGCCTTTTACCATTTTTGTTCTTCCAACTCAGGTTAAAAATCTACTAAAAGAGCTAGGCATGGTGGTGTGTGGCTGTAATCCCAGCTACATGGGAGGCTAAGGTGGGAGGACCATTTGAGCCCAGGAGTTCAAGACTAGCCTGAGCAACATAGCCAGACCCTCTCCACCTCAAAAAGAACCCTGACAAACTAACCATATAAATAGGTTAAACCACTTTTCTAAAAGAGTTGTGAAAGAAAAAAATAAATCTACTAAAAAAAAAAAAGCAACCTAATCCTCTGGATTTGTAAGGCCAATTGCATGTTTATCCTATTAATCAAACAGTGAAGTGGATTCCAGAGCTTTTGTCCCAAGCCATGCTGGCACTATACAGACAGAGGCATGCTTGCCCACCCTTCTGTCTAAATCACGGAGGGGCCACAAGCCACCAGCATTTGGTCAGGCCCTCAAATTTGAAGTCAACTCAGTCAGGTCTAGACATACCGCCTTGCAAGACTGAGAGGTCCTGGAAAGAACCACATCCCAGGCTACATCCAAGAGAGAAAAATAGAGGTGCTGAGCAGGGACAGGAGAAGAAAGGAGACACAGAAAGTAATTCAGAGTAGCTCCAGGTGGCTCTTACAGCTTGGAGGACAAGTTTGGGAAGAGCTGAGCCTATCTGCGAAGGTCAGTAAACACACCGGTTTACTCAGGCCTCTCTGGAGAATCAGGGTCTGGCTAGAGTCAAAGCAAGGCTGAGTGAGACACCCGGGGAAAGCGCTGGTCTGGTGAGACACTCATGGAGCGGGGGTCTCAGCTCACCTTTTGCTTCCCCACACAAGGGCACTGGTGCAGGGGCCTTGCTCACTGTGGTCCTCTACTCCAGACCCCACTATGCCTGGACGTTATTTCTCACCCTTGTTGGGTTTTGGGTTTTTTGTTTTTTGTTTTTATTTTGGAGATGGGGTCTTGCTATGTGGCCCAGACTGCTATTCACAGGTGCGATCATAGCTCAATGCAGCCTCACACTCCTGTGCTCGTGATCCTCCCACCTCAGCTGCCCAAGTAGGTGGGACTACAGGTACCTGCCACCATGTGCAGCTTATTGGAATCGTAATTGGCCTCAGACACACTGTTACAAAAATGTGTGATCTAAGGCAAAGGTTGGGGAGCTCGGTGGCTCATGCCTGTAACTGCAGCACTTTGGGACGTGGAGGCGAGCAGACTGCTTGAGCTCAGGAGTTTGAGACCAGCCTGAGCAACATGGTGAAACCCCATCTCTACCAAAAATACAAAAAAAAAAGTAGCCAGGTGTGGTGGCACATGCCTGTGGTCCCAGCTACCCAGGTGGCTGAGGTGGGAGAATTGCTTGAGCCCAGAAAGTGGGGTTGCAGTGAGCTGAGACTCCAGCCTGGGTGACAGCATGAGACCCTGCCTCAGAAAAAACAAAGAAAAACAAAAACAAAAATCCAAAGGTTGGGGAAATGGCATTTTAAACAGAGCCACTCACTGGTCCCCGCCAGTGCCGAGGACACACACGATACTGGCCCCAGTGTTTCCACTTCTCTAACCAATGGCTTGTGGGCCACATTGGGAAAGGTACTTTCTGATTTTCTTTAACATTAAACACAATTTTAAGAAAAATAATTATCATTCCCATGGAAAAGGTATTTTCCTCCAGTGTGTAACACAGATGCATATTAGGCTGAAATAAATACAGTTAGGTTAGCATGAACACGTGTCACAAGTAAAGCCCCAAAAAATCTCATTCCTTTAAACATGCACACAATTACATGAACTTGAGTCAAAAAAGAGTGTCCTTCACGTATCTTTCTCCCCGGGGAAGCTAAAGAGGAAGGAAAGAGCATCTCAGTTCAAGAGGCATGATGGGAAGAAGTTCTGAAACAGTGGCCCATGGAGGTGACCCCCTTTCCTGCTCCCTGATCACTCTGCCCCACTCGGGCAACAGGAGGATAGTCTGCACTTGCTGCCTCCAGGAGGGAGACAGAGCAGAACAACACAAACTGGGAGGCTCTTCTTGGTGTCTGAGGTTCAGATGCTCCGTTCCCAGACAGCAGCCAACAGTTACAAATAATAAACATGCAAGCCTTCCAGGCAGCTATGGCTGGGCCTGGCAGGCAGGGCACGGATCAGGGCAGAAGGACAAGGCCTTCTAACCTAACCTGCAGGTAGATGTGGGGGAAGTGAGAGTGAATTCACTCTTTCAGGCAACATTTAAGAAGGGGCAGGAGCCCAGCCAAGGAAGGGCAGCAAGGTGTGTCCAGGCAACAAGGAGCAGAAGCTAAACAAGGAGCCACACAGCAGGAGTGCTGCACTCTGCAGAGCACGGGTCAGGAGAAAGGTCTGTGTACAGGGGACCCATGGGAGCCAAGGCCCAAAGACAGACAGGAGGACAGCCCAGTGAGTGCCAGAGTGGAAAGAACATGGAACCCCTGCCAGGTAGAGACGTAGCCCTGGGTGACCTCTGGATGGATAAAAATGAACTTTCTGCCACCTGGAAGGGTATGGGCTCATGGAGGAGAACACAGTGCATCTCAGACGACAGAATGGCAATCTGCACACTGGAGTTTCAGGATCACAATTTATACAACACCTATGGCTCTAGCCAGGCGCGGTGACTCACGCCTGTAATCCCAGCACTTTGGGAGGCCAGAGTGGGTGGACTGCTTGAGACCAGGAGTTCAAGACCAGCCTGAGAAACACAGTGAGACTCCCATTCTTTACAAAAAAAAAAAAAAAAATTAGCTAGGTGTGGCGATGGGGGTCTGTAGTCGTAGCTATTCAGGAGGCTGAGGCAGGAGGATCACTTGGGCCCAGGAGGTCAAGGCTGAAGTAAGCTGTGATTGCTCCTTTGCACTCCAGCTTGGGTGATAGAGCAAAACCATCTTAAAAACAAACAAACAAACAAACAAACAATCTGTGTCTGGTAACTGCTGCATCAAGGACCCTGGGGAGCCCGCTTTGGCAGTATGTGCCACTCAGGTCTTTCGTTCATATCATCATAGCTCCACAGGCCTGAATATCTTCATTGTGTGCCAATATATTTAAAACTAGAAAAAATATGTGCACTGGGATGATTTTTTTTTTTCCTCTACAGAGCAATGGCCATCAGCACCCCTGTAACAACCTGAGTCGAGATCACAGGCTGAGATGAACACAAACAGCGTTTGGTTTCTGAGAAGGCCAGTCTGCTTCCAGTTCACTCCTGTTCCTAGGGAATAATCTTCCTCATGGTCCTGACTCAAAATGCAGGCAGTCTATCAGGCGTCTACCTTGGTGGGGCCTGGACATCAACTTGTGTCTACCCAACCCTGTGACACCATCAGATGTGACTCTCAGGCACCTCTTCCAGAATGTACAGACAGGCCCCACAGCAAAGCAGCCCATGCCACACACACCTGTCGAGGCTCCTACCTCTTCCTACTCACTATTTTGATGGATATAGCCAAATTGCTCTCCATAGAGGCTGGATCTATTTACACAATACATCATGGATAATGTTCCAGGTAGATAAATGAGAATTGTAACACATTTACTCTAAGTAAAATTTGTACTGAAAAATAAATATTCAAAGGTAAATGTACACAAATCATGAGCATATGGCTCAAAGAATACTTAGAAAGAGAATACACTCATGTAACAACCATTCAGAACAAGAAAGACACATCAGGCCAGACGTGGTGGCTTCTGCCTGCAATCCCAGCACTTTGGGAGGCCAAGGTAGGAGGATCGCTTGAGTCCAGGAGTTTGAGACCAGCCTGGGCAACACAGTGAGGCCTCCGTCTCTGTTTTCCCTGTTGCCCAGGCTGGTGTGCAATGGTGCAATCTCGGCTCACTGCAACTTCCACCTCCCGGTTTCAAGCGATTCTCCTGCCTCAGCCTCCCAAGTAGGTAGGATTACAGGCATGCGCTACCACAGTTGGGTAATTTTTGTATTTTTAGTAGAGACGGGGGTTTCACCACGTTGGCCAGGCTGGTCTCGAACTCCTGACCTCAGGTGATCCACCCACCTTGGCCTCCCAAAGTGCTGGGATTATAGGCATCAGACACCACGTCCAGCCTATTTTCAATTAAAAACAAAACAAAACAAAAACAGGCTGGACATGGTGCCTCATGCCTATAATCCCAGCACTTTGGGAGGCCAAGGCAGGAGGATTGCTTGAGCCCAGAAGTTTAAGACCACCTTGGGCAAACATAGTGAGACTTCATTTCTACCAAAAAGCAAAAAATGAGCCAAGCGAGGTGGCAGATGCTTGTAGTATCAGATATTCAGGAGGGTGAGGTGGGAGGACTGCTTGGGCCTAGCAGGTCAAGGCTACAGCGAGCCATGATTATGCCACTGCACTCCAGCCTGGGTGACAGAGCAAGACCCTGTCTCCAAGACCCTGTCTCAAAAAAAAAAAAAAAAGTTTCATGTAACACAAAAAACTTTTATCTATTTAAAATCAAGGCCGGGTACAGTGGATAATGCCTGTAATCCCAGCACTTTGTGAAGTCAAAGTGGGAAGATCACTTGAGCCTACGAGTTTGAGACTAGCCTGGGCAACATAATGAAACCCTGTCTCTAAAGAAAAATACCAAAATTAGCCGGGCATGGTCGTGTGCAACTGTATTCCCAGCTACTTGGGAGACTGAGGTGGGAGGATCACTTGAGTCTGGGAGGTCAAGGTTGCAGTGAGCCATGATCATGAGACTGTATTCCAGTCTAGGCGATAGGGTGAGATTCTGTCTCTAAATAAATTAATTAGTAATTAAATAAACAAAATTAGACAGGTGTGGTGGTATGTGCCTATGATCCCAACTACTCAGGAGGTTGAGGTGGGAGGATCACTTGGGCCTAGGAGATCGAGGCTGCAGGGAGCTGAGATCGCACTTCAGCCTGGGTGATGGCGAGACTCTGTCTTATGCATGGATACATATATAAGGGCCAATAATCCTACCAAACTGACCTTTCCCCAAATAAAAATGATAAACTTTGGATATAATACAGAACACAACTATTAAGGGCAGATACCTGAGAGCAACCAAAAACAGGAGGACTCTAGAAGGGAGCTATGGGCACCAGGGGAGTTTCCCACCTCCACAGCTCCCACTCGCAGCTGGAAGGAAGTGGGGAGTGATTGCTAACGGGTACAAGGTTTCTTTTGGGTGTGATGAAACTGCATTGCACACCTCTGTGCATGTATTTTATTGTATACTGAACTGCATACTTTAAACAGGTGAATTATACAGTATTTGAATTATATCTCAATTAAAGCCATTATTATTGAAAAGTGGCTATAACCTCTACCATGCATACTGTAAACAAGAATATTGGAGAGACCATATTAATAGACTTCAAGAGGTACAGTATTGGTCAGGTGTGGTGGCTCACACCTGTAATCCTAGCACTTTGGGAGGCCGAGGCGGGCAGGTCACTTGAGGCTAAGAGTTCGAGACCAGCCTGGCCAACATGGTAAAACCCTGTCTCTACTAAAAATACAAAAAAAAAAAAGAGCCAGGTATGGTGGCATGCGTCTGTAATCACAGCTACTCGGGAGGCTGAAGCATAAGAATCACTTGAAGACAAGAGGCGGAGGCTGCAGTGAGCCGAGATCATGCCATTACACTATAGCCTGGGTGAAAGAGCAAGACTCCATCCCAAAAACAAAAAAAAAACAAAGATAAACTTGCTGAGTAGAATAGGCAGTAATTAAGCCTTCATTTATTTATTTATTTGTTTTGAGATGCAGTCTTGCTCTGTAGCCCAGGCCGGAGTGCAGTGGCGTGATCTCAGCTCACTGCCACCTCTGTCTCCTGGATTCAAGTGATTCTCCTGCCTCAGCCTCCCAAGTGGCTGGGATGACACACACCCACCACCACATCGACTAATTTTTTGTATTTTTAGTAGAGACGGGGTTTCGCCGTGTTGGCCAGGCTAGTCTCAAACTCTTGACCTTAGGTGACTCGCCCACCTCAGCCTCCCAAAGTGCTGGCATGAGCCATCGCGCCCGGCCCAACCCTTCATTTAATAATAATTTATTTAATCTCCTTGGAACTTATAATGTTTTTTTTCAAATGGTCTTGTCTTCCCAATGAAACTGACCAAGGTAATTTGCAATGATGCCTTTTTCCTTCTTGACCAAATTTTCTGAGTATGAAGACTCATTCAAATACATTCCATTGTCCTCAACGTGCAGTCAGGTTGTTCTTTGCTCTTACATTTTAATATTCTTACTCCCCAGCACCAAGGGACAAGAGGTCCTGGTTCCCTTCAGATTGTGTTTAGGCCAAGAGCAAGTAGGCAGGCAGAGGCACAGAGTATCTGAGAATAGGTATATTCTGAGAACTGCAAACACAGAGCATTAAAAAGCGGAGACGGCCTGTCCCATTTCACACCCACAGCAACAGACACTTGCGGATTCAACTGTTCATTTCCCAATATCAAGCTGCAGAAGCGAGACACATGCTTGCACCTTCTGCTTTTCCCAGCCAGGTTGCTTTGCTTCCAAGATCTTATGATATTCTCCAGAGTTTCACATGTTTTGTAACACTTTCACTTTTCAGCAATTACCTGTGAGCTTCAGTCTCAAGAGACTTGCACAACTTTGCTCAACCTATGTGATTATCACGTGATGACCTGCACAGAGCCTAAAAATAGGGCCACGTAAGGTAAGGTATCTGCTCACCCAGAAAGGCTCCTTCCTGTAAATGAAGCCGTCATTGGCTTGGGATGAGGCAGTGTGCTCAGCTGGAGGAGCAGAGGAAGGCCTTTTTCTTTTTTCTTTGAGATGGAGTCTCGCTCTGTCGCCAGGCTGGAGTGCAGTGGTGCGATCTCAGCTCACTGCAACCTCCACCTCCCAGGTTTAAGTGATTCTCCTGCTCCAGCCTCCCAAATAGCCGGGACTGCAGGTGTGTGCCGCCACACCCAGCTAATTTTTGTATTTTTATTAGAGACGGGGTTTCACCATGTTGGCCAGGATGGTCTGGATTTCTTGATCTCGTTATTATCTTCCCGCCTTGGCCTCCCAAAGTGCTGGGATTACAGGTGTGAGCCACCACACCCAGCCAGGAAGGCTTATTTCATCTTCCATCTGCTTGGTCACCACTAATCCATTTTCTATCTTGCCAGGTGTTTTGTTTTGGTTTTGAGACAGAATCTTATAGTCTGTCACCCAGGCTGGAGTGCAGTGGCCCGATCACAGCTAATTGCAGCCTCGAACTCCTGAGCTCAAGCGATCCTCCTGATGCAGCCTCCCAAGCAGCTGCGACAACAGGCACATACCACCACGCCCGACTAATTTTTTTTCATTTCTTGTAAAGATGGGATCTCACTGTGTTGCCCATGTTGGTCTCAAACTCCTGGCCTCACACAATCTTCCCCCTTTAGGCTCCCAAATTGTTGGGATTACAGGCGTGAGCCAGCATGCCTGGCCTTGCATGGTGCTTTGATGCCAATGGTTTACAACGATTGACTGATTGATTGATTGATTGAAACAGGGTCTTGCTCTGTCAGCCAGGCTGGAGTATAGTGGTGTGAACATGACCCACCACAGCCTCAACCTCCTGGGCTCAAGCGATCTTCCACCTCAGACTCCTAAGTAGCTGGGACTACAGCCATGTGTCACAATACTCAGCTACTTTTTAAAATTTTTATAGACAGGTCTCGCCTTGTTGCCGAGGCTGGTCTCCAACTCTTGGCCTCAGGCAATTCTTCACCTTAGCCTCCCAAAGTGCTGGGATTACAGATATAAGCCACTGTGCCTGGCCTATTAAATACTGTTTAATGCCTATATATGTAATTGACAGAAGTTGGTCTGAGACTCCCTTTCATCATAAGCAGAGAGCAAGGTTATAGTGAGGGGGAGTACTACCTTTCATTCATTTCCAACTTCCTACGTGGCTAATCTCCTCGAGCAAAAGGAACCTAAAATTTGTAAATGATCAAACTGGCTGAGGTCAGTAAGCACTCATTATCCTTGAAGTCAGGTGGCCCTAATATATCTGTGCTGCGATGAGCACAGGCCGGGAGCCCAGCAGCCCTGAGTGCTGCATCAGCCGGTAACCTCCTCACTCGGGTTTCTGTCACTTCCCCAGGATCTTCAAGGACTGGGCTGAAGATCTCTTTTTCTCCAGGAATTTATAGCCCCCTGTACCTTTGCTGGTTTGCGGGGATCTCTCTCATGGAGTTCAATGTCCCCTTGCAAGGTATTCACTGTCTCCTCTCTCTAACCATGACCCCTCAAAGGAACCTAACAGCCCTACGATGAAAGACAAGGAAGGAGGGAGGATCTGAGGGCTCTGAGAAGTAAATGACAACAACAACAAAGACAGTAAAAATATCTTTCACGAATTAAGGTGAAAGAAAGACATTCTCAGATGAAGAAAAACCAAGAAAATTTGCCACCAACAGATCTGCTCTAAAAGAAACGCTAAACAAAGATCTTCAGATAGAAGGGAAGTAATACCAGAGGGAAAACTGGAGTTTCAGGAATAAAGGAACAGCACCAGAAATGACAAAGAGCAGGCCAGGCATGGTGGCTCACGCCTGTAATTCCAGCACTTCGGGAGGCTGAGGCAGGTGGATCACGAGGTCAGGAGATCGAGAGTATCCTGGCTAACACAGTGAAATCTCATCTCTACTAAAAATACAAAAAATTAGCCGGGCGTGGTAGCAGGCACCTGCAGTCCCAGCTACTCAGGAGGCTGAGGCAGGAGAATGGCCTGAATCTGGGAGGCGGAGCTTGGAGTGAGCCGAGATGGCGTCACTGCACTCCAGCCTCGGTGACAGAGCAAGACTCCATCTCAAAATGACAAAGAGCTATATAAATAGACTATTTTCCTCTTCTTATGCTAGCTGAAGGCAAAATTTGTAACACTGTCTGAAGCAATTTTCAACACACATAGATCTACAACATAATGTGGTGGGTAAAGGAACTTGTATGGTAGTATGGTTTCTACATTCCACTTCAAGTGGCACAATTTCTAAGTAAACAAAGTTAAATATGAATACTATAAGTCACCACTAAAATACCTATACAAAGATATATAGTCTAAACCTCAATAAACTGATTAAATGGAATGCTTAGAAACATTCAAGAAATTCCAGAAAGAGAGAGAAATAAAACCTAATGAATAAAAAGAAAATAACAAAATGATACATCTATACTCAAACATACTAATAGTTACATTAAGTATAAATGGTCTAAACACACCAATTAAAGAGAAGGACTATCAGATTGAATGTTCTTTAAAACAGACCCAAATATATGCTACCTATAAGAAATCTTCTTCAAATATAAGTAGAAGGATGGAGAAAATATACCACCCAAATAATATTTTTTAATGTGAGATAGCCATATTAATAGGAAAAGAGAGAGACTATGGAGTAAAGAAAATTGCCAGAAATAAAGCACGACATTAAATGATTTTTATAAGTCCATTTGCCAAGAAGACACAGAAATCCTAAATGTATATTTGTCCTTAGTGTCAAGAAATGAAAAAAGAGAAAAGAAGGAGAAGAAGAAACAAATAATTAGACCAATAAAATACATAAACCAAAAGTGGATAGAACTGGCTGGGTGTGGTGGCTCATGCCTGTAATTCCAGCTCTTTGGGAGACCAAGGCAAGAGGATTGCTTGAGCCCAGGAGAACAATCTGGGCAACAAAGCAAGACCTCATCTCTACAAAAAAATCAAAATATTAGCCTGTCATGGTAGCTGGGTATGGTGGCATAGACCTGTGTCTCAGCTACTTGGGAGGCTGAGGTGGCTTTTTCTTCTTCTTCTTCTTTCTTTTTTTTTTTTTTTTTTTTGGAGACAGAGTCTTACTCTGTCACCCAGGCTGGAGTGCAGTGGTGCAATATCAGCTCACTGCAACCTCTGCCTCCCAGGTTCAAGCAATTCTCCTGCCTCAGCCTCCCAAGTAGCTGAGATTACAGGTGCATGCTACCACGCCCAGCTAATTAATTTTTTTTTTTTTTTTGAGACAGAGTTTTGCTCTTTTTGCCCAGGCTGGAGTGCAACGGCACGATCTCAGCTCACTGCAACCTCTGCCTCCTGGGTTCAACCCATTCTCCTGCCTCAGCCTCCTGTGTAGCTGAGATTACAGGCACATGCCACCAGGCCCAACTAATTTTTGTATTTTTAGTAGAGACAGTGTTTCACCATGTTGGTCAGGCTGGTCTTGAACTCCTGACCTCAAGTGATCTGTCCGCCTCAGCCTCCCAAAGTGCAGGGATTACAGGCGTGAGCCACTGCACCTGGCCAATTTTTGTATTTTTAGTAGACACGGGGTTTCACCATGTCGGCCAGACTGGTCTTGAACTCCTCACTTCAAGTGACCCACCCACCTCAGCCTCCCGAAGTTCTGGGATTACAGGTGTAAGCCACTGCCCCATTTCTGTTCTAACATGTAAAGAGCTTGAAAGGTGCCATTTAAGTCCTCCTCACAATTAAAAAAAAAGAAAAAAAGCTGACTAAAATAAAACTTCTTATATCCATCAGAGAATGAGGTCACAAGGTAAACTCCTACCTAAAAACTGAAGAGACAGCGGACAAATACAGAGATCACAGTTTTACTGAAGCAAAAGCCGGGTAAGCCATAATTGGTAAAAACACATGCCAACTGATGATTGCTGGAAGCTGATTATAGACAAGTATGACTTCAAAATTCCTGAGGCCCAATCTTTCAGGGTAGGGGCAGGAAGTGACATACTTTCGTAAGTTTTGTTATATCTCCAAAAGCCTCACCAGATTCTCATGATGACGACTGGAGGAAAAAATAAATCCCCCACTCTTCGGACAGGGGGAGAGAAAAAAAAAATAACCATTTTGAAATGCACTCAAAGAAAAGTAACCATTTTGAAAAATGCCCAGAACATTCTGTTTTCCATAACAAAGGCCTTCCATCAAGGAAAACTACTTTATCAGAACCTTATCTGGCCAAGGGAAAGGAAAACTTGAAAAATGAAACCTCCAGTAGCTTTCTGGGGCGGGTGGGTCAGGGAAGGAAGACAGAAAGAAAGGAGGGAAGAGGAGGAGGAGGGAGAGGGAAGAGAGGCAGGGAGGGAGGGAGGAAGACAGGCAGGGAGGCAAAGAAACTTCTGAAGTTGACAGTCCAGGGACTCAGATTTACTAAAAAACTGAGACTGAATCACAGGATTACAGGACATTTTCCTTCCCCAATACCTTACTACCACATCAACAGGGCTGTAGTATAATCACATGAATTACAATGGAGGGGCAAGATAAAGACTCCACTTGTAATGGTTAATTTTAGGTGCCAACTTGACTGAATTAAGAAACACCCAGAAACCCGCTAGAGCATTATTTTTGGGTGTGTCTGTGAAGGTGTTTCCAGGGCAGATTAGCAAGAGAGTCTGAGTGGACTAGGTGGGGAAGACTTACCCTCAATGTGGGCAGGCACCATCTAATCTGCTGGGGGCCTAGAGAGAACAGAAATAGAGAAAAGGCAAAGCTATCTACTGAGCTGCCGCGCACTCTTCCTCTCCTGCCCTGGGACAACAACTCTAGACTCCCAGCATTTGGACTCCAGGACTTACACTGGCGGCCCCCCGAGGCTCTCCGAGCTTTGGCTTCAAATTGAGAGTTATGCCATTGGTTTCCCTGGCCCTGAGGCCTTCAGACCCGGCCTCAGCCATGCTATTAGCATCCTCGGACCTCCAGTTGGCAGCTAGCTGGGCACTGGACGTCTCAGCCTCCATAGTCACATGAGCCAGTTCTCCTAACACGTCCCTTCTCACACACCTATTATCCATAGATACATAGACAGATACCCTGTTGGTCTGTCTGGAGAACCCTCATATACCACTTAAGGAGTTTCTAGAAAAACCCAAAGACAGTTGGGAAACAAAAATGGACACAGGAGGAATGTGAAGCCTCTGCCAGCTACAGCTACAGCAAACATTAAACAGCCTAACTGCCCGCCAGAGAAACACAAAACCTCACACTAAAGATCCATTTACTTAAGTTCCTATAGCCCAATCAATGTATCATGTCCAGCTTTCAACAAACAATTATAAGATATATTAAAGTCAAGAAAAAGAAGTCTGAATACACAAAGCAAGCATCAGAACCCACCTCAGATCTGACAAAGATTTTGCAATTATCAGACTGAGACTTTCAGATAACTATGATTAACATTCTAGGGGCTGTAATGGGAAAAAGTGGACAACATACAAAAAGATGAGTAAGGTTCATAAAAATATGCAAACTCTGAGAAAGAATCAGAAGAAAATGCTAGAGATCAAAAACATTGTAACAGGCCTGGCATGGTAGCTCATGCCTGTAATCCCAGTGCTTTGGGAGGCCCAAGGCAGGAGGCTTGCTGGAGCCCAGGAGTTTGAGGCTGCAGTGAGCTATTATTATACCACTGCACTCCAACCTAGGTGATACAGCAAGACCCATCTCTAAAAAAAACAAACAACAACAACCAAAAAAACGAAAACAAAGCAAACACAATTGTAACAGAAATGAAGAATGCTGGCTGGATGCAGTGGCTTATACCTGTAATCCTACCACTTTGGGAGGTTGAGGCAAGAGGGTCACTTCAGGCCAGGAGTTTGAGACCAGCCTGGGCAACACAGTGAGACAAAAAAAAAATCTAAAAATTAGTCAGGCATGGTGGTGCATACCTACAGTCCCAGGAGTTTGAGGCTGCAGTGAACTACACTCCAACCTCGGCAGCAGAGTGAGACCCTGTCTCGAAAAAAATTTTTTTTAAAAAAAGAATACCTTTGATGGGCTCATCAGTAGACTGCTTATGGTAGAGGAAAGAATCAACGAGCTTGAAAATATTTCAATAGAAACTTCACAAACTGAAAAGCAAAGAGAACAAAGAATAGGGGTGGTGGAGTAAGGGAAAAAAGAATCTTCAACAGCTATGAGACAATTATCAAAGGTGTAACATGTGCATAATGGGAACATTAGAAGTAGAAAGAGAGGGAGAAGCAGAAGAAATGTTTGAAGCAATAATGGCGGAGAATTTCCCCACACCATAGACTCAGGAAACTCAGAGAGCACCACACAGGATAATATCAAAAAATCGAGGCCAAGGCCTATCATATTCAAATTGGAGAAAACCAAAACAAAGACCTAGGCCTATCATATTCAAACTGCAGGAACCCAAACAAAGAGAAATCCTGAAAGAAGCCAGAAGAAAAAAAAAATCTTAGGAGCAAAGTTAAGTATTACATCAGACTTCTCAGATACCATGAAGCCAAGAAAAAGATATTCTATATTTTGGGCCAAAAACATGTATCAATACATTTAAAAGAATAGAAACAATATAAAATACGCTATCAGACCATAATAAAATTAAATCAGAATTCAGTAACAGAAAGATGCAACTTAAAATCTCCATACACTTGAAAACTAACACATTTCTCAATAATCCATGGGTCAAAGACCACATTGCAAGAAAAAAATTTAAATATATTAAACTGAATGAAATGAAAATGCAACATACAAAAATCTGTGGGATACAAATAAAGCAGTTCTTAGAGGAAAATTTATTATTAAATGCTTATATTAGAAAAGAAGGGCTCAAATCAATAATCTCACCTCAAGTAACTAGAAAAAAAGAGCAAAATAAACGGAAGCAAGCAGAAGAATGAAAATAACAGAGGGGAAATCAATAAAACAATGCAGAAAAGTAATAGAAAAAAAAAAAATCAATAAAACCCAAAGCTGATTTTTGAAGTTCAATAAAATTGATAAACCTCTAGCAAAACTAACGAAGGAAAAAAAGAGAAAGAAGACACAAATTTTCATTTGTCAGATCTCCAAAAAAAAAAAAAAAAAAAAGATGGCTGGGTGCAGTGGCTCACGCCTGTAATCCCAGCACTTTGGGAGGCCGAGATGGGCGGATCACGAGGTCAGGAGATGGAGACCATCCTGGCTAACACAGTGAAACCCTGTCTCTACTAAAAAATACAGAAAACTAGCCGGGCGTGGTGGCGGGCGCCTGTAGTCCCAGCTACTCAGGAGGCTGAGGCAGGAGAATGGCGTAAACCCGGGAGATGGAGCTTGCAGTGAGCTGAGATCTGGCCACTGCACTCCAGCCCGGGCGACAGAGCGAGACTCCGTCTCAAAAAAAAAAAAAAAAAAAAAGACAAACTGCCATTATTGTCAATAAAAGAGAGAATTGTTCTTTACAGATTCTGTAGACATAATAGGATAATAAAGGAATACTATAAACTCCACACACATAAATTCAACAGTTTAGATTAAAAGGACCAATTTCTTTCTTACTTTTTTTTTTAAAGACAGGGTCTCACTCTGTCACCTGGTCTGGAAAAGTAGTGGCATGATCATGGCTCATAGCAGCCTCAACCTCCTCAGCTCAAGTGATCCTCCTACCTCAGCCTCCTGAGTGGCTGTGACTACAGTCACAGGCCACCATGCCTGGCTTATTTTTTAACTTTTTTGTAGAGACAGCATCTCGCTATGTTTCCCAGACTGGTCTCAAACTCCTGTGCTCGAGTGATCCTGCCGCCTCAGCCTCCCAAAGTTCTGGGATTACAGGAGTTAACCACCACACCCTGCCACCAATTTCTTAAAAATCACCATCAGAACTTTTCCAAGATGAAACAGATGTTCAGGATAGCAGCCCTGAAATTGAAGAAAGAAACTGAATTTGGAATTGAGTGTGGTGGCTCATCCCTATAATCCCAGTGCTTTGGGAGGCTAAGGCAGGGGGATCACTGGAGGCCAGGAGTTTGAGACCAGCCTGGGCAACACATTGAGACCCCTCCCTGTTTCTTTTCTTTCTTTTTTTTTTTTTTGAGACGAAGTCTCGCTCTGTCGCCCAGGCTGGAGTGCAGTGGCGCAATCTCGGCTCACTGCAAGCTCCGCCTCCCGGGTTTACGCCATTCTCCTGCCTCAGCCTCCCGAGTAGCTGGGACTACAGGCACCCGCCATCTCGCCCGGCTAGTTTTTTGTGTTTTTTTTTTTTAGTAGAGACGGGGTTTCACCATGTAGGCCAGGATGGTCTCGATCTCCTGACCTCGTGATCCACCCGTCTCGGCCTCCCAAAGTGCTGGGATTACAGGCTTGAGCCACCGCGCCCGGCCAGCTCCCTGTTTCTATAGAATAATTTTTTTTTTTTTTTCCTGCTGGGTGTAGTGGCTCACGCCTATAATCCCAGCACTTTGGAAGGCCCAGGTGGGCAGATCACTTGAGGTCAGAAGTTCGAGACCAGCCTGGCCAACATGGTGAAACCCCATTTCTACCAAAAAAATATTAGCCGGGCATGGTGGTGCATGCCTGTAATCCCAGCTACTAGGGGGGCTGAGACAGGAGAATCACTTGAACCCGGGAGGCAGAAGTTGCAGTGAGCCAGGATGGCAGCACTACACTCCAGCCTGGGTGACAGAGTGACACTCCGTCTCAAAAAAAAGAAAAAATTAAATTAGAAATAAATTATATAAATTAAATTAGTAATAGAAAGATACAACAGGAAAATCTCCATACATTTGAAAACCAAACAAGTTTGAATAACTTATTCTCCTGCAGGGGTATACATGCTAAGGAGTTTATACCTGTTTTTATTAAAGATAATTTACATTTACCTGGGTCTGTGATAATGCTTCCCAAGGGAGCTCCACAGTGCTGGGTTGGAGCAGCAGCGGGGTGGGATGCTGGTGCAGAAGCCACTGCGTGCCTGCAGCTCTTCCACAGCAGCCAGCAGCCCACGTCTCAGAGCCCAGAGGGCAAGACAGCGATAAACGGAAGTGAGCAGGTCACCTCTTCCTGGGAGGCCCTGCAGGAGGCAGGAGAGATGTGGGCGCAGATATGTTCTGAGCAACACCTGAGAGGCCGAGGACTGGTAACCCAGATTCCCTCTGAGGTAGAAGGCACGGCCTGGTGCAGAGCAAGCATGGAGGCGGGGGAAGCAGCCACAGGAAGAGCAGTCCCTCCTGAATGCAGCAGGGCCACAACTGAGCCCCACTACCCTTGTCACTATGGAAATGTCATGACTGTCATGGAACCACCCAGAGCTTTTTCAGGAGCCTCGCTGGCACATCTGATTCTCTATCAAAGCTAGGTACTGACCGGGCGCGGTGGCTCAAGCCTGTAATCCCAGCACTTTGGGAGGCCAAGACGGGCGGATCATGAATGAGGTCAGGAGATCGAGACCATCCTGGCTAACACGGTGAAACCCCGTCTCTACTAAAAAATACAAAAAACTAGCCGGGCGAGGTGGTAGGCGCCTGTAGTCCCAGCTACTTGGGAGGCTGAGGCAGGAGAATGGCGTGAACCCGGGAGGCGGAGCTTGCAGTGAGCTGAGATCCGGCCACTGCACCCCAGCCTGGGCGACAGAGCGAGACTCCATCTCAAAAAAAAAAAAAAAAAAAAAAAAAAAAAAAAAAGTTGCTTTAGGCTGGGCGTGGTGGCTCACCCCTGTAATCCCAGCACTTTGGGAGGTTGAGGCAGGTGGATCACTTGAGGTCAGGAGTTTCAGACCAGTGTGGCCAACATAGTGAAACTCCGTCTCTACTAAAAATACAAAATTAGCCGGGCTTGGTGGCACACGCCTGTAATCCCAGTTACTCAGGAGGCTGAGGCAGGAGAATCACTTGAACCCTGGGAGGCAAAGGTTGCAGTGAACCAAGATCACGCCACTGCACTCCAGCCCGGTCAACAGATTAAGACTCTGTCTCAAAAAAAAAAAAGTTGCTTTAGCTCAGCAAAAAATCAAAATCCTAACAAAAGGGAAACACAGAACATCACAGTATATATTTTCAACAGCACCGAAGCTAACAGGCCATGTACTGTGTCAACATGCAAACACTTGTCTATAAAAACACTGATCAAGAGAACTCAGCAGAAGCCTAGCACACACAGCTTTCAATTCTGCAGAATGCACATGCAGACACCGGAGGACATGAGGGCAGAATCTGCAGGGTCACCACAGGGTCTTAGTAATACAATCTGTTCCTTTAAGTTGCCCAAGTTTATACTTGTTTGAAGTGTTTGCACATTTTGCCATTCTGATTAGTTTTTTTTTTTTTTAATGAGACAATTGTTGCAATTTATTTTTGTTTCAGTCAAGTGACCTTAAAGGTTGAGGGGAAAAAAAAGGACCCCAGGAGATTTTAACACTCACTCCCTGGGAGTGCAGTCCTGGGGACCACTCTCTGAGCTGTCAGAGCCGCTGGAGAGGTGTCTACCACTGACTCCTCACTAGGGTGCTTGCTTTTGTAATTATCTTTTGATGATACAAAAAACATATTTCTTGAGTGCTCATCATGTACTGGACACATTCCTAAGCACTTTGGAATTTACCCTTGTGAAGGAGGGACTATTATTACCCATTTTACAGGTGAGGAAATTGAGCCACAGAAGAAGCTATGCAATTTGCCCAAGGTCACAGATCTGGTAAGTGAACTCACAGTGAGTTATAACTCCAGAGTTGGAACACAAACCTTTACATACTGCCCCACACCTACTAACAGCACACAAGCATATAAGATAGTTTTGAATAGTTTTCTAGACGTTTTTCCATGAAATAAGCACAGGCATTTGATATCCAAAATACACGGAAAACGTCCCTTCCAGCTCTAAATCAACCTGAAAAGTCCTAGTGTCATGTAAGAATCTGTATTAGTAAACTGAATTATAAGGAAAGAGTATTAATTTGCTTCCTCCCCAGAACAAAAAAGCAATACTTCAACCAAACATTCCACGTCCCGATCCATTCTATCCATCTGTTATAAAACTGAGACACTTTCTCTTCCCCAGAACCTGGGTGTAACCTTTCTAGTTTCATGGTGACTATAAAGAAATAAAAGAATAGGCCAGGCGTGGTGGCTCACACCTGTAATCCCAGCACTTTGGGAGGCCGAGGCGGGCAGATCACCTGAGGTCTGAAGTTCAGAGCAGCCTGGTCAACATGGTGAAACCCTGTCTCTACTAAAAATACAAAAATTAGCCAGGCATGGTGGCATGCGCCTGTAGTGCCAGCTACCCGGGAGGCTGAGGCAGGAGAATTGCCTGAACCTGGGAACCCGGGAGGTGGAGGCTGCAGTAAGCCGAGATCATGCCATTTGCACTCCCTCCTGGGCGCCAAGAGCAAAACTCCATCTCAAAAAAAAAAAATTAAAGAATAAAATAACACAGCCTATAAAAGCTATGTTGAAAAACCCTAAGAACAGTCTACTCCTTTTCTCATGATTATTCCAACTTTCATATCTGAAATTCCAGCCATGCAATTAGGAACCTAGAGGCATAGCACACAACACTGATGCTCTTCTACGCCCTCTACATGTATCCTCAAGTGCACAGAATCTAACAAAGGTCTGAATATTTCGGGCTTCTATTTCTTTTTTTTTTTTTTTGAGACGGAGTCTCGCTCTGTCGCCCAAGCTGGAGTGCAGTGGCCGGATCTCAGCTCACTGCAAGCTCCGCCTCCCGGGTTCACGCCATTCTCCTGCCTCAGCCTCCCGAGTAGCTGGGACTACAGGCGCCCGCCACCTCGCCCGGCTAGTTTTTTGTACTTTTTAGTAGAGACGGGGTTTCACCATGTTAGCCAGGATGGTCTCGATCTCCTGACCTTGTGATCCGCCTGTCTCGGCCTCCCAAAGTGCTGGGATTACAGGCTTGAGCCACCGCGCCCGGCCTCGGGCTTCTGTTTCTAAAGAATGAGCCTGCTGTGAAGGTCAGTGTCAATACCAACAATTCACAGGCCCTAAAAGAGGATTCAGAATTGCCCATCCCCCTAAATGTAGATAAAACACAGTAGTCTGAGGAGCCCACTGATGGGAAAATTAACATATTTTGCTATTGCAACTACTTGAAGTCCATGCCAAACAAACTAAAATAAAATGTTACAATCCTGGGCTGATGCAAAGTTTCCCCCGAGTCAACTAAAAAGACTTTGCATGGAACCATTTCTAAGTCTGACACACATGGAGTTCAAGGTCTGAGGAGACCTGAAAAGTTTCCAACATGGTGGTGACTCGGGACCCTGGAGCAGACAAGAACCCAGAGCGTCAGGCCACATAGCCTGTTCCATACAGCACATCTGTTCCTGGTGGTTGGAAATGAATTCCCTGCGAGCATCCAGTGTAAAAATCACCCAGAAACAGGAACCAGTAAGGGAAAGTAACCTGGGAAGGAGTGTGGGGAGTCAGGGAGCAGAGAAACTGGCCACACACCTGCCTTTCACTGATGTCTGTGCTCAGAGCTGTTTGCCTAAAGTGTATCTGTTATTTGAATGATTCTAGTATAAACGACTGTTTCAAAAGTCCCCTATTTTAAATCACAGAATTTTAGAGCTTTATGACACCTTAAATTCCCTTGTCCATTATCTTAACTAACTCGGAGAAACTATTCTCACTTGACCATGGAGAAAATGAAGCACAGACATCTGGATCCCAAAGTCATTTCAAGAAACAAAGCTAGTGTCTGTGCCATGGCATGGCTGGGCAAGGGCCTTGTGCCCACCACCGTCTTTTTTTTTTTCTATGAGAATGCTTTAATAGGCATAAAAATGCCATTAAAATGCTTTAAAATGCAATCGGAGGGATGTGAGACACAAAGAACAAGTACATAGTGACACATGGCTATCAGAACACTCAAAGTAAAGAATCCACACCACTTCCACCCTTTACCCAGAAAAGGAAGGATCTAGGCCACCTCCTCCTCATGCGTGCCCCACTTTACAGGAAGTGTCCACATCCCCCCTCCTAGACAGGTCATGGAGCTCCTCCCATCGGGCCTTCTGCGGCCATCAGTGGCTAAAAATCAGGTTTCTGCTCCTTGAGGGAGGAAACAGAAGCAGCACAGATTGGCATGGTAGATAGAGGTGCAGACAGAAATCCAGTCTGGAATATGTTGAGTTTACTGTAGCTACATGGCATGGGAGTGGAATCCTGGAGTGTAAATGTGGGCATGAGGGTCTGATAAAACATCACATGCAAAGCTCCTAGGAATCTTCTTTTTTCCCACCTCTTCACATAACAGAGCCAGAAAAAAATACAGTATTTCATCAAATTTGAGATGCCACTAATTCTAAGACAAATGATGACGAAAGACTGCTGTCAAAATGTGACCCAATGCTAAGATGGCATCAGTTTTTAAATGTACCCCCAAATCAAACATATTATCATGTAAAGAAAAAAAAAGGTTTATCTTAGAATAGATGAAATACAGTAAACTTTTTATTGGTAGGTCTTTAGATGGCAGTGAAGACAGGACTGACTTTTTAACTTGTTATTCTGAAAAAATTTCAAATGTATAGAAAATTTAAAAGAATAGGCCGGGCTCGACGGCTCACACCTGTAATCCCAGCACTTTGGGAGGCCGAGGCGGGCGGATCACGAGGTCAGGAGATCGAGACCATCCTGGATAACACGGTGAAACCCTGTCTCTACTAAAAACACAAAAATTAGCCGGGTGTGGTGGCGGGCGCCTGTAGTCCCAGCCTCTTCCAATGCTGAGGCAGGAGAATGGCGGGAACCCAGGAGGTGGAGCTTGCCGTGAGCTGAGATCTCGCCACTGCACTCCAGCCTGAGCGACACAGTGAGACCCCATCTCAAAAAAAAAAAAAAAAAAGAAAGAAAGAAAGAATAGGCCAGGCGTGGTGGCTCATGCCTGTAATCCCAGCACTTTGGGAGGCCGAGGCGGGTGGATCATGAGGTCAGGAATTCGAGACCAGCTTGGCCAACATGGTGAAACCCCATCTCTACTAAAAAATAAAAAATTAGCCGGGTGTGGTGGCGTGCGCCTGTAATCCCAGTTACTCGGGAGTCTGAGGCAGAAGAATCGTTGGAACCCAGGAGGCAAAGGTTGCAGTGAGCCGAGATCGCACCATCCAGCCTGGGTGACAAAGCAAGAGTCCGTGTCAAAAGCAAACAAACAAAAAAAATTGTTAGAATAGTACAAAAATTATCTAATACTCCCTCACCCGGCTGGCTTCAACACCTGTTTCCGCTTTCCCCCTTTATCATGACCATTTTGTCATTTTCTCTCCCTCACTTCCTCCCTCCCTCCACATCATCTATCTACTCCCGCTCCTCTCCTTCTCCATTTGAAATTGGGTATTAGACTTTGTGTCCCTGCATCCCTAAATAGTTCAAAATGTATTCACTAAGCTCAAGGAGACAGTCACAGTACAACAAACTAGGGAAATTTGATGTTTATACAATCCACCATTCAGATTCAAATTGTCCATGGTGCCAACAATGTCCTTTACAGCTGTCTTTTTCACTCCAGTCCAGGTTCCAATTCAGAGTCAAGCACTGTACACAGTTTTCCTGTTCCTTTAAATCAGACTATTTTCTCAGTCTCTGTGTTTCCTAACTTTGAAATTTTTGGAGTACACACAGGCAGAGTGTTTTGTAGAATGTCCCACAGAGTCTGTCTGGTGTCTGCACAATTAGATTCAGGGGTGGCAGGAACACCTGGGTCAGGTGTGTCCTTGTCACATCTCATGGGGGGCACAGATGTCTCATTACTGGTGACAGTAACTGCGATTGCTTGGTTAGCATGGTGACTCCAGCAGGATAGTCACCTTTATGTGAGTTTGAATTATGAGAAGTTTATTCATTTTTATTTTATTTCACTTTTTTGAGATAAGATCTTGCTGTTACCCAGGCTGGAGTGCAGTGGTGCATCTCCACTCACTACGGCCTCCACTTCCCGTGCTCAAGTGATCCTCCTACCTCAGCTTCTCAAGTAGCTTGGATCACAGGCACATGCCTTTGCGCCTAGCTAATTTTTCCTTTATTAATTTTTTTTTTTTTTGTAGAGATGCGGTTTCAGTACATTGCCCAGGTTGGTCTCAAACTCCTGAGCTCAAGGGATCCTCTCACCTCAGCCTCCCAAAGTTCTGGGATGACAGGCATGAGCCACCGTGCCCAGCCTGAGAATTTTAAGTGGTAAAAATCTACAATTCTAAGAGTCTTACTTTATGTGCACAGTTGGAAATAATAAAAATTCAATAAGAATTTAAAATGTATCAAGAATTGCTTAGTTTTAAAGCTGTGCAAGAGTGTACACTATCAACTACAGTTTAAAACTTTTGCCACAGAGCAAGGCCTGGCTGGTCTTGAACTATGCAGGCTGTGGACTGTGTCCACTTCGGACCCACCCCTGCAAACGTCCTGCTTGACACAGTTTCCTGAGCCTACCGAGTAGCTGGGATTACAGGCATGTACCACCACACCTGGCTAATTTTGTATTTTTAGTAGAGATGGGGTTTCTCCGTGTTGGTCAGGCTGGTCTCTAACTCCCAACCTCAGGTGACCTGCCTGCCTCAGCCTGCCAAAGTGCTGGGATTACAGGCGTGATTTTTTTTTTTTTTTTTGAGATGGAATCTCACTCTGTCGCCAGGCTGGAGTACGGTAGTGCAACCTTGGCTCACTGCTACCTCGGCCTCCCAGGATCAAGCGATTCTCCCACATCAGTCTCTGGAGTAGCTGGGAATATAGGTGTGCCCCACCACACCTGGCTAATTTTTCTATTTTTGGTAGAGACGGGGTTTCACCATGTTGATCAGGCTGGTCTCAAATTCCTGACCTCAAGTGATCTGCCCACCTCAGTCTCTCAAAGTGCTGGGATTACAGATATAAGCCACCTCACCCAGCCCAGAAATGTTATTTCCATGGGTGCACACACTCACACAAAGCCCACAAAAGGCAAAGCACAATTCATTAAGTCCTCAATACTCTTGCTTAAAAATGGAATTTGATCGGCCAGGCTTGGTGGCCCACACCTGTAATGCCAGCACTTTGGGAGGCTGAGGCAGGTGGATCATGAGGTCAGGAGATCGAGACCATCTCGGCTAACACAGTGAAACCCCGTTTCTACTAAAAATACAAAAAATTAGCCGGGCAGGGTGGCGGACGCCTGTAGTCCCAGCTACTCGGGAGGCTGAGGCAGGAGAATGGCATAAACCCGGGAGGCGGAGCTGGCAGTGAGCTGAGATCCAGCCACTGCACTCCAGCCTGGGTGACAGAGTGAGACTCCGTCTCACAAAAAAAAAAAAAAAAAAAAAAAAAAAAAAGGAATTTAATCAAGCAGTAAAGCTCAAGCAAACTTAACTTAAATTAAATTAGAGTCATGCACATACCTGTAGT
The DNA here is from genome assembly GCF_009764315.1 of Trachypithecus francoisi. Classification (NCBI taxonomy): domain Eukaryota; kingdom Metazoa; phylum Chordata; class Mammalia; order Primates; family Cercopithecidae; genus Trachypithecus; species Trachypithecus francoisi. Next base: position 1,734,906 of record NW_022681467.1, read on the forward strand.
CCCAGCTACTTGGGAGGCTGAGGTGGGAGAATGCTTGAACCTAGGAGTTCAAGTCAAGCCAGGCAACACAGTGAAACCCTGTCTCTAAAACATAAATAAATAAAATAAAAATGGGACTTTGAGCTAACAATCCTCATACTGCTTCTCAACTAGCATGTGTAGACAGGATCACATAAGTCACAGCTTTTCTCTAGCACTGAAAACACCCCGTTTTCTTGTTAAGGTAAAGAAACGATATAGTCATAGGCAGTAAGGTATGCTGGAAACCCCATTGTGTCGGGAGGCACGGTGGGGGACATGGAATTTGCAGAGCCTGTCCAGACCCGAGCACCCCTGACCTCCATGTGACCTTGAGCATGTTATTATCCTCTCTGACCCTCACACTCTGTGCTTGAGATGGGGGCAACAGCATGCCCCGGCTCAGCCTCCTGCTGTTGAGTACTCCGTGAAAGAATTTAACAAAAACACTGAGAACAGTACCTGGCACCTACTGAATGCTCATTCAAAATTTAAAAACAAAACACCAGGAGACCTGAGCTCCATTTCTGGCAGCCACAACCAGTGCACAAGTCATGCACGGGGACTGGGCACAGCTGACACGCTACCTGTATGGTGAGGCTCACACAGCCCCCATGGACCAGCCACCTGAAAGCCTGTCCTTCCTGTCCCCACACCCCCACGGCACCCTGCCTCTGGAGACAGCCCAGGGGAGGCCTCCTGGTGACTGGTTCAAATGGCCCAGGACTCCACTACCCTGGCTGGGGGCACCAGCTGTCACTCCTCCCTCTTCAGAGAGGCACAGAAGCCACAGAAGCCAAGCTCCCTCTCCTCACCGATGTGAGAGGCTGTGTGCAGAAGAGGAGCCATCTGGGTCCCTCAGGGCCACTTCAACCATGAAGCAGCCCATCCTGAGGTCTTCTGTGAACACCCTGTGTATTTAAGCCAGACTGAGTTGGGTTTTCCATCACTAGTGGCTAAAATACCCTAACTGATATACTCTACAAATGTAAAATTCTTTACCAAAGGCTTAAAAACCGAGAGATTTTGAAGAGTGATTGACTCTCAGGTCTCTGACCACTCTTAGAAACTCCAACAAACCAAAATCATTACTCTACTCAACAAAGTAGATCCAAAAATAAGGTTATAAGAGGATGTGTGGGCCAGGCACAGTGGCTCAAGCCTGTAATCCCAGCACTTTGGGAGGCCGAGGCAGGCGGATCACCTGAGGACAGGAGTTCGAGACCAACCTAGCCAACGTGGTGAAACCCCATCTCTACTAAAAAATACAAAAATTAGCTGGGCATGGAGGTGGACGCCTGTAATCCCAGCTATTCAGGATGCTAAGACAGGAGAATTGTTTGAACCCAGCAGGCAGAGGTTGCGGTGAGCCGAGATTGTGCCACGGCACTCCAGCCTGGGTGACAAGAGTGAGACTCTATCTCAAAAAAAAAAAAAATTGTGCCGATTGCCCCTTATGAGATACAAAGTAACAATCAATGCACAAAAATTGGTATATCCTAGAGCTTCTCAAACTTGATTGCCTCAGAGGTACCTAGAGAGTTCTGCTGTTTCAGAAACTAACAAATGACTTTTACTCCAGGGAGACTATATAGCAGTCTTGGGGAAAACGGGTCACCTCGCTTGGAGGATGATAGAAGGCTCTATTATCTTTCTGAAGTCCGAGGAAAGACAATCCAGGTTCAGAGAGGGGAGTACAACCAGGCAGCGCCAGATGCACGCTTGAACCTAGGTCAAAAAAGGATGAAAATACAAGCCATGCTCCAAAAGACTCCTCTGTCCCAGAAAACTGTCCATCAGGCCGGGCGAGGTGGCTCAAGTCTGTAATCCCAGCACTTTGGGAGGCCGAGACGGGTGGATCACGAGGTCAGGAGATCGAGATCATCCTGGCTAACACGGTGAAACCCCGTCTCTACTAAAAAATACAAAAAACTAGCCGGGCGAGGTGGTGGGCGCCTGTAGTCCCAGCTACTCGGGAGGCTGAGGCAGGAGAATGGCGGGAACTCGGGAGGCAGAGCTTGCAGTGAGCTGAGATCTGGCCACTGCACTCCAGTCTGGGTGACAGAGCAAGACTCCGTCTCAAAAAAAAAAAAAAAAAGAGAAAACTGTCCATCAATTCACAAACAACAATAATCAGAATATAGGAGGCTCAAAGTTACCCCAAGGTGGGAGAAGGAAAGCCTACCTCCAAATAGCTCCAGGTAGAGTTCTGACCCAAACTTTTGGCCTCCGCTTGTGAGTAACCAAATGTCTTTGCCTTAAGCCTGAATTCCTAATCTGCACTTGAAGCCAAGGACTAAGCTAAACTCAAACCTAGATTCCAGTTACAGTCACCGCTGCTCAACTACCTATGCAATAACAAAGGAATGGAACCGTAAAGTGGCCACAGCGCTGGAAATGCCTTCCAGGGCAGAGGACACTATTAACTGCAGCTAGGAAGCCACACCAGTTCAGGTGTGAGGCCAAGACACTGCTTCTGTTTTTGCTTCCTGCTTCCAAATCTGTCTTGTGCCAGGAAAGAGGAAAGCTATCTAGTAGCTACCTGCTCGTGGCAAGATCCAAAAGTAGGCTGGGCACAGCGGCTCACACCTGTAATCCCATCACTTTGGGAGGCCAAGGCAGGTGGGTCATTTGAGGTCAGGAGTTTGAGACCAGCCTGGCCAACATGGTGAAACTGTCTCTACTAAAAATACAAAAATTAGCTGGGCATGGTGTCAGGCACCTATAATCCCAGCCACTCAGGAGGCTGAGGCAGGAGAATCGCTTGAACCCGGAAGGCAGAGATTGCAGTGAGCCAAGATCATACCACTGCACTCCAACCTGGGTGACAGAGCGAGACTCCTTCTCAATAAAATAAAATCCAAAGGTAAATGTCCACCGTAGAAAGAATGTGCTCACAGGGCCCCGTTCACATGCCCTAAGTCTCAAATGGCACATGTGCCATCCTCCAAAAAAGTTAAAAAGAGCCATTAGTGGTTTAAATGATGACAGATTGGCCAGGCGCGGTGGCTCACGCCTGTAATCCCAGCACTTTGGGAGGCCGAGGCGGGCGGATCACGAGGTCAGGAGATTGAGACCACCCTGGCTTACACGGTGAAACCCCGTCTCTACTAAAAATACAAAAAATTAGCCGGGCGTGGTGGCAGGTGCCTGTAGTCCCAGCTACTCGGGATGCTGAGGCAGCAGAATGGTGTCAACCTGGGAGGTGGAGCTTGCAGTGAGCCGAGATCACGCCACTGCACTCCAGCCTGGGCGACAGAGTGAGACTCCGTCTCAAAAAAAAAAAAAAAAAAAAAAGATGACAGATTAAGCCAGTCTGTGTTGGCAAATAAAATTGGCATATGTGTGTTATATAAAGTTCAGGTGCAATAAAAATTAGAGAATAACTATTTTTTATAGAATGAGAAAACAGCAAGCCTTCTCCAAGGAACTTGAACTCACTGTAAAAGGGGAAGCTACAGACACTTACAGTTGGAACTTTGCCATTCTTGTTATTCTATTTTCCATCACCAAATGTTCAAAGGATACCCTAACATTAAAAGACTTACAACATGCTCTTAGCAAATGACCCTATCAATTCACCCACCTCAGAGCAGTCCTATAAATCACAACGTATGGGGTAAGTATGAGTTAGTGAAAAAGTTTCCATCCAAGTTAATATAAACCGTTCAATTAAATTTTGCTTAAGTCCGGCCAGGCGTGGTGGCTCATGCCTGTAATCTCAGCACTTTGGAAGGCTGAAGCAGGTGGATGACGAGGTCAGGAGATGGAGACCATCCTGGCCAACATGGTGAAACCCCGTCTCTACTAAAATACAAACATTTAGCCGGGCGTGGTGGTGAACACCTGTAATCCCAGCTACTCAGGAGGCTGAGGCAGGGGAATCGCTTGAACCTGGGAGATGGAGATAGCAGTGAGCCAAGATCACGCCACCTGGCGACAGATGAGACTCCATCTCAAAAAAAAAAAAAGAAAAAAAACTTTTTGCTTAAGTCCTAGCTATTCCTCTATAAAGTGCTTTCTAATTTGATGGAGTTAAATGTTATCTGAGGCCAGGTGTGGTGGCTCATACCTGTAATCCCAGCACTTTGGGAGGCTGAGGCAGGTGGATCACTTCAGTCCAGGAATTGGAGACCACCCTGGGCAAGACTCCTGGCTCTACATTAAAAAAAAAAAAATCTGAAGTCCAAGTTCCTTGGAGAAGGCTTGCTATTTTCTCATTCTACAAAAAAGAATTATCCTCTAATATTTATTGCACCTGAACTTCATATAAACACACATCTCACTTTTATTTGACAATACAGATCGGTTCAATCTGTCATCATTTAAACCACTAATGAATGATGTATAAGTGAAATGAAAGGGACAAGCGTGAAAGTAGACTGCTTCTCTAACACCTGAGCATTTTCCTTTTAATATACAAGTATTCTTGCACACAGTTCATAAAACTGCTAGACTGCTGATTCAGTGTTCTGTTTAACAGATGAGTTTTAACTACTAAAAAAAAAACAAAACTGCTTTCTACAACTATCTGATCTTTGACAAACCTGACAAAAACAAGCAATGGGGAAAGGATTTCCTATTTAATAAATGGTGCTGGGAAAACTGGCCAGCCATATGCAGAAAACAGAAACTGGACCCCTTCCTTACACCTTATGCAAAAATTAACTCAAGATGGATTAATGACTTAAATTGTAAAACCCAAAACCACAAAAAACCTAAAAGAGGCCGGGCGCGGTGGCTCAAGCCTGTAATCCCAGCACTTTGGGAGGCCGAGACGGGCGGATCACGAGGTCAGGAGATCGAGACCATCCTGGCTAATACGGTGAAACCCCGTCTCTACTAAAAATACAAAAAAAAAAAAAAAAAAAAACTAGCCGGGCGACAAGGCGGGCGCCTGTAGTCCCAGCTACTCGGGAGGCTGAGGCAGGAGAATGGCGTAAACCCGGGAGGCGGAGCTTGCAGTGAGCTGAGATCCGGCCACTGCACTCCAGCCTGGGTGGCAGAGCAAGACTCCGTCTCAAAAAAAAAAAAAAAACCGGCCGGGCGGGGTGGCTCAAGCCTGTAATCCCAGCACTTTGGGAGGCCAAGACGGGCGGATCACGAGGTCAGGAGATCGAGACCATCCTGGCTAACACTGTGAAACCCCGTCTCTACTAAAAAATACAAAAAACTAGCCGGGCGAGGTGGCGGGCGTCTGTAGTCCCAGCTACTCGGGAGGCTGAGACAGGAGAATGGCGTGAACCCGGGAGGCGGAGCTTGCAGTGAGCTGAGATCCGACCACTGCACTCCAGCCCGGGCGACAGAGCAAGACTCTGTCTCAAAAAAAAAAAAAAAAAAAAAACCTAAAAGAAAACCTAGGCAATACTATTCAGGACATAGGCATGCGCAAAGACTTCATGACTAAAACACCAAAAGCAATGGCAACAAAAGCCAAAACTGACAAATGGAATCTAAGCTAAGAGCTTCTCCACAACAAAAGAAACTATCTTCAGAGTTAACAGGCAATGTACAGAATGGGAGAAAACTTTTGCAATCTACCCTTCTGACAAAAGTCTAATATACAGAATCTACAAGGAACTTAAACATTTACAAGAAAAAAACAACCCTATCAAAAAGTGGGCAAAGGAGATGAACAGACACTTCTCAAAAGAAGACATTTATGCAGCCAACAAACATATATATAAAAAAAAAAAGCTCATCATCACTGGCCATTAGAGAAATGCAAATCAAAACCACAGTGAGATAACATCTCACACCAGTTAGAATGGTAATTTTTTTTTTTTTTTGAGACGGAGTCTCGCTCTGTCGCCCGGACTGGAATGCAGTGGCCGGATCTCAGCTCACTGCAAGCTCCGCCTCCCGGGTTTACGCCATTCTCCTGCCTCAGCCTCCCGAGTAGCTGGGACTACAGGCGCCCGCCACCTCGCCCGGCTAGTTTTTGTATTTTTAGTAGAGACGGGGTTTCACTGTGTTAGCCAGGATGGTCTCGATCTCCTGACCTAATTATTAAAAAGGAAACAACAGATGCTGGAGAGGCTGGGGAGAAATAGGAACGCTTTTACACTGTTGGTGGGAGTGTAAATTAGTTCAACCATTGTGGAAGACAGTGTAGCAATTCCTCAAGGATCCAGAACCAGAAATACCATCTGACCCCGCAATCCCATCACTGGGTATACACCCAAAGGACTATAAATCATTCTACTATAAAGACGCATAAACGTGTATGTTTATTGCAGAACTATTTACGATAGCAAAGACCTGGAACCAACCCAAATGTCCATCAATGATAGACTGAATAAAGAAAATGTGGTACATATACACCGTGGAATACTATGTAGCCATAAAAAAGAATGAGTCCTTTGCAGGAACATGTATGAAGTGGGAAGCCATCATTCTCAGCAAACTAACACAAGAACAGAAAACCAAACATTGTATGCTCTCACTCATAAGTGGGAGCTGACAACGAGAACACATGGGCACAGGGAGGGGAACATTACACACCTCACACGCCGGGACCTGTGGGTGGGGGGAAGGGGAGGGAGAGCTTTAGGACAAATACCTAATGCATGTGGGCCTTAAAATCTAGACGCCGGATTGATAGGTGCAGCAAAACATCCTGGCACATGTATACCCATGTAACAAACCTGAACGTTCTGCACATGTATCCCAGAACTTAAAGTAAAATAAAATTAAAAAACAAAAACAAAACAAAACAAAAACTTGGCCGGGCACAATGGCTCAAGCCTGTAATCCCAGAACTTTGGGAGGCTGAGGCAGTTGGATCACCTGAAGGTCAGGAGTTCGAGACCAGCCTGGCCAACATGGTGCAACCACCCCATCTCCACTAAAAATACAAAAAATTAGCTGGGCGTGGTAACAGGCGCCTGTAATCCCAGCTACTCGGGAGGTTGAGGCAGGAGAACTGCTTGAATCCGGGAGGCGGGGGTAACAGTGAGCCGAGATCACGCCATTGCACTCCAGCCTGGGCAACAAGAGTGAAACTTTGTTGTCAAAAACAGCAACAACAAGAACAACAACAACTCTGCTTTTAAAAGTATTTTAAGTCCGGCATGAAAAACCTGGAAGTCATAGCAAAGGCCTCTAAGAAGAAACTTACCATTACTCATGACCCCTCTTACTACTGACCTTGAAAATCACTTGCGGCCGGGCGCGGTGGCTCAAGCCTGTAATCCCAGCACTTTGGGAGGCCGAGACGGGCGGATCACGAGGTCAGGAGATGGAGACCATCCTGGCTAACACGGTGAAACCCCGTCTCTACTAAAATATACAAAAAATTAGCCGGGCGAGATGGCGGGCGCCTGTAGTCCCAGCTACTCGGGAGGCTGAGGCGAGAGAATGGCGTAAACCCGGGAGGCGGAGCTTGCAGTGAGCTGAGATCCGGCCACTGCACTCCAGCCTGGGCGACAGAGGAGACTCCGTCTCAAAAAAAAAAAAGAAAATCACTTGCCCTTCTCCAAGGCCCCACCAGCTTCATAGGTCTCTTCCTGAACCTCCTCCCTAGTTCCAAGGCTTGGCCTAAGTCTCACAGAGCAGAAAGAAACGTGGCCACCCTTCCTCACCTGAGTCCTGTGCAAACATACAGCCCCACACAGAGCTCCTAACAATGCTGCATCAATACCCAGGCAGGATGGATGAATATGAATGCAATGCGATCAGAAACTCCCACGTGGTGTGTATGACTGTGCGCATAGGCGGGAGGAAAGGGGCGAATCTGCAAAACGAGTACAACAGATAAAACTCGCAACAGACTTCTCCACCCTTTCAATCAACCGTCCCAAGCGCCACAATGCGGGACACGCTCCGTAGGGGGCCGCAGCCACACTGGCGGGAGGGAATCCTGGGCCTCGACCGGCGCCAGGAGAAACGGCCCGCGCTGGGCAGACGGTGGGCACCGCTGCGCTCAGCACCTCGGGGGGCCCCAGCCAAGGCCGCCCGCCCCCCGCCGAGCCTCGGGGCTGTGCTGGACCCGGCCCTCGTTCCCATGGCGCCTGCGCCGCCGCCGTCGGGAAACCAGGTTTTCAAGCGCTCGGCCCAGCGGGCGCGATATTTTAGGGCGTGACCCCCGCCCCGCCCTCGAGGGCGACCGGAAGAGCAGGCACCACTGCGGATGGGCCGACTCTGCGCCCCGCACCACGAGGAGCACCCGAGGCCGCGCTCCCGGAGCCGGGTCTGGTGACTGAGGCGCGGGTCGCGAGGTAGGGGCGGCCCCGGACTCTCGACCCCACCCGCCGCCCGAACGGCCGGCCGGAAGCCCTGGCCCGTCTCACCTGGGAGGCGCCTGGGCCAGGAGCGCGGAACCACCCCAGTCCAGCTGGCAGCTCTTTGTGTCTGGAGGCCGCGACGCAACACTCCTCCCGGCCTCGAGGCGCCGCCCCCTCGGTGTCCCGGCGCGGCGGGCGAACGGGGGGCGGGGCGGGCGAACGAGAGAGGGGGCGGGGCGGGTCCGGGATTGCGGGGCGGGGTGGGGGGCAAGGCGGCCTCCGCAAATCTCAGGACGGCTGGGGCCAGTTTGGAGCCTGGGGTGATCCTTGGAGCTGACCTCGCTGGTCCCTGTCGGGGCCCTGCGCGCTGCGGAGCTTGGGGGTTTGCAGCTCTGGGGGTAGCATCTTCTGTAACAAGCCCGGAGGCCGGCCAGGCAGGGATAATACCCCAAACCCACCACTGAGGAAACTGCGATTTAAAACCTAGGTCGTCACGTTTCCACCGCATATTAAATCAATACAGGTTGAGCACCCCTAATCCAAGCATCTGAAATCCGAAATTCTTCAAAGCTGAAAGTTTCTGAGCGCTGACCTGATGCTCAAAAGAAATGCACATTGGAGCATTTCTTTTTTCTTCTTTTAACTTTCTTTTCTTTTCCTTTTTTTTTTTTTTTGAGAAGGAGTCTTGCTCTGTCGCCCGGGCTGGAATGCAGTGGCCGGATCTCAGCTCACTGCAAGCTCCGCCTCCCGGGTTCACGCCATTCTCCTGCCTCAGCCTCCGGAGTAGCTGGGACTACAGGCGCCCGCCACCTCGCCCGGCTAGTTTTTTGTATTTTTAGTAGAGACGGGGTTTCACCGGGTTAGCCAGGATGGTCTCGATTTCCTGACCTCGTGATCCGCCCGTCTCGGCCTCCCAAAGTGCTGGGATTACAGGCTTGAGCCACCGCGCCCGGCCTTAACTTTCTTTTCTTTTGAGAAAGGCTGTCACTTCTGTTGCCCAGGCTGGGATGCAGTGGAGCGGTCATGGCTCATTACAGCCTCGACCTTTCCGGCTATGGCGATCCTTCTGCCTCAGCGTCCCAACCCCCAGTAGCGTCCCAACCCCCAGTAGCTGGGACTGCAGGCACCTGCCACCATGTCCGCTAATTTTTGTATTTTTAGCACAGTCTCACTGTGTTGCCCAGGCTGGTCTCGAACTCCTAGACTCAAGGGCCTTGGCCTTCCAAAGTGCTGAGATTGCAGGCATGAACAACCAGGCCCAGGCTCTGGCTGATTTTTGTAAGAAAGGAGGCTTCACCATGTTGCCCAGGCCCGTCTGGAATTTCTGGTCTCAAATGATCCTCCCACCTTGGCCTCCCATAGTGCTGGGATTACTGGCATGAGACACCGCGCCTGGCCTCATTGGAGCATTTCTACTTTTGGATTTTCAGATTAGGGATGTTCAATTGGTATAATGCAAATATTCCAAAATCTGAAATCCTAAATGCTTCTGGTGCCAAACATCTCTGTTAAGGGATATTCAACCTGTATATATTTATCGAGCACCTACTAGGGTCAGGCATTGTCCTAGGGGCTGCCAACAGGAGGGCAAAAAATCCCTGCCCCTTATAGAGTTTACACGGAAAACAATTTAAAAACGTAAATACCCAGCCAGGCATAGTGGCTCATGCCTGTAATCCCAGCACTTCGGGATGCCAATGCAGGCAAATAGATCACCTGAGGTCAGGAGTTCGAGACCAACCTGACCAACATGGAGAAACCACGTCTCTACTAAAAATACAAAATTAGCCGGGTGTGATGGCACATGCCTGTAATCCCAGCTACTCAGGAGACTGAGGCAGGAGAATCGCTTGAACCTGGGAGGCAGAGGTTGTAGTGAGCTGAGATCACGCCACTGTACTCCAGCTTGGGCGACAGAGCGAGACTCCGTCTCAAAAAAAAAAAAAAAGTAAATACAGCCAGGCATGGTGACTCACGCCTGTAATCCCAGCACTTTGGGAGGTCACTGTGGGCAGATTGCCTGAGGACAGGAGTTCAAGTCCAGCCTGGCCAACATGGTGAAACCCAGTGTCTACTGAAATACAAAAAAATTAGCCAGTTGTGGTTAATGCACGCCTGTAGTCCCAGCTACTCAGAAGGCTGAGGCACAAGAATTGCATGAACCCAGGAGTCAGAGGTTGCAGTGAGCTGAGATCTTGCCACTAGACTCCAGCTTTGGTGACAGATCAAGACTCTGTCTCCAAAAAATAAAAATAAAAACATAAATATACAAAAATGTCAGAGAGTTATAAAATATATCAGAATTACAAAATGAGCTACAGTACACTCTAGCATGAGAAAGGTGCATATATTTTGTAGGAACTCCACTTTAGAGGACGTGAGGATCAGAGGCAAAATTACTGGAGTGAGAAGGAACCAGGATGAAAGACAGGCTCTGAAGGCAAGCACAGGGAGGCGCTCGCAGTGTCTTCTAGACTGGGAGGTTTCTCTGACCTGCTGAGTGTGCCCGGATACCTTTTGCTATGCCTATGACCTGTCCCAACCAGTGTGGGGTACAATGGCAGGGCACACCGTGCAAAGGTAGTCCCTGTGGGATGCGCAGCCAAGACCCTGATGACTCCAGTTTATAACCCTGGATTCCCAGGGGTGCTCAGAGCCATGGGGGTTGCCATTGTGAAAAATGTCTTCTCTTCAGTGCTCCTGATGCTCTGCATGGGCTCCCACTCACTGGCTGGAGAATGAATTTGGTGTCAGAAGATATGGATAGTGCCACTTACTAGCTGTTTTTGACTGTGGATCACCCAGTCGTGTAACATCTGTAATCTCAGTTTCTTTTGCAAAATAGAAATGTAAAAATTACCCATCGCACAGGAGTGTACTGAATTTATTTGTTATTTTATTTCTTGAGACAGGATCTCAGTCTGTTACCCAGGCTGGAGTGTGGTGGTGTGATCACAGCTCACTGCAGCTTTGATCTCCTGGGCTCAAGTGATCTTCCCACCTCAGCCTCCCAAGTAGCTGCACTACAGGTGCACCCCCATGCCTCTAGCTTACTAATTTTTTGTACAGATGGGGTGTATGTTGCCCAGGCTGGTCTTGAACTCCTGGGTTCAAATGATCCTCTCACCTTGGCCTCCCAAAGTAGTGAGATTGCAGGCATGAGGCACCATGCCCAGTTGAGCATACCGAATTTAAATGACTAGGAGTTCTCCACTTTGACTACTTAAAAATTAAAAACATCAGTGCCTGCATCCTACCTCCAGACATTCCAATTTTATTGTTGTGTAGGAAAACTCTCTACTCCCACACCGCACCAACAGTCAACACAGAAGACCTGTGACTAAATGTGTGTGGGGTTTTCTCCACACACCAAGCAGCAGACACCAGCTGGGCATCCTCTAATTCAGTTCTGTCACTACCTGGAGAGAGTGTCAGATCCCACAGGGTGAGGACTCAGTCCCCAAGACTCCTCACGTACCCCAGTTGCAAGTCCGGGCCTCCACAGAACTTCTGACAGATCCGCTTCAAGTTGAGGTTCCCATGATCCTCTGACCCCCTGTTTGGTTTCAATTAATTTCCTGGAGTGGCTCACAGAACTCAGAGAAACGCTTATGTTCACTGGTTTATTTTTATTTATTTGTGTTTGAGACGGAGTGTTGCTCTGTCGCCCAGGCTGGAGTGCAGTGGTGTGATCTCAGCTCACTGCAACCTCCGCCTACCAGGTTCAAGTGATTGTTGTGCCTCAGCCTCCCAAGAAGCTGGCACTACAGGCATGTGCCACCACACCTGGCTAGATTTTATATTTTTAGTAGAAACAGGGTTTCGTCATGTTGGCCAAGCTGGTCTCGAACTCCTGACCTCAGGTGATCTGCCTGCCTCGGCCTCCCAAAGTGCTGGGATTACAGGCGTGAGCCACCATGCCTGGCCCGCTAGTTTATTATAATGGATATTGTAAAGGACACAGGTGAAAGACGCATAGAGCAAGGTTTGGAGGAAGGGGGAGAGCTTCCATACCTCCCTGGGTGCCACCCTCCAGGAACCTCCACTGTTCAGCTACCCAGAAGTTCACTGAACCCTGTCCTCTTGGGGTTTTACAGAAGCTTCGTGACATCAGCATTCCTTCTCCCAGGGAGTAGGGTAAGACCCTCTCATGGGAGAGTCTTAAGACCCACAATTCATGGCAGGGCACATTGGCTCACTCCTGTAATCCCAGCACTTTGGGAGGCCGAGGTGGGCGGATCACAAGGTCAGGAGATTGAGACCATCCTGGCCAACATGGTGAAACCCCATATTTACTAAAAATACAAAAATTAGCTCGGCGTGGTGGCACATGCTTATAGTCCCAGCTACTTGGGAGACTGAGGCAGGAGAATGGCTTGAACCCGCGAGGCAGAGAGGTTACAGTGAGCCAAGGTCGCACCACTGCACTCCAGCCTGGGCAACAGAGTGAGACTCCATCTAAAAATTAAAAAAAAAAGACCCACAATCAGAAAGCCAGGAGAAGGTCAGGGGCCTACCCCTGAGGCCCAACATAACATTATAACAAAGGACTATAACAAAGGACAAGGGCCATGGGAGTCATGTGCCAGTAACTGTGGATGAAAATCAATGGATATCCTAACACCACAATTGTTCAGGAAAGAGTCAATCTTGACTCGCTCTCTTATACCCTACAGTGACATCATCACATCCTGATCACTCTTTTTAAAAACTTTTTCTTGGCCAGGCGCAGGAGAGGCCGAGGTGGGGGTGAGTCACCTGAGGTCAGGAGTTCATGACCAGCCTAACTAACATGGTGAAACCCCATCTCTACTAAATACAAAAGAAAAACAGCCGGGCGTGCTGGTGCATGCCTGTAATCTGAGCCACTTGGGAGGCTGAGACAGGAGAATCGCTTGTACCTGGGAGGCAGAGGTTGCAGTGAGCTGAGATAGCGCCATTGCACTCCAGCCTGGGCAACAAGAGCGAAACTCTGTCTCACAAAAAAAGAAACAGCAACAACAACAAAAAAACTTTTTCTTTTGAATTAATGTTATCTTTACATAAAACTTGGAAACGTAGAAAAGAGAGGTTCCATATACTTCTCACTCAGGTCCTGTAAATATCAGCATTTTACATAGCCATGTTTTTTTTTTAAGTAAAAAAAAAACTTTTAAATAAAGTATACTTTATTAAGTATAACATAGACAAGAAAAGTGCACATATCATAAGTGTACCGTTTGATACATTTTCACACCGATGTAACTAGCAAAAGAACATTACCAGTGCCCCTGAAACCCTTCTTCCCTCCCATTCCAATACTACTGCCCCAAAGGGATTATCTTTTCATTTTAATGGAGTATTTAGATATATTTCTTTCAATGCCTAGAACTAATTATCTATATTAATCTTCAAAACTGGACAAAGGGCAGAATGCTTTTAATTCTTTCTCTCTCTTCTTCATCTCCCATAAAATGTTATCGGAGAATTCAATTCTCTATTGTTACTACTTTTAAGAACAGCTTATTAGCCAGGCGCGGTGGCTCAAGCCTGTAATCCCAGCACTTTGGGAGGCCGAGACGGGCGGATCACGAGGTCAGGAGATCGAGACCATCCTGGCTAATATGGTGAAACCCCGTCTCTACTAAAAAATACAAAAAACTAGCCGGGCGAGGTGGCGGGCGCCTGTAGTCCCAGCTACTCGGGAGGCTGAGACAGGAGAATGGCGTGAACCCGGGAGGCGGAGCTTGCAGTGAGCTGAGAGCCGGCCACTGCACTCCAGCCTGGGCAGCAGAGCAAGACTCCGTCTCAAAAAAAAAAAAAAAAAAAAAAAAAAAGAAAAGAACAGCTTATTTAGATTAACCACTTTCCTGGCTCATCTGCTTCCTGTATCTCCTGTCTTTTTGTAGGGGTCTATCGCCATGTTTGATATTCTTTTCAGCTGTCCCCTTTCTCATCCCCCTTCTATAGTTTGGAAATTTTCTACCTCATAATCTAAACCTTGCTTAGGATTTGGAAGTAGCAGAGGTTGGTTTTCTCTGGCTGCCTTGAGCTGGCAGCTGCTTCTGGTCTCCAGAGGCAACAGGGGTGGTTGTTCTAGTGGGAGTAGCCACTCAATATGTTTCTGAAATATTTCCGTGGTTATATGTTCAGAACCTGCATCTATAGTCCATTTTACTGCTGTAGAAAATTTCCTTGTATAAATGTTACTGGGGGTTCCTGCTCACAGAGCTCCCAGGATGGCGGTGGGCCCCTCTTCCAAGATGGTGGCAAGCCTCATGTTCTCTGACCTGGGATTCTTGGCCTCACGGATTCCAACGAATGGAATCTTGGGCCATGGGTGAGTGTGATAGCTCTGTTAGAAGCCGTGGGTCATGGAAAAGAACCATGGAACCCAGTGACTAGTGTTCAGCTCGATTAGGATGAACCCAGGCACTTAGCCATGCAGGAACAATGGCAAGCCTTTAGCCCAATGGGGAGCAGCAATGGGCGCCTTGCTGGATCAGGAGCACAGCGGACACCCTGCTGGATCCGGAGGGATGGAAGTCAGCGGCAGGTCTGTCGGCAAACAGCAGTGGTGGACCGTGAGGGAAAGCTCAGCTCGAGCCCTAACGAACACGGACCCGAAGAGTGCAGTTGCAAGATTTAATAGAGTGAAAACAGAGCTCCCATACAAAGGGAGGGGACCCAAAGGGGGTTGCCCAGCCATGTTTTTTTTATAATGGTGTAGTTATGGAAACCAGGAATTTAACATTAGTACATTACTATTAACTAAAGACTTTATTCAGGTTTTACCAGTTTTCCCACTAATGTCCCTCCCCTTTTCTTGTCAGTGCCAGATCCTTCCAGCATCCCATCACGGCCATTCCAACCCACTCACCCCCACCTTTAGTCCGTGTAATAGTCTTCTGGGCCTCCTCTTGCTTCTACTTTTGCCTCTCAACTTTCCATTTAAGCATTGCTGTTTTTAATTACTACTCCTCTTGTAATAATCTAGCGTTCGTCTTCAGTTTCTTTCCTCAGGTCCGCAGCTTTCCTTTCATCCCATGCTGTTGTTTTGTCTGTCCTGGAGCTCCTGTTCACAAACTAACATTATATTCTTAAGATATTGTAGGCTGGGTACGGTGGCTCATGCCTATAATCCCAGCACTTTAGGAGGCTGAGGCTGGAGGATCGCTTGAGCCCAAGAGTCTGAGGCCACAGTGAGCTATGATTGTGCCACTACCCTCCAGCCTGGGCGACAGAACAAGACCCTGTCTCAAAAAAAGGGGAAAAAAAAAAAGAATACTCCGTCTTTGTTGATTGTGTTATCTGACCTTAACTAGATAGGCTGAAGGCACATGGTTCCCTCCAGAAACCACTATTGGTACCACTGCAAAAACAAGCCAGCCAAAAGACAGTGTAGAGAGGTTGGCTTGCTTCCCTCTCTTCCTAACTGCATATTGAAAAATAAGCCTTTATTGATCTTAAACATCTGTCAGATGAGTCATACATTGGATTATTTTTTATATACATCTATACACAAAGTATTTCAAATTGAAAGCAACATCTTAATGGATTCAAAACTATTACAAGCTGTTGTCTAAAACGTGAAAATTTATAACTATAAAAGCAAATGCATATGTTGATATTTAAAATGCATAATTAAGAAAAAAAAAGAATACTCTGTCTCTTATTTTATTTTAAGCCTTACAGTAATAAATGCCTTTTCCTCGGGTGGTTTAAAGCAGATTTCCAAGGAGGCCCATCTTGCTCCTTGCCTGCTGCTGTCCTGGGGGAACTGCACAGTTCTAACTGCCTGTAAAACTGAACCTCCTCCCCGACTGTGAGAACCAGCACTGTTCACTTTTGAGATGTGTGGCATTGTTCTAAAGCCTTCAGAAGGTCTTAGAGGCCGGAGAGAAGTGGGAGCTGTGTGGCTGGGGCCAGACACATCAAATAATGAAGACAGAGAAGGCAATGGCAGGTTAAGATGCCTGCAGGAAACTCAGCTGGAAAAAGAGGTAGGAAGGGACCAGAGCTAGTGGGAAGAGTGGCCCACAGAGCAGGTACAGCTGACATGTAAAAGGAAGTAGTAGAATTTAGCTACAAACTAAATGGTGAAGTAAGAGGCAAAGAGAAATGAACATCAGAAATGCCTCCCACTGGGTGCGGTGGCTCACGCCTGTAATCCCAGTACTTTGGGAGGTCAAGGTAGGTGGATCACCTAAGGTTGGGAGTTCGAGACCAGCCTGACCAACATGGAGAAACCCCATCTCTACTAAAAATACAAAACTAGTCGGGCATGGTGGTGTATGCCTGTAATCCCAGCTACTCGGGAGGCAGGAGAATCGCTTGAACCTGGGACGTGGAGGTTGTGGTAAGCCGGGATTGTGCCACTGCACTCTAGCCTGGGCAACAAGAGCGAAACTCCATTGCAAGAAAAAAAAAAAAGAAGAAAGAAATGCCTTCCAAGGGCTGGGCACAGTGGCACATGCCTGTAATTCCAGCACTTTGGGAGGCTGAGGTGGGCAAATCACTTGAAGCCAGGAGTTTGAGTCCAGCCTGTGTAACGTGGCAAAACCCTGTTTCTACGAAAAATACAAAAATTAGCTGGGCATGGTGGCGACCACCTGTAGTCCCAACTACTTGGGAGGCTGAGGAGGGAGGATCACATGAGCATGGGAAGTCCAGGCTTCAGTGAGCCGAGATTGCAGCACTGCACTCCCAGTCTGGGCAACAGGAGTTCTGTGCCTTACCAGGTTAGAGCCTTGCTGCCTCTCAAATGTTTCTCCTCCAGTCTCTCTATCTGCTGTGATAAAACGAGCTTCATCTTCCTGAAAACCTGCTTTGATCACTCCTCCTTTCTCCAAGGCCTTTGGTGACTCCACACTAACTAGACAGAGAAATCCAGATTCACAAACCCTCATCCAGCCTCCTTCACAGAAATCCCAGACCCTGTTTCCAACTTCTCCCATCACATCCCATGAGGCCTGCCTCCAGGAAAACCAGTACTTGCTGACTCTGGGGAGTGCCCCTGGCACTCTTGCCTTGTGTTTTAAGCACACCACGCCTCCTTTCCATCAACTCGAATCTGTCCATTCATCAGGTTGTGCTCAAATCTGTCTTTTTCTGAGAAGACCTCCAAAGCAACTGCAGTCCTCCACCCCATCCATTGAATAAGGAGTCCTGTTCTGCCTTGGACCATTCATTCTGGTGTCCTGGTCTGTTAAGTCCTATGACACTAAGGTTCCACTGGTAGGTCCTACTTATTTGAGTCCCAACAAGATTGTAAACTGCCACAGTCAGGAATGATGAGATTTTTATCTTTACATCCCCAACAACACCTAGTATTATAGAAAGCCTGATAAACAGTAAGGGTTACTTATTTTATTGAATTCTAGTGTTGATTTTATGTTTCTGGCTATGGTTTCAATTAGTGGGGGTACAGCTTTTTTTTTTTTTTTTTTTTTTTGAGATGAAGTTTCGCTCTTGTTGCCCAGGCTGGAGTGCAATGGCGTGATCTCGGCTCATCGCAACCTCCACCTCCAGGGTTCAAGCGATTTTCCTGCCTCAGCCTCCCAAGTAGCTGGGATTACAGGCATGTGCCACCACGCCTGGCTAATTTTGTATTTTTAGTAGAGACGGGGTTTCTCTATGTTGGTCAGGCTGGTCTTGAACTCCTGACTTCAGGTGATCCACCTACCTCGGACTCCCAAAGTGCTGGGATGACAGGCCTGAGCCACCGCGCCCAGTCCACATAGCTTTTCCTCTATGATATAGACATCTTAATTTTTCTTAAGTAACCCATCATGAAATTGCCATCGGTGAATTCCAATGTGATGCTGGAAGTTGAGAAATGCCAGCAGCCCTCAGACAGCTGTGTTTCGACAAGTGGCCACAAGATCCTGCATTTGTTTTACAGTGTTGTTAGTTCACATTGATCTCCCACAGTTCAATCAAAATAACAACAATCAGGTGACTTAACAGAGAACATCAGCCTTTAGAGGAAAGATTTGCCACATTCAAGTTCTTATAACTTCCTTAGGAGTCATTGCTAAGTGCTCATTTCAGAACATTTCAAAAATATATTCATTTGTGCATATTGTTGCTTCATTAGCCTTTAAAAAGCTTTGATAACTCAGATATATCCAGTTTAACTCAGTCTGAGTATATCTGATTCTTCTTTTTTTGAAATAGAGTCTCACTCTGTTGCGCAGGCTGGAGTACAGTGGTGCGATCTCAGCTCACTGCAACCTTCGCCTCCCGCGTTCAAGTGATTCTCCTGCCTCAGCCTCCCGAGTAGCTGGGACTACAGGCACGTGCCACCATGCCTGGCTAATTTTTGTTTTTCAGAAGAGATGGGGTTTCGTCATGTTGGCCAGGCCGGTCTCAAACTCTTGACCTCAGGTGATCCACCCGCCTCGGCCTCCCAAAGTGCTGGGATTACAGGCGTGAGCCACCGTGCCCAGCTGAGCATATCTGATTCTTTCAGTAAATTCCATGTTATTTTCCTCGTAATAAGTTTTATTTGAACATTTTTAGATGCATAGAGTAGGTGTCAAGATAGTACAGAAAGCTCCATGTACCCCCCCTTGCCCACTCCCTTAATGCTAAAATCCTACGTAACAATGGTATGATGACCAGAACCAGGGAATTAACCACTAATGACACAACCTATCAGCTAAGCTCCAGACATCGGCTGGATTTCACCAGTGTTCCTGGATCCCATGTGGCATTTACACAGTGTGTCTCCTTAGTTTCCTCTGGTCTGTGACAGTTTCAACTTTTCCTGTTTTTCATGACCTTCACAACTAGGCATTTCATAGGATGTCCCTTACTTTGGGTTTGTCTGATGTTTTCTCATGATTCGACTGGTGTTAGGGGCTTTTAGGAAGAACACACACAGCAGTGAAGTGCCCTTGTCATCCCATCACATAAGGGGTGCCTGACATCCACATGGCATGTTAATCTCGATCACTTGGTTCATGTGTTGTCTGCCAGGCTTCCTCACTGCAGTTTCAAATTTTCGTCTTCATATTCTGTTTTGTTTGTTTTAGACAGGGTCTCCTCTATCACCCAGGCTGGAGTGCAGTGGTGCAATCTTGGCTCACTGAAGCCTCGACTTCCGGAACTCGGGTGATCCTCCCACCTTAGTCTCCCAAGTAGCTGAGATTACAGGGGGTCGGCACCATGCCTGGCTAACATTTGTATTTTTTATAGAGATGGGGTTTTGCCGTGTTACCCAGGCTGGACTCAAACTCCTGGCCTCTTTATCTGTCTATTCTCTATCATCTATCTATCTGCCATCTATCATCTATCTACCAACCTACCTATCTACCAATTAAATTAAACTTGAGTTCATGCTGATGTCTCCAAAATAAGTCCGATACCCTAGGCTTCATGCTAGCATTCCCCCCTTACTTCTTTATAACGTTTTCAGATTTTTTTTTTCTTTTTTTGAGACAGAGCCTCACTCTATCACCCAGGCTGGAGTGCAGCTGCACAGTCCCGGCTCACTGCAGCCTCAACCTCCCCAGGCTCAAGTGATCCTTCCATCTTAGCCTCCCAAGTAGCTGGGACCACATGCATTTGCCACTGCACCCAGCTAATTTTCAAATTTTTTGTAGAGATGGGATTCCACATGTTGCCCAAGCTGGTCTCAAACTCCTGGGGTCAAGCAATCCACCCACCTCAGCCTCCCAAAGTGCTGGGATTACAGGCGTGAGCCACTGTGCCTAGTCTGCTTTCAGAATTTTTAACCCATAGCCTGTGAGAAACAAATTTATAAACTAGAGTACAGTGCTTAATATAGTTCTTTAGCCTTACAGTTTCTGGTTAAAATACAAGCTTTCAAAATTACTTAGGTCAGCTCCTTTTCCCTCAGCCCCTTCAGTGAGGTTATATCATACATTTAGAACAAGGTTAGATTCATTTATCACAGTCTGTTTTCCATATTAGGTCTTTAATATGCTGTTTGATTATTTTTTAATCTGCATGCAATAAAGTTCATACAGTATGAAAAAATAAAGTATGAAATTGACAATTGTGTAGATCACCATATAGCCACCATCCTGGTACCATAGGTAAAGTTTCATCACTGTGAAAGTCGCTGGTATGGTTTGGCTCTATGTCCCCATCCAAATCTCACCTTGAATTGTATTACCAAAATTCCCATGTGTTGTGGGAGGGACCTGGTGGGAGATCATTTGAATCACAGGGGTGGTTTCCCCTATAGTGTTCTCATGGTAGTGAATAAGTCTCATGAGATCTGATGATTTTATCAGGGGGTTCTGCTTTGGCATCTTCCTCATTTTTTCTTGCTGCCGCCATGTAAGAAGTGCATTGCACCTCCTGCTGTGATTCTCAGGCCTCCACAGCCATGTGGATCTGTAAGTCCAATTAAACCTCTTTTTCTTCCCAATCTCGGGTATGTCTTTATCAGCAGTGTGGAAATGGACTAATACAGTCGCCCTATGTGTCCCTGTGCAATTAATTGCTCCCCTCCCCCAAGTCCCTGGCAACCATTGATGTGTCTTCTGTGCTTGTAGTTTTCCCTTTTCTAAAATGTCATATGAATGGAATTACACATGTAGACTTTGGAGTTTTGCTTCTTTTTTTTTTTTTTTTTGAGAAGGAGTTACACTCTGTTGCAAGGCTGGAGTGCAGTGGTGCAATCTTGGCTCACTGCAACCTCCGCCTCTTGGTTCAAGTGATTCTCCTGCCTCAGCCTCCTGAGTAGCTGGGACTACAGGTGCGTGCTGCCATGTGCCTAACTAATTTTTGTACTTTTAGTAGAGGTGGGGTTTCACCATGTTGGCCAGGATGGTCTCGATCTCCTGACCTCGTGATCCGCCTGCCTCGGCCTCCCAAAGTGCTGGGATTACAGGCGTGAGCAACCATGCCCAGCCTGGCGTTTGGCTTCTTTCACTTAGCAAAATGAGTTTAAGATTCATCCATGTTGTCATGCGTATCAGTAGCTCATTCCTTTTGGTAATTATGAATAGAACTTCTAGGCTGGGCATGGTGGCTCACACCTATAATCCCAGCACTTTTGGGAGGCTGAGATGGGAGCATTGCTTCAGCCAAGGTGTTTGAGACCAGCCTGGGCAACACAGCAAGACCTTATCTCTACAATAAAAGTTAAAAAATTAGCCAGGCATGGTGTCATGTACTTGAGGTGCCAGCTACTCTACTCAGGAGGTTGAAGCGGGAGGATGGCTTGAGCCCAGGAAGTCGAGGCTGCAGTGAGCTGTGATCGTACCATTGCACTCCAGCCTGGGCAACAGAGTGAGACCTTGTCACTAAAAAAAGAAAAAAAGAAAAAAAAAATAAATAGAGTTCCTAGAAACATTTCCATACAGGTTTTTGCTTGTTTGAACATAAGTTTTCTATTCACTTTGGTAAATATCTATGAGTGGGTCACTGGCATCTCTGGGTTATAGGGGAAGTATCTGTGTAACCGGAGAAGACAGTGCCAAATGGTTTTCCAAAGTGGCTACACCATTTTGCATTCCCCATCAGCAACCAGTGAGTTTCTGTCCCTCTGCATCCTTGTCAGCATTTGATGGTGTCACTTTATTTAATTTGATTTATTTTACAGTAGAGTCTATTTTCTTTTTGAGGGCAGTCTTGTTATGGTGAAAATATTAGGTATTAAAATTCAGCTAGCTAACAGAAGTTAGCTGAGGGTTTTTACTGTAAGCCAAAGTAGAGGTCATCCTTACCATCTTCAGTCAAAATGCTGTTGACAGAAGAAAGTTCATTTTGAAAATTACTCTACTCTAAGGGTCTTCCATTTCTAGAGAAAATGGTAGAAGAGTTAATTGAGAAATAAAGGGAAATATGATGTTCTTGCTATGGGATTTATTTCCTTCTACACTGGAATTTTCTGACTTAGAATAAAATTCCCCTTTAAAAGCAGGTATGGGGCTGGGCACAGTGGCTTGCGCCTGTAATCCCAGCACTTTGGGAGGCCAAGGCAAGTGAATCACTTGAGGCCAGGAGTTTGAGACTAGCCTGGGCAACATGGTGAAACTCTGTCTCTTCTAAAAATACAAAAATTAGCCGGGTGTGGTGGCACACGCCTGTAGTCCCAGCTACTCAGGAAGCTGAGGCATGAGAATTGCTTGAACCTAGGAGGCAGAGGTTGCAGTGAGCCAAGATGGTGCCACTGCACTCCAGTGTGGGCGATAGAGCGAGACTCTGTTTCAAAAAAAAAGAAAAAAAAAAAAGGAGGTATGATTGCCTGTGGTCAAGGCTCTTGAGGGCCCAGAACCCTCATTTGGTTCTGGTATCTGAAGAGGGTTTATATTGCACCCCAGTGGGTGAAAGACCAGCCCCCAAGGGCCTGCTGTACAGAACACCCAGAGGTCCAGGGCCTCTATGCTATTGTCTTGGCCAGGAATTGTGAGAGCCTGAATCGCATTCACACACAGGAGTTTTAACAGCACAGGGACCCCACTGAAAGGTCCCATGATACGGCTACATCCTTTGAGCCTATGAGCTCCAAGAGAGCAGGTCTGGGCCCCTTTGTTTCCCTGCAGTAGACTCAGAGCCTAGGACACCCTCAATACTGCTCAAATGTTTGACTGAATGGTACAACTGAACCAGGGCCTGCAAAGACATCACAACCATTACTTCTTGTTTGAGTCTGTTTGGGCTGCCAGGACAAAATACACAGCCTGGGTGGCTTAAATAACAGAAATGTATTTCTCACAGTGCTGGAGGCTGGAAGTTCAAGATCGAGGTGTGGGCACTCAAAAATCAAGGTTTCTCTGACCCTCTCCCCTTGGCTTGCGGACAGCTGACGTCTCACCCTTTCCCCACTTGGTCTTTGTGCACGCCCATTCCTGGCATCCCTTCCTCTTCCTATAAGGACACCATTCCTATCGGATTGAGGCTCCACCCTTAGGGCCTCGTTTATCCTTATTTACCTTCTTAAAGACCCCATGTCCAGATACAGTGACATTAGGGGTTGGGGCTTCAGCGCATGAGTTTTGGAGGGACACAGTTCAGTCCACTGTACCTATCCTGACCCACAGGTCCCTCCCTCTCCCTTGCCTTGCAGACCCACTTACTCATCTGTCTCCACAGACTCCCTTTCTCTGTGACCATGGCTTTACCTCACTTGCCCTTTCAAGGGTTCACGCAACAGAAGAGGAATGTGCTGAGTGCACAGACCAGGAACCCCACGGTATTGCCTGCAGACCTGATTGGCTTGGCCTGGGGCCCAGGCGTCCCTTGGGTCATCCCCTCATGGGTCTGCCACAGCCCACACCACTTCTGTGTGCTCCTCCAGCCTATGTGGCTCGCCTACAGGCTGCCCTGGCCCCTGTGGACATTCGTGAATGGCACTCCCAAACCAGAGCCTGTGAGTCCCGAATTCCCGGAAGAACCTGCCTTGCACAGCTGGGCTCAGTTGGAGGCGGCCGCCCACTCACTGGAGTTCAGTCCGAGAAGAGGCCAAGGATAGGTTCTCTAAGAAGGAGGCTGGGGCTTTAGAGGAATTGACTGCAGGAGAAACAACAGGCACCCATGGCCAGCATCACACAGGAAATTCTAGGTCTCTCTCTGTCTCTCTTCATCTCTCTCTGCTTCTCTGTCTCTGCCTCTGTCTGCCTCTCTGCCACTGTCTCTGTCTCATCTCTCCATGCCACTCTGCCTCTGTCTGCCTCTCTGCCACTGTCTCTGTCTCATCTCTCCATGCCACTCTGCCTCTGTCTGCCTCTCTGCCACTGTCTTTGTCTTTCCCTGTCTCTCTGTCTCTGCCTATGTCTCTGTCTCTACCTCTGTCTCTGTCTCCCTGTCTGTCTCTGCCTCTGTCTCTTTGCTGCTCTCTCTCTCTCACCCAGGCATGTTTTAATTCAATAAAGCAAGCATCTGTCCTTCACATAGTTCTTATTCAGTAACCACGACACACACACCCATACACACACACACACCCCTAACACTGCTACACATACCACTCTCACACACACAGTGTACACAAACACAACTATATAACTCACATTCACCACATCACTGCTTACACCCACTAGGCACACACACACAACCCTTCTAGACACACTGAATGTGACATGCACACCCCCTACACACAATCCCACTATACAGACACCCCACTCAGCACACATACCCACCACTCACACACTCCCCACTTCTTACAAATACGTGTTACTAAAAACATACTACTATACACCCCTACACACATACAACCCACTACTACATACTCCACCACTCATAGTTCCACTAAATGCCTGCCACTACATACACAACTCTCTACTCATAGCACTCGTTAATCACACATACCCCACTAATAAGCACCCACTGTACACACTTCACACATATACTGCATCACTCAACACAGACTACTCACACACACACACAGTCCCACACAACCACATTCCCCCATATGTTCATACAACTCTACTACACATGGCTGTGCTATACAAACACAGCATGATACACACCCACCCAATGCTGCTAAACAGGCCACCACATACACATATGCACACATCTGCACTCCCCACACACCCACCCGCACTCTAAACCTGCCACTCACTCACACCCCACACATAGGGCCTCCCGATGTACATATATATGCACCACTTCTACATACATGCACACAACCATGTCACACACACACCTCTCCACACTTCTACATACACACACAACCATCTCACACACCTCTCCACACACCTACATACACAACCATCTCACACACACACTTCTCCACGCACCTACATACACACACAACCATCTCTCACACACCTCTCCATGCACCTACATACACGCACACAGCCATTTCACACACACCTCTCCACACACCTACACGCACACAACCTCTCCATCTCACACATACCTCTCCACACACCTACATTCACGCACACAACCATCTCACACACACTTCACACACCTACATACACACATGATCATCTCACACACCTCTCCACACACACACACCTCACACACACCTCTCCATGCACCTACATACATGCACACAGCCATCTCACACACCTCTCCACACACCTACATACACACAACCATCTCACACACACACCTCTCCACACACCTACATACACACACACAACCATCTCACACACACAGCTCTCCACACACCTATGTACACACACAATCTCATACCTCTCCACACACCTACATACATGCACACAACTATCTCACACACACCTCTCCACACACCCTCCTTTGCCTTCACTATTCACACACCTCCACACTGCACATCCCGTTCCACACAGACCCACAGACACATGCACACAGGTTTCCCCACCTTCCTAAAATGCAGAGGACAGTGCTGACTCCAGGCCTACGTCCACAGCCCATTTTTGACGGTCCATCCTACCTGTCCAAATTTCACTTCTCACCCCCCTACTCAGATCCCTCTCTGTGGAGATCGTAAACTCCTGGTTGCTTGGTACTCAACACCTGGCACTAAGGAGGAGCCCTCTACGCTTGTGTCGAACTGAATGAATTCTCTCCCTTCTTTGCCCCAATTAAATGTTTCACTTCCTTCAATCCTCAGCTTAGATTCACATCCTCAGTCAAGCCACTGCATAGTAGCTCCCTTATGAGACTTTCTTTCAGGAGGTGTTCGTCTATATTGGACGGTATTCCTTCTTGCTTATGTACCAGGGTATCAAAATTGTAACTTTTTCTCCTCTGAAACAAAGGGTTGACTGAGGAATGGTAAGGAATTGCAATTCAGGACACATGTGCTCTGGTGGATCATAGGCGCAGCCTCAGAATGGAAACTTTGACTTAAGCCAGTAGACATCAGGCACCAAAGTTAGTGTGACACTTGCTGGAGGAGTTTTCAAATTAATCAGTCAAGAACTTGTTTCCTGACTTTTGAAGTCCCTTACCCATTTCAAGAATATTGCAGTGGAGAAAGTGCAGATGGAAGAGAAAGGGAATTTACAGGATATTTTTGGAGAGCAAGCTACTGCAGCCTGCAGCTGCTGTTCCCTCAGCGGGTGAGAGAGGATCTCCTTCCTTCACCCAAACCTGGAGAATGGGACGACCCAGTGGAATGGGACGACCCAGTGGTGAAATCCAGAGAGAGTTGGCATGCCTTTCCCGCAGAAAGCATGAAAGTTCCTGGGGTTCCTTCCAGAAAACAAAGGGGAGTCCACTGGTGAGAACCAGTGGTGGAGGGTCCTGCCTGAGACCTAGGGCCGGAAGACAGCCCATGGAGAAGAGGCATAAGTTAAGCTGCAGCTGGAGGGGGTCTGCCAGAGGTCTTTAAAGAGCCCCTGAAGCCAAGCCTAATGGCTCATGCACAGACTTCCAGCTCCTTGGGAGGCCAATACAGGAGGATCACTTGAGGCCAGGAGCTCAAGACCAGCTTGGGCAACATAGTGAGACCCTATTTCCAAAAAAAAAAAAAGGAAATCAAGGTGTCAGCTGGACACAGAAGAGCCCCTGAAAGTGCCCACTGGGTAGGCAGGTTGGGCCTGGAGGATATGAAGCCAACTCAGGACAAAACCAGGCTTTGGTAAGGAAGACCCAAGCGGGAACTTACTTTCCTGCCCAGCCTCCCACCTCACCCCCAACTTGCAAAGAGGAGATGAGTGGGGAAGAAAGACTCCAACCATCCCACACCCCACAGAATGGCTGAGTCAGGCAGGCCTTGAGGGAGCAGACAGGTGCAGCCAGTTCTCCTTGGAGCAAAGCCTGAAGTGTGGCCGCCCCCACTGGGCTGAACCTCCACGGGTCCACATCAGGATTGTGCTTGTGATGTCAAGTCATCACAGGACGATTTCCTAGGACTGAGCAGAAAAGGCTGGCGTCCACATCTCCCTTCAGTCCACTGCCAGGAGAAAACTTCCCACTCTGAGTAGATGTGAAAGGGACAGCAGGTGACCGAAAAGTTCACTTCCACTAAATTCCAGTGGCTTATTTATTTAGAGACAGAGTCTTGCTCTGTCGCCCAGGCTGGAGTGCAGTGGTAAGTTCTCAGCTCACTACAACCTCCGCCTCCCGGGTTCAAGTGATTCTCCTGCCCCAGCCTCTCGCGTAGCTAGGACCACACTCATAATTTTGTATTTTTAGTAGAGATGAGGTTTCACCATGTTGGCCAAGCTGGTCTCAAACTCCTGACGTCAGGTGATGCGCCTGCCAAAGTGCCTCCCAAAGTGCTGGGATTACAGGCGTGAGCCACTGCACCTCATGGCATCCTTGTTCAGCACACTGGTTACACTCATGTTTCTAGTACATTGTTCTCTAGTTTTTGTATCTGGTGTTCCAAATGTGACCCTCAAAATTTAAATACCTACCACACTATCTAATGCTGCCTAGGGAGTTCCCATGGGCAGGAGCAAGCATAGCATTTGGCAGACCAGGAGGGTGCAGGGCCAGCAGCGCTGATCTACCATGGCAGGAACGTGTGCCAGTTGTTTCACCAGTCTGGGCTTCACTTTCCTCATTGCAGTGAAGGTTTTAGAAAACTGTTAAAAACACTGCGGACACTAACATTTTTAGTCAAAAAAACTCAGGCGGGGGAAGTGGCTTGCGCCTGTAATCCCAGCACTTTGAGAGGCTGAGGCGGGCAGATCACTTGAGGTCAGGAGTTCGAGACCAGCCTGGCAAACATGGTGAAACCCCATCTCTACTAAAAATACAAAATTACCTGGGCGTGGTGGCAGGCACTTATAATACCAGCTACTCTACTCAGGAGGCTGAGGCAGGAGAATTGCTGGAACCCAGGAGGCGGAGGTTGCAATGAGCAGAGATCACACCATTGCACTCCAGCCTGGGTGACAGAGCAACACTCCGTCTCAAAAAAATAAACAAAAAACCTACACACATTAAAAAACCCTGGACGGATGCTGGCCTCAGTATGCACTGAGCATCTGAGCTGTGTTCATCCTTCCCAGAGGGAGGGGCTTGCCCAGGAATTCCCAGAAACAAAAGAGCTGTTTCTGGAGGAGCAGCATCAATATCTTATTTTAGTGGCATCTGTTGGACACTCAGTAAAGCACTGTCTGTGTGGTTTTCAAAGTGTATTTTATTATTTAATTTATTACATTTTTAAGCACATATTTCAAGCTTGGGAGATGTACAAAAAGATGACAGAGACATCCCTATTAAGAACTTGGCAAGTATAACAAGGTGGTAGACACCAAGGAATAAACTAGGGTTGTATTTCATAAAGGTGTCTATGGATGGACTTGTGTGGGGTTAAGGGGGATTCCTAAAATAATATGTAAATGTTTAATGTTATCTGAATAATTTTGGGCAGAAGAAGGTCCATAACTTTTCCTAGATTTCTTGATTTAGCAGTGACTGAAAAAAAAAATCACCAGTATAAAACAAAGCAATGAGGGCTGGGCGCGGTGGCTCACTCCTGTAATCCCAGCACTTTGGGAGGCTGAGGTGGGCGGATCATGAGATCAAGAGATTGAGACCCATCCTGGCCAACATGATGAAAGCCTATCTCTACTAAAAATACAAAAATTAGCTGGGCATGGTGGCGGGTGCCTGTAGTCCCAGCTACTCGAGAGGCTGAGGCAGGAGAATCGCTTGAACCTGGGAGGCAGAGGTTGCAGCGAATCAAGATCGCGCCATTGCACTCCAGCCTGGCAACAGAGTGAAACTCCGTCTCAAATAAATAAATAAATAAATAAAAATAAAAGAAGTAATGAGGCCAGGTTCAGTGGCTCACACTCTCACCTGTAATCCCAGAACTTTGGGAGGGAGGCAGGAGGATCGTTTGAAGCCCAGGAGTTTGAGATCAGCCTGGGCAACATGGCAAAGCCCTGTCTCTACAAAAAATGCAAAAATTAGTGAGAAGCAGTGGTGCACACCTGTAGTGCCAGCTTCTTGGGGGGGTTGAGGTGGGAGGACACTTGAGCCAGGGAGGTCTAGGCTGCCTGGACCCATGTTCATACCACTGCACTCCACCCTGGGTTACAGGGTGAGATTCCATCTCAAAAAAAAAAGTAACTGAACTGTAGAGCTAGTGGTTGAGTACATCAAATGTAGCAGCTGTTCTTTTAGACAAGAAAAGAAAATGAGCTCAGTGGTTTATTTCGTTATCATAAATATCAGTGGAAACATAAATAAATAATAAAGGGATAGCTCAGGATGTACCAGAATGCCTCTTGCTTGCTCACTTTGAGGGAATATTTCCCTTCTTATCTTCACCTCACCTCCTGTCTCTCTTGGGACTGTTCCCTGCCCAGTTATATAACCAAAACAGTACCTACCTCATTCACAAGCATAATAGTTTGAGTAGCTCTTGCTAAGATATTAGAAAGCATGATGCAAACTGAGGCTTCAAAGTATTTACACGCTGGGGGTTGCCCACTTGGAATGCTCCTTTTTGGAGGCCAGCCACCATGCAGAGGCCAGTCCCACGGAGAGGCTCTGGGACCACATGGAGAGTGGTCCAGTTGTTACAGCCATCCTGTGCAAGCATCCACATTGACCCATGTCAACAGCCGGAATGACCTGCCAGCCACGTGAGTGAGGCCATTTCGGATAGGTCAGACAAGCCAGTACTCCAGGTGATGCCACAATAAGTGATTTTTTGTTTTAATCCACTAAATTTTGGGGTGTATTTTTTTCAGCAATAGATTACTGAAACAATAAGTAATTGCTTTTTTCTTTCTTTTCCTTCCCTCCCTCCCTCTCTCCCTCCCTCCCTCCCTCCCTCCCTCTCTCTCTCTTTCTTTTTAAAGAGATGGGGGTCTCACTATGTTGACCAGGTTGGTCTCGAACTCCTATACTCAAGTGATCCTCCCATCTCAGCCTCCCAAAGTGTTGGGATTATAGGCATGAGCCACTGTGCCCGACCCAATAAGTAATTGATTTTCTATTGCTGTCTTCTAGTCCCTCTTCTACTGATTCCAGCTACTTTTGTCATTTTTTCCATTGTGTGATAGAAGCTTTCAGCACTGTATTCAGCAAATAGCCTGTAGCATCCTTTTTTAAAAAAAGCCCTTCCAAGTAAAGGCATATTTCAAACTGTATTAAGAATATTTTCTGGCTGGGCATGGTGGCTCATGCCTGTAATCCCAGCACCTTTGGGAGGCCAAGGTGGGCAGATCCCTTGAGCTCAGGAGTTTGAGACCAGCCTGGTCAACATGGCAAAATCTCGTCTCTACAAAAAATACAAAAATTAGCCGGGCGTGGTGGCGCTCACCTGTAGTCCCAGCTACTCGGAAAGCTGCAGTGGAAGGATCGCTTGAGCGTGGGAGGCAAGGCTGCATTGAGCCATGTTCATACCACTGTACCCCAGGGTGACAAAGTGAGACCTTGTCTCAAAAACAAAAACAAACAAACAAAAACAGGAACAGAACATGAATATTATGAATATTTTCCATCATAATGACAGTCGCTGCTGGAGTAAATGTACTCCAGAAAGATTTTCTTCATTAAATACCTATGTCAAATAAATGAAGATTTGTGACCATTCCAACAACTGTCATTTCTGTATCAGCTCAACAGTGTGGTACAGGTTATTAGCTGGTGTTCGGAAAAAGGCACATTACAGGAAGTGAACTTGTATCATCACTGCAGTCCTCAACACAGAATTCTCATTCTGCTTTATCATGGTGCAAAGGACAATTCTGCATGTGAAAGGAAGTAAAGGAAAATTTTAACAAAAACGAGTTGATGAGTTACTCTTTGTTGCTAAAGTTTGTTTAATTTCAATTAATTTTCACAGAAATAGCCAATAACTGCTTCATTTAACAGATATTCACTGAGTGCTTACCATGGGTCAGGAATATTCCTAAGTGCAAGATATAGCCATATCCTGAAAAAAAAGTGGCATTGCCATTACTGAGATGTGGAAGACAGCAGGAAGAGCAGATCTGTGAGAGAAATCCAGGAGTTTGGTTGGAGAGGAGTTATTTTGGTAATGTCCATTAGACATCTACACAGAGATGCCAAGTAGATTGAGGACACATATCTGTGAATCCAAATTGGCTGATGTGCTTAACCTCTAAGCTTCAATAAAATGGTCAATATAACTCCTTTAAGAATTAAAAAATGTAATTTTAAACAGGAACTATTTTGAGTATTATTTCTTTAGTTGTCTGGTGGTTAAAACCACTTTATCTTCTGTGGCTTTTTAAAAAATTTTACTTTTTATTAATTTTGTTTAAAAAATAGAGACGTGGTCAAGACCAGGTTGGTCTTCAACTCCTGGGTTTCAGTGATCCTCCTGTCTTGGCCTCCCAAAGTGCTGCGATTACAGGTGTGAGCCACCATGCCTGGTTATCTTCCATGACTTCTAAAATGTGAGTACTGGCCAGGCGCAATGGCTCACACCTGTAATCCCAGCATTTTGGGAGGCCAAGGCGGACGGATCACTTGAGGTCAGGAATTCGAGACCAGCCTGGCTAACATGGGGAAACCCCATCTTTACTAAAAATAGAAAAATTAGCCAGGCGTGCTGGCAGGCACCTGTAATCCCAGCTACTTTGGAGACTGAGGCAGGAGACTTGTTTGAACCAGAGAGGCAGAGGTTGCAGTGAGCCAAGATTGTACCACTGTACTCCCGCTTGGGTGACAGAGCATGGCTCTGTCTGGGGGAAAAAAAAAAAAATTGAGTATTGGAAATCTTTTTTTTTTTTTAAAGACAGAATCTTGCTCTGTCACCCAGGCAGACAGTGACAAAAACACAGTATACAGTAGTGGAAACACAGCTCACTGCAGCCTCGACCTGGGCTCAAGCAATCTTCCTGCCTCAAGCTCCTGTATAGCTGGGACCACAGGCACACGTCACCATGTCTGGCTAATTTTTTAAATTTTGTGTAGACACAGTATCTCTCCTTGTTGCCTAGGCTGGTCTTGAACTCCTGGGCTCAAGCAATACTCCCCACCTTGGCGTCCCAAAGTGCTGAGATTACAGGCATGAGCCACTGCACCCAGCCTGAAGATCTTATCTGAAGGTCAGGTTGATCACAATGACATCTTCTAAGAAATCCACTGGAAATAACTGTATTATCATATATGAATGAAGACTGGTTTAAAAAATTTACGGTTTTATCTGGCTAAGTTTTAGTCCTATTGCTAGGAGTAAGTTAATTTTTTAAAACTCTAAATCTAAGAAAAAAAGAAACAAAGTACAAATCTATGTATCTCAGTAAGAAGGATTTTAATTTTAAAGAAATCTAAGAGAGTGTAACTGTTTTAGAAGTGATTTGGGAATAGGGTTGCTGATGTTGGCCAAAGACCCAGTCAGACTGTGCAAGCATGTCAATAAACATCTATGTCCAAGCAATGGCAAAAGTTCACAAACACAGGACAACAAGGAGACTCCCATCACGATAAGAGTTGTGTCAAAGAGTGTCACATACAAGGACATAGAGAAAAAGGAAACTAGGTAATTCAAAACAATAAATTAAAAGAAGAAAAAAGCTGCACGCATGCTGTGAATCTCCACCTCAAATGAGCATTTCTGACCTGTGAGTAGTGACTATCGGGCATGGGGTCAGTTTCATGGGTCTTGACCAACATTGAACACAAAGTGGAAAAAGAACTTCCACATCAAGATGGTGGATGGGAATACAAATCTGATAGCTTGTACTCCAAACTCAGCTAAATCTACAGTAAAGGAATTCACACATACAAGCACACACACAGAAACCCACAAGGACCAGGAAGACAGGCATCAACCACAACACAAGTTTGGAAGCTGCAAAGCATATGGACAAGTGGCAAAGGATCTGGTAGACTAAAGCAAGCGAGTCCTGACCAGCAATGGGGAAGGTTGAGAAATAATGAGGTATGCAGCAGACTCCTCCAAAGATGGAGCACTGACATCCCCAGATGCTGCGGTCCTGAAGGAGAGGAAAGGAGCAGCCGAACTAAGGAGGCTGGGGTAAAAAGGTGCTCAAGGTACAAACGAACCCCTAGATCCCTGCCCTCACTCCAACTTGTTCTCTCTCAGCAGACATTGGGATGCTTCTCTGTGGAGGGTAAGACAGAGGGGTCTCTAGCCTGGGGAATACCAAGCACAGCTGGACTCAGGTGCAACCAGAAACAGAGAGCAGGTGACTATATGCACACACACCCTTCCCACTCAGCTCCTAATACTGACATCAGACCTCTACTCTCCAGTCTGAAGATTCATCTCTAGGAAAGCAGACCAACCAAGTGAAGACTTTAAAACACTGACCTCAGGGATCCCTCAACCAACAGCCCATCCAGATACCCCACAATAAAAGAACCTCTGATTTGAGAAGGCCCATGCATTTGTGTGGAACTTCCAATCAGCATTTCCATCTCTCTTCTCTTTATCATAAATAACCAAGGGTTAATGGGCACTTGAGGAAAGCCTCTAGTATGAACAAATAAACCCAAATAAACAGATTAGGGAAACTTAGAATGGTATATATGCTGTGGATTCTTTTAAAACTTATTTTCTTTTTTTCAGAGATGATACTCTACTCAAAAACAAAACAAAAAACAAACAAATCCCAGAACGTTTAGAAATTTTTTAAAAAAAGCTCTTGGGGCCAGACGCGGTGGCTCACGCCTGTAATCCCAGCACTTTGGGAGGCTGAGGCAGGTGGATCACGAGGTCAAGAGATTGAGATCATCCTGGCCAACATGGTGAAACCCTGTCTCTATTAAAAACACAAAAATTAGCTGGGCGTGGTGGTATGCGCCTATAGTCCCAGCTACTCAGGAGGCTGAGGCAGGAGAATCGTTTGAACCTGGGAGGTGGAGGCTGCAGTGAGCCAAGATTGTGCCACTGCACTCCAGCCTGGCAACAGAGCAAGACTCCCTCTCAAAAAAAAAAAAAAAAAAAAAAAGATCTCAGGAGGCCCTTGGGCCTCACAACACACATATGGTTAAGGCCCTGCCACCTACTTCGTGGCAGCTAATTATTATATACTATATATATATATTTTTCTTGTTGTTTTGTTTTTTTTCTTAAAATAAAACTAAAGCCTTTTTTTTTTTTTTTTTTTTTTTTTTTTTTTTTTTTAAAGACTGAGTCTCACTATGTTGCCTAGGCTGGAGTGCAGTGGCGTGATCTTGGCTCACTGCAACTTCTGCCTCCTGTCTTCAAGTGATTCTCCTGCCTCAGCCTCCCAAGTAGCTGGGACTTAAGGTGCGTGCCACCATGCTCAGCTAATTTTTGCATTTTCAGTAGATGAGGTTTCACCATGTTGGCCAGGCTGGTCATGAACACCTGAACTCAAGTGATTAAAAAATGCACTGGGGCTGGACATGGTGGCTCATACCTGTAATTTTGGCACTTTTGGGAGGCCCAGGTGGGTGAATTGCTTGAGACCAGGAATTTGAGACCAGCCTGGGCAACATGGTGAAACCCCTTCTCTACAAAAAATACAAAAACATTAGTTGGGTATCATAGCATGTGCCTGTAGTCTCAGCTACTCTGGAGGCTGAGGTTGGAGAATCGCTTGAGCCCAGGAATTAAAGGCTGCAGTGAGCCATGACTGTGCTACCACACTCCTCACTGGGTGACCAAGTAAAGACCCTGTCTAAAAAAAAAAAAAGAAAATCAAGCTCTTGGAAATCTTTAAAAGGTATGATAATAGAGGAAAAAAATATTAGAAGGATTGGAAGGTAAAGTTGAAGAAGCAGAGTAACAGAGATGGAAAAATGGGAGTGAAAAGATAAAACAAAGTGGAAGGTGGTAAAGGAGTTCTAACATCTGAATAACAGTAAGAGAAACCAAAAAAAAAAAAAAAAAAAAAAAAGAGGGAGGCAATTATCAATGAAGTCATTAAATTCCCCAGGACTAAGAAAATATGATTTTGATTGAAAGGGTTCAGCGTGCCAAGCACAGAGGATGGAAACACCCTCTCCAAGGCATGTGATCATGGACCACTGGAGGAAAACAAGATTCTAAGAGTTACAAGAGAGAAAGAAAGTGGTCACATACAAATGGCTGCTAGACCACAGACCAATGCCTTCAAAATTTCAAGTAAAAATGTTATCTAAATACACGCTGTTAAAACTATCAATGATGGGAGAAGAGAATAAAGATATTTTCAGACATTTCAGATCTCAAAAGTTTTACCTCCTACACATGTTTACAGGGAATCTACTCAAGGATGCATGCCACCAAAAAGAGGGAATAAGTCAAAATAGGAATACACAGGACACAGAAAATAGGAAATTTAACCTAAGAGGCAAAGGGAATCACCAGGGTGGTGGTGCGAAAGTCAATGGAACTACACAGATCTTGCTCATGGCTGAGACCATGAAGGTATTATGTTTCTAACACAAATGGCTTAAACACAAGCTGCATGACTCTTAGATTATCTGAGCAAGAGCACTGTTTCCTAAATTGAAATACAGAAATTAAAAATCTGCCTGAATTCAATTGATTCTATATAGTCTTATCTACTTCTAGATGCAAGTGTACATGAAGTTGGTAACAGCAGTGGCCTTGGCTGGGTGACATGGCTCACGCCTATAATCCTAGCATTTTTGGAGGCCAAGGCAGGTGGACTGCTTGAGCTCAGGAGTTTGAGACCAGCCTGGGCAACATAGTGAGACCCTGTCTCTATTTTTAAAAATAAAACAAAAACTAAACAGTAGTGGCCTTTAGGGCAAGTGGGTTGTGGGCCCCTAGCAAAGAGATGAGGAGAATGACTTTTCACCATTCACCCTTTTATTTTTTTTGACTTGTGTCAAAAAAACAAGTTGTACTTGTTCAACAATGAATATATTCCCTAATTCAAAAAAGAATGGAATGAAAAATACCTGATCACCATACTTAACAAGAATGTTTTATGAAAATTAAACATATAAAACTAGATTCCATATACATATTGTGCTATACTATAAATATGTGTTATAGTTATATATTTTTGTTATATTTATATTTATTTATATATATTTATAATGTTATCTAACACTATAAATGTGTTAAAGAGGTTATGACAGAAAATGTTTCTTACTGAAGGTTGCAAAGAACTTTGAAAACAATAAACCAAGTACTCTGGTAGAGACCTGCTTTCCTACAATACTAAGCATCCACTAGGTCCTGGGCACTCCCAGATCTGAGATGTTGGAGGTGCACATGGAACCAAACATCCCCACCTGGTGCTGGAATTCCAGGTGCAGTGTCCATTCATGTCTGTTCTAGGCCCACCTCTGTAAACAGTGTTAGGGAGGGCCTCTGGCCATGTGTGAGGTCACTACAGGGAAACTTTGAAAAAAAATAAAGATGACAAAACATCACTGTTACAATTTTAAGGAATGTTATTCTAAAACAAAAAATATTATTAATAAAATCATAGGTTTATTCCAATATTTTAAAATATTTTCTGTAACATTCCACTCAGAAAGTAGATAACCACAAAGTTCTTCCCTAAGGAAGGGTGCAAATGGAATGTAATATATTACTGTACTCTGTAGAATACAAACTGTGAAGACAAGGAAATTCAATTATTCAATTTTTTCTTCCTACACCATTTCTGCTGGAGAACTGCTCACTCAACATCCCAGAAGCTATCTTGTTGAGATTTGCTACCACGATATAGGAGTGATGAACCTTCACTCTCAGCATAATGAATGTGACACTGCCTATATCCATCCTGTGTGAGAGTTAAAAGGACAGGGCCGGGTGCGGTGGCTCAAGCCTGTAATCCCAGCACTTTGGGAGGCCGAGACGGGCGGATCACGAGGTCAGGAGATCGAGACCATCCTGGCTAACACGGTGAAACCCCATCTCTACTAAAAAATACAAAAAAACTAGCCGGGCGAGGTGGCGGGCCCCTGTAGTCCCAGCTACTTGGGAGGCTGAGGCAGGAGAATGGCGTAAACCCGGGGGGCGGAGCTTGCAGTGAGCTGAGATCCGGCCATTGCACTCCAGCCTGGGCGACAGAGCGAGACTCCGTCTCAAAAAAAAAAAAAAAAAAAAAAAAGAGAGTTAAAAGGACAAGCCCCCTGCAGCACACGCCAACCAATCTATCAGAGCAGTCATGCACATGACTTCTGCCAAAATCCTCCAACTTAATTTTTAAATAGCTAAAATATGATCAAGGTCATATGGGTACTGCACTTGAAACTACAAACATCCTCTGTTCACAAATGTTCACTGTTATAGCAACAGCACTTTGAGACAGTCAAGGGCACAATCACATTTTTAAAAATCAAGAGCAAAAAGTAAACACAAAAGGGCATTTGCATGAGGCAGAGAATCCTGTTTCTTGGCAGTAGACAGAAAACTGGCTAAAGAAATAGGCTCACAGATACGTACAATCTACAATTTGATTCTAAGTATTAGTCTTGAAGACACAGCTATACACTTCCCAACATACAGCCTACTATTTTACATTAGTAGTTTCTTATATAACAGTTGGAAGAAAAACGTATCAAAAACCAAACTAAATCATATTAACCACTTTAATAAACCCCTTTATACTTTCTTTTTTTCAACCACTTTACTCCAGGTTTGGTTAGTATAATCACAAGACTGTCTAGCCTAACAGTCTAGAGAAAACTCTCCGGTTCCAAGATGATGCCTTGCTATATAGCCATTAATTATTAAGCTCCTAGTAAACCCTGAATTAGATATAGAAATTTGCAAAACAGTATTTCCAAGAATGTGAAAAACAGAGGAAATGTAAGGCAGATGGTAACTCTTAGAAGAGTCACACGAGTATTAAATTGGCACGCTGGAAATGGCTCATAGCAAAATCTAATTTTCTATCAGATGAGGGGGCCGGACACAGTGGCTCATGCCTGTAATCCCAGCACTTTAAGAGGCTGAGGTGGGAGGATCACTTGAGTCCAGGAATTTGAGATCAGCCTGGGCAACATGGCAAAATCCCATCTCTACAAAAAAAAAAAAAAAAAAAAAAAAAAAAATTAGCCGGTGTGGTAGTGTATGCCTGTAGTCCCAGCTACTTGGGAGGCTGAGGTGGAAGGATCACTTGAGCTCAAGAGGCAGAAGTTGCAGTCAGCCGAGATGGCGCCACAGCACTCCAACCTGGGTGACAGAGATCCCATTTCAAAAAAACAAAAAAAGGAACAGATTGGGGCTGCATGGTTAGGCTACACTGAGGAAATGTTCCTCTTACGGATCCACAAAAGAAAAATGACTTTTAGTGCCATGTGCCTTGCAATTATCTATAGCAAAACAGTCTAGCTCCCTCAACCCCACTGTGTGTCCAGGAAAAGATAGTGAAAACATTTCCTGGAGAGGTGAAGACTACAAGGAAGCTACCAGCTTACTGTGCACAGGTGAGAAAACGTCATGGTAAAGGAGCACCACGTGTTGATTTTAATAGCTTTTTCTAACTGGAGGAATCTGTCACATGCCATAGGAAAATTGCTCCCTGCCCTCTGAAAAAAAAAATGTCATACAGAAAAATCAGATTCATAAAAGAAAGTATACATCCAAAGTAGGCAAAAACTATGGTTTATGCTTTCAAAATATGCAAAATAATTTCACTATAAAATACCTTGATTTGCATGTGACTTAGTACTTATTTCATATTAACCAGATTCAGTTGCTTTGATAAATCTGTTTTAGAATATCTATTTTTATGCCAAAAGATAAACCTTATATTTGTGCATCCATATGTAAAGCAATCCTGCTTGTTGTTATGCAGCCAAGATACTAAAAGATTAATAACATAATTTTAAAAAGCTCCAGTTATGGACTAACAAATAATATATTTCCTCAAATTTTCTGGGCTACACTACTGACCTGTATTAATGCAATTTGAATTTTCAGATAGAAGTACCACTCAATGGTTGCTTGTTACAACTTAGAAGCAATAGGGTTGGGAAGCTCTTCAAAATATTGGCCATTAAATCATAAGTAAAATTAGAGCTGGATTATCATAAGTGGAGTGCCCTAACTTTTCTTATTTCATACTCTGCAAATTGACTCTAACATTCATAATCATGCCCTTTTATGTGCTTTAAGTGGACATACTGACTTTGCAGTCTATACTTTGTAAGAGAGCAGGTAACTCCAGCACAGAAGAAACTATGTAATGTGGAACTGGGGAGGACTTTAGTGGCACTATTCCATTTTTATTGATCCAGACTGTTGCTTTCAATCCTGCATTGAGGCCTCCTTGGATGTCGGTTTCTAATGTGTCACCGACCATCACACAGTCCCCAGGTTGTACTCCAAGAAGATTGCAGCAGTAATAAAATATGGATGGTGCTGGTTTCTCCTCTCTCTGCTCTCCACCTACAACAACAGCATCAAAATAGGACTGACAGGCACAAGCCTCAATCTTCTCCCTCTGAGTCTGTCTGTCCCCATTCGTTAAGAGAAGTAGGCGGACCTCCTTTCGAAGTTCAGTAAGCATGGCTTTGACATCTTCTGCTAGTGTCATATGCTGTAAACGTGTAGATTTCCAAAGGAAATAACATTCTTCAGCCAATTTTCTATTGGCTGCACCACCTTTTGTTTCCTGGATTGCTTCTTCCCAATGTGAAGTCCTTAAATCAGTAATGCATGTATTGTAAGGATGAAAACATTCCTTGCTGAGTTTAACTTGAACTTTATCACAGATGATTTCAGCCTCTTCTTTATAATGGTATTTTGATTGTAAGAGTTTTATCACCTAAATAATGGAAAATAACTCCATTAACACATTGCATGTCTTTAATAGTCATGCCCTAGGAAGCTGTGATCCTACAAGTGGCTGAGAGATTCCAACTCCACTCCTCTGCCTTTAAAGCAGCTATTTCTGGTGGGAATTGGCCTTATTTTTAGAGTTAACAAAGTGAGGTTCTCCCAACCTCTCTAGAACTCACTCATTTTAAAAAACCAACTTCTTCATATATAGCTAATAGCAATCCTTTGTTTGGTAATTTAGAGTCCAACATCTTTCATTCTGGTCACGAAGACATGAAAATAAAACTTGTGCTTATTGGGCCGGGTGTGGTGGCTCACGCCTGTAATCCCAGCACTTTGGAAGGCTGAGGTGGCAGGCTCACTTAAGCGTAGGAGTTCAGGACCAGTGTCGGCAACATAGCGAGACCCCATCTCAAAAACAAAACAAAAAATCCTTGTACTTATTTTCAGTAAAACATTTAAAATTTCTGACAACCACTATTTAGACTATTATCAGAAAAAAATAACACCTAGTTCATCTAATTTTTTCTCATCTACATCCATTTCCTATTTTGAAGACCTAAATTGACTATCACCTATAATGGGATTGAATTCTATACTTTTTTTTTTTTTGAGACTTTTTGAGACAGAGTCTCATTCTGTAGCTTAGGCTCAAGTGCAATGGCACCAGCTCAGCTCACTGCAACCTCCACCGCCCAGGCTCAAGGGATTCTCCTGCTTTAGCCTCCTGTGTAGCTGAGATTACAGGTGCCCGCCACGATGCCCGGTTAATGGCACATGTACCCTAGAACTTAAAGTATAAAAAAAAAAAAAAAAGTGGGTTAAAAAAAAAATTTTGTATTTTTAGTAGAGACAGGGTTTCACCATGTTGGCCAGGCTGGTCTTGAACTCCTGACCTCAAGTGATCTGCCCGCCTCGGCCTCCAAATTACTGGGATTACAGGTGTGAGCCACTGTGCCTGGCCCAATTCTGTACTTTTTTGTTTTGGGATACAGAGGCTCGCTCTGTCGCCCAGGCTGGAGTGCATTGGCACAATCTCAGCTTACTGCAACCTCTGCCTCCTGGGTTCAAGTGATTCTCCTGCTTCAGCCTCCCGAATAGCTGGGACTATAGGTGCCCGCCACCATGCCTGGCTAATTTTTATATTTTTGGTAGAGGCGGGGTTTCACTATGTTGGCCAGGCTAGCCTCGAACTCTTGACCCCAAGTGATCTTCCTGCCTCTGCCTGTCAAAGTGTTGGGATTACAGGCACGAGCCACTGTGCCAGGCCCCAATTCTGTACTTTTGAGTTAAATACTCCCTCTCCCGTATTCCCAAGGCTCTTGATGTGTGCTTTTATAACACTAATCCATTTGGCCGGTCTTCTAACTTTTCCTAAAACCCCTAATGTGGCAAGCATTGTACTACATACTTACATACATTATTTCTAACCTTTTCTACAATCCTGCAAGACAGTTCCATGTTCCAAATGAGACAGGGAAGTGCAGAACTGTTAATAACTTGCCCATCTGGGATCTGCATCCATACCTGCTTACTTCCAAAGCCCACATGCTTGCCTTTGCACTACGTCTTAAGCGCTGGAGATTGGCCTTTGTCCTTGGAGCATTATCTGGTGGGGAATATACAACCACTACAAATGATGGGGCGGGGGGTGGGGGGGCATGCCATGACAGTTTGAACAAGCTATGGGAACAATACAGACGCCATTCCACAGGGTAGCTGGCATAGGAAGTCACACTGAGACCAAGGAGTAAACAAGCAGAAAAAGTGGGTATGGGAAGAGAAGAAAATCATTCCAGACAGAGGAACAGCATGAACAAAGGCCAAGAGTTCAAAATTTTGTGGAAAAAGCAAGAAGCTGAGTTGAGCCCAAATGCAGGCATGTAAGGGAGGATGCCAAGAGATGCAATTGGGGAACCTGTTTGCAGATAGTTTGTGAAGGGCCTTGAACCCCATGCTATAGCAGGTGCTGCCTAAATCCCCTTGGCACACACTATATTCACTCGCCAGTGGCTTCCCACTCAAGTGCGGGCCTCTCTGCTTGTGGGCTTTACTTGGCCACATACAGGGTATCTATACACACAGGAAGGGGCTAAAAAGTATTGCCCTGGGAGCAGCCCTCAACAAATGTAGGGTAGAAACTGGCGAATAAATATCACAGCTTCCTTGCCCCTTGGGGAGCGCAACTGAACCCTATTCTGTGTACTCTCTCCCAGAGATCTCCAGCTGCTCACAGCAGTAACCTGCTCATTAAGCTGCTCTAACCTGTACTGGACTCCTTCCCCTTCTTGTCTCCCTGACCCCTTAACGTGTATCCTGGGATCACCTCATAAACTGCCTGCACTGGAAGTCCTGTGTTCAGGTGAGCGCCTGAGGAAAGTCAAACAGGCTGGGCAATGCTGGCTCTTTGAAATGCACCCAGCTACGGCTAAAATATATCTGTTGTAACAGGATTAGAGAATAAGCAGTATGCTACTCACACCAAAAACTCAACTCACCTACTGAGAGAAAAACGCACGTCTTTTTTTTCCCTCAGAGTAAAAGAATCACAACAAAGGAAAAGGGTCTTTTTTTTTTTTTCCCCCCAAACAGGATCTCGCTCTGTTACGCAGGCTGGATGGAGTGCAGTAGAGGAATGATTATAGTTCACTGTGGCCTCAAACTCCTGGGCTCATCTCCCTTCAGTCCCCTGAGGAGCTAGGACTACAAGTGCACACCACCATACCCAGCTAATAAGTTTTTTTTTGTAGAGACAGGGGTCTGGTTGTATTGCCCAGGATTGTCTTTAACTCCTGGCCTCAAGCAATCCTCCTGCCTTGGCCTTCCAAAGTGCTGGGAATTACAGGTGTGAGCCACTGTGCCTGGCTGAAAGGAAAATATTTTTTGAGGTATTTGTGCTAATCGGAAAATGTATCAGAAGACTTGGCCATATCAGAAAAAAAAATTTTTTTTGAAGAAAAAAGAAAAGAAAATGTAATCATTAAGAAAAATCTTACCTGCCCAAGAAAAATATACCAGCCCTAGGAATTTTAGGTAGAGGCAGAACACTGTAAAATTTTGCTTTATAAATTTCTATTAATAAAACTTTTTCAATCTCCATGTTTATCTCACCATTTTTGCTAGCAACATCAATTGAAGGACTCTTAAGCTATGACTGACAGGAGCTCCAAAGTTTCAGCAACCCTACAGCAGTGCAAGGACACATGCCTCTAGGACTCCACAGAGCTTGAGCTCAAATAGGGGCTGGCTCATAACAAGTAAACAAAGAGCTCCCAATACAGACTCAATTCCCTGTTACTTCAACTGGTGCTTCATTAAGCACATTCTTGGGGCTCTGAAAAAGTAGGATTTGCTCATCTTAAAAGGGAGATGTTTGTAAAGGCATGGTATGCCACTCTCAAGTTTCAAAATCTCTTCCTATTCTATCCCTTCAATTAACTTCCTCATTTTGTCACACAGCAAGTAATCACAGATTGGTGTGGGACAGTAAGTAGCATTTTAACAATATTAACATCTTTAGGAAAAAAGCTTATCAGCATTCATTTATTAGTTCAAACAGAAATTAACACCTACCCTGAATTAGTATGCGTTATTACAAACTCTCCTAACACCTGCACTGAAAATGGGAGCATTGATTGAACTGGAGGTGAAAGAAAAAGCTCTCTAACTTGCAGGTGTGATGATACTTTGTGTGTGACTGGTAAGGCAGGGCTGAAAAAGATTTTGGCATGACGAGCCCACCAGGTGCTCGCTGGCCTGAAGAAAGGGGCCCTGCTCTGATAGATGGGCTATCAGTTAGTAGACTAATATGAACTCAAACTTCACTCACTTCAAAACTCTATCTTAAGGCTCTGAACATATACAAAAAAGGAAACTCTATTCTTCTACTGTCTGCTCCCTAGACCCAGAACTAAAGTTAGTATCATCAATACTTTAGTTAACTGATTTTAAAAGACTTTTTGAGGGCTTAGTTTGGGAACCATCTAATACTTTACAACATTTTAAGAAAAGTGTATTCTGAATACTAATCATTTGGATATGAAGTGTATGGCAGGTGCACCTGACAGCACTCACTTACGCATAACCTTAGAATGACTCTGTGGTCTATGAGGAATGTGTATTTGGGTTCCAAGATAAGGAGTTCAGGAGTGTCCAATCCAGAGACTCATTTCTTATTTAGGAGGAAGATCTGGACCATGGCCCATCCCATCCTGTGGAACTCAGGTTGCAGAGGGGATAGAGGTCCTTTTTTTTTTCCTTCCATTAAACGAAGGTGGCCAGGAGGAGGTTGCTGCAGGGAGGGTGCTAAGTGAAAATGCTATATAAACTGCATTCTTTTTACAAGTGGCTGCAGTTCTGTCCAGCCCACTGCCAATGGACCATCTTGTATATAAGTTTCTGCAAAAACTCTTTCTCATTTGCTGGCTTTGAGTCTCATCTTCAGCCTCTTGAACATGGTGCTATCCCT
Source organism: Trachypithecus francoisi (assembly GCF_009764315.1). Classification (NCBI taxonomy): domain Eukaryota; kingdom Metazoa; phylum Chordata; class Mammalia; order Primates; family Cercopithecidae; genus Trachypithecus; species Trachypithecus francoisi. The sequence continues at coordinate 1,779,133 of NW_022681467.1, forward strand.
ACTGAAATCAATAGGGATCCAGCACGACAGACGGGGATGAATTCCAAATAAAACTATTAATACTTTAAAAGCACACTCACAAAATGAGACCTGCACTCAGCCTAGCAATTCAAGCAGCCCTTCTGTTATTTTTATTTCAAGTCTGTGCTCAAACATCACCTACTCGATGAGGCCAAATCTGACCAGTCTATTTAAAATGTTGATTTGTTACCCTCTCTGCTTTTTCTACCACACCTGTAAATATTTATTATGTTCATTGCCATACCCACTAAGAAGTAAATTCACAAATGTAAAAATCTCTTCTGCTTTGTTCACTGAGAAACTCCAGGCTTCTGTAGAAAAGTTCCTGAGTAATTACCATGAAAAACAGGTCTAAAGATGGAGGAAAAAAATAACTTCCCTAAGTGATTAAAAAAATTAAAGTTGATACATACAGTCAGTATCTGACCTCTTGTCCCCAAGCCCAAGGCAAAAAATGGCTGGACCTTTCCCTCTTCCTCCATTCATAAATTATTTACAATGATTTATGAAAGCTGGCATGTTACTTTTGAACAGGTCAACATCTAAGGATGTTATTGTTTCCTTACGTGATAAAGTATTCCTTGTATAGCCAAGAGCACATAGTTCGATTCTGCTCATTTATTAGGCTAATTTCTTATCCTGCTAATTTATTATTACAGGCTAATTATAAAGGAGGCAGTAATAGAACCAAGTCTCGAAGTAAAAATTTGTATCCATCCATCCAGCATTTATTCAACATTTGCCATATATCAAACGAGGAGAATTAAGACAGCTTGTTCCCTCCCAAGAAGCTATTTAGTTGTAGGCACCTGACTTTCAAAATTAATTGTAACATCCTTTGACAGATGCATTAAGAAATATCTGAACAAAATAGAGCACTAGTATAAGTGAGGGTGTAAAGACCAGGGAGACATACGATTTAGTCTTTGTTTTAAAAATATTGCTGTGGCAAGAATGTGGAGGACACACTGGATGTGGTAAACCTGGAGACAAGCCCACAGCCAACAGTCTAGGTGAGAGATGAGTTCAGCTGTAACTGAGACATGCACGGGGAATGTGCAGTGGTGGACAGGCAGCATACGAGGGTGGAAGGTGCTGTAATTCGCTGAGTGGACACTGCACCCATGGGCTTCCCAAACATTACAGGGTTATTGAGGACTAATATAACTCACATTTTATGAAGATACAAGGCTAATTCCTTGAGGCACTTTCAGCTAGGTTTTCGGCGAGCTGTGATTCATATTCAAATGTCTGATTTTTAAAGCCCAAACTCTGGAACTACAGCAAGAATTGGCCTAAAGCAGTAATTTAATTGGAATGCACAGGGCTCAGCTTACTAATAACACACAGGTAATATGCAATGTCCGCAGCCAGAGATACTGGAGGCAATATGGCACAGGGTGGCACCCCTGAGGTGGAGGCCAACGTTATATAGAAGGGACAGTTAAAAGTGGGGAATGCCTCAGTAAAGTCATGAAGACAGACTTTAAAAATGTCCACGGATTCTGGCAATTTGGGACTGCCTAGTGACCCAGCAAGTCTATTTCAGTCTAGCGGTGAAGATATAGCAACATTACCATGGATTTAGTAATAAACAGGAGGTAGAAATAAGGAGAAAACGGGTATGGATTTCTCCGGGAAAACATGGCTGTCAAGAGAGACAGGTAACATCTAGAGCAGGAAGAACAGCCCAAAGGGAGGCATCCTTTTTACAGCTTTTTTTTCTTTTTTTTCTTTTCTTTTCTTTTTTTTTTGAGACGGAGTCTTGCTCTGCCGCCCAGGCTGGAGTGCAGTGGCGGGATCTCTGCTCACTGCAAGCTCCGCCTCCCGGGTTCACGCCATTCTCCTGCCTCAGCCTCCCGAGTAACTGGGACTACAGGCGCCCGCCACCTCGCCCGGCTAGTTTTTTTTGTATTTTTTAGTAGAGACGGGGTTTCACTGTGTTAGCCAGGATGGTCTCGATCTCCTGACCTCGTGTAAAACTATAGGGCAAACATGAACATGCGGCAGAAGTGGAATGCAGCTAAAAAGAAAACGGATGAGGGAGTGGAAGATCCAGGGACACAAAAACTGATGAAGCACGAAGAGGACGGGGAGCTCAGGTTCGGACGAATTAGCTTTTGAAAGTGGGTTTTCCATATCTGATAAATCCTTTGCTTTCCCCTTGAAGCTGAAGAAAGAGAAAGGGAAGCCGGGGTGGACTCGGGCTGGAACACGGGAAGGTCTGAAACTGCCTCCGCGCATGGAGAGGAGCGGTGCCGCGGAGCAGCGCCTCGGGAAAGGCATGCCCTCGCAGCACGGGCTTTTGCTGTGTCGCCTCAGAAAGCCACGGGGACCACCACCCCGCCACGGAGGCCAGGAGTTCTGTGGGGACAATTCTCTAAAGCAGGGCTTATGTCCAGGCTTGGTACTGACAGCCGTGTCCCTTCTTGGGGCAACACTGGGGCTAACTCTACCAAGTCTCCTCCCGGCACCCCCCACACCGACATCCTGACCGCGGGCGGGCCCAGCGCCTGGTCTCGCGGCTTTGCTGTCGCCTCCCACGCCCACGGGTACCTCCGCCACCATGGCAGCCGTCACGGAGCCCTTCCGCGTCCCGAGTGCCGAGGCACCCGCCAGCAGCCGCCCCGGGGCTCGAGGCTGGGTGGCGAGCGGTCGCCAGGTCACGGAACGCAGACCCGCAGGGCCCGTGCACCTCCAGCCACCTCCGCACCCGGATGCTCCCGAGGTCTCAACCAGCAAGAGCGGCCCGCGGCGCCGGGGTGGAAGTGGGGTCACGGGGAGGTGAGCGCGCAGGACGCTGCGAGGCGCACTGACCCCGCCTAGAGGAGCGCCACGGGAGGGGACGTTACCTCCAACATGCCTCTCCTGCTTGCCCCGGCAGTGTCGATGAGAGTATTATCCAAGTCAAAGAAAATGGCCCGCACACGGCTCAGCCCCATAGCGCCGGCCGCTCGCGCGACCCGTAGCCTCGCCGCCGCCGCCGCCGCCTGCGCATGCGCAAGGCGGGCTGCCCCGCGAAACGTGGGAGGAGCCGCGAGGTCACCAGACCCTCTCCAGGCGCCGGTGGAACTCCGGCGGTCGGTTCATTCCCTGCGCCACCGAGAAAAGTGAGATCCCGCGAGACTCCCAGGTCCGGTCTCTCAAGAGTGCTGGAAGCGTGCGTGGGCGCGGCGGCGTGCCGCGACTTTTCAGTGGCTGTGGCTGGGGTTGGTCCGAAGCGTGGTCCTCTTCGTGGTGTCTTTCTGCTTTTCGCTTTCCTCCCTGGGCCCTCCGGCGCGAGGGACCGTCATCGCTGCCCCTAGGGAGGTTGTCCGCGCTGCCAGGCGCTGGGCAGCGGGCTCTCCGGGTGGCCGGGCGGGCGGCGCGGAGACGTCTGCGGGCCCCGTGTCGGCAGTGAGCGCTCGCGGTCCTAGCCTGCCTGGGCGCGCAGGTCACTGTCGGCGATCCGGGGAAGGCAGAAGGTGGAGCCTGCGCCTTCCCACCTCGCGCCGTTTGCTGCCTTGACCGGGGTGGAATCCCTGTCAGCTTGGGCCCGCGCCAGCCCGTTTTTGAAAGACGTGACTTGGGTCTCTTACAACCCGTTTAGTACCTGTGCCCGAAGACGAAGGGACTGTGTAGTGGCTGCCCCATGTTTTGCCCTTCCTGATTGCTTTCCTGAAACCTTGCGTTCTCAGGTTTTTGGATGCCTTTTACTCGGTTGTTTTCAGGCTTAGCAAGAGGTTGAGGGACGTGGACCGCCTGTTAAACCCGCGGAAGGGCGGTAGCAGCTCTTGCCTCCTAGTGCTGGCAGAAGGGGGATCGTGACACTAATTTCTAATCTTTGTCTCTCTTGGGTAACTTGACTGTAATTTGGATATGTAGTCATCTTTAATGACTAGAAATTGACTGTCAGGTATTACAGAGCTACAGGCCAATTACCTGATTTTGTTTAGCCAGTTAGCTAAGTGGTTTATTTTTAAATTTATTTTTATTTTCGAGATGGAGTCTTGCTCTGTCACCCAGGCTGGAGTGCAGTGGCGTGATCTCCGCTCACTGCAACCTCCCCCTCCCGGGGTCAAGCAATTCTCCTGTTTCAGCCTCTTAAGTAGCTGGGATTTACAGGCGCATGTCACCACCCCCGGCTAATTTTTGTATTTTTAGTGGAGACGGAGTTTCACCATGTTGACCAGGCTAGTCTCGAACTCCTGACCTTGTAATCCACCAGTCTTGTCCTTCCAAAGAACTGGGATTACAGGCGTGAGCCACCGAGCCTGGCTAAGGGTGATTTTTACATTTGTAAATGGATTTTAAAAATGGATAAAAAATCAAAATAACAGTATTTTGTTACATATGAAAATCAAATTTTAGTGCCCATCATTGCATTAGAACACAGCACACTCATTCATTTCTGTATCGTCTGCGGCTGCTTTTGCCTTACAGAAGCAGAGTAATTGCCAGTGAGATCACGTGGCTGGAAATCCTAAAGTATTCATTATTTAGCTCTTTAGAGAAAAAAATTGCCACTCTCTCACCTCGCTGGTGGAACTCCTTAACAGATCATTGATGTTCAGTAGGTTAGATTAATTGGTTTGTCTTTATATTAATAGGAGTTTCTTCTGCAGCGTTAGAGTACCTACAGTTTCTATATTTTATGGAGCACAATCACAGTTGACGTCTCATTGCTGCGGTCAAGAATAAACCCATATACATTCTTCAAAACCATGACTCCTTTCTGTGCTTACCTCGTTGATGTATAGGGCTAGCCTATCAATTGTGGACATTTAGATTAGCAATTAGCCAAAATTATGAATGCATTAATTGGAGTTACTTTTAATTGCCTGAAATGTCAGAATCAATTTAACATAAAACTGTAGGCATACGAAGTTTTTAAGATTGGAGCAGCTTTTTTTTTTTTTTTTCTGACTGGCATGCAGAGTTTGTTGATTTAGGCACAAATCTAAGGTTAGATGAGACATAGTCTGTATAATCCTTTTAAGGGGATGAGTTGTTTGACAGATTTCCTTTTGTGGCAAGTTGTCTAATGGCATTCCATGACCTGTCCAACTTTGTGTAGAGCACCCTATTCTGTTGCTGTTCATAAAAATCTGAATCTGTTGTCCCATCCACAGCACCAATTGAAAATAAAAAACAGGAGAGGGAGGATAAAAATTGGCCTATACCGCCTCCTCCAATTGCAGAAATATCTGTACCGCCTCCTTCAGTGGTAGAAACAAAAATCCCAATACAAAGAATTTTATGCTCTGCTGTCATAGCTGGAGAGTCCTTAGGACCTTGCGCTGTTCCTATTTCGGTAAGGCTTGATCCAAATAATCCACAGTAGGTTATTCATAAACACACTCCACAAGAATTTAAGTTTTTGAAGGAATTAAAAACTAGTGTGGTCAATAATGGAGTACAAAGCCCATGGTTCCCAGAGAAAGGAATGCTAGAAGTAGAACTCTGGGAGCAAGTGGGGAGAAACCTTAAACAACATCAGGTGCAAAGGCATCAGGTCCCGATAAAGTCTTTAACGTTGTGGGCTTTAATTTGAGCAGCCCTGGCACAGTTACAGAAGACCCTAAAAAGAGGAAGGAGAAGAAAACGTCACCTGCCTTACCACCTCCTCTTCCCTCAGCCCCAATATCACCGGGCCAAAATAACAAAGAGGAAACAGGTCTTACCTAAGCCTCCTCCCCAATAGATAGGAAAAAGGACAGAGGATACGCTACAGCTCTCAGTCCCTGTCCAGGCTCCACTATAACCAGCACGGACCTAGGGGGACTGAACAAAGGAGGGGAACGCGGGAATGAACGACAAGAGATAAAAGTATATTTGGAAAAAGGGGTCGGGGGCACCTTGCCTCTAGTGGACAAGGGGCCTGAGCTTTATTTACATAGCCCTCCGTATTAGGCAGAAGAGCAAGAAAGGGCTTGGTTGTCGGGTAATAGTCGGCCATTTGGTTCACAGCAGGATTGCCAGACTGCATCCTTTGGACAATAGGCACTAGATTTCTCAATAGATAACTTGAAGGAGCCTGGCATCAGGAAATGATGTCCTTCAGCAAACCTTTTGGTGGCAGGGCAGTGTGAATTTGCCCACATCCTGCATTCATGATAAACAGTTTGCTGTTTGATCATATAGCCTCCAGAGGAATGCTGAGTTGGTCATGTCCCATGGGTCTTCAGCTCCTTACAACTTTGCTACTTGAATAGTGGCTAGCTGCAGTAAAACCTGACAGCTTTATTGTTTTATTATTAACTGTTTTTTTGAGATGGATTTTTGCTCAGGCTGGAGGGCAATGGCGTGATCTCAGCTCACTGCAACCTCCACCTCCTGGATTCAAACAATTCTCCTGCCTCGACCTCCCACGTAGCTGGGACTACAGGCATGCACCACTATGCCTGGCTAATTTTGTATTTTTAATAGAGACGGGTTTTCGCTCTATTGGCCAGGCTGGTCTCAAACTCCTGACCTCAGGTGATCCACCCACCTCCGCCTCCCAAATTTCTGGGATTACGGGCATGAGCTTCTGTGCCTGGCCGACACCTTGATTGATTGATTGATTGATTGAGACAGAGTCTCATTCTGTTGCCCAGACTGGAATGCAGTGGCATGATCTCAGTTCCCAGCTTCAAGCGATTCTCCTGCCCCAGTCTCTAGTAGCTGGGATTAAAGGTGCATGCCACCATGCCTGGCTAATTTTCATATTTTTAGTAGAGATGGGGTTTTGCCATGTTGGCCAGGCTGGTCTTGAACCCCTGACCTCAGTTGGTCCGCCTGCCTTGGCCTCCCAAAGTGCTGGGATTACGGGCGTGAGCCACTGCACCCGGCCAGCTTTATTTTTTTAATTAATATTATTTGAGACAGGATCTTGTTCTGTTGCCCAGGCTGGAGGGCAGTGGTGCAATCTCGGCTCACTGCAACCTCTGTCTCCTGGGCTCAAGTGATCCTCCCACCAGCATGTGGCAGCACACTTGGCTATTTTTTTTTTTTTTTAATTTACAAAGAAAAGAGGTTTAATTGGCTCATGGTTCTTTGACCTATACAGGCTTCTGCTTTTGGGGAGGCCTCAGGAAACTTACTACAATCATGGTGGAAGGTGAAGAGAAAGCAAGCACATCTTCACGTGGCTGGCAGGAGAGAGGAGGAGGGGAGGTGCTACACACTTTCAAACAACCAGATCTTACGAGAACTCTATCTTGAGAATAGCAAGGGGGACGCCTGCCCCCATGATTCAATCATCTCCCACCAGGCCCCTCCTCCAACACTGGAGATTACAGTTTGACATGAAATTTGAGTGGGGACACAGAGCCAAACCATATCAACTAGGAAACATAACACTAACTGTTGTAACACACTGCAAATTTTAGTTGGCTGGGCAGTGAAATACAAGTTCACTTCTCATTTATATAAAGTGCGATGTGGGTTGGTCCTGGGTTGGTGGTGTTATTTCTCCATGGGGTGATGCAGGGCCCAGGGTTTTTCTTGTCATAGCTTTACCATCTCCTAGAGCCTGGGAATCCTCTTCCCCCCGAGCACTGGAAACCTGGAGAGATCATCGGGGAAGCACACGTGATTTTGAAAAACCCTGGCCTGGACATGACCACCTCTCCTCCGCTTGTAGCCTATGGTTTGGCCATGACAAAGGCAAGGGTGGCCGGGAGATGTCATTTGTGGCTGGACAGCTGTTCCCAGCAGCTCTTCTATCTTCTGGAAGGTGAGGCATGAATTTTTTGTTGGATCACTTGTGAATCTGCCACACCAATGAGTGCTGTAAAATTCGGAGTGGGATTTTACATAGAGAAAGCTAGAAAAACAACTGTGTGTTCATGAGGCCAAGGCATCAGGGTTGAACACAAACATAATTTGAATGCAGATTTGTCTCTGCTAGTTAATCTCACTTTACAGTTCCCCCAGTGTCATGGGTTATCCGGAAGGTTATTTCATGTACCGCCTTTGTGTGGAAGCACATTTCCATAGATAGCAGATAAAGATCTCTTAACCTTGTATTTTCCCTCATATCATCATGAATAGCTTATGTAATGCCATTTCAGTGAGCCTGACAGCTTCTACAATGAGGTCTGGATGCAGCAGCATATCTTCTTGTTATATATAAAAAAGAGTGACAGCATTCATCGTTTACGGTGACATCAATGAAGTCTGCTTGTAGAGGTTCCCCATCCATCCATTCATAATACCTTTTATGATTTTAGGCTTTTGAACGTGGCACTCTGGTCTGTTTTTCAAATATACCACCATTATTGGCTTAGGAAGCCATTCTTCAATATTTCATTTTCCTAAGAATATCTGGAATATATTAATTCCCATGAAGCTTCTCCATGGGGTAGGCTGTCAGCTAGGACTTTAACAGGAAGAGAGGGGGAAAAGTGCTGCTGGATCATCCTCTGCCTTGTGACACCTGAAAGTGTGTGTCCCATTTTTTCCTTCTTCTCATATTCCCCAAATAAAGGCCCATGGGAGACACGGTTCCTGAGCACAGCTGACTGCTCTATACTGGGAAGTTAAACAGGTTAGAAAGAGGGGAGTTATAACACAGATTGAGTTATATTGTGGGTCATTCCTGACCTGGAAACGTATTAGCTCTTTGGAGCCCTTGAGTTTGCCATCAGGAGAAGGAGAGATGTCCGTTCAAGGTGAAGCCTGGAACCACCATGGGTTGGGTGAGGAATGGGCAGTGAATGTGCTTCCTAAGATACCCTTCTGCTGATCAAAAGTGCATTTTTGGTTCCCCAGGAAGTGCTCATTTGGACAGAGATGGAGAATTACGATGGATATTGCTTCTCAATGTTTTGTCACTTTTGAGGTGCCATGGTGTCTTTCACCATTTCGTGGTTTCTTCCTTGTCTGCAGATCTTACTAGAGTTAGGCTAAATCAATTTCAGGTTCAGCTCTAGTGGACTGGGAACATTCTCCAGCAGGGAACTCCTTGGACAGGCTGGGGACAGCTGGGAGACTTCGTGAAGCAACTTAGATAGGAAAAATCATGATGAACTTTGATTTAGGGAAGAACGTTGTTGGGCACCCTGAGTCCACCTACCGCCAGCCGTGGAGGGCATGTTATAAACACACCAGACATGCCAAGGATGGGAACATTGGACCTAATTTAGCAAAAACAAATCCTTTCCCTCACACATACTTCTCTAATTACAAATGAGATCATGGTAGGCTTAGCATGAGTAAATAAAATTGATTCTCTCCACATAGTATTGGAAATGATAAATGTGTTTAAGAAAGGGCCTCAAATACCCCGCTGCTGATTAGAAAAGGCAAAATAATTGTGAGATAGTGACTAATAGATGGAAGGAATTGTGGCAGAATTGGTCTTCTTGCAGCAATGTCACTGGTCTGATCTTTTCAAGATAATTACCATCAAATGAGTGTGTGTTTCATGCTTTACCCTTCAGTTGGCCGGGGCATTGCAGGAATCCCACATTGACTCAGCTATAGGTGGCTCTGGCTTTCTCTCTGAAGCCTGTAACGGAGCCCCTCTGTTTTCTTTTCTTTTTTCTTTTTTTTTTAAATTATACTTTAAGTTCTAGGGTACATGTGCACAACGTGCAGGTTTGTTACATAGGTATATATGTGCCATGTTGGTTTGCTGCACCCATCAACTCGTCATTTACAGTAGGTATTTCTCCTAATGCTTTCCCTCCCCCAGACCCCCACCCTGCGACAGGCCCTGGTGTGTGATATTCCCCGCCCTGTGTCCAGGTGTTCTCTTTTTTCAGTTCCCACCTATGAGTGAGAACATGTGGTATTTGGTTTTCTATCCTTGTGATAGTTTGCTGAGAATGATGGTTTCCACTTCATGCATGTCCCTGCAAAGGACATGAAATCATCCTTTTTTATGGCTGCATAGTATTCCATGGTGTATATGTACCAATTTACTTAATCCAGTGAATCATTGATGGACATTTGGGTTAGTTCCAAGTCTTTGCTATTGTGAATAGTGTCACAATAAACATACATGTGCATGTGTATTTATACTAGCATGATTTATAATCCTTTGGGTGTATACTACCCAGTAATGGGACCACTGGGTCAAATGGTATTTCTATTTCTAGATCCTTGAGGAATCGCCACACTGTCTTCCACAATGGTTGAACTAAGTTACACTCCCACCAACAGTGTAAAAGTGTTCCTATTTCTCCACATCCTCTCCAGCATCTGTTGTTTCCTGACTTTTTAATGATTGCCATTCTAACTGGCATGAGATGGTATCTCATTGTGGTTTTGATTTGCATTTCTCTAATGACCAGTGATGATGAGCATTTTTTCATGTGTCTGTTGGCTGCATAAAAATGCCCTGTTTTGAGAAGTGTCTGTTCATATCCTTTGCCCACTTTTTGATGGGGTTGTTTTTTACTTGTAAATTTGTTTAAGTTCTTTGTAGATTCTGGATATTAGCTCTTTGTCAGATGGGTAGATTGCAAAAATTTTCTTCCATTCTGTAGGTTGCCTTTTTACTCTGATGGTAGTTTCTTTTGCTGTGCAGAAACTCTTTATTAGATCCCATTTATCTATTTTGGCTTTTTTTGCCATTGCTTTTGGTGTTTTAGTCATGAAGTCCTTGCCCATGCCTATATCCTGAATGGTATTGCCTAGGTTTTCTTCTAGGGTTTTTATGGTTTTAGCTCTAACATTTAAGTCTCCAATCCATCTTGAATTAATTTTTGCATAAGGTGTAAGGAAGGGATCCAGTTTCAGCTTTCTACATATGGCTAGCCAGTTTTCCCAGCACCATTTATTAAATAGGGAATCCTTTCCCCATTTCTTGTTTTTGTCAGGTTTGTCAAAGATCAGATGGTTATAGATGTGTGGTGTTATTTCTGAGGCCTCTGTTCTGTTCCATTGCTCTATATACCTGCTTTGGTACAAGTACCATGCTGTTTTTGTTACTGTAACCTTGTAGTATAATTTGAAGTCAGGCAGTGTGATGCCTCCAGCTTTGTTCTTTTTGCTTAGGATTGTCTTGGCTATGCGGGCTTTTTTTTGGTTCCATATGAACTTTAAAGCAGTTTTTTTCCAATTCTGTGAATAAAGTCGTTGGTAGCTTGATGGGGATGGCATTGAATCTATAAATTACCTTGGGCAGTATGGTTCTTTTCACAATACTGATTCTTGCTATCCATGAGCATGGAATGTTCTTCCATTTGTTTGTGTCCTCTTTTATTTCGTTGAGCAGTGTTTGTAGTTCTCCTTGAAGAGGTCCTTCAAATCCCTTGTTAGTAGGGTTCCTAGGTATTTTATTCTCCTTGTAGCAATTGTGAATGGGAGTTCACTCATGATTTGACTCTCTTTTTGTCTGTTATTGGTGTATAGGAATGCTTGTGATTTTTGCACATTGATTTTGTATCCTGAGACTTTGCTGAAGTTGCCTATCAGCTTAAGGAGATTTTGGGCTGAGACGATGGGATTTTCTAAATACACAATCATGTCATCTGCAAACAGGGACAATTTGACTTCCTCTTTTCCTAATTGAATACCCTTTATTTCTTTCTCTTGCCCGATTGCCCTAGCCAGAACTTCCAACACTATGTTGAATAGGAGTGGTGAGAGAGGGCATCCTTGTCTTGTGCTGGTTTTCAAAGGGAATGCTTCCAGTTTTTGCCCATTCAGTATATTGGCTGTGGGTTTGTATAAAATAATAAGAACTTCATAAATAGCTCTTATTATTTTGAGATACGTTCCATGAATCCCTAGTTTTTTGAGTGTTTTTTTAGCATGAAGGATTGTTGAATTTTGTCGAAGGCCTTTTCTGCATCTATTGAAATTATCATGTGGTTTTTGTCGTTTCTGTTTATGTGATGGATTGCGTTTATTGATTTGCAATTGTTGAACCAGCCTTGCATCCCAGGGATGAAGCCGACTTGATTGTGGTGGATAAGCTTTTTGATATGCTGGCGGATTCAGTTTGCCAGTATTTTACAGTGAGGATTTTTGCATTGATGTTCATCAGGGGTATTGGTCTAAAATTCTCTTTTTTTGTTGTGTTTCTGCCAGGCTTTGGTATCAGGATTATGCTGGCCTCATAAAATGAGTTAGGGAGGATTCCCTCTTTTTCTATTGATTGGAATAGTTTCAGAAGGAATGGTAACAGCTCCTCTTTTTACCTCTGGTAGAATTTGGCTGTGAATCCATCTGATCCTGGACTTTTTTTGGTTGGTAGGCCATTATTTATTGCCTCAATTTCAGAACCTGTTATTGGTCTATTCAGGGATTCAACTTCTTCCTGGTTTAGTCTTTGGAGGGTGTATGTGTCCAGGAATTTATCCATTTCTTGTAGATTTTCTAGTTTATTTGCATAGAGGTGCTTATAGCATTCTCTGATGGTAGTTTGTATTTCTGTGGGATCGGTGGTGATATCCCCTTTATCATTTTTTACTGCATCTATTTGATTCTTCTCTTCTTTATTAGTCTTGCTAGTGGTCTATCAATTTTGTTGATCTTTTCAAAAAACCAGCTCCTGTCTTCATTGATTTTTTTTGAAGGTTTTTTGGGTCTGTATCTCCTTCAGTTCTGCTCTGATCTTGGTTATTTCTGGCCTTTTTTTTTTTGTAGACAGGAAGTCTCCCTATATTGCCCAGGCTGGTCTCAAACTCACAGGCTCAACCAATCCTCTTGCCTCAGCCTCCCAAAGTGCTTGGATTACAGGCATGAGCCACCACACCCTGCCTGACAGCTTTAATTCCTTCTAAATTAAATGTCTGGAAACTTTAGGATGTTACAGTTAATATTTGTGGATGAATGATTCTTCCTGTTGCATTTTAAGGAGGTGAGATGTACAGACCCATTCCAGATGGACCTCAGTTTGCTAACTACAGTACTTAAACTGCCATTTTGATAGATTAACACTAGTAGTTAGAGGACATCTTCAAATTTGCAGGAAACAAGGTCTGAATAGAAGATTTGTAAGTCACTGTTCTCAATGGCTCGTGCTTATAACCTCAGCAGTTTGGGAGGCTAAGACAGTCAGATTGCTTTAGGCCAGGAGTTTGAGACCAGGCTGGGCAACATGGTGAGATCCCATATCTACAAAAAATTTGAAAATTAGCTGAGTGTAGTGGTGTGTGCCTGTGGTCCCATCTGCTTGGGAGGCTGAGGTGGGAGAATAGCTTGAGCTGAGGAGGTTGAGGCTACAGTGAGCTGTGGTCCTGCCTCTGCACTTTAGCCTCGGCGACAATGAGACCCTGCCTCAAAAAAAAAAAAAGAAAAAGAAAAAAGATTTGTGACTGTGAGACTTAATCTAGGAACAAATGGAAATGAAACTGTAGTGATATTTCTCCTGCATTCTTCCGTCTGCAGAATGGCACCCCATTGTCGTGCAGATGCTGGTGCCCAGCACTGAGCCTGTCTCCTACCTTAGGGGAAGTTCCCTGGCCCTTCCCACCTACCTCTCCTGTGTAAATTTATTACAACTGAACGGCCTCAAGAGCAAGTGTGCCTTCTGGTTTAAAGTTTTCTCAGATTAGGGCATTGCCAGGTTGATAGGGATGAAACAGAAGCAACCAGAAGAGAATCTTAGGCTCCCACATCTACCCAGCTACCGCCAGCCCTTTCTGTTGTTCGCTGGATCCCCGCCTTACTGAGAGACATCTTTCAGCAATTCTTTCCTCCTTGGATTTGCATCTTCAAAGTTCTCCCACCCTTTGAATCCACTCCACTTAGCATTTCACCGACACCGCTCCACCGAAACTACTCTTGTCAGGTCACCAGTGACCTTCACCTTGCTCTTCAATTGCCATTTCCTGGCCTCTTCTTTTTTGTCCTATCGGTAGCATTTGAACTAGCCAGTCACTGCTTTCTCCTAAACTGGTTTTTTTCTCTTTCTGTTTTTCTTTTTGAGACAGAGCCTCACTCTGTTGCCTGTTGCCCAGACTGCAATGCAGTGGTCCAATCCTGGCTCACTGCAGCCTCTGCCTCCTGGGCCCAAGTGATTTTCCTGCCTCAGCCTCCTGAGAAGCTGGGGTTACAGGCGAGTGCTACCATGCCCAACTAATTTTTGTATTTTTAGTAGAGATGGGGTTTCACCATGTTTCCTAGGCTGGTCTCGAACTCCTGACCTCTAGTGATCCACCCACCTTGGCCTCTCAAAGTGCTGGGATTACAGGCATGAGCCACTGTGCCCAGCTGATAAACTTTCTTTACTTGGCTTTTGGGACATCACACTTCCTTCATTTTCTCCCCAGCTCACTGACTACTCTTCATAGTCTCTTTTCTGGTTCCTCCCATTTCCCTGACTTTCTGATATAGGAGTTCCCTCAGGGCTGCTTAATTATACTCACTTCTTTGGGGATCTCATTCACTTTTATGACTTTAAATACCATCTGTATGTATATGCCGATGACTCAAAATTGTATCTTCCCTGGATTCTTAACACTTAGCTTGGCCAGAGGATAGAAAAGCAAATACAGCCCATTAGTCCCGGAAAGGTGGTCAGTCGTACTCACATTTTAAGAAATGCAAATCCAAACTATAAGAAGATACCACCTACATATATGAGATAAGCAAAAGTTTAACGTTTGACAGTCAGAGCTGGTGACCATGTAGGAAAACAGGCCATTGTGTACTGGTGGAGGGAATATAAATTGGTGCAGCCTCCTTTGAGAATAATTTGGTATAATCTATCCCTTGAACAATCATTCCGGAACACTGCTAGAAATTTACCCTTGGAAATACTTTCACAACTTTTATAGGATACAGATACTAGAGCATTTCCTGCAGCACTGTAAATTCAAAAGGGTGGAATGGAAACCACCCTTGGGTGCTCCAGGGACCACAAAATAAAATTTGGTGTATCTGCAGGATGGAATACTATGAGACTTAAAAATGTAAACAGAGGAGTTTCTTCTGCATATTATGGATCACAAGATTCAGAATGATTTATAGAAGCTGCCAACCAAAGTTTCTTGGGGCAGTTTCCCTAGAAGTAGGATGAAAAAAGACTTCCTTTCATGCCCCTCCTTTTCTGTCCCCTTATTACCGAAGAGTGAGTGCAGGAGGATAAAATGTAGAGGCCCCTGCTTCCTTAATTACTGGTCTAGTCACAGCCATTCTTGAGGCCCACTTTCTCCATGAAGTAATTTTTACATCCTACGATCCCAAGCACTTTATTTCTTTCTCAACAGTATCCCCAAATTACCAGCCTGCATCTATCATCCTGTGTTTATTGCAGGTTTTTTCTTTTCTTTTAAATGGTGTGTGGCTCTGTTACCCAAGCTGAAGTGTGTTGGCGCCATCTTGGTTCACTGCAACTTCCACCTCCCAGTCGCAAGTGATTCTTCTGCCTCAGCCTCAAGGGTAGTTGAGATTACAGGCGCCCACCACCACACCTGGCTAATTTTTGTATTTTTAGTAGAGATGGGGTTTCACCATGTAGGCCAGGGTGATCTCAACTCCTGACCTCAAGTTATCCGCCTGCCTTGGCCTCCCAAAGTGCTAGGATTACAGGCATGAGCCACTGCACCTGGCCCATTTATTGCAAGTTTTTGAGAGCACTAATATATTTATTGTTCTTCCACAGCATAGATCTGTGCCAAATACAGAATAAGTTTCCAGGTATTTGTTGAAATCAGAAGTAAAAATAAGAAGACACTAATTGAATAATAACTAAACAAGAACACATTCAAGTTAATACCAACTGACAAACAAGGTTGTCAAAGTATTATCAGAATACCTAATAACTGCTACCTGGTCTTTATATACTTAGCCACAGTTTCCATTATTCAGAATTGCAGAATCCTGCCTTGTCTATACTCCAAAATATGTGAATAAATCATGCAGTGGACAATGGCAGAAGTATAAGAAAGTATATGTCTTTCCCATACTGAAACTGCTATTTGTCATATTCTTTTTTTTTTTTCTCTTTCTCTCTCACCCAGGCTGGAGTGCAGTGGCACGATGGCACCTCACTGAGAACCTCCACCTCCAGAGTTCAAGTGATTCTGGTACCTCAGCCTCCCAAATAGCTGGGACTACAGGTGTGTGTCACCTTGCCCCACTAATTTTTGTATTTTTAGTAGAGATGGGGTTTTACCATGTTAGCCTGGCTGGTCTCGAACTCCTGACCTCAGGTGATCCACCCACCTCAGCATTCCAAAGTGCTAGGTTTACAGGCATGAGCCTGAGTTTCTTATATACTTTAGATGTTAACCTCTTATCAGATATGTGGTTTACAAATATTTTCTCCCATTCTTTTGGTTGTGTCTTCACTCTGTTGATTTTTTTTTTTTTTTCCTATGCAGAAGCTATTTAGTTTGATGTAATTCCATTTATATATTTTTGTAACCTGTGCTTTTGGAGTCATATCCAAAAAATCCTTGCCAATATCATGGAGCATTTCCCCTAAGTTTTCTTTTAGTAGTGTTTTAGTTTCAGGTCTTACATTTAAGTTTGCAATACATTTTGAGTTGATGTTTGGATATGGTATGAGACAAAGTTCTGATTTCATTCTACCGTATGTAGTTATTCATTTTTCTCAGCAACATGTATTGAAGAGACTGCCCTTTCCCCATTGTGTATTCTTGGCACTTTTGTCAAAAATCAATTGACCATAAAAGTTTTGGTTTAGTTCTGGGCTCTATTTTGTTCTGCTGGTATGTCTGATTTCACATGTCAACCTAAAAAATCTGAGACAGGTCTCAGTGAATTCAGAAAGTTTATTTTGCAAAGGTTGAAAATGTGTGCCTGTGATACAGCCTCAGGAGGTCCTGATGACATGTGCCCAAGGTGGTTGGGGCATAGCTTGTTTTTTTTTTTTTTTTTTTGAGACAGAGTCTCACTCTGTTGCCCAGGCTGGAGTGCAGTGGTGCAATCTTGGTTCACCACAACCTCCGCCTCCCAGGTTCAAGCAGTTCTCTGCCTCAGCCTCCCAAGTAGCTTGGATTACAGGCTCCCGCCACTTGCCCGGCTAATTTTTGTATCTTTAGTAGACACAGGGTTTCACTATCTTTACCAGGCTGATCTTGAACTCCTGACCTTGTGATCCACCCGCATCAGCCTCCCAAAGTCTGGGATTACCGGCATAAACCACCACACCTGGCCAGTTTTATACATTTTAGGGAGACACAAGACATTAATCAATATACGTAAGACATACATTGATTGGTTCCATCAGGAAAGGTGGGACCACTCAAACACAGAGGGTGCTTTGAGGTCACAGGTAGGTGAAAGACAAATGGTTGCATTTTTTTTTTGAGTTTCTGATTAGCCTTTCCAAAGGAGGCAATCAGATACGCATTTATCTCAGTGAGCGGAGGGATGACTTTGAATCGAATGGGAGGCAAGTTTGCCCTAAACAGTTTTCAGCTTGACTTTTCCCTTTAGTTTAGTGATTTTTGGGGCTCTAAGATTTATTTTCCTTTCACATTTCCCCCCTTTTCTTTTTTTAAAATCTTTTGGAGAAAGCATTTTAGAAGAAAGTGAGTCTCTGGTCTCAGGTTTTCTCTGATCATTCACGGCTAGGATGGTTTACTCCTAGATGTGTAGGTCCTGAGTTAAGAAAACTCATTTTTAGCAGGTTGAGAATTCTCATGTTCTATGAAGAGAAAACCGGGAGAAAAAGGGAGAAAAACAACAACAAACAAAAGAACAATCCTGGAAAATCAATATAGACCACATTACTCTGAAGTCTATACATCAGTAGGCAGGTATGAAAGTAGCTTATATATGTAAATAGGTTGCTGTTACTTTCTTCTGACATTAAGTTGTCCAGATTCATTTTGCAGGGCTTTAAGAAATCACATCTTAGTTT
The DNA here is from genome assembly GCF_009764315.1 of Trachypithecus francoisi. Classification (NCBI taxonomy): domain Eukaryota; kingdom Metazoa; phylum Chordata; class Mammalia; order Primates; family Cercopithecidae; genus Trachypithecus; species Trachypithecus francoisi. The sequence goes on from NW_022681467.1 coordinate 1,796,909, forward strand.
TCAGTGATTTCAAATTAGGAAAAATGTGGCAAAAAAGGAAAAGAAAGAAGAAAAGTATTGAAAACATTATTTTGGAGACCAGTAACCAGGAAAAAATAGAATTCAGTTCAAACTGTTGAAAATAATAAAAATTGAAAACAAGCAAGACTAGAATCTAAGAACAGGTGTACTATAGTTTTTGAAACATAATTTTTCTCTCTCTAGTTTCCCATTTTTACTAAAGACAAATCATGATAGGACCAATTTGGTTTATTATACTTGGCCAGATTATTTGTATAAAGTGCAGCAAGAATAATGATTTTTTCAATAGGTTTTTAAAATTGGCTTTGATGGAACTTTTTTTCATGGAAGGAATCTCAGATAAGACTTTTTAAAGCCAAGCACAGCCAGGGATTTGTACCATCAAATACTCATGAATTGTGTAAATTCTCCTCTTGAGGCTTTAAGATAACTTGGGGCCCTGAGCCTGTCAGAAAATGACAGTCTCTACTTACCACAGGTCAGGAGCCCTGTTCAGGGACTGTGTAGATGAGGTGTGGGCCAGTTTTCTCAAGGAGCTTTTATTGGCTCTGTATGTCAAGTTTGATTCCTTAAAGTACACCATTCAAGTCAAAGTCTTGGTAAAATAACCAGATTCTCAAATTGTGTCCTGTTACAAATGCAAACAGATTCTTACTCTGCGTATGCAATAGCTATATTGCCAATAAGTTAAGAATATAATAGAAAGAATATAAATAGCTTCCAAATTCTGGAGAAATCGGGTAGAGAGAAACAAATATGTTCCAGATTTTGTTCATACGAGTATACTTAATTGTTAAAAGCTGTCAATAGCTCAAAAGAAAGGTTTCTTTGACTGAAAAAACAGAACAAAGGATCAGCAACATTTTAAGTAAAAAGTCAAAAAGATTACTTCAGTCTTCTATTAGTTCAGTCCATGCAGTTAATTTTTGTTTTGCTTGATATTCATGAACATTTCAGCTCTCTTTGAGTCCTGAAAGTTTTTCCTCTATTCCGATGTCACAGCCTCCAAAGTTATCAGAAACTTGCATTGAGGAGCACCTATTCAGAGTTTTATAGCTGATTGTAAAACCACCTTCTAAAGAGGACCAAAACAACAATTGTCCATGGATGACAAAAAATTTTAGAGCAGTCATAATCAAAGATGCAATTGACAAGAAAACTTGTTACCTCTGTGGCACACAATAATTTAACATAATTATAATTATTACTGATAACGTACACTAAGTCCTATCAGAATTATAGGATTTTTTCATAATTTTGGAACACATCAGTAATATATTTATACAAATACAGCCCAAAGAAAACCAAATAGCATTTCATATTTGACAATGTTTCCTGTGTAATTTTTGTACCAAAACAACCCCATATATGTCATTTTTGGACTTTAGGGAACTTTATACCTTAAAGGATTCATTAGGTCAGAAAAAGACATAATTTATAATTTCACTTTGGAAAGTTTGTCAAATATCAAAGGTTTAAACACTCAATATTACAAAATGAGATTACAGGTCATTGTAAAATATGTTATTCATTTAACTGAGGTGATAACATAAGGATTTCAAAAAAGGGTGAAAACCTTCATTCTTTCAGAGAGGAGACTTAATTTTCCAAATAAGCCCTAATAAAAACAGGATGAAGCCAATTAAATTTGTTTTTCAAAATTTTATAAACAGTCTATAAAATTTTAATGTTAACCATAAGATATAACTTCCATAAGCTTTTTATACAATGTATAACCTTTATTAGGGAGTCAGTTAATACTTTAAGAAAACCTTGTTAATCTGACACAGGGGCCTATATGCTGGTCTTGCATTTGTGTGCCTTTGACATTAAAGAAACGGAACTGTTTTATCTCTCAAAATCAGCCCATACAATCTCACATGCCCACCTCTTCCTTGAGAGTCCCTTGGTCTTGAGGAGTTGAATAGCTTTCATTTCTGTAGTTTGAAGTGTAGTTTATTTTGATTAGCATCTTTTACCAGGCCTGAAGATGAGGCTTTAATTGCTGTCAGTTTTTAAGATTTAGTGGGACTTGGTGTCCTTTTTAGACCCAGGAGTCAAGGCCTTATAAATCAATGTCACAAGGACTGTAAAAGCACATACAGAAAGATATATGGATGTAATAAATTTAATTTTAAAAGTTGTTTTAATCTCAGTTTTTTCCTAAGCAAAGCAAAACTTAGTAATAATGGCATAGGAATTGTTTCAATAAATTGTAAAATCTGTTAGGCCAGTTACCAAAAGGCAAAAGAAAACACCTTCCGCACTGCACTGAATATTACGCTGGAAGAAAACATTTTGTTTAGACCTTAAGAAAATATTGTGAGCATCAGACCTCAACAAAGAGAACTTGAAAAAAACATATATGAGCTGAAAATGAGTTGAAGGAGGGCATTACTATTTCAGAAGGGAGGGAAAACAAAAAAATGGTGAGGTGCAGTAAAAGTTGAACTTTGGGTTAAAAAAATTAAAGTATATTATAATCTATTAAGAGTAAATCAATCCCTTAGGAAAATTTCATTGTTTGAAGCAATTATTTAATATATAAGTGTTGTTTTTTGCATCAAGCCCAATCTCTAGAAAGATCACTATAATTTCCTTTTAATTACAGACAACTTGATCATATAAAAGGTTTTTTTTTTTTTTTTTTTTTTGACAGAGTCTTGTTCTGTTGCCCAGGCTGAAGTGCAGTGATGTGATCTCAGGTCACTGCAACTGCAACATCTGCCTCCCAGGTTCAAGTGATTCTCCTGCCTCAGCCTCCCGAATAGGTGGGATGACAGGTGTGCACCACCATGCCTGGCTAATTTTTATATTTTTAATAAAGATAGGGTTTTGCCATGTTGGCCAGGCTGGTCTCCAACTCCTGACCTCAGGTGATCTGCCCACCTTGGCCTCCCGAAGTGCTGGGATTACAGGCATGAGCCACTTGCCTGGCCTCTTTCTTTCTTTCTTTTTTTTTTTCTTTCTTTGGGAAATAAATCTTCTTATTGTGACTTATACGGACTGTTCATGACTTGGACTTTCTGGTGTGTTCTAAATATCCCTCTTTCTTTAAATTTTTTTTTGAGACGGAGTCTTGCTCTGTCGCCTAGGCTGGAGTGCAATGGTGTAATCTTGGCTTCCTGCAACATCCGCCTCCCGGGTTCAAGCAATTCTCCTGCCTCAGCCTCCTGAGCAGCTGGGACTACAGGCACGCACCACCATACCCAGCTAATTTTTGTATTTTTAGTAGAGACGGGGTTTCACCATGTTGACCAGGATGGTCTTGATCTCTTGACCTTGTGATCCGCCTACCTCGGCCTCTCAAAGTGCTGGGATTATAGGCTTGAGCCACAGCGCCCGGCCTAAACATCCCTCTTTCTTAAACAACCAGTCATTTTATTCTAGGACTAAATCTACCATACAAGATTCTTTCTCATATAAAATGATTTCTTTTTATTTATTTGTTTATTTAACTAAAAACAACCCTCTTTATTTTGATAGCTTTCTTTATACCTCTCTTATTTCTTGGTCCCTTTTACCTCGTTTTATATGTAACCTTTAAATAAGCTTTGAATTAGACAAAAATTGTTCACCTTTTTTAAAAAGGACACTTTTTTTTTTTCTGGTAAGAATGTTTTCCTTCAATTATCTTAATTGGAAAATACCCAAATAATGAAATATCTATTATTTAATTTAATATAACTTTAGACCCTAAATTGTGACAAGTTTGTTGACAAGTTTTTATCCCATTACATTTACTTATTTTATTTTAATTGTTTACCTAGATTATTTATGGAGACTGTGATCATTATTGTTTAAAGTTATGAAACCACCATTGCAAAATTATAACTGAAACAGTGAAAAAGTTCTAACCTAACTGACTGCATTTTGCTTCTTACCTCCAAGCTGTTCTTGTTCATTCCTTAGCATAGGCCAAACTAACTTTGGGAGAAACTTAGTTTATAGTTTAGCTTTGAAGCAAAGACATTAACTGTCCTTTCCCAAACAAACCTCCCTACTGTTTGTGGACTGAATTGCCTAAAGCCACAAGATTAGAAGTTAGGGTAATTTTACCGAATAATTCAAGATGTAGCTATTTTGATAAAACCAATATCAATGTCTTCTTTATTAAAAATTACATAAGTGAAGATTATTCTGTTTTGGTTGGGTTTATAGTTTTGTAGCCCCTATACCGAATTTTGACAGCTAATAGTATTTGTCAGGGATAAGTATGAAATTGCTTGATTAATAAATGCAAACAAAAATGTATGCTGGCAATTCTTAAGACATTTCTATTAAAGATTTAAATTAAGTTATGTAAACTTGAAAAAGTATTTGACTAGTCTTTTCTTTTTTCCTGATAGTGTATTTGATTCAAGCACTTTTATTTTCTTAAGCCAATTAATTAGAGCTCTATTATATATTGTCAGTAGTGAAACACTCATACACAGCACATGAATACATAGATGTATTAGGCATGCCTATAGAAATATATCTTACAGATTCATAAAAACTGTTTTTTTCCCTCTGTCTTAGACTTTCAGATTCTTTTTTTTTTTTTTTTGAGATGGAGTCTTGCTCTGTCGCCCAGGCTGGAGTGCAGTGGCCGGATCTCAGCTCACTACAACCTCCGCCTCCCGGGTTCACACCATTCTCCTGCCTCAGCCTCCCAAGTAGCTGGGACCACAGGCGCCCGCCACCTCGCCCGGCTAATTTTTTGTATTTTTAGTAGAGACGGGGTTTCACCGTGTTAGCCAGGATGGTCTCGATCTCCTGACCTCGTGATCCACCCGTCTCGGCCTCCCAAAGTGCTGGGATTACAGGCTTAAGCCACTGCGCCCGGCCCTTGACTTTCAGATTCTTGATAACCTGTTTCACAACCCTAGACAGTTGTCAGCTAAATAGCCTTAAATTTTACTATTGAAGGAAACAACTGAGGTGAAAATCAAATAGCAAAATTTACATCGTAAGGTAGAGAGAGAAAGTCTGGTGGTGCTAGAGGGAGATTAAAGATGCATACCAAATCAAACATAAAATTATAGAAATTTATCATAGGATTGTACAAGGATTCCAATTTTATTTAGATAGGGACTACCTATTTTTTAACTGGATCTCTGAGGTCTGAGAAGAGCCCACACTAAATCCTAGGTCTCCAAAAAGGGAGAGTTAAGATGAGGTTAGGGCAGGTGATGCTTTTATAGGGCACTTACAATTTTTTTTAAACAAAGACATTTTTAAGTGTCTAAACTACATTCTTCCTTAAAAACCCAAGAGTAGCCTCTGTTGCAATAACTATTTTAGTTTAAAAAGAAAAAAGAAACAGGTAATACCATATAAAAGTAAGCAGTTTAAGAGCTGACACGAACTTGTCTGTTTACACTCTTGGGGTCCCATAACTAAAAACAGAGATTTCTCCCCAAAAGGGCATCGGGAGTCTGCCCCTTCCCTCCCCTCCCCTCCCCTCCTGTCCCCTTCCTTCCTTTAGCTTCGCTTTGCTTCCCTTTCTTCTTTTTTCTTGAGACGTGTTGCCCAGGCTGAAGTGCAATGGTATGATCTTGGCTCACTGCAACCTCCACCTCCTGGGTTCAAGTGATTGTCCTCCCTCAGCCTCATGAGTGGCTGGGGTTATAGGCGCCCACCACAACACCTAGCTAATTTTTGTATTTTTGGTACAGACGGGGTTTCACCAGGTTGGCCAGGCTGTTCTCGAACCCCTTACCTCAGGTGATCCACCCGCCTCGGCCTCCCAAAGTGCTGGGATTACAGTCATGAGCCACTGTGTCCAGCCTAATGTGTCTCTTTTTCTTTTCTTTTTTTTTTTTTGTGGCTAAAAGAGGAAACATGGAGGAAATAGATATTCACTGAGCACTTATGGCCCACCCATGCTTTAGTTCTTCTACTTATCTCCTTTACACAAGGAGGAAGCAGATTTAGAGAGGCCAAATAACTCATCTAATATCTCAGAGTAAGAATGCAAGCCCGGATTTGAACTCAGTCCCATGAATTCAAAGCCCATAATCTTTCTATAGCATGTGAAGTCATTTCCTCTTGGGTCTCTGCACTTGGTTCTCCTTCATCACTTCAGGCAGCATAAGATGCTGAGCATCTACCAATTGCTATTTTTTTCTTCCTTTGTCTTTATTAAGGTAAATAATATGTATATAATTTACCATCTTTACCATTTTAAGTGTCAAGTTCAGTGTAATAAATACATTTATATAATTTTTTCCATTTATTTTCCTACTCGCCTTTCTTCTTCCCAGTCTTTGGTAACAACCAATCTAATCTGTATCTTACTTACATATGTAAGAGCTTTAGAGAACATGTGATATTTGTCTTTCTGTGCTTGGCTTATTTTGCTTGACATAATGCCTCTAGTTCCATCCATATTACTATAAATAACAGGATTTCATTATTTTTATGGCTGAATAATTTTTTATTGTGTATATTTACCACATTTTCTTTATTCATCTGTTGATGAGCACTTAAGTTGATTCTGTATTAGGGCTATTTTGAATAGTGCTACAGCAAACGTGGGAGAGCAGATAGCTCTTTGGTGTGTTTATTTCCTTTTTCCTTCTTTTGAAAAATATGCCCAGTAGTGGAATTGCTGGGTCATATGGTAGCTCTGTTTTTACTTTTTTGGGGAACTTCCATACTGTTCTTCGTTGTAGCTGTACTAATTTACATTCTCACCAACAGTGTATGTTGGTTCCCTTTTCTCTACCTCATTGCCAGAATTTGTTAATGTCTATCTTTTTGATGCAGACTACTTTAATTGGGGTGAGACTGATGATGTTGCATTGTGGTTTTGATTTGAATTTCTCTAATGATTAGTAATATTGAGTATAGCTTCATATACCTGTTGACCACTTGTATATTGTCTTTTTGTATGTCTTTATATGTCAAAATGTCATTTTGTATGTCTTCTTTTGGGATGTGTCTGTTAAGATCTTTTGTCTGTTTTTAATCTTTTTACTTTTTTTTTTTTTTTTTTTTAGATACAAGGCCTCACTCTGTCACCCAGAGTGGAATGTAGTGGCTCAATTATAGATCTCTATAACCTCAAATTCTTGGGCCCAAGTGATCCTACTGCCTCAGCCTCCTGACTAGCTAGGACATTTTTGCTTTGGTTGCCTGTGTGTTTTGAGGTCATATACAAAATTCTTTGCCCAGACCAATGTCCTGGAGCATTTCCTCAATGTTTTCTCCTGGTACTTTCATCATTCCAGGTCTTAGATTTCAGTCTTGAATCCATTTTGATTTGATTTTCATGTATGCTGAGAGATAGGGGTCTGGTTTCATTCTTCTGTAAGATAGTTATCCAGTTTTCGCAGCATCATTTACTGAAAAGACTGTCTTTTTTTTATTGTATGGTCTTGGCACCTTTATCAAAGTGGAGTTGGTTGTAAATATGTGGGTATACATCTGAGTCCTCTATTTTGTTCCACTGATCTATATGTCTGTTTTTATGTGAGTACCATGCTGTTTTAGTTACTATAGCTTTGTAGTAAGTTTTGAATTCTGGTAGTGTGATGCCTCCAGGTTCGTTGTTGTTGCCAGGATTGCTCTGGCTATTTGGGATCTTTTGTGGTTCTATATAAACTTTAGAATTTTTTTCCTATTTCTGTGAAGAATATCATTGATATTTTGAGAGGGATTGCATTGAATGTGTAAATTGCTTTGAGTAGTATTGTCATTTTAACAATATTAATTCCTCCAAACCCTGAGCATGGAATATCTTTTCATTTTTGTCTTCTTCTGTTTCTTTCATCAGAATTTTATAGTGTTCCTTTGTTCTTTGTATGGATCCTTCCTTCCTTCCTTCCTTCCTTCCTTCCTTCCTTCCTTCCTTCCTTTTTTTTTTATTTTTTGACAGAGTCTTGCTCTGTTGCCAGGCTGGAGTATAGTGTTGCGATCTCAGCTCACTGCAACCTCCACCTCCCAGATTCAAGTGATTCTCCTGCCTCAGCCTCCTGAGCAGCTGGGATACAGGTGCATGCCACCATGCATGCCCAGCTCATTTTTTTTTTTTTTTTGTATTTTTAGTAGAGGCGGGGCTTCACCATGTTGGCTAGGATGGTCTCGAACTCCAGACCTTGTGATCCACCCACCTTCACCTCCCAAAGTGCTGGGATTACAGGTGTGAGCCACTGTGCCCGGCCTTGTATAGATATTTCTTCTCTGGTTAGATTGATTCCTAGGTGTCTTATATATTTTGTAACTATTGTAAATGGGATTGCTTTCTCTCTTTTTTTTTTTCTTTGAGATGGAGTTTTGATCTTGCTGCCCAGGCTGGAGTGCAGTGGCCCAATTTCAGCTCACTACAACCTCCGCCTCCCAAATTCAAGCGATTCTCCTGCCTCAGCCTCCCGAGTAGCTGGAATTACAGGCATGTGCCACCATGCCTGGCTAATTTAGTATTTTTAGTAGAGACAGGGTTTCTCCATGTTGGTCAGACTGGTCTTGAACTCCTGACCTCAGGTGATTTGCCCGCTTTGGCCTCCCAAAGTGCTGGGATTACAGGCATGAGCCACCATGCCCGGCCCTACTTTCTTGGTTTCTTTTTCAGATCAGTCACTGTTGACATATATAAATGCTCCTGATTTTTGTATGTTGTTTTGTACCCTGCCACTTTACTAAATTCATTTATCAATTCTAATAGTGTTCTTGGTGGAGTCTTTAGGTTTTTGTAATTATAAGATCATGTCATCTGGAAACAAGGCTAGTTTGACTTCTTCCTTTCCAATTTGGATGCCCTTCATTTCTTCTCTTGCCTAATTGCTCTGGCCAGGACTTCTGGTATTATGCTGAATAATAGCAGTGAAAGTAGGCATCCTTGTCTTGTTATAGCCTTTAGAGGAGGGGCCTTCAATTTATCTGTGTTGAGTATGCTATTAGCTATGGGTTTGTCATACATGGCCTTTATTATTTTGAGGTAGTTTCTCCTATACCCATTTTGATGAGTTTTTTTTTTTTTAAATCATATAAGGATGTTGAGTTTTATCAAATACTTTTTTGGCATCTATTGAAGTAATGGTTTTTGTTATTGACTCTGTTAATGTGATTGTATCATGTTTGTTGGTTTGCAGATGTTGAACCATCTTTGTATCCCTGGAATAAATTCCACTTGATCATGGTGAATAACTTTTTCAATGTGTTGTTGAATTTTGTTTGCTAGCATTTTGTTGAGGATTTTTACATTATGTTTATCGTTGATATTGGCATGTAGTTTTCTTTTTTTGGTTGTGTCCTCTCATTTTGGTATTGGGGTAACTTACGCTGGCCTTGTAGAATGAGTTTGGAAGTATTCCTTCCTCTTCGGTTTTTTTGAGGAGTTTGAGTAGGATTGGTATTAGTTCTTTAATGGTACAATTCAGCAGTAAATCCATCAGGTTCAAGGCTTTTCTTTGAGGGGAGACTTTTTATTATGGCTTGGATCTTATTGGTTTGTTGAGGTTTTCTATTTCTTCATGGTTGAATCTTGGTAGGTTTTATAGGTTCAGGACTTTATCCATTTCTCTTAGGTTTTGAAATTTGTCGTATAGTTGTTCATAATAGTGTTGTAGTCTCAGCAGTGCACGAAGATCTAACAGTCTCTTCTTGTCTGAGATAACACCTGGAATTCTTTGTCCTACCTCCAAGGTGATTAAGGAGTACAGACACAAAGGTGAGGTTAGAGCAAAAGTTTAATAAGCGAAAGAAGAAAGCTCTTTGCCAGCAGAGAGGGGGGCTCAAGTGGGGTGCCCACTATGAGGCTGGGCTCCCAGGTTTTATGGACTGGGAAGGGGAAGGAATGTGCTTAGTTCCTGGGCTGCCTTGGAGAACATGTGACTCAGCTTGGCCCAGGGACCTTGGCCGCCACCAATCAGGAGCTGAAATGATGATTCATAGCTGCTGCTCAGCTTGGCCCAGGACCTATCAGAAGCTGAATTGAAAGCTTGGCCCAGGACCTTAGCCTGGGACCGATCAGGGGTTGAAGTGATAATTCATAGAAGCTGGACTGATAGTCCAAATAAAGGAAAATAGAGTGCCCACTAGAACCCACCGGAACCCACTGTGCCCATGCCCACAAAAGGAGAAGGAACTTTTCCTCAGAACCTGCTGAGTATACAAAGGACAAAGGCATTTCTATGCCAGGCCTTGTTCTCTTATCTGAGTGAGCTGGAGGTTTGTGCAATTTTGTATCCAAAAGGGCCAGAGGTTTTACTATCTGTGCCACCATGGCCATGTCTCTAGGCACAGCACCCTGTGTTAGTTCCCTTATCAGCCTAAATTTTTTCTCAGGCTGCTTTTTTTTTTCTTTCTTTCTTTTTTTCCTTTTCTTTTTTGTTTTGAGAGGGAGTCTTGCTCTGTCGCCAGGCTGGAGTGCAGTGGTGTGATCTCAGCTCACTGCAACCTCTGCCTCCCAGGTTCAAGCGGTTCTCCTGCCTCAGCCTCCAGAGTAGCTGGGATTACAGACGCGAGCCACCACGCCCAGCTAATTTTTGTATTTTAATAGAGACAGGGTTTCACCATGTTGGCCAGGATGGTCTTGATTTCTTGACCACGTGATCCACCCGCCTCCTCCTCCCAAAGTGCTGGGATTACAGGTCTGAGCCACTGCAGGCCTCTCAGGCTGCTTTTTATGTTATATGAGAATGAGGCATTGACCCATGGGCCAGGGGCCCTCTGGCACCCTTCCCTTGTTATCTATCTAAGGCAAGCTAAATAACTCCTTTCAAATAGTATCTAATAATCCTTTCTAAGGTCTCAGTTGTTGTATCTCCTTTCTCATTTCTGATTTTATTTATTTGGATCTTCTCTTTTTCTCTTAGATAAAGGTTTGTTGATTTTGTTTATCTTTTCAAAAAACAAGGTCAGGCACGGTGGCTCAGGCCTGTAATCCCAGCATTTTGGGAGGTTGAGATGGGCAGATTACTTGAGCTCATGAGTTCAAGACTAGCCTGGGCAACATGGCAAAACCCCATCTCTATAAAAAATGCAAAAATTAGCTGAGTGTAGAGGCGCACACCTGTAGTCATAGCAATTTGGTGGGAGGATGGCTTGAGTTTGGGAGGTGGAGGTTGCGGGGATGGTGCCACTGCACTCCAGCCTGGGCAATAGAGTGAGACCCTGTCTAAAAAACAAAAAACAAAAACAAAAACAAAACAAAACAAAAAACAAACCACCAAACTACTTTTTCATTTTGTTGATTTCTTTTCATTTATTTCTGCTCTGATCTTTATTGTTTCTTTCTTTCTACTAATTTTGGGTTTGGTTTGTTCTTGCTTTTCTAGTTTCTTGAGGTGTATCATTAGGTTGTTTTATTTGTTTTTCCTCTTTTTTGATATAGGCGTTAGTTGCTATAAACTCCCCTCTTAGTATTGCTTTTCCTGTATCCCATAGACTTTGGTATGCCATATTTCCATTTTCATTTCTTTCAAGAAATTTTAAAATTTCCTTTTCCTAGGCCAGGTGTGGTGACTCATGCCTGTAATCTCAGTGCTTTGGGAGGCCAAGGTAGGTGGATCTCTTGAGTCCAGGATTTCGAGACCTGCCTGGACAACATGGCAAAAAACAGTCTTTACAAAAATAAAAATAAAAAATTAGCCAAGTGTGGTGGCGCATGCCCGTGGCCCCAGCTACTCAGGAGGCTAAGGCAGGGAGATCACTTGAGCCTGAGAGTTTGAGGCTGCAGTGAGCAGTGATCACATCACTGTACTCCAGCCTGGGCAATGGAGCAGGACCCTGTCTCAAAAGAGAAAAAAAAAAAATTTCTTCTTTTATTTTTTTCTTAAGAGATGATCTTGCTATGTTGCTTATTCTGTGTTGCCTGGGCATAGCTCATTACTGATCAGCATGCAAGTTTTGACCTGCCCTATTTCCAACTTGGGTCACTTCCCAGTCTTCTTGGGCAGCTTGATGATCCCCTGCTCCCAGGAGGTCACTGTATTGATGCTGAACTTAGTGTGGACACTTAATTGACATATCACACTATAGCCCAGAACTAGATACAAGTGATCCTCCAGCCTCAGCCTCTTGAGTAACTTGTACAAAGGCATGTACCACTGCACCTGGCTCCTTCTTAATTTTTTCTTTGACCCATTGGTCATTCAGGAGCATGTTGTTTAATTTCCATGTATTTGTGTATTTTTCTGAGATTCCTCTTGTTATTGATTTCTGTAGTTTTATTCCATTGTGGTCAGAAAATATACTTGATATGATTTCTATTTTTTCAAATAGAAGTCAGACTTGTTTATTTTTAATAAAAATCAGACTCGATACAGACTTGGTTTGTGGCTTAAGGTATGGTCTACTCTGGAGAATGTTCCATGTACTGGTAAAACTGCTGCATTTGATAGCAGTTGGGTGGATTTTTTTTTTTTTTTTTGTCACCCAGGCTGGAGTGCAATGGCATGATCTCAGCTCACTGCAACCTTTGCCTCCTGGGTTCAAGCAATTCTCCTGCCTCAGCCTCCCGAATAGCTGGTATTACAGGCATGCACCACTACACCTGGCTAATTTTTTTTTGTATTTTTAGTAGAGATGGGGTTTCACCATTTTGGCCAAGCTGGTCTCGAACTCCTGACATGAGGTGATCCTCCCACGTTGGCCTCCCGAAGTGCTGAGATTACAGGCGTGAGCCACCATGCCTAGCCGAAATTTTCTTTAAATGTCAGTTAGACCTACTAGATCTTGTGTAGTTTAACTGCCATTTCTTTGTTAATTTTCCATGTGGATGATCTGTCCATTACTGAGAGTGAGGTGTTAAAAGCCTCTACTATTATTGTATTATAGTCTAACTTTCTCTTTGGAGCTATTAATGTTTGCTTTATATACTTGGGAGCTCTGGTGTTGGGTGCACAAATTTATGTATTTATTCATTTTTATTTTTTTTGAGACAGAGTCTTGCTCTGTCGCCCAGGCTGGAGTGCAGTGGTGTGATCTCTGCTCACTGCCATCTCTGCTCACTGCAAGCTCCGCCTCCCAGGTTCATGCCATTCTCTTACCTCAGCCTCCCAAGTAGCTGGGACTACAGGCACCCACTACCACGTCCGGCTAATTTTTTCTATTTTTAGTAGAAACGGGGTTTCACCGTGTTATCCAGGATGGTCTGGATTTCCTGACCTCGTGATCCGCCCACCTCGGCCTCCCAAAGTGCTGGGATTACAGGTGTGAGCCACCACGCCCAGCCAGGTGCACAGATATTTATAATTGTTATATTCTCTTCCTGAATTGATGCCTTTATCATTACATAGTGACCCTCCTTTTTTATAGTCTTTGATTTGTAGCATATTTTATCTTATATAAGTATAGATAGTCCTGCTTTTTAAAATTTTCCATTTGCGTGGGGAATATCTTTTTCCACCCTTTCACTTTCAGTCTACATGTGTCTTTAGAGGTGAAATGGTTTCCTGAAGGTAGCATATAGTTGGTTTTCGCTTCTTTATCCATTCAGCCACTCATGTCTTCTAGCTGGAGAAGTGAGAACATTTACATTCAGTGTTATTATTGATAAGTAAGGACTTACTACTGCTACTTTGTTGCTTGTTTTCTGGTTGTTTTGAGACTTGTCTCTTTCTTCCTTTCTTACTGTCTTCCTTTGTGATTAAGTGACATGTTTGGCATGTTTTAATTTGTTGCTTTTTACTTGTAGTGAGTGGATCTATTATAAAAACTGTGCTGTGGTCACCATGAAGCTTACAAAACAGTTTTTATAGATATGAGTTATTTAAAAGAGATGACAACTTATCTTAGATCCCAAATAACAGAAACAAACAAACCCCAAAACCCCCACAAAATTTTACAGTTTAATTCCTACCCCCACGTTTTAACTTTTAGTTGTCTCAATTTATACTTTTTTTTTTTTGAGATGGAGTCTCACTCTGTCTCCCAGGCTGGAGTGCCATGGTGCGATCTCAGCTCACTGCAACCTCTGCCTCCCTGGTTAGAGCAATTCTTCTGCATCAGCCTCCCGAGTAGCTGGGATTACAGTTGCCCGCCACCACACCCAGCTAATTTTTGTACTTTTAGTAGAGACGGGATTTTGCCATGTTGGCCAGGCTGGTCTCAAACTTGTGACTTCAGGTGATCTGCCAGCCTCAACCTCCCAAGCTGCTTGGATTACAGGCATGAGCCAATGCTCCCGGCCAATTTATACATTTTTATGTAAAATAATAAGTTTTCTTTTGCATGTTAGTGTTTTTTTCTTTCAGGCTGAAGAACTGTCTTTAGCATTTCTTGCAAGAAGGGTCTGGTTGTGGTCAATTCTATCTGGGAAATACTTTATCTCCCCTTAATATTTTAATGACAGTTCAGTTGGATACGATATCCTTGGATGACAGTTTTTATTTCTTTGAGTACTGAAAATGTCATTCCACTCCCACCTGTCCGGTATGATTTCCGTTGGGAAGTCTGTTGCCAGACATATTGGAGGTCTTTTATATGTTGTTTCTTATTTCTCACTGGTTTTAGGATCTTCTCTTTGTCCTTGACCCTTGAGAGTTTGCTTATTAGATGCCTTGGGATAGTCTTGTTGGGTTGAATCTGTTTGATGTTCTAATGCCTTCCTGCACCTGGATATTTATCTCTTTCTCCTGTTTTTGGCATTTTCTGTTATCACTTTTTTGAAGATTTCTACCCCTTGCTCTTGGTCAGCTTCCTCTTGAACATCATTCTTAGATTTGGTCTTTGGAAGTAATTTTCTCTATCTTCTTTCTTTCTTTTATTGAGGCAGAGTTTTGCTCTGTTGTCCAGGCTGGACAACACATGGCACAATCATGGTTCACTGCAGCCTCAACCTCCTGGGGTCAAGCAATCCTCCCACCTACAGGCCCCAGCCACCACCCCAGCTGAATTATTGTATTTTTAGTAGAGATGGGTTTTCGCCATGTTGGCCAGGCTAGTCTCAAACTCCTGACCTCAAGTGATCCGCCCACCTTGGCATCCCAAAGCACGGGGATTACAGGCGTGAGTCACCACTTGCCCAGCCAAAACTGCTATTTTGAATTCCTGGTCAGAGAGCTCACAAGTCGCCATCTAGATAGGGTCACTCTCTGGATTTTTGCTTTGTCCTTTTGGGGAGGTCATATTCCTCTGTTTGCTGTTGTTTCTTGTGGGTATATATCTATGTTTTTGCAACAGAGGATTAGTTATTTATTCCAGTTTTCTCTGGCTTGTTTTGCTTTTTATTGAACATACTTGCTTAGTGAATCGTCACTGCCTCCTGTGGCTCTAGGTGGCGCGTTAAGCCCAGGTTTAACTCCTCTAAGTAATCAGCGTTCTGCCTGTCTTAAATGGAGGAGGTCCTAAAGAGATTACCCCAGCAGTGAGGAAAGATTGTCTAGGTGTTCGTGTCCAGGGGACCTGGGGAACTCCCTCCTGCAGCATGGTGCTGGTGAACAGACACCCTGATTTAGCATCTCCTTTGGCTGAGTTACAAAGCAGTTTCTGAGGCTGGGGATGGTAGTCCTGCCTACCCTGTTTGTTTCTGCCTGTCCTTAGGGTTAGTTCTCCGTTCAGGCAGTCACGATGCTACCCATGGGTTAAAGCATGGAGAGGTCTCCTGCCTGGGAATCCAAAAGTTGGAGGAGTGGTTGACCACCTCAATTTCACTTTTTCCATTGTAGAAACCATGAGCTGTGGGGAGACTGGTGCCAGGTGTAATAGGGGGAGGGGCATCATGGATATGGAAGTCTAATTCTCCTGTCCTTTTCTTGAAGTTTTTCCCCTTCTCTGTGGCCCTGGGAACAGTCTCGCCCTTGTACCTGAGCTCTGCGTTGTTGCTGGTGAGGATTTTGGAGGTGCATATTTGGTTTTGGCTTTCTGTGGTGGGGATTGAAGCCAACTTGGAACTTCTTGTCATGTGTTTTTAAACACATCTATTTATAAGTGTAATATAAATAGTAAAAAAAAGTATATTTTGTATGTTTTCTTTACATATATAATTTAGTATATTTTTAAAATAAAAATGAGGCAATATTAAAGAGTATGAAACAATAGAAAAATTAAAATGAGATGAAATATGAACAGTTGATTTCTGTGTATGTGTATATACATACACACACTTTCCTTTTAATACAGTTTACTCTAAAACATGAAAATTCAGAAGACCTTATCAGGCACTTGGTTTCAAAAATAAACTATAAATTTGAAAAGGCAGAAGTAATGTCTTCCAAATGACATTGACCATAATGCAGAAATTTAAAAATGAAAGATAACAAAAAATTTATCCATTTGGACATTGAAAACATACATTGGAGTCTTAAAGAAGAAGTAAAAGTAAAAATTGCAGCATAAAGAAAGGAAATGACATTCAGCGTATAGTTTAGAAACTTAAAGGTGTTTTGATAGAAACAAGAAGAAGCAAATAAATGAGTTTAATACAAATGTAAGAAGCTGGAAAAGGACCAAAAGGCCAGGCATGGTGGTTGGTTCATACCTGTAATTCCAGCATTATGGGAGCCTGAAGTGGGAAGATCACGTGGGGCAAGGAGTTCAAGACCAGCTTGGGCAATACAGTGAGACCCTGTCTCTACAAAAAGTACAAAAATTAGCCAAGCGTGGTGGTGCTTGCTTGTAGTCCCAGCTACTTGGGAGGTTGAGGCAGGAAAGGATCATTAGAGCCCATAAGTTCGAGGCTGCAATGAGTTGTGATCACACCATTGCATTCCAGCCTAGGTGACAGAGCAAGACCAAAAAAAAAGAAAAAAAAAAAAAAAAAAGAAAGGGAAAACAATAAAATAGCTCAAAGAAGTTACCAAGAAAATAAGTAAACATAAAAATGCAGGTTAACAAACTACAAAACAAAGAAGAGAAGTGAATTAGTGATCAAGGAAACAGAAAGCTAGTTATTTGATGAAAATGAAAATAGAAAAATATTTGGCAAGAATAGTTATAAAATAACATAAGAAACAAAAATGGCTGGGCATGGTGGCTTACACCTGTAATTCTAGCACTTTGGGAGGCCAAGGCAGGAGGATCACTTGGAACAGCCTGGGCAACATAGCAAGTCCCCGTCTCTTAAAAAAAGAGAAAAAGAAAAAGAAAACCAAAAGTAAGACATAAACACAGGTGTGGAGGAGAGTATGTAATTGTAAAGAAATACAATATAATCTTTGGTAAGAATAAAATTAGGAGAAAGGTATGTGCTTCTCTAGGAAGGACATGCCTGTTATTAAAAAATGTTTAAAGAATAAGGAAAACCTTTGATTCACTAAACTGCAGGTCACTTCTCGGTAGTTTCAACCAGCACTTACTTTTTTGTGTCTGTATTGTTTATTTGGAAGTTTCCTCTATAGTTTGTTTAAATATCAGTAAAGATCTGAATGGCACTGTGTTTTCACTTCATCATTTGTACATAGGATGTTCACTCATTGTTAAAGAAAGCATTTTGTTTAGGAGAGAGTACTGTGTTTAGTCTGTGTACTGTGGTGTACGATGGTAGATGTAATTATCACTGAAGGTCACCGAAGTGTGAAAATCCCTGGTAATGTCTTGACAGCTGTGTGGAAATAAAGACAACTCAAATGGGAACAATCAGGGCCTACTTAGAAAGTGCTTGCTAACGCAAGAGAGTCAGCCACTTTTGACAAAGTGGGAAAGCTTTGTAGTGAACAAAAGGGAAGGTGTCAGAT
Source organism: Trachypithecus francoisi (assembly GCF_009764315.1). NCBI lineage: Eukaryota > Metazoa > Chordata > Mammalia > Primates > Cercopithecidae > Trachypithecus > Trachypithecus francoisi. Next base: position 1,814,533 of record NW_022681467.1, read on the forward strand.
GTGCTGTTGACTGCAGGCTGCAGGCTATTGACATGGGACACTGGAAGTGTCTAATAAGCATTGAGGCATCTCATATGACTGGTTATGGGAGTACATTTGGCTTTCTCTGCTTGGTTCTGAGTTCGAAGCTAGGGCACAAATTAGAGAAGCTGCATCACTGCCATGTCCTGACTGGTGTGGGTTGGTTGCTACAGCAGTTTCTGGTTTGCCTTTCTGAGCTGGTTGCTGCAGAGGGTGTGGGTCAGACCCTGCTCAGATTCCCACTGACAAATGCAGGCTTGGGAGTGAATGGAGAGGAAGCCATTTAATCGTGGGGCCAATGAGTCTCTGCCTTAATCATGGGATTTGACATTCACTGTTCTATACACTGATTGACTGATTTCTTTCTTTATTGAAGTCAGATTTATATAATATAAAACTAACCATTGTAAAGAGAACGACTCAGTGGCAGTTGGTAGATTCACAGTGTTTCTCAACTATCACTTCCATCTAGTTCCAAACAATTCCATGTCAAAATACAGCTCTGTACCTACCTGTTAAGCAGCTCCTTCTTATTTCTCCCTCCTCCTAGCCCCGGACAACTACCAGTGTTCTTTTCATCCATATGGATTTACTTACTCTGAATGTTTTAAATGGAATCATACAATATGTGACCTTTTGTGTCTGTCTCTTTTCCCTAAGCATAATGTGTTCAAGGTTCATCCACATTGTAACAGATGTTATGATTACTTTCTTGTAATTTTCTTTCTCTTTCTCTTTCCTTTTTTTTTTTTGACACAGGATCTCACTGTGTTACTCAAGCTGGAGTGCAGTGGTGCAATCTCGGCTCACTGCAGCCTTGACCTCCCAGGCTCAAGAAATCTTCCCACCTCAACCTCCTGAGTAGCTGGGACTACAGGTACATACCACTACACTTGACTAATTTTTTTTTTTTTTTTAAGTAGCTGGGACTACAGGTACATACCACTACACTTGACTAATTTTTTTTTTTTTTTGTAGAGACAGGGTTTCACGATGTTGCCTAGGCTGGTGTCAAACTCCTGAGCTCAAGTGATCCTCCTACCTTGAACTCCCAAAGTGCTGGGATTACAAGCATAATAAGCCACTGTGCCTGGCCACTCTCTTGTAATTTCCTTTCAACCTTATAAGTATATTTTTCTCATGGGAGTATGGGAAGAACAGTATGGTGATCTGGGCACTCTTTTTGTTTGGAAACATCTGGAATTATCCAAAAACATGAAAGGTAAGGCACTGGTACCAAGCTTTCTAGGTACAGACTGGAAACTAGTCAAAGCGTTAAGGCTTATGGGACTCAATGACCTTACTATTAATGCTTTTGCTTTTGGAGTCATTCCCAATCCTGCGTACATTTGTTAGTGACAAGTCTGGTGGGTTGCCCAGGATATGTCTATTTTGAGAGATTCTGCAGTGGGCCTGGGACAGAGAGGGAAGCACTGAGCCTTGGGAGGGTGAACCAGAGGTGCATTCTGCTCTCCTGTCCTTTCAGGGAACTTTCCAGTTCTATCTGTTGCATGCCTCCCATTTAGAATCTAATGTTCCAGAATTAATATTTATTTAAGTACTTACCATTTGAGTTCTCGTGTAGTATGGCAGTTTTAGGTCTCCTGTAAAGCATTCAAAAATTTAAAGACCACTAAATAAAACTTTAAAACTTCTGTGTATCACTGGATATGGTGGCTCATGCCTGTAATCACTTGAGGTAGATCACCTGAGGTCAGGAGTTCAAGACCAGCCTGGCCAACATGGTGAAACCCTGTCTCTACTAAAAATACAAAAAATTAGCTGGACGTGGTGGCACATGCCTGTAATCCCAGCTACTCAGAAGGCTGAGGCAGGAGAAATGCTTGAACCTGGGAGGCGGAGGTTGCAGTGAGCCGAGATTGCACCACTGTACTCCAGTCTGGGCAACAGAGTGAGGTTGTCTCAAAAAATAATAAATAAATAAATAAAACCACTGTGTATCAAAGAATATAATTTATAAAGTGAAAAGGCAACATACAGTGTAGGAGAAAATATTTACAAATCAAATATCTGATAAGGGGTTTATGTGCAGAATGTATAAATAATTACAACTCTCGTGAACCACCAAAATGGTGGTGTTCGGGTGTGAGGCTGGGGCTAAGCTGAGGGATTCAGGTGTGGTGCGGGTGGGAACTGAGGAAGCGCCCAAGGATGTCAAGATGACAGCATCTAGGCATAGTCAACCCAGTCCTTCTCTAGAAGACGCAAAACTCAGAAGACCAGTGATCATAGAAATCATAGAAAAAATTTTGACTACCTTAGAAAAGAAATGACACCAAATATATATCAAACGGCATCATTTGGAACAACAACTGGTTTCTCTGGAATATTCTCAAACTTCCTGTTCAGACGCTGCTTCAAGATAATATAAGCAAGGAAAATTGTGTTTTCAGAAGCTTACCGATTGGCATAGTTTGTGGTGTTTTCTACCCCAGTTCTTTGGCGTTTACTAAAAATGGACGTCTGGCAACCAAGTATCATACCGTTCCACTGCCACCAAAAGGAAGGGTTTTACTCCATTGGATGATGCTTTGTCAAACACAAATGAAATTAATGGCGATTCCTCTAGTCTTTCAGATTATGTTTGAAATATTAAATGGTCTACACCATTATGCAGTATTTGAACGGACACTTGAGAAAACTATACATGAAGAGTAACCAAAAAAATGAATGGTTGCTAACTTAGCAGAATGAAGTTTTTATAAAGAGGACTCAGGCATTGCTGAAAGAGTTAAAAGTAACTGTGAACAGATAATTTGTTTCTGTGCCTTTTGCCTGGTATATAGCAAATACTCAAAAAATATTCAATAATTCAATCAATAAATATAAGTTTCATCTTACATATAAGATATAGGTTTTATCTCCTGATAGTGTGTCCATTTTGCTTGGTACATAACAGATAATAAATACTCAGTATCAATAAATGTAATAATAATTAAAAAAAGAATTACAACTCAACAACACTCAACAACAAATAACATTAAAAATAGCAAAGGACTTGAATAGACATTTCATCAAAGATGATATACAAATGGCCCAGAAGCATATGTAAAGATGCTCACCATCACTGATCATTAAAGACATGCAAGCCAAAATTCTGTTGGGATACCACCTCATACCTATTAGGATGGCTACTATAAGAAAAACAGAAAATAACAAGTGTTGGTGAGGATGTGAACATATTACAACCCCGTGCACCTTTTTGGAGATTGTAAATGGTGCCACTGCTTTGGAAAGCAACATGGAAATTCCTCAAATAATTAAAACTGCCATATGATCCAACAATCCCACTTCTGGGTGTATACCCAAAATAATTGAAAGCGGGGTATCGAAGGGATGTTTACACACCCATGTTATAGCAGCACTCTTCAGAACAGCTAAGAGATAGAAGCAACCCAAATGTCTATCAACAGATGAATGGATAAGCAAAATGTGACACACTTTTCCCTCAGTATCTGTAGGGTATTAATTCCAGGATACTCTGCAGATACCAAAATCCACAAATGCTCCAGTCCCTTATATAGTGTGGCATAGTATTTGCATATAATCTAGGCACATTTTCCCATATACTGTAACAGCGGTCCCTAACTGTTTGGCACCAGGGACCGGTTTTTTGGAAGACAGTTTTTCCACAGACAGGGTCAGGGGGATGGTTTTCGGATTAAACTGTTCCACCTTAGATCATCAGGAATTAGTCTGATTCTCATAAGGAGTGTGCAGCCTAGATCCCTTGCATGGGCAGTTCAGAATAGGGTTCATGTTCCTATGAGAATCTAATGCCACTGCTGATGTGACTGGAGGTGAGGCTCAGGCGGTAATACTTGCTGGCTTCTTTGTTCATCTCCTGCTCTGTGGCCTGGTTCCAACAGGTTAAGAACTGGTACCCATCCACAGCCTGGGGCTTGAAACCACTGCTTTGAATCCTAGGTTACTTATAATACCTAGATTCCTAGGTTACTTATAATACCTAGTACAGTGCCTACATGTAACTTTATTGGTGTGGATTTGACTTAGTATTTGACTCAGGGAAAATTCAAGTTTTGCTTTTTGGAACTTTGTGAAATTTAACGTATTTTTGAATATTTTAAATCTGAGTTTGGTTAAATCCACAGACACAGAACCCATGGATATGGAAGGCCCATAATATATACACAATGGAATATTATACAGACTTAAAAAGGAAGGTAATCCTGTCTCATGCTCCAACATGGATGAACCTTGAGTACTAAGTGAAAGAAGCCAGGTACAAAATGACTGTGTGATTTCACTTACATGAGTAATCTAAAGTAGAAAACTTCATAGAAACAGAAAATAGAATGGTATTTACTAGGGTGTGGAGGGAAGAGGAAAAATGGAGAGTTGTTTAATGGCTATAGAGATTCCATTTTGCATGATGCAAAAGTTCTGGGGATCTGTTCCACAACATTGTGAATATATTTAATGATACTAAAATATATGCTTAAAAATGACCAAGTTGGTAAATTTTGTTGTGTGTTTTAATATAATTTTTTTTGAAACAGGGTCTCTGTTGCCCAGGCTGGAGGACAGTGGCACCATCTTGGCTGACTGCAGGCTCAGCCTCTTGGGCTCAGGAGACCCTCCCACTTCAGCCTCCCAAGTAGCTGGGACTACAGGCATGCAACCACCACACCCAGCTAATTTTTATATTTTTTTACAGAGATGAGGTTTTGCTATGTTACCCAGGCTGGTCTTGAATTCCTAGGCTCAAACAATCCTCCTGCCTCAGCTGGGATTACAGGCATGAGCTACTGCATCCAGCCTGCAATTTTAAAAAAATCGAAATAAATGTAAAGGCTACGTCTTAGATATTTTTTTAAATCAATTAAAAATAGTAAAATTTTCTCTTATAGCACAGTGGTCATGCCTGTAATCCTAACACTTTTGGAGGCTGAAGTGGGAGGATCGCCTGGGCCCAGGAGTTTGAGACCAGCCTGGGCAACATAGGGAGACCCTCATCTCTACAAAAAATGCAAAAATTAGCCAGGCATGGTGGCATGTGCCTGTAGTCCCAGCTACTTGGGAGGCTGAGGAGGGAGGATCACCTGAGTTTAGGAGGTCAAGGCTGCAGTGAGCCATGATTGCACCACTGTACTCCAGCCTGGGTGACAGAGCAAGTCCCTGTCTCAAAAAAATAAAATAGCTTAAAAAGTGTAAGCCAAATTGTGAGTGAATGAGAGAGAGAGAAGTGGGGGTGGGGTGGGAGGTGTGTGTGTGTGTCTAGATAAATATTTGATCAGTTTGTGGAGGCAAATGAATTCATCATCAGGGCAGATTTATTGGAGAAAGTTTTGCCATGGTGAGGGTATTTCCTTGGGATAGGAATGAAGTAGGGAAATACTAATTTGTGACTCTGGTTATTTAAATTATTCAGTAACAATCTGTTTAGATGTCTTTGCATAGATAATGCAAATTAGATTGGGAATTGCCAGAATTTGGTGCCTGAACTATATAATTTTTAAATTTTTTAGATGAGAACATAATTTCTATTTCCAGCTCTATTCAGACACTGAAGACTTAGGTTGACCAATTCAAGGTCACCTCTTTTTTTTTTTTTTTGAGATGGAGTCTCACTCTGTCACCCTGCTCTGTCCCCCTGGCTGGAGTGCAGAGTGCAGTGGCGCAATCTCGGCTCACTGCAAGCTCCACCTCCCGGGTTCACGCCATTCTCCTGGCTCAGCCTCCCAAGTAGCTGGGACTACAGGCGCCCGCCACTACACCTGGATAATTTTTTGTATTTTTAGTAGAGACGGGGTTTCACCATGTTAGCCAGGATGGTCTCGATCTCCTGACCTTGTGATCCACCCACCTCGGCGTCCCAAAGTGCTGGGATTACAGGCGTGAGCCACTGCACCTGGCCACCTCTTTTTTTTATATTTGTATTTTGCAACTTTGTTGAATTTATTTATTAGTTCTAACAGTTTTTTGTGTGTGGAATCTTCTACATATAACATCATAATTACAAACAGAGATGATTTTTCTTCCTTTCAAAATTGGATACCTTTTCTTTTTCTTGCCTAATTGCTCTGGCTAGAAATTCCATTACTATGTTGAATAGAAGTGATAAAAGTGAACATTTCTGCCTTGTTCCTGCTCTTAGAGGAAAAACTTTTGTCTTTCACCATTAAGAATGATGTTAGCTGTGGGTTTTTATATATGGCCTTTATTATGTTTCCTTTACAGAAACTACCTTCCCATGACATAGTTTCCTTTTATTCCTAGTTTGTTGAATTTTTTTTAATCATAAAGAGGTGTTGAATTTTGTCAAATAATTTTCTTGCATCAATGGAAATGTTTATGTGGTTTTCTCCCTTCAATTTGTTAATGTAGTATATTGCATTGATTGATTTTTGTATATTCAATTATCCTTGCATTCCAGGAATAAGTCCCACTTGGTCATGGAGTATAATCCTTTAAAATTAAATTAATTAACTTATTTATTTGAGACAGGGTCTCGCTTTGTCACCCATGCTGGAGTGCAGTGCCACCATCTTGGCTCACTGCAACCTCCACCTTCCAGGTTCAAGCGATTCTCATACCTCAGCCTCCCAAGTAGCTAGAACTATAGGCGTGCACCACCATGCCCAGCTAATTTTTGTATTTTTAGTAGAGATAGGGTTTCGTCATGTTGACCAGGCTGGTCTTGAACTCCTGAGCTCAAGTGATTCGCCTGCATTGGCGTCCCAAAGTGCTGGGATTACAGGCGTGAGCGACTGCGCCTGGCCTAATCCTTTTTTAAAAATAACATTTTATTGAGGTATAATTCACATACTTTGAAATTTAACCATGGAAAGTATTCAGTTTGATGAGTTTCAGTTCATACAGTTGTGCAGTGATCATCATAATTTAGTTTAGAGCACTTCCTTTACTCCCAAAAGTTCACTTTGTAGTCATTCTTCATCTGACCTTCCCACCCCTAGGCAACAACTAATATACTTTCTATTTTTAAGATTTGCCTTTCTGGAAAATTAATAAGTAAACTCATACAATTTGAGGTATTTTATGTCTGGTTTCTTTGTTTAGCATAATAGTTTCCTTTAAAAGTTTTATTGATACATAATAACGATACATATTTATGCAGTACATGTGATATTTGAATGTATACATACAATATGAAATTATTAAATCAGAGTACTTAGTCTATCCATCACCTCAAACGTTTACTGTTTTTGTGTTGGGAACATTTCAAATCTTCTTTTTTAGCTATTATGACATATACAATATATTGGTGTTAACTATAGCCAACCTACTGTGCTATCAAACACTAGAACATATTTCTTCCATCTAACTCTATGTTCCTATGCATTAACCAATGACTTTTCATTCCCCTAGGCCTGCCCTGTTCCCAACCTCTGGTAACCATCATTTTACTTTCTACCTCCATGAGATCAACTTTCTTGTCTCCCGCATATGAGTAAGAATATGTGATGCTTGTGTTTCTGTCCCTGGCTTATTTCACTTAACATAATGACCTCCAGTTCCATCCATTTTGGTGTAGAATAACAGGATTTAATTATGTTTTTATGGCTGAATAATATTCCACTGTGTATATATAGGATATTTTATTCATTCATCCACTGATGGATACTTAGGTTGATTCCATGTTTTGGCTATTGTGAACAGTGCTACTACAATAAACATTAGGGTGCATGTATTCCTTTGGTATACTGATTTCTTTTTTTTTTTCTTGAGAAGGAGTCTTGCTCTGTCACTCAGGCTAGAGTGCAGTGGCATGATCTTGGCTCACTGCAACCTCTGCCTCCCAGGTTCAAATGATTTTCCTGCCTCAGCCTCCCAAGTAGCTGGGATTACAGGTGTGCGTCACCACATCTGGCTAATTTTTGTATTTTTAGTAGAGACATGGTTTCACCATGTTGGCCAGGCTGGTCTCGAACTCTTGACCTCAATTGTTCCACTAGCCTCAGCCTCCCAAAGTGCTGGGATTATAGGCATGAGCCACCACACCCCACCTGATTTCTTTTCCTTTGCATAAATACCAAGTTGTAGGATTGCTTCATTGTATGGCAGTTCGATTTGTAGTTTTAAAAAGAACCTCCGTATCATTTTCCATAATGGCTGTACTAATTTACATTCCCAGCAGCAGTGTATAAGAATTGCCTTTTCTCCACATCTTGCCATTTTTTTTTTGTCATTTTATTGAATTTGTTTATTCTTTTTGGTGAAGTCTTTAGAATGTTCTATATTTAAGATCATCTTGTCTGTAAAGAGGGATAATTTGCCTGTTTTCCAATTTCGATGCCTATTTCTTTATCTTGCCTGATTCTAAGACTTCCACTACTATGTTAATAAGAGAGGTGAAAGTAGGCATTTGATTCATGTTTCAGTTCTTAGAGGAAAGACTTTCAGCTTTCCCCTATTCATTATGATGTTAGCTGTGGGTTTGTAATATGTGGCCTATATTATGTTGAGGTATATTTTTTCTATGCCTAATTTGTTGACAGTTTTTATCAGGACGGGATGTTAACTTATATCAAATGCTTTTCCTGCATCTATTGAGGGGATCATAGTTTTTGTTTTTCAGTCTGTTGATGTGATATATCACATTTATTGATTTGCATATGTTCAACCTCTTTTGCATCCCCGAGGTAGAGCCCATTGATCATGGTATCTTTTTGATGTGTTGCTAGGTTCAGTTTGCTAGTACTCCTGAAGATTTTTACTGTATGTTCATAAGGGACTTTTTGGCTGTTGTTTCCTTGGTATCAGAGTAATGCTGGTCTCATAGATTAAGTTTGAAATAATTCCTGCCTCTTCATGTTTTTGGAATAATTTGAGAATTAATGTTAGTTGTTCTTTTGAAGTTGAATGTAGCAGCAATGCCATCTGGTCCTAGATTTTTCACTCTTGGAGGCTTTTTATTATGGATTCAATCTCGTTACTTATTATTAGTCTGTTCAGGTTTTGTATTCCTTTTTTTTTTCAAGATTGAAAAATTGCTATTTATTTAAAAAAACTTCTGAATTAAATAGGGAAATGGCAATAACTGGTATATACATGAATTCAAAATATTTTCACTGAGCACTAAATAGAATAGTTTCCAATCTTTTCACTAAAAACCCCTTTTAAAGAATGCCTAAAACTGGCCAGGCGCGATGGCTCAGGTCTGTAATCCCAACACTTTGGAAGGCTGAGATGGGCAGATCACGAGGTCAGGAGTTTGAGACCAGCCTGGCCAACACAGTGAAACCCCATCTCTACTAAAAAATACAAAAAAAAAAAAAAAAATTAGCTGGGCATGGTGGCAGGCACCTGTAATCCCAGATACTCAGGAGGTTGAGGCAGAGTTGCTTGAACCTGGGAGGCTGAGATTGCAAAAAAAAAGAAAGGCCGAGTGCGGTGGCTCATGCCTGTAATCCCAGCACTTTGGGAGGCCAAGTCGGGTGGATCACAAGGTCAGGATTTCAAGATCAGCCTGGCCAAGATGGTGAAACCCCCGTCTCTACTAAAAATACAAAAAATTAGCCGGGCGTGGTGGCATGTGCCTGTAATCCCAGCTACTCTGGAGGCTGAGGCAGAGAATTGCTTAAACCTGGAGGGGCGGAGGTTGCAATGAGCTGAGATCGCGCCACTGCACTCCAGCCTGGGCAACAGAGTAAGACTCTGTCTCAAAAAAAAAAAAAAAAAAGAATGCCTAAAACTTAGTTTATTTAGGTCTTTAATCAAGAAATCTAAAGCTGCTAATCAGAGTTTTGAATCACCATTAGATGACTAGGCTAACAACCTTGAGGTAATATAATGTGGGTTTTAAAAGTTTTGTTTAAACTATACATTCTAAAAGAGGGGATTCATTGGTCTCAGGCAATTAATCACAGGTTCAATGCCAGACACTGTATATACACAGACAAAACAGAGTAATAGGTATCATTTATAAGGATAAATAACATATGGTCCTGGTATATTCAAGGGGAATAATGTCTAATACTTATGGGTGTACAATTAGTGATGGGCAGGGAGACAGATACAAGTGACTAACCCACAAGGGAGAACCTAACAAGGACAATAGAAGAGATAAAAGTCCTGTGCCCTAGGGATGCAGCAGAAAAGGTGCTGGGAGGCTTTAGGGACTGGGTGGCATCTAGGTCAGATCAAGATATGAATGGATGTCAGTGTGTGTGGGAGGGACCTTCAAGGCTGGAGAAAACAAAGTGAGCCAAAACACTGAGCCACAGGAGTACTCCTTGCTCAGATGACAGTGAAGCATTTGTTCTGAGTAAAAAGATGTACTCTAATAAAAGACTGCATAAAACACGGGAAAACCTCACGCAATGAGAGCTGGAAACAATGCTTGTGAGTATTTCTTAACAGCAATTCAACAGAGTAGCTGATGTGGCCTGTGGAACGAACGAGAGAGCAAAATATCTTCCCAAAGGCAGAGGCGCCGCATGCTCTTGGTGGAGGTTAAGTAGCCAAGGATCGCACCCGCAAGCCCACCTCCATCCTGAGACCCCAGTCCCTTGGAATCAAATCCACAGCAAAAATCTTCCTTAATGGAAAATCTCTGTCTTCCCAAAATGTAAAATAAAAACAATATAAGCAAACAAAACTGAAAACAAAAAAAGATAATCAGAGCAAGCTTTAGCCTCTCATACTTCACCTATGCCCCAACTGCCATGTTACTGAGGACAGGGTCTGCCCCATTACTTAAATGGATTCCTTATTGCAGAACATGACAAAATTTAGCATATCACTGATCCTACTATGTCCCTCCCTATAAAAAGTAAACAAACACCACACAAAATATAACCTTACCCTGAATCAAAGTCAGCATCAACCTAAGGATCCTACTGTAATGTGACTACCCTAACCCAGGAAACCTTAATCCTATTCTGACCTATTCACACAAAAAATCCCCATTCTAAGAGCTTTGGAAGCATTACAAACATTGTTGCATTAGATTCCTCTTCTGAAGTATTCTGAAGTCTTGAAACACAGCAAATTTACATATTTTTCTATACTACCACTGAAGGGTAATTATCATAAAGGCCTACAACCAAAATCCTAATCCCCTGATTCTCAGGCTATTGCAATTTTTTTCCCCTCAGATCAAATAATAGGAAATACACACAAAAAAAGGAAAAGTCATACAAACATAAAAACACAGAATCTATAAGTGTCACCACACTAACAGTCTTAACTGTGCTAAAGAGAAAAAGAATTTAGTTTACTCAAGCTCTGGGCATTTTATGAAGTACTTAAGACATTAACAGCTTATAAAAATAGTGAAAAAAATTTAGGTGGGAGCATAAAACTAACTCCTGCATTCAAAATCCCAAGTTCACAAGAAGGGATTTGTGGCAAACTGTCTGCACAGGGCAGCCTCAGACACCAGCCCAATCTTGGGCTGATGGCCTTGACCTTTGTGCTCAGGTCAGCTTCTGGGGTGCAGGGATGTTGGCAGATGCCTGCTTGAGGTACACGGAGGAGCCCTGAGGGCTGCTGGCTGGTGTTCTGTGCTGCACATTTGATGCCCTTCAGCCTCTGTTGCCAGTGCCTCAGCTTTGTCAAATGCTTCTGGACAGTGTGTGTTTCTGTTGTAATTCATTCCTTAGTTCTGAGACATCCTCTTTGGTAACTTGCTCTGGTGTCTGGACAAATAATTGCAATCGGTTTCTGTAGGAAAACATTCTGCCTGTGTTGCAATATCCAGAAACTCCTAGATATCCTGATCAACACCAGTTTAAATGTTTTCCTGATCAATGCCATTGACATAGTCCTGACTCACCAGAGAAGCTAAGCAAGCCTTGAAAGATGACTCCAACTCATTCACCCAGTACTGTTAGAAGGTCTCAGAGTATCTGGTGCTGCCTGAAGAAGTGAAGCCTGACTCCGGAGCTCCAATGTGGGTGGTGGGATCCCTGGTAGCTGCTAAGAGAACATATCACCTAGTGGAGCCACCATGTCTAGAATGGCCTGTATTTCTTTATGATTCAATCTTGTTATATAAAATGCATCTAGGAATTTATTCGTTTCCTCTAGGCTTTCCACTTTGTTAGTGTGTAGTTGCTCATAAGAGTCTCTAATGATCCTTTGCATTTTTGTGGAATCAGTTGTAATGTTTTCTTTTTCATTTCTAATTTTATTTATTTGAGCTTCCTCTTTGTATTTTTGGTTAGTCTGGCTACTGGTTTATTGATTTTCTTTATCTTAAAAAAAAAATAACAACAAAAAACACACACACAACTTTCCCTGTGATTGTTTCCTTGTAGATTTTGTCTCTATTTTGTTTTATTCTGCTCTGATCTTTATTATATCTTCCTTTTATTAATTTGGGGTTTGGTTTTTCTTTCCTTGAGGTGTCTCATTAGGTTATTTGAAGTCTTTCTGCTTTTTGACTCTAGTTATTGTTACAAATTTCCCTCATGGCAATGCTTTTGTTGTATCCCATAGGTTTTGAGATGTGTGTTTCCAACATTTTTTACTTGAAGAAATGTTTTTATTTCCTTCTTAATTTCTTCATTGACCATCATTCAGGAATATGTTAATTTCCATGTATTTGTAGTTTCTAAAGTTCCTCTTGTTATTGATACGTAGTTTTTATTCCATTGTTGTCTGAGAAGATACTAGATGTGATTTAAATTTTTTTTTTTTTTTTGAGACGGAGTCTCGCTCTATCGCCCAGGCTGGAGTGCAGTGGCGGATCTTGGCTCACTGCAAGCTCCACCTCCTGGGTTCACGCCATTCTCCTGCCTCAGCCTCCTGAGTAGCTGGGACTGCAGGTGCCCGCCACCACACCCAGCTAATTTTTTGTATTTTTACTAGAGACGGGGTTTCACCATATTAGCCAGGACGGTCTTGAACTCCTGACCTTGTGATCCGCCTGCCTCAGCATCCCAAAGTTCTGGGGATTACAGGCCTCAATTTTTAAAAATTTGCTGAGGCCTGGCTTGGTGGCTCACGCCTGTAATCCTAGTGTTTTGGGAATCTGAAGCTCCTCAAGTGGGAGGATTGTTTGAGGCCCGGAGTTTGAGACAAGACTGGGCAACATAGTGAGACACTGTCTCTACAAAACGTTGAAAATTAACTAGGCATTGTGGTGTGCACCTGTAGTCCTTGTTACTTGGGAGGCTGAAGAGGGGATCATTTGAGCTCAAGAGTTCAAGGCTGCAGTGAGCTATGATAACAGCACTGCACTCCTGCCTGGATGACAGAGCGAGACCCTGTCTTAAAAAAAAAAAAATGTTGAGACTTGTTTTGTGGCCTAATGTATTAGGTTTACCCTGGAGAATGTTCCATGTGCTGATGAAAAGAATGTGTTCTATAGCTGTTGGATAAAAGATTCTGAAATATCTGTTAGGTCCATTTGGTCTTAAGTGCAGTTTAAATCCAATGTTTGTTGATTTTTCTGTTTAGATGATCCAGTGCTGACAGTGGAGTGAAGTTCTCAATAGTTATTGTCTTGGAATCTTTCTTTTTTATAGTGAGTATTTGCTTTATGTATCTGAGTGCTCTGTTGTTGGATACATATATATTTAGAGTTGTTATCTACTCTTACACTCCGATAGCATTTTTGCTATGAAGTGAATCTCCTGGGTTGGATGTTATATTACTTGGTATTTCATGTCTGTGGATCAGGCATGAATAATAGTGCTGGCTGAGCCTTTCAGGACTAGAAAGGCAAATCCATGTTTGGAATAAATCCAGGTATTTATTCCTGTGAGGTTGAATCACTGTTTTTTAGAGACTGGCAGGTGGCTGATGTAGTCAGTTTGTCCCCAGGTAAATAGTTTATTTTCTTGAGGAATACTGTCATATTAGGGACTCAACTTTCTGCTGATACATGCTGGGTAGTTCTTGGCAATTTTTTTTTTTTTTTTTTGAGACGGAGTCTCGCTCTGTCACCCAGGCTGGAGTGCAGTGGTGCGATCTCGGCTCACTGCAAGCTCCGCCTCCCAGGTTCACACCATTCTCCTGCCTCAGCCTCCCGAGTAGCTGGGACTACAGGCACCCGCCACCACACTCCGCTAATTTTTTGTATTTTTAGTAGAGACTGGGTTTCACTGTGTTAGCCAGGATGGTCTCAATCTCCTGACCTTGTGATCCACTTACCTCGGCCTCCCAAAGTGCTGGGATTACAGGTGTAATCCCAAATATAATTATGTATTTATACAATTATATTATATATATGTGTGTGTGTGTGTGTGTGTGCATATGTATTTGTCGACCTTTCCTGTTCATCATTATATTGTGCATTGCCCATTTAATCAGCACAATCAGTGAAATGACAGTTTCTACTTTGTTGTTCCTATTAGGATGTGTTTTTTTTTTTTTTTTAGAATGTTAGAAATGTTGCAGAAACTAATTCAACCTTTTTTTTTGTTTTTGTTTTTGTTTTAGACAAGGTCTCACTCTGTTGCCCAGACTTGAGTGCAGTGGTGTGGTCACAGTTTACTGCAGCCTCAACTTCCCAGCCTCAGGTGATCCTCCCATCTGAGCCTCCCAAGTAGCTTGGACTACAGGCATGTGCCACCACACCTGGCTAGTTTTTTGTAGAGATGGGATTTTGCCACTTTGGCCAGGCTGGTCTTGAACTCCTGCACTCAAGCGATCCACTCAACTTGGCATCAGAAAGTGTTGGGATTATAGGCATGAACCGCTGTGTCTAATCTCTAATTCAACTGTTTTACTTCACTTCTCCATATGCACATTCTAGCAGTGCACTAACTTCATGTTGAGTACGAAACAGGGAAAAAGTAGCTATGAGTTACCTTACGTTTCGAATCCCATCTGTGTGATCATTTTCCTGCTCAAAAGGAACTTGAGCAGGAAATGCGTTGACCAGGTTCCTTGGCTGTTTATGCTAAGATGTTGTCTTCTGAATTCAAATCAAATTCTGGGTCCAAATGGACAGTGGTGTCTCTTGGGGCTGTCAGTGTCCCTGATTACTCAGATGTAAATGTGTTTAATATGGAAGAGAAGCACAGAATTCTGGTGAACCCACAATGTGCAGTGAAACTCAAAATGAGTATGAGGAAAGTTATGGAAGTTGAAGGGCAAGCATCACAAATACCATTTACAAAAGGATAGGCATATTGCATGTATCTTCCCTGTGCTGGACAGGGGTTGTGTACAGCTATGTAGGGCACATGTGCATTAAGCTGGCCTTAATTGTGAAGGTTCTGTGGTAATGAATGGTGGAAATGCTATTCATAAGGAAGGATGGGCCATTTCTACACAGATGGTCTGTGGCTGGGAGCATGGCAGAGGCAATCTTGAGCATCCATGGAGATGTTCCTGTATCATTTTTCAGGATCCCAGATTTTCCTCACAAAGGGTCTGACCTCTACAAAATAGACATGCATTGGCTAAGCATTCCAACATCTGTAGAGCTTTGCCACTGTAACTACAAGGCCTTCAGCCCACATATTTGGGCAATGATTCTGCCTTCTATCCAAGAAGATAAAGGCCTTGTAAACACTCACCAAGGAATCCTGGTTTACTTAACCATTCACTGTTTGCTAATGGCTGAATGAAGTCTTCAATTTCTCAAGGTCCTTCTGCAGGTGGTAATGCAGATCAGCGATAATCAGTCTACTCTGCTCTTTGTAGGCACTTTCCCTACATTTTCCAAGGCCTGCATCATCACACCTGCCACAGCATTCTCTATCATTGAAGCATTTTCTCAGGAAATCACCTGTGAAATATTTTGCAGCTAACCACCTACCTGTGCCCCACTAGCCAACCTGCTTTACTCCTGCCAGGCAGGTGAGTGGTCCCCAGATCCCCATTTTACCACCTGTTTTGTCAGAGTGTTCTTGGTATCAGCGTGTTGGAAGGCGTTCTCTGCAAAGACGAAGATGGGACTGCATGTACAGAGATTTTATTTCAAGATATGATTGTGAGAGAATGATGAGGGGGAGCAGTTAGTCTATTTGAGCTGTTATAACAAAATACCACTGGCTAGGAAATGTATAAAGAGGACTTTATTTCCCCAGAGTTCTGGAGGCTGTGAAGTTCAACATGAAAATATCAGTAGGTTCAATTGTCTGTTGAGGGCTCATGTCTGTTTCTAAGATGATGCCTTCATGCTGCATCTTTTGGAAGGGAGGAGCATTGTGTCCTCACACAGCAGAAAATAGAAGGGCCACAGGACAGACTCCCTCTATCAAGCCTTTTCATAAGGGCACCTGATCCCATTCACAAAAGCTCTATTTTCATGACTTGACTTAATCACTTCCCAAAGGTCCCACCTCTTAATACTGTCACACTGTTTCAACAGTAAACAGTTTATGTAGCGTTTCAACATAAATTAGGGAGCGGACAAAACATTCAAACCAAGGAAGGCTGGGAGGGCAGCCAGAGGGAAGGAAAGTGCAAGAAGAGGTTTGGTGGAGGTGTCCTAGATTGCTTGCAGTCCAAGGAGGTTGGGGAGATTGTCAGTAACAGACCTCCCTTGGTATCACTGCTCTGCAGTCACTGGCTAAGAGCAGTGCTTAGAAAGCACAGCCTGGCACAAATACAAGAATATGTGCTCAGTAGGAAAGAGACCATATTTCCCCAATAGCCCAGATAATGCCCTCCCCTCAACTGGCATCTCTGTTCCTTAAACATTGACCTCTTTTCTCCGAATCTCTTGGGGACACATGGGTTGAATTCAGGTTCTCTGTGGCCCTCTGGATTCTGTCTGCCTTTGTTATATCTTCACAAACAAGTTATGCAGCCTCAACTAAAGCTTGTAACAAAGCAAAGTCACTCTCCTGTGTGTGTCCTCTGATGGCTGGTGAGATATGACTTCAAGATGAAGCCTCACCCACACTCCCTGTACAAAAACCCTTCTCACGTAAGTGTCTCTTTAAGTGCTTACTGTAGTATGACTTATTGCTAAACTTTCGTCCACACTCTTGGCATTCATAAGGCCTCTCTCCTGTGTGTATTCTTTCATGCACAGTGAGGTCTGACTTACTGGTATAGCCTCGCTTACACTCCTGGCACACAAAAGGCTTCTCCTTTGAGTGTATCCGCCAGTGGTGTCTGGTGAGACTTCTCTTCCAGCTGAAGCCTTGCCCACACACATTACACACGAAGGGCTTCTCCCCTGAGTGTGTCCTCTGGTGTGTGAGGAGATTTCCCTTCCAGTTGAAGCCTCGCCCACACTCCTTGCATACAAAAGGCTGCTTGCCAGAATGTGCAAGCTGGTGTTTCACAAGGTTTGACTTCCAGATAAATCCTTGCCCACATTCACTACAGATGAAAGGCTTCTCCCCCGAGTGTGTCTTCTGGTGGAAGAGGAGAGTCGACTTTAGGATGAAGCCTCGCCCGCAATCCTTGCAATTAAATGGCCTTTCCCCTGAGTGTGTCCACTGATGTCTAAGAAGATTTGCCTTCAAACTAAAACTTTTCTCACACTGCTTGCACATGAAGGGTTTCTCTCCTGAGTGTGTCCTCTGATGTATGGTGAGATTTGGCTTCAAGGTAAAGCCTCGCCCACAATCCCTGCAGAAAAAACGTTTCTCTCCCAAGTGTGCCCTCAGGTGCTTGTTATACGAGGACTTATCCCGAAACCTTCGCCCACACTCCCGACATCCATAAGGCTTCTCCTCTGAATGTGTCCTCTGGTGTAAAGTGAAGGTTGACTTTTGGATAAAGCCTCGCCCACAGTCCTTGCACACAAAAGGCTTCTCCTCTGAGTGTGTGATCTGATGTTTCACGAGGGTTGACTTCTGAATAAACCCTTGCCCACATTCTCTACAAACGAAAGGTTTCTCCCCTGAGTGTGTTCTCTGGTGGTAGACGAGAGTTGACTTTTGGCTAAAGCTTCGCTCACAATCCTTGCACACAAAAGGCTTCTCCCCTGAGTGTGTTCTCTGGTGTCTGAGGAGACTTCCTTTCACGCTAAAACTTTGCTCACACTGCCTGCACGCGAAGGGCTTCTCCCCTGAGTGTGTCCTCTGGTGTGTGATGAGGTGTGACTTATTGCTAAAGCCTCGACCACACTCCTGGCATCTGTAAGGCTTCTCTCCTGAGTGTATTCTCTTGTGCACAACGAAGTATGACTTATTAGTATAGCCTCGCCCACACTCCTTGCACACAAAAGGCTTCTCCCCTGAATGTGCCTTCAAGTGCTTGTTGTATGAGGACTTATCATTAAACCTTCGCCCACACTCCTGGCATTCATACGGCTTCTCTCCTGTGTGTGTTCTCTCATGCACAGTGAGGTATGACTTACTGGTGTAGCCTCGTCCACACACCTTGCACAGAAAAGGCTTCTCTCCTGAGTGTGTCCTCTGGTGTCTGAGGAGATTTGCCTTGAGGCTGAAGCCTCGCCCACACTCACTGCATACATAGGACTTCTCTCCTGTGTGTGTCTTCTGGTGCAAGAGCAATGCTGACTCATTTCTAAAGCCCTGGTGACACTCCCTGCAGGTAAAAAGTTTCTGCCTGGAATGTGCTTTTTTGTGTATGATTACTATCGTCTTCTGGCTGAAGTCTTGCCCACGCCCTGCACACCTAAATGCTCCCCATCTTGAATTTTCTATTCCTTTCAATACTTTGTCTATTTCTATAGGATTTTCCCTCTGGCTTTGACTAGACTCTATTTCCACTACACTGTTCCTCCTCCTTGAGCTTACTGCATGTCTTAGGGGTGGGCTGGAAAATGCCATGGGCTTAGAGCTTTTTTCTTTCTCTTGACCTTCAGCTGTGTCACTCTGGAAGCTTTGATCAGAAAATTGTAGTTGCTGTTGTCTCTGATGTGCAAGTCCAAGATTCTTGGGCCGCAGGACATGTTCTGCATATATTCCTGGAGAACAGACCAACAATGAGACTGAATCGGTAATGAAAAGTCGTCTATCAAAGAAAAACCTAGGACCCAATTGCTTTACTGCTTAATTCTAGTAAACTCATAAAGAACAACAAACATCAATTCTTCTCAAACTATTCCAAAAAATTGAAGCGGGGCGGGGAGGAATTCTTCCTAACTCATTCTACAAGACCAGCATTATCCTGATACCAAAACCAGACAAGAACACAGCAAAAACAGAGAACTACAGGCCAATATCCCTGATGACGCTAAATGGAAAAATCCTCAACAAAATACTAGCAAACCCAATCCAATAACACAGAAAAGCTAATACACCATGACCAAATGAGATTTATCCCAGGTATGCAATCATGATTCAACATACACAAATCAATACTTGTGATACATCACATCAACAGAGTGAAGGACCGAAAGACATATGATCATCTCAACAGATACAGAAAAGGATTTGATACATTTCAAAATCCCATTATGATAAAAAACTTTTGTTTTTTTGAGACAGGGTCTCACTCTCTTGCCCAGGCTGGAGTGCAGTGGCATGATCATGGCTCACTGCGGCCTCAACCTCCCAGGCTTACACGATCCTCTCACCTTAACTTCCCGAATAGCTGGACTCCAGGTGCCTGCCTGTAGTCAAGCCACAGGTGCCATTGCCTGGCTAATTTCTGTATTTTTTGTAGAGATGGGATTTCGCCATGTTGTCCAGGAAAAGTACTCCAAAACTTGTCGGATATATGATTATATGAGCTTTCCTACATCATCTGTATAAGTTCTAATTTTTCTGATCACTCAGATAATGAGAGTTAAGTTTGCTGAGTCTGTAAAGTTACAGGGTAACTTACAATGGTGTTATTTTGGCACTACCCACATACACCCCACCTTCTCATACCTGCACTGAACCAGCTTTGTCATTCTGCCAGTAACCTCACTTATGAGTTAAATAAAATCCTAACATGTACTCCCATTACATTAAACATTCACACTTTCAGAAGTCAGTGGTAGACAAGAAGCCTTTTATTTTAATTAACTGACAGACAAATCAGCAAGCAATTAATATGGGGGCGAGAGAAGGGAGTTGATAATGGACTGAACGTTAGCATCCCCCCCCCAAATTCATATGTTGATACCTTAACCTCCAATGTGATGGTATTTGGAGGTGGAGTTGTTGGGAGATAAACAGGTTTAGTTGAGATCATGGGGTGAGCCCATGAGAGGACACAGCAAGAAGGTGGCAGCCTGCAAGCCAGGATGGGAACCCTCACAATGAAGCAAAGGTGCCAGCACCTTCATCTTGGAATTCCCAGATTCTAAAACTGTAAGAAATAAATGTCTGTTGTTTAAGCCTCCCAGTCTATGATATTTTGTCATTTCTATGATATTTGAGATGACTAAGAAAGGAGTCTCTTCCCACCTATGCAAACTGAGGGAGTGGCACCGATCATAAATCCAAAAGCAGAGACCTCATGCCCATGAAAACTCAGACCAGCTCCAAATTTCTCAGTGGATGCCCCCACATTTTTTATGGGTGGTGGGAAGCAAGGAATGGGAAAGAACTCCATAGTCTGTATGAACCTGCTTTTTTTTGGAAAAATAGGACAAAGTCAACAGCAATAACCATAAAAAAAAAAAAATCAACCTGCTAATTTTCTGACAGAGAGTATACTATGTAATTCCACTTATAAGAAGTTCTAAGATAGGTGAAATTAAGGCATATTGAACAAAATCTGAATAGTGATTTTCTCTGGTGGATGTAGGAGCATGAAATGACTGGAAAAAGGCATAAGAGCACTTCTGGGGTGAGAGTAATTGTTATGTGTTGTCATAGGGTCCAGATTACATAAAGTTATGCATATGTCAAAGCTCACTGAATGTTACACTTAAGATTTATGCATCTTATATAACTCCTAAGAAGAACCACAAAGAAACATTATAATACTACTTATTGACATGCACGCTGAAGTGTTTATCAGTAAAGGATAATGATGTCTGCAATATTAAAGAGCATCAAAAGGAAGATGGACTTATGGATGGAGAGAGCAATGTACAGCTGGATAACTAAGTGATAAAGAATATGGAGCACAAAGCTAAATGCTGACTGTAGGTGGTAGATTGACAAGTGTTCATTCTATAAGCCTTTCAACTTTTTAGTATCCACCAAAATATAATTGTTCAACATTTGCTTCACAAAAAAATGCTGGAGGAAAGAAAGTATTATAGGATGTAAACTCAAAATATACATGCCATGAAATAAGGAAAGTTAAATGAGCGTTACAGTCATCAAAAATATCTTAGAAACTAATATTAATATTAAATGAAATAGATTATAATATAGTAACTTATGTTTTACAGATGAAATATGATGACCAGGATTTGCTTCAAAATAATCCAGGAATGGGAGATGAGGGTGAAAGTACAGAGGACACAAGATTCCCTGTGAGCCAATAAAATTATAATAATTCTAACCCTGCATGTATTTAATAGTAGGCTAAAATATATAAAGTAACTCCTACAAAACTTAGTAGATATAGAACAATCCACTATGAATATAGAAGATGTAAAAACCATCTTTTCAAGTAGTGGATAGTTCAAACTGCCCTCCCTAAAAAAAAATCTATAAAGACACAGAAGAGTTAAATAACAACAACAAAAGTCTTTATATATAATTGGCCAAGCATGGTGGCTCACGTCTGTAATCCCAGCACTTTGGGAGGCCGAGGTGGGTGGATCACCTGAGGTCAGGAGTTCAAAACCAGCC
The DNA here is from genome assembly GCF_009764315.1 of Trachypithecus francoisi. Taxonomy (NCBI): domain Eukaryota; kingdom Metazoa; phylum Chordata; class Mammalia; order Primates; family Cercopithecidae; genus Trachypithecus; species Trachypithecus francoisi. Next base: position 1,836,126 of record NW_022681467.1, read on the forward strand.
TGGCCAACATGGTGAAACCCATCTCTAGTAAAAATACAAAAAAAATTAACCAGGGGTGGTGGTGAGCACATGTAATCCCAGCTACTCAGAAGGCTAAGACAGGAGAATTGCTTGAACCTGGGAGGTGGAGGTTCCAGGGAGCCAAGATTGCGTCACTGCACTCCAGTCTGGGTTACAAGAGTGAAACTCCATCTCAAAAAAATAAAAAACGAAAAAACTTTGTATCTTTAAATCTTTGTATCTTTATAAACTTGATCTAGGACAGGTTTCTTAAACAAGACATAAAAGAGACTTCCAAGTACTCGAGGAGAACTGCAGCTAAGTAAGGCGAAATCTGTCCACACATTCACTAAATAGGATATAAAGGTCAATAGAAACAGATGACCCTGAAACTGACACATAACAAGGCAGAGAAAACTAAATTTATCATTGTTATAAGCAGAAAACTTAACATCACTTTTTAGCAGTCTCCTGTGGTCCCACTGTGAGGAGTATGGGAAGCCAGTAAAATAGCATGAAAAGAGAAGAGAGGAACACAGGGCCTAACTGTGAACTAAAACTGCTCCAAGAGAGAACAAGTCCACCCTAGAGGCAAGAATCATCATCATCATCATCATCATCATCATCAGTCCTGATGAACCACTGCAGTGACTACGGGGACTTAAGTGGGTGCACAATTCTAGACCACAGCCCCACTCAGGCAGTACTTCTGGGGGAAATGGGGGAAGGAGGAAGGTGAAGTGACCTCTGGCAACAGTAGTACTGCTTAAAACATTAAAAGACAAGGAAAAAAGCTATGGGAATTGAAGAAGAATAACGGACAGAGGTTTTAAGAAGCTAAAATAGAACTTAAACAAATTTACAAGAAAAGAACAAACCCCATCAAAAAATGGGCGAAGGATATGAACAGACACTTCTCAAAAGAAGACATTTATGCAGCCAACAAACTTAGAAAAAAATGCTCATCATCACTGGTCATTAGAGAAATGCAAATCAAAACCATAATGAGATACCATCTCATGCCAGTTAGAATGGCAATCATTAAAAAGTCAGGAAACAACAGATGCTGGAGAGGATGTGGAGAAATAGGAACACTTTTACACTGTTTTGGGGAGTGTAAATTAGTTCAACCATTGTGGAAGACAGTGTGGCGATTCCTCAAGGATCTAGAACTAGAAATATCATTTGACCCAGCAATCCCATTACTGGGTATATACCCAAAGGATTACAAATCATTCTAGTATAAAGACACATACACATGTATGTTTACTGCACCACTGTTCACAATAGCAAAGTCTTGGAACTAACCCAAATGCCCATCAATGATAGACCGGATAAAGAAACTGTGGCATATATATACCATGGAATACCATGTGGCTATAAAAAAGGATGAGTTCATGTCCTTTGCAGGAACATGGATGAAACTGGAAACCATCTTTCTCAGCAGAGTCACACAAGAAGAGAAAACTCAAACACTATATGTTCTCACTCATAAGTGGGAGTTGAACCATGAGAACACATGGACACAGGGATGGGAACATTATACACTGGGGAATGTTGGGGGTTAGGGGGCAGGGGGAGGGATAGCATTAGGAGAAATACCTAATGTAAATGATGAGTTGATGGGTGTAGCAAACCAACATGGCACATGTATACCTATGTAACAAACCTGCATGTTGTGCACATGTACCCCAGAACTTAAATTTAAAAAAAAAGAAGAAAATCAGTATATAGAAGAATGAGATCCAAATTATGTCAAAAAATTTATATTTACTTATATGGAAAAATAAATAATTAAAAAACAAAACAAAACAAAAAAAGAAGCTAACATAGGAATACCCTGACAGTGTCAGGAAGGGGCGATAGACTTAGGCTTGGAGTCGGGCAGTCACGAGGAAACTCACAAATGAGGAGACTGAGTGGGAGAAAGAAGCCTAGCAAGTAGGGGGAAAGGAGGCTTCCTGGGAGAAGGGGTCCAGGGGCCCCAAGAGAACCCCTCACTCAGCAAGGACTGAAAGGAAGGCAGGGCCAGGTGGTCTGAAGAGCAGCCAAGGAGGCCAGAACAGCTTCCAGGTCCCCTGGCCTCAGAGAAGCCTCCTCCCTCCTGAAAGGCTGAGTGCCTTGTGCTCTGTCTGCCCTGTCTATTCCCTCACCTGCACGGGGGACTGGCCGGCATCTTCTCTCTTCTCCCCAGGGCGCTTCCCCTTGCTCTAGCCGCCTGATGAGTTCTGGTTTAGAATGGAGAATTCCTGCTCACAGGGAAAAAAACCATGAGGTGACTCCTGGTTGTAGGCTCCAGGGGCCATTTGCTGGAGCCACCCAGGGCAGGAAGGGAGGGAGACTCAGAGGGGGAAGGCTCAGGAGGACCCTGTCTACCATGCTCAGAGTACGCACCCCCAGGGGGAGCCGCAGGGTGGGGAAAGAGGCCTGCACGTGCCCAGTGGCAGTCAGTATGAAACTACCAAAGGTAGACCTTCCTCAGGGGAACAGAGAAAACAACATTCTTGTCTCTGAACCTAACCCTATGGCAACATCAGAGGCACCACAGGTCAAATGTTAGGCTCGAGGGAAGCCACGCTTACCTAGTGAGACCAGGTGGCTGTAGTTCTCCAGTGTCACCTCCCTGTACAGGGCTCTCTGAGCAGAATTCAGCAGCCTCCATTCCTTCTGGGTGAAATCCACAGTGACATCCCCAAATGCCAAGAAAGCCTGTAACACAAAACCCAGGCATGCTCACCAGGGACAGTGTTGCACTCAGGCAGTTGGAGGATTCCAGGTTCTGCCACCTGTGCCTGGAGTTCCAAGACCTCCGTCTCTGCCTGGCCCCAGTATTTATGGTGCTAGGTAGTCTTAATGGGGCTTCCTAGAAGCACAGAGAATTTCAACTGCGTGGAGCTTTAAACCTAGGCAGGGAGAAGAGGAAAACTCAAAAAATTAAATAACAGTGTTTCCTACAAACATACGAACAGTACACACTACTAAAGTTTTACGGTACCCTTAGCCATGTTCTGAGTTAGATACTCCATGAATTTCTAAATGAGCAAGACACAGCTCTCATGGATCTTCTGATAAAATGACAACCAATCATTTGGGACCTGCGCTGGAACATGTAAATCTCCACTGCAGGATCCCAGAATTCAGATCCAGGTTAGATCTGATTTCTACCAAAAATCCAGTGATGTATAGGGCAGTCTGAGCACATCTGAATTAGTGGATGGAGCACTTTTGAAAGAGCCCTTCTCACAGTACATCTGTTCTGCAACAACGCACGTGACCAGTTTGGCATCTCTGTAGGTGCCTGATGAATTTAAATTCCATTTGTGGCCAGGCACGGTGGCTTGTGCCTGTAATCCCAGCACTCTGAGAGGCTGAGGCAGGCGGATGACTTGAGGTCAGGAGTTTGAGACCAGCCTGGCCAACACGGTGAAACCCTGTCTCTACTAAAAATATAAAAATTAGCCAGGTGTGGTGGTGCATGGCTGTAATCTCAGGTGCTTGGGAGGCTGAGGCAGGAGAATTGCTTGAACCTGGGAGGAGGTTACAATGAGCTGAGGTTGTGCCACAGCACTCCAGCCTGGGCGACAGAGCAAGACTCTGTCTCATAAATAATCAATTCCTGAAGCTCATCAGACTACTAGACTCATGAGTCAGAAAGCCTCTCCTTTGACCCTTAACTGTCAATCCCTATTTCCCCCAGCACTGATCTATCATGTCACACCTACTGTAAAGATCCTCAAAATCCAGGCAGGCTGGGCGTGCTGGCTCATGCCTATAATCTCAGCACTTTGGGAGGCCGATGCAGGATTGCTTGCATCCAGGAGTTTGAGACCAACCTGGGCAAAATAGCAAGACCCCAACTCCACACACACAAAAATAAAAAATTAGTTGAGCATGGTGGCATGTGCCTGTAGTCCCAGCTAGTTGGGAGGCTGAAGTGTGAGCACTGTTTGAGCCTGGGAGGTCAAGGCTGCAGTGAGCTATTATTGTGCCACTGTACTCAGCCTGGGCAACAGTGAGACCCTGACCACCATCCCCCCAAAAAACCCAAAAGAAAAACCAAGAAAACCCCAGACAGCTTAAAGACCAAGTTTGGCTCTTCAGGCTGGCATCCAGGCCTCTGTCCTCAGGAGGGTCAGAGGTAGCCAGCAGTCTTTAGGAATAATCAGATGACGGGGTCAATGAGGGAGGTAGGTGGGAGCTATCTTAGCAGTTTAGGCCACGCTGTGAGGAGTCTGCAGGAAGTGGCAGAGCTATGGGAGGTGGCAATCCTACACTGTCAAACCGTGAGGACCCTGGTGAGCTTGGGCATCTGTGGGCAATTGACAATGCAGGCTCAGCACAGGGCAGTGACTGCTCCTCAGAGACGTAGCTGATCCAGGGCTGTAGGTGCAATCTCCCAGTTTGGTAATGCTGAAAGCCCATCTAACCATCCAACATGCTGTCTGCCAAACCAGATATATTCAGGTCCCCTGTGTGACTCTGCACCTCCACTAGAACACACAGAAAATCAGCTGTGGCCACCCCAAGCCAGCACCTGGCAGACTTCTGAGTTGGGAGCCTAAGGGACCACAGTCCACTCCTGCACCGACATCTAGGCCATGCTTCTCACAGCTGTTCCAGGCAGTGGCCATGCATTTTAAGGACATCAAGGCAAGCCCCTTCCGATCCAGGCGCTCCTCTGATGGCCCACTATGGCCTGAAGACTGCTGGCCTGGCTGAGCCTCCTGAGGCTGTACTTGGTCTCTGACACTTCCATGCAATTTTATCCCCCTCTCCTCACTGGAGTCTGATGAGGCTGCAGTCATCCCCTTTTCTCTCTTGCAGGCCTTTCCTCTAACATGAGCCCAGCCCATCTCATTGCATCTTGGGATCTGCTTCTCCTAGGACCTGGATTCATCCACCAGCCATCTGTGAGAACGTTGACTGCTAAAACCCTCCCTGCAGTCGAGCAGTCTGCCCAGTGGCAGCCTGAGACTGAGCACACTTCCGCCTCTCCCCCATCTCCTGTACTTGCCACATCTCTCGCAACTGCCCAGGGAGCCCCTCCCACTGGAGGCCTTTGTGACCTCCCTCTCTGCCCTACCCTTCATTGACACCAACCCAACATCATCACTGGACACCTGAGTGTGGAGATTCCTGTCTTTGGCTGTAAATGCTCCCTGGGTGTTGTACACAGATCACTACTTGATAAGTGACACCCACAGGCCAGTCACCTGCTGGAGGACGCCAGGAAAGACAGATCACTCCCCAGGAGCGGTGCTGGCCTTGGTCCTGTGCTAACAATGTGACTGCTAGGGCCAGTGAAGGAAACAGGCCCATCCTGTGACAGCAAGAAGGACAGTTCTGGGAAGTCTCACCTGTCTCCTGGCTCCCTGGGGTCCCATGACTGTCTTCCTCCTCTCCATGTAGAAGGGAAGCTTGCAGATGGCTGATCTGTGGGAGGAGAGAAGTCAGAGGGTGGCTGGGTGCAGCTGCCCTCCCCACATGTGACACTGGCCTGATTCCAATACCAACTGGGGATCTGGGGAGAGCACATCTGCACAATCCCCCTGTGGGGATCTGGCCAAAAGGTCTAGGGAGCCAGGCTCCCTGCAAATCCAGGACAAGCTCATCTGGGAGTGAAGACCCTGTGTCCCAGGAGCTGGGTGAGATTTGTTGCTTACATCACTGAGGGGCTAAAAGGATGTGCAACACCTGCAGATGAGGTCTTGAGTTTAAGATTAGGGCTCAGACTTGCAGGTGTTCTTTGCATTGGACAGAACACACAAAAGCTGTCTGCCTCTTCTAGCCTCTGTCTCCCTGGGTTTAAAGTCAGGATAATCACAGGGGCAGACAAACTTGAGAAGGCCACAGGCAGATGGCATTGGCAGTTATTAAGTACTGTACAACACCAAAGCCTTTAACAAATTAATAGCATGGGGAGTGTGAGCCTTCAGGAATAAAAGTCCTCAGACACATGGTCAATCTAAGGCAATGAGTGATCCAATGCAATTTGGATCCTGATTGCAACAAAGAATACGTAAGGAGTTTTAGCACCCAGTGAAATCTGAACACTAATTGGATATCAGATGATCAAATATTAATTTTGTTATAAAAGTATTTTGGGTTTTAAAAGCATGAGCCCTTCCTTGTATACAAACTTTCGGAACCTTCACGAGTGGAAAATGTCTGGATGTGCTTAAACACCCCTTCTCACCCTCAAAAGTCAATTGAGCATTATTGGCCACACTTGATAATTTTTAGAACTGAATAATGTGTACAGGGTTCATTGTACTATTTTCTCTGAATTTTTGGAAAATAATTCCAGTAGAAATACAGGAAAGAATTGTAAATTAAAGTGGTGGGTACAATGATTTCATTAGAGTATTCACTATACTTTTAAGTGAATGTTTTGATAAAAAAAAAAAGTAAAAGTAAAAACAGACATACAGGGGTGAAAAAAGGGAAATGTGAAGGAACAAAGATGCTATCATGTGGTGATTATGATGAACACAGCATACATCCACTGGCCAGCAACTTTGAGACAGAAGAAGTGAACAAATACTATGGTGTTATGAAAGGAAAATAAAACTAGGGACCCCAGTCCACTATGCCAAAAGGAAAACATGTAAGAAGCTGCCTTTTCTTTTGTTCCAAAGGAGAAAGCTACAGATAAAAGGTTAAGTATCTCCATAGTAGCTACTCTATGCACACCTTATCTTACGTAAAGTGCTGATTTACTGAGTGTGAGATGAATACATAACTGACTATTCTCCTACCTGCTCCTTTTCTCTTGCCACAGGTGGATTACCACACCCTCCCTCTTTCCCCTCCAGCCTACTTTTCCCTTTTAAACAATGAAGCTCTCAAACTCATCTTTGGGGAAAGCCACTGACCTCTCTCTGGGATATGTGCTCAACCTTGGCAAAATAAACATGTATTCGCACATCAAAAAGCTTATCCACCGTAATCAAGTGGGCTTCATCCCTGAGATGCAAGGCTGGTTCAACATACGCAAATCAATAAATGTAATCCAACATATAAACAGAACCAAAGACAAAAACCACATGATTATCTCAATAGATGCAGAAAAGGCCTCTGACAAAATACAACAGCCCTTCATGCTAAAAACTCTCAATAAATTCGGTATTGATGGAACATATCTCAAAATAATAAGAGCTATTTATGACAAACGCACAGCCAATATCATACTGAATGGGCAAAAACTGGAAGCATTCCCTTTGAAAACTGGCACAAGACAGGGATGCCCTCTCTCACCACTCCTATTCAACATAGTGTTGGAAGTTCTGGCTAGGGCAATCAGGCAAGAGAAATAAATCAAGGGTATTCAGTTAGGAATACAAGAAGTCAAATTGTCCCTGTTTGCAGATGACATGATTGTATATTTAGAAAACCCCATCATCTCAGCCCAAAATCTCCTTAAACTGATAAGCAACTTCTTAAATGCTCCTTAAACTGATAAGCAAAGTCTCAGGATACAAAACTAATGTGCAAAAATCACAAGCATTCTTATACATCAGTAACAGACAAACAGAGAGCCAAATCATGAATGAACTTCCATTCACAATTGCTTCGAAGAGAATAAAATACCTAGGAATCCAACTTACAAGGGATGTAAAAGACCTCTTCAAGGAGAACTACAAACCACTGCTCAGTGAAATAAAAGAGGACACAACAAATGGAAGAACATACCATGCTCATGGATAGGAAGAATCAATATCATGAAAATGGCCATACTGCCCAAGGTAATTTATAGATTCAATGCCATCCCCATTAAGCTACCAATGACTTTCTTCACAGAATTGGAAAAAACTGCTTTAAAGTTCATATGGAACCAAAAAAGAGCCCGCATTGCCAAGACAATCCTAAGTCAAAAGAACAAAGCAGGAGGCATCACGCTACCTGACTTCAAACTATACTAAAAGGCTACAGTAACCAAAACAGCATGGTACTGGTAGCAAAACAGAGATATAGACCAATGGAACAGAACAGAGTCCTCAGAAATAATACCACACATCTACAGCCATCTGATCTTTGACAAACCTGAGAAAAACAAGAAATGGGGAAAGGATTCCCTATTTAATAAATGGTGCTGGGAAAATTGGCTAGCCATAAGTAGAAAGCTGAAACTGGATCCTTTCCTTACTCCTTATACGAAATTAATTCAAGATGGATTAGAGACTTAAATGTTAGACCTAATACCATAAAAACCCTAGAAAAAAACCTAGGTAGTACCATTCAGGACATAGGCATGGGCAAGGACTTCATGTCTAAAACACCAAAAGCAATGGCAACAAAAGCCAAAATTGACAAATGGGATCTAATTAAACTAAAGAGCTTCTGCACAGCAAAAGAAACTACCATCAGAGTGAACAGGCAACCTACAGAATGGGAGAAAATTCTTGCAATCTAGTCATCTGTCAAAGTGCTAATATCCAGAACCTACAAAGAACTCAAACAAATTTACAAGAAAAAAACAACCCCATCAAAAAGTGGGCAAGGGATATGAACAGACATTTCTCAAAAGAAGACATGCATACAGCCAACAGACACATGAAAAAATGCTTGTCATCACTGGCCATCAGAGAAATGCAAATCAAAACCACAATGAGATACCATCTCACACCAGTTAGAATGGCAATCACTAAAAAGTCAGGAAACAACAGGTGCTGGAGAGGATGTGGAGAAATAGGAACACTTTTACACTGTTGGTGGGATTGTAAACTGGTTCAACCATTATGGAAAACAGTATGGCGATTCCTCAAGGATCTAGAAGTACCATATGACCCAGCCATCCCATTACTGGGTATATACCCAAAGGATTATAAATCATGCTGCTATAAAGACACATGCAAATGTATGTTTATTGCGGCACTATTCACAATAACAAAGACTTGGAATCACCCAAATGTCCATCAGTGACAGACTAGATTAAGAAAATGTGGCACATATACACCATGGAATACTATGCAGCCATAAAAAGGATGAGTTTGTGTCCTTTGTAGGGACATGGATGCAGCTGGAAACCATCATTCTCAGCAAACTATCGCAAGAACAGAAAACCAAACACCGCATGTTCTCACTCATAGGTGGGAACTGAACAATGAGATCACTTGGACTCTGGAAGGGGAACATCACACACCGGTGCCTATCATGGGGAGGGGCGAGGGATTGCGTTGGGAGTTATACCTGATGTAAATGACGAGTTGATGGGTGCTGACGAGTTGAAGGGTGCAGCACACCAACATGGCACACGTATACATATGTAACAAACCTGCACATTGTGCACATGTACCCTAGAACTTAAAGTATAATAATAATAATTTAAAAAATCTAAATTGGTACTTGACTCTGATACTTTTTGGTTTACACGTAGTTAGAGAAGAAAAGCAGTGAAATTTCTTCTTCTGACGGCAGTTGAAAGGCGATTTAAAACATGTATTTTTGTTATTTCTGTACACTTAAATAGTTTACATTCTTGCATGTCTCATCTATGCTATCTTTACCTATTCCAAAGTCACAAAGATATTCTCGTACATTCAGTCTTAGAAGTTTAAACATTTTGTTTTTGGTGGTAGTATAAATATGTATTTTTTTTTTTTTTTTTTTTTTGAGACGGAGTCTCACTCTGTCGCCCAGACTGGAGTGCAGTGGCCAGATCTTGGCTCACTGCAACCTCCGCCTCCTGGGTTTAAGCCATTCTCCTGCCTCAGCCTCCCGAGCAGCTGGGACTACAGGCGCCCGCCACCTCGCCCAGCTAGTTTTTTGTATTTTTTAGTAGAGACGGGGTTTCACCGTGTTAGCCAGGATGGTCTCGATCTCCTGACCTTGTGATCCGCCCGTCTCGGCCTCCCAAAGTGCTAGGATTACAGGCTTGAGGCACCGCGCCCGGCCGTATTTCATTTTTTAACTGCTGCTAGGTTACAGAAATACAAGTGCTCTTTAAAAATACTGACCTTATTTTCTGAAGTTCCTAAACTGTGTGTTACTAGTATCTAGTTGTTTAACTACAGATTCTTCCATGTACACACTCACATCTTCCGTGAATAAAAAGTTTTTCTTGTTCTATTTCAACGTTTATGCCTTTTATTCCTTTTTTTTTTTTTTTTTTTGAGACGGAGTCTCGCTCTGTCGCCCAGGCTGGAGTGCAGTGGCTGGATCTCAGCTCACTGCAAGCTTCGCCTCCCGGGTTTACGCCATTCTCTCGCCTCAGCCTCCCGAGTAGCTGGGACTACAGGCGCCCGCCATCCCCCCCGGCTAATTTTTTGTATTTTTTTAGTAGAGACGGGGTTTCACCGTGTTAGCCAGGATGGTCTCGATCTCCTGACCTCGTGATCCGCCCGTCTCGGCCTCCCAAAGTGCTGGGATTACAGGCTTGAGCCACCGCACCCGGCCTCCTTTTTAATACCTTAACAGATTAGCTAGATATTCTAGGATAATGCTAAAGAGTGATAAGAATCAACATTAATGCTTGTTCCTGATCTTAGTGTGACCATACTTCACCATTAAATATGATGATTGCAGCCAGGCTGTCACACATAACCTTTGTTTTATTAAGGGAAATTCTATTCCTCATCTGCTGAGAATTTTTACCCTGAATAGCTGTCAAATGTAATCAAATATTTTTCTGCATTAAGATAGTCATGTAGGTTTTTCTCTTTTGCTCCCTGAAAGCAGTGAAAGGAAAATAAAAACGTGGGAACCCAAACCACTCTGCCGAAAGAAAAAAATTAAGCTGAAAGCTGATTCATGCAAGAAGCTGCCTTTCCTTTCCTTTCCTTCCTGATAAAAGGTTAAATATCTCCGCCGGGCTCCGTGCGGTCGGTGGCTCACGCCTGTAATCCTAGAACTTTGGGAGGTGGAGGCGGGTGGATCACGAGGTCACCATCCTGACCATCCTGGCTAACACGGCGAAACCCCCCCCCTACTAAAAATACAAAAAAATTAGCTGGGCGAGGTGGCGGGCGCCTGTAGTCCCAGCTTCTAGGGAGGCTGAGGCAGGAGAATGGCGTGAAGCCGGGAGCAAGCGGAGCTTGCAGTGAGCGGAGATCACGCCACTGCACTGCAGCCTGGGTGACAGAGCGAGACTGTCTCAAAAAAAAAAAAAAAAAAAATTACAAAAAATAGCCGGGAGTGGTGGCCGGCGCCTTTAGTCCCAGCTACTCAGGAGGCTAAGGCAGGAGAATGGCGTCAACCCGGGAGGCGGAGCTTGCAGTCAGCAGAGATTGCGCCACTGCACTCCAGCCTGGGCAACAGAGACTCGGTCTCAAAGAAAAAAAAAAAAAATTAGCGGGCATGGTGGCAGGTGCCTGTAGACCCAGCTACTCGGGAGCCTGGGGCAGAATGGTGTGAACCCGGGAGGCGGAGCTTGCAGTGAGTAGAGATCGCGCCACTGCACGCCAGCCTGGGGACAGAGCAAGACTCCGTCTCAAAAAAAAAAAAAAAAAAGTTAAATATCTCCACAGGTAGCTTACTCTATGTTCACCCTATCGTTGGTTTTTTAGGAACAAACTCTATTTGGCTAGAATATATCATGCTTTTCATGTATTGCTGGATACTACTTGTCCATATTTTGGTGAGAATTCTTGACTATTTTCCTCTAGAGTGATTACATGTAAGGGCACATGAGAACTCTGTTGAAATGTTCTGTATCTTGATTGAGGTGATAAGTGACCTGTGTCAAAACTCATTGAAGTATACAGTTAAAAGCAGTGCTTCTTATGTACCCAAGTTACACCTCAACATTGATTAAAAATCCTCTCAGACATCAAATATATATGGGTAAAATAACAAGACATCTGGATTTGTTTAAAATACTTAGGCACATAAACGGGGAAGGGATAAATCTAACAAAACTATCTCTGGTTTTAAAATTATCGAATCTGGATGAAGGCAACATGGGGATTCATATTACCATTCTCCCCATTTTGCTACCCATTTGAGATTTTTCATAATACTAGTTTACAGAAAAAGCATTAATCATATTGCTAATTCTATGCTTACCAAAAAATTGCCTAAAATAATCTTATAGGAGCAAACTTCATTTGAAAATACTCAAAAGTCCCCAGCATTCAATAAACTGCCCAATCAAGAAAAAGCCACATTAGAAACAGGAGGCAGTTGGCTGGGCACAGTGGCTTTCCTGTAATCCCAGCACTTTGGGAGGCTGATGCATATGGATCGCTTGATCCCAGGAGTTCGAGACCAGCCTGGGCAACATGGCAAAGGCTTGTCTCTACAAAAAATATAAATATTAGCTATGTGTGGTGGCACGTGCCTGTAGTCCTAGCTACTCCTGGCTTGAGCCCAAGAGATTGAGGCTGCAATGAGCCTTGATCATGCTACTTCACTCCAGCCTGGGCAACAGAGCAAGACACAGTCTCAAGAAAACAAAACAACAACAACAACAAAAACAAAACAGGAGACAGTCATATTTGCATCCCAATACTCTTTATTCCCAGTGTTCTATCCTGTCCAAGTGCTGCCTAATGGAAAAATCTCATGGTGAACTTGCCTATAGATCCCTGGGGCAAAAAATTACATGTGCAGAATACAACAGAGCTTCTAAAGCAGCATCCCAGTTTCCACTTCCTTCCCTCAAACCTGAGAAAGCACAGTAGACCTTTCTTACAAGGTTCTAAGCTGTTGGAGGCTGCCTGATGGACTGCTCTCTCTGTTTTGAGGATCTCACACCTTAGGGAGGAAAAGCACTGGATCATGCTTGGCAAAGATGCAGACAGACTGAAGAGCAGATGCCTGGGGCAAGATATGATGGGTAGAGACATACAACAGACCATCAAAGGCCCAGAGGAGAGACTCTTGGGACAAATAAATATTTAAAAGCAGTTGCCTATGAGAAAATGGAAAAAGCCACAAGCAAAGGTAAGATCCATGGTCCAAAAAGGCCTGAGAAAATCTTAAACCTTCTCCTCAGACTGATCCCAAAGCTTAGAACCAATGCCAAGGTAATAGCAAAAATCCTCCCTGGAAAAGAGTCAGTCTGCAAAAATTGGAAAAGGAGGTTGTTTTTTTCCACAATGCCTAATTTCTAACAACAACAACAACAACAACTCAGAAAACATGGACCAATAGTGGAAGAAAATAAAGTGATGGAAACCTTCCCTGGAGAAACATAAGCTTCAGGCATACTAGACAGATTTTAGACTGTCTAAAATATTCTCAAAAACTCATGTAAACACATATAGAGAAAAGGAAATCAAGAAAAAATATATGAACAAAGTATCAACAGAGATTACAAAAAGGAAGCAAACGAAAATTCAGGACCTGAAAACACAGTAAGTGAAAAATTCAGTAGAGGGGTTTAACAGCAGATGAGCAGGCAAAAGAAATAATCAGTAAACATACGGAGAAGAAATTACAGAGACAGAGAAGTAGGAAGAAAAAACAATGACATAAAGTAAACAGAGCCAAGAGACTTATAAGGCACCATTAACTGGACATATATATGGGTGTCTAGGAGAAGATGCTGATAGATCACTGAAGAAATAATGGCCAACACTTCAAAATTTGAAGACAGACATGAATCTACAAGGCCAGCACACTCAACAAACTCCAAGAATAAATTCAAGGAGGTCCCCACCCACACTTCTCAACTACGCTTACATGAAACCAGCTTCAGGAACACAGGAATGGCAGGGGGAGAGAAGTTAAGAATAGTGGCATCATGCCTCTCTCAGGGAAAAACTGTCACCATAGACTGAGAACTGGAGAGGGACAGGGTTCCATCTTGTCATTTTCACAGCCCATAGTGGAGTTTCTCTCAGAGTGGACCAAAATGGGGGTAGGGAGGGTAGCAGTTTGTGTGTCAAATGTTACAGACTCTCACTGTTCTCAGAAAGGCTCAGTTGATTTTTCTGAATAAATGTTTCTCTAAATTCCTGAGTGGTCTTAAGACAAATTCTGTGTAGTTTACATGGTTGTTTTTGGTTTTCTAAATTACCAGTTATGGTGTTTTGCTGGAGATCTAGTCCACATAGCTCCTCATTGCCATTCCAGAATCCACATTTCTGATTATAGTTGGGACCAGAACTAGGGCCAGGCAATTAGGTAAGTGGTGTGATCATTATTTGTCCTCATGGGCAGAGAGGCAAAAGACAGTGGAGAAGTAGAATTAGGAGATGAGCCTGGCAGGCAGAAGGAGGAAGTGGAGGAAAAAGCCGTGACAAGGAAAGAATGAACAAGCCTCAGCACCTAAGCAAGCAGATGGGAAGTTTGCCAAGGTAGGGAAACTTCCTTTACCTAGATCACAAAGACAGAAGTAAAACAGACAGGGGGCACTACTGAGCTGGTTTCTAGATGTTTCTTCTCTCATGCTTCCCATCTTAATGAACCTGAGTGTGAAATCTGAATTGTGAGGAGAAATTTTTGAGACCTGGACAATTTCCGCATAAACTGGGTAATGGGTGAAATTAATAAATTGCTAATTTTGTTGAGTGTGATTCTGGTACTCTAGTTATGTTAAAAAGCAAAACAATAACAACAAAAATAGTCCTCAGAGAAGCAGCTGCAGTAAATTTACAGATAAAATGGTGTCTTGGATTGGCTTCAAGATGCTCTAGCCTGAAAACAGAAAGCGTGGGGTGGGGAGGGGGTTGGATGAAATAAGAAGAGCAAAGTGTTAAGGTGCAAGTAGGGAACAGAGAGATTTGTTATATATTCTCTCTACTTTAGTTCCTTCTTCAATATTTTTCATTGTAAATTTGAAAAAAATTGAATATCCCTTCCAAGATAATTTGGAGAGGAAAAATAGAGAAAACTTTCATTTCCACGGTGTGAGTGGAGAATACTGCAAACTGGTCTCACTCCTGCCATCTGTTAACATCTGTGGGACTTAATATCCTGTAGGAACAGAAACTGAGAGCCAGAAGAAAGTGGTTTAAATTAGTTACCAATAAATTAGATATGAACATAAGGCAAATTTGAAACATTTAGCTCCTCCACGTACATTTCATTAAAATTCTCCTAAGATAAAAAAAACAGCTCCTACATTTTTGGGGATGAAAAATGTTCATATGTTGATCTGATGATCAAGACTTCACTATATACATTTCTTAAAACTCATTAACTAGAACTTAAAATGTGAGAAACTTTGTCTCAATTATACCTCAGTGAACCTAATTCTTAACAGAAACCCCCAAAATCCCAGCTTGCTCCACAACCCAGTCCACTTGATCCCAGATGTTACATAAAGTAAAAATTATTATTTTTTGAGACAGAGTCTCACTGTCCCCCAGGATGTAGTGCAGTGGCATGTTCTCTGCTCACTGTAACCGCCATCTCCTGGATTCAAGCAATTCTCTTGCTTCAGGCTCCAGAGTAGTTGGGATTACAGGCGTGAGCCACCATGCCTGGCTAATTTCTGTATTTTTAATAGAGACGAGGTTTCACCATGTTGGCCAGGCAGGTCTCGAACTCCTGACCTCGGGTGACCTGCCAACCTTGGCCTCCCAAAGTGCTGGGATTACAGGTGTGAGCCACCATGCCCAGACGTGAAAATTATTTCAACTGATTAACACAGTATTTCTTAGTCTGTGAAATGGGGATTCCAATTCCTAACTTCCACATTGGTTGAAGAGATGAATATGGCAATGACTATAAAGCCCTATCCCTGGGACAGGACAATGGCTCAGCACATGCTGACTGAATAATGTTTTACAAGACCTGGTCTGCACCATGAATGCAGCAGCCTGAATAAAGCACTGAGAGAAGAAACGTAGGGACAATGATGGAAGTGCCCTGAATGAGGGCATCAGATCTGGGGAACGTTCCCCATGAGGAGAACCAGCTGAGAGGTTCTGAGCCTCAGACGGGACAGTGTAGGGCACAAGATGTCAGACATTAGTAAAGGAAACCCACGATGGTTTAGGGCAGAGAAAGCACTGCAGGAAGGCAATACATAAGAAGTCCCCACCTGGGGTTGGGCTGTCCTCCCTTACCCTGCAGGCAGTCCTCTCATGGGTAACGTGGGAGTGGAGGAAGAGGAGCTGGGGACTAAAGTAGTTCTAAAATTAGCTCTGTGATCCTCAAAGGTGGCCTTGAAAATCCTCAGTACCGGGTAGAGCCTCTTCTTGTAAAAAAAAAAAAAAAAAAAAAAAAGGACCCAAAGTCTTCCAGAGAAGAAAACAATTGTAGGCAGGTTCCTGGGAACAGATCCTGAGTGTGGGCATCACAACAGAGCCTGTCCTGACATGATGCTTACACTAAATACAGCTTATCCCGTCGGTGCTTCCAGAATAAGGAAGTGTTGATATTCATTATAATATTTAACACATTGAGAATTTAATATATGCCAGGGACGGTTCCAGGCATGGCACAAATTTTTCTGCATTCAATCTTCACAACTGTCCTATGAAGTGACTATTGCCCACCAATTTCAGATGAGGAAACAGGCACAAAACATTTAAATACCTTTCTCAAAGCAACACAGCCAAGAAAGTGATAGAGCCTGGGTTTCAACTCTCACTGTAAAGGGTTATGTCTTAACCAGTAGGCATGGCTCTGACATTTCTCAATGAATCTGCACAGGTTAGGAGGGGATCTGGGTCAAGCTCGATTGGCTTGCAAGGTCATGAGGTATATCTTGACTGATGGGTCTCTCTACCTTAGGGTTCTGCTTACAATTTTTCCATAATGAAATGATTAAAATCAGTTATTTGTCTAGTCCACGGCCCCAGAGGCATTTAAAAAAACTGCTAGGCCCAATGGTTGCTGTTACTCCCACTCCAATAACCAAGGAAGCCCTACCAACCTGGTGAGGATGAAACTCACCTTTTTTCCCTTGCCCAAATGCGTATATATGGGGCTTGGGGTGTCCTGCCCCAGAAACCATAAAATCTAATCAGACAATATTACTCTTATATAATGTGGCTCACTTTCCAACCTGACTCTGGTACAGCATCATATGACAGCAGATGCTGAAGGAAATTATTTTAGCCCAAAATATACTTCTTTGACATGTTTTCAAGTGGCTGCCACAGGTGCAACATATTGAAATGGATAGCCCCGCAAAGCTGCCTTTAGTGGGAAAATGTGCATCTGTAGCAAATCTCCACTAATGTAGCCAGACCTCCTGTGTTCTAAGCCTTTCCTAGGTCAGGAAGAGATAGCCAGCTTGACGCGTAGTGGCTCACACCTGCAATCCCAGCACTCTGGGAGGCCGAGGCAGGTGGATCACCTGAGGTCAGGAGGTCAAGACCAGCCTGAGCAACACGGTGAAACCCCATCTCTACCAAAAATACAAAAATTAGCCAGGCGTGGTGGTGGGCACCTGTAGTCCCAGCTACACAGGAGGCTGAGGCAGGAGAACTGCTCAAACCAGGGAGGTGGTAGTTGCAGTGAGCTGAGATCATACCACTGCACTTTAGCCTGGGCGACAGAGCAAGACTCTCTCTCAAAAAAACAAAAACAAACAAACAAACAAAAATAACTGAAAACATACATTTACCATCTATTCTGAGGGCTGCCAACTAAGAGGCTTCATCTACATAACAAGAACTTTGATCTATGCAATCCCCTTAACTCTGGCATACTTCTGATTCCAGTCTAGGCAACAGCTTAAGTCTCTCAACCAACTGTCCACTAAAGAATACCTAAGTGCCCCCATGAGGTGTAAACCCGTTTGGAGATACTGGATTTTTGGGAGGAACCCATGTGTATCTTTCTCATATTGATTTATGATTTTCTGAGGCAGGATCTCGCTGTGTTGCCCAGGCTGGCATGCAGTGCAGCCAACATAGCTGGTTACAGCCTCCACCTCCGGGACTCAACTGACTGGGCCACCCAAGTAGCTGAGACCACAGGCATGGGACACCACGCTCTGCTAATTTTTTATTTTTCTAATTTCACGTAGAGACAGGGTGTCTCGCTGTGCCGCCCAGGCTGCTTTGCAACTCCTGACCTCCCACAGTGCTCAGCCTGATTTATGATTTTACCTGAAATTCCTGTCTCCCTGGATTGTATAAAATTAACCTGCAAACCGACCACCTCGGGCACGTTCTCAGGACCTCTTGAGACTGAATAACCTGGGCCACAGTCACTCAAACTGACTCAGAATAAACCTCTTTAAATATATTTTGCCGTCATTAGCAGGGCTCCAGGGAAGAGGCCACCTGGGTCCCCACAGCTACCTCACCTCCCGCGGACGCTGCTCCACGCAGAGGCCCCCACCCACGTCTAGAAGTGCCCATGCCAGGACATCTGGTCCCGGCCTACCCTCCCATCCAAGGAAGGTAGTCCCAAGGCGGGCTGCCCCCAACCCAAAGCAGCGACCCTTCCCCAAAACACGCGGGCGAAGTCCTCCCCGGTCCCGCCTCCCACAACAAAGTCTGGAGCATCAAGAGTCGGAGGGAACCCGAGTCGGACCTAGTCCATCAGTCTCTGGGCTGTAATCCCCACCCAACCCGTGGACCCAGTCTGTGGCCGAGTCCCCCTCCACCTCCAGCCAAACGACCCCCGTGGCAGCTACCTAGGCCGCTGGCCCGTCCCCACCCGAGAAGCAGAGACCGTGGCACACGGAGACCTGGGTTGCTCGGCGCCCCTGTGAAATCCAGGCTGCCTAACCGCCACTACACGCAACCGGGGACGCAGACTGAGTAGGCCCAGACCCGGGGCGCTGGGCGAGCCGCAGCGCCACAGCCCACTCCAAGGCGCGGCCTGGGTCTCCGCCCCTCCCCAAAACAGGGAGACGCCGGGCCTGAAGGAGGGCGCGCTACGGCCCCAGCAGCGCCCTGGCGTCCCAGGCCTTCCCTGCCCTTCTTCCTGCGCAGGAAGGGCGCGCTGGGGAGAGGGACCAGCAGGAGCGCGGCTCACCAAGGCGGCTGACGGCGAACCGAGGCGGTGAGGTCACCGACGGTGGACTATCCACCTCACGGCTCGCTGACGCCCAAGGATCTGGACCGCTCGGCGCCGCCCCGGACTACGCTACGCAGAATCCTCAGCGCGGCCGGGACTACGCTACCCAGAATGCTCGGCGCGGCCCGTGGCTAGGCGATCCGCCGCTTCGCATCCCTTCGGTGGACTGCACTCCCCAGAGTCCTCGTTGAGTCGTCCAGGTACACGCCCCAGAATGTTGGTCAAAGCCGTCCAGCGGGGACTGCGCGACCCGGAATCCTTGGAAGGACTCCTCTCTGACAGGCGCCGCGACCCTGTGGTCTTTTGGAGGCGGAGGGATCCTTTCAGAACCGGCGATTTCTTTTATTTATGTAGCCCTGTACATACAATAAGAATATTTTTCCATTTCTATGATATAGGTAAATAATTTTCCCACCGTCTTTTGATTATGGTTATATATTTTTTCTTTTTCTTTTTTTTTTTTGCTATGTAGTCCTTTTGATCTCTGAGAGATTTTCCTACGGATTTTGTGGTTTTATCATTCGCATTTAGATCTCTCAATGGTTTAATTTTTCTCCAGGTATACACTGTGAATATATACTTATTTTTAAATTTTTCCAATATTTTATTTTCCCATTAAATTTATTTAAAATATAGTCTTTTACCACATAATTTAAGGTTTCAGCTACATCACTGAGTATACTCACAGTTTAATTTGCATTTCAATTTCTAATTTTCCCCCATATATCTAATTATGCATCAGTGCCACAATTCTTTCATTATATAGGGTGTATAATATGCTGATATCTTTTGTGGCTTGCCAAACCACATAGACTTTATATTTCAGGCCTTTACTAGGTATACTTTCTGTTTGCTTTTTCTCTTTTGGTTTTTAAATTTTTAATTATTCTGGATAAATATTAGTTGTACATATTTATAGGTTACATGTTATATTTTGATACAGGCATACAGTGTTTAATGGTCAAATTAGGGTGATTGGGGTATCCATCCCCTCAAGCATTTAGCATTTCTTTGTTTTAGGAACTTTCCAGTTCTCTCTTTTATTTTTAAATATATAGTAAAATTGTTCTTAACTATAGGCACTGTATAGTGCTACCAACTAGTAGAACTTATTCATTCTATCTAACTGTATTTTTGTACCCATTAACGAGTCCCTATTTATCCCCTCTACCCACCATCCTTCCCAACCTCTATTAACCATCTCATTCTACTTTCCGTCTCCATGAGTTCATGTTTTTAGCTCCCACAAGTGAGTGAGCACATGTGATATTTGTCATGCTGTGCCTTATTTCACTTAATGTCCTCCATTTTCATCCATGCTATTGAAAATGACAGAATTTCATTCTTTTAATGACTGGCTAATATCCCATTGTGTTTATGTACCACACTTTCCTTTTCCATTCATCTGTTGATTAGACACTTTGATTCTATATCTTTACTATTTTGAATAGTGCTGTAGTAAACATGAGAGTGCAGATATATTCTTGAAATATTGATTTCCTTTCTTTTGGATATATACTCAGCAGTGGGATAGCAGTGGGATTGCGGGATCATATGTATTTGTTAATTCTTTTGAGGAACCTCCATACTGCTCTCCATAGTGGTTATACTAATTTACATTCCTAACAACAGTGTATGCTGATTCCCCTTTATCCACACCCTCACCAGTATTCGTTATTGCCTGTCTCTTGAATAAAAGCCATCTTGACTGGGGTGACATGATATCTCATTGCGGTTTTAATTTACATTTCTCTGATGATTAGTGATATTGAGCATTTTTTTCATACACTTGGCTGTTCGTATGTCTTATTTTGAGAGATATCTATTCAGATCTTTTGCGCATTTAAGATAGCAGGTTATTTGTCTTTTTCCTATTGAGTTGTTTTAGCTCCTTATATATTCTGGCAATTACTTTCTTTTCAGATGGATAGTTTGCAAATATTTTCTCCCATTCTGTGGATTATCACTTCACTTTGTTGATTGTTTCCTTTGCTGTGCAGAAGATTTTTAGTTTGATGTGGTCTCATTTGTCCACTTTTGCTTTGGGTGCTTGTGCTTTTGCAGTCTTACTCAAGAAACCTTTGTCCACACCAATGTCTTGGAGTGTTTCTCCAATGTTTTCTTCTAGTAGTTTTATAGTTTCAGGTCTTAGATTTACCTTTAATCCATTTTGATTTGATTTTTATATGTGGTTAGGGGTTTACTTTAGATAGGGATTTAGTTTCTTTCTTCAGCAAATGGATATCCAGTTTTTGCAGTGCCATTTATTGAAATGACTGTTTTTCCCCAATGTAAGTTCTTTGCACCTTTGTGGGATATGAGTTGAACTATAAATGTGTGGACTTATTTCTGGGCTCTTGACTGTGTTCCATTGGTCTGTGTGCCTATTTTTGTGCCAGTTTTGCTGTGTGGATTACTATAGTTTGCATAATATGAAGCCAGGTAATGTGATTCCTCCAGCTTTATTACTTTTGTTCAGGATGGCTTTGGCTATTTTGGATCTTCCATGGTCCCATATAAATTTTAGGATTAATTTATCTATTTCTGTGAAGAATGTCATTGATATTTTGATTGGGATTGCACTGAATCTGTAGACTAGGTAGAATGGACATTTTAGTAAGATTAGTTCTTCTAGTCCATAAACATGGACTGTCTTTCTATTTTTTGTATCCTTTTCAATTTCTTTCATCAGTGTTTTATAGTTTCTGTTGTAGAGATCGTTCACATCTTTGGTTGATTTTATTCCTAGGTATTTTATTTGTAACTGTTATAAATAGGTTACTTTCTTCATTTCTTTTTCAGATTGTTTATTGTTGGCATATAGAAATACCACCAATTTTTGTATGTTGATTTTGTATCCTGAAACTTTACTGAATTTCTTAATCAATTCTAATGTTTTTTGGCTGAAGTCTTTAGGTTTAACTAAATATAGGATCATATCATCTGCAAACAAGGGTAACTTCACTTCTTCCTTTCCAATTTGAATACCTTTTCTTTGTCTTCCAGTAATTCCTCTAGCTAAGATTTCCTAGTACTACGTTGAGTAAAAGTGGGGAATGTGGGAATCCTTGTCTTCTTCCAGATCTTAGAGGAAAGGCTTTCCATTTTTCAGTTGTGGGTTTGTCATATATGGTTTTTATCATATTGAGGTATATTCCTGTTACACTGAGTTTTTTTTTTTTTTTGGTTTATTATGAAGGGATGTTGAATTTTACCAAATGCTTTTTTGGTGTCCATTGAGATGATCATATGGTTTTTGTCTTTTATTTTTCTGATTTGACAACATTTATTGAATTACATATGTTAAGCCATCCTTACATTCCTGGGATGAATTCCACTTGGTCATGATGAGTAATCTCTTTAATGTGTTGTTGAATTTGGTTTGCAAGCATTTTGTTAAGGATTTTTATGTCTCTGTTTATTGGAGATATTGCTTTATAGTTTTCATTTTTTGTTACATCTTTGTATGGTTTTGGTGTTAGGATAATACTGACATTATAGGATGAGTTTGGAAGTGTCCTTCTTTCTTTTTTTTGAAATAGTTTTAATAGATAGATGTTAGTTCTTTTTAAAATGATTGGTAGAATTCAGCAATGAAACCATTAGGTCCTGGGCTGTTCTTTGATGGGAGACTTTTTGTTACTGCTTCTATCTCATTTGTTATTAGTCTACTCATGTTTTGGATATTTTCATGGTTCAATCTTAAGTTTTATGTATCTAGGAATGTATCAGTTTCTCCTAGATTTTCCAGATTAATAACATATAGTAGCTCATAATCATTTCTAATGATCCTTCAAATTTCTATGGTATCAATTGTAATGTCTCCTTTTTTCATTTTTGATTTCATTTGTTTTGGTCTTCTCTTTTTTCTTAGTCTGGCTAAAGGTTTGTGAATTTTATGTTTTTTAAAATTATACTGTAAGTTCTGGGGTACATGTGCAGAATGTACAGGTTTGTTACATAAGTATACACGTACCATGCTGGTTTGCTGCAGCCATAAACCCATCATACACATTAGGTATTTCTCCTAATGCTATCCCTCCCCCAGACTGCCACCCTCCGACAGGCCCCAGTGCGTGATGTTCCTCTCCCTGTGTCCATGTGTTCTCATTGTTCAACTCCCACTTATGAGTGAGAACATGTGGTGTTTGGTGTTCTGTTCTTGTGTTAGTTGGCTAAGAATGATGGTTTCCAGCTTCGTCCATGTCCCTGCAAAGGACATGAACTCATCCTTTTTTATGGCTGCATAGTATTCCATGGTGAATATGTGCCACATTTTCTTTATCCAGTCTAACATTGATGGACATTTGGTTTGGTTGAAGTCTTTGCTATTGTGAACATTGCCGCAATAAACATACTAGTGCATGTGTCTTTATAGTAGAATGATTTATAATCCTTTGGGTATATAGCCAGTAATGGGATTGCTGAGTCAAATGGTATTTCTAGTTCTAGATCCTTGAGGAATCGCCCCACTATCTTCCACAAAGGTTGAACTAATTTGCACTCCCACCATCAGTGTGAAAGTGTTCCTATTTCTCCACATCCTCTCCAGCATCTGTTGTTTCCTGACTTTTTAATGATCATCATTCTAAGTGGCATGAGATGATATCTCATGGTGGTTTAGATTTGCATTTCTCTAATAACCAGTGATGATGAGCTTTTTTTCATAAGTTTGTTGGCTGCATAAATGTCTTCTTTTGAGCAGTTTCTGTTCATATCCTTCACCCAATTTTTGATTTTTTAAAAAATTTGTTTACCTTCTTTGTAGATTCTGGATACTGATCCTTTGTCAGATGGATAGATTGCAAAAATGCGCTACAGGAGACTGGGGCTTATTTCATCCCTTTGGCTTCAACTGTAAAAGGCGGCCGTCTCAAGGGGGCCATCTATAGACCTACCCTCAGGGCACATTCTCTTTCTCAGGGATGTTCCTTGCTGAGAAAAATAATTCAGGGATATTTCTCCTATTTGCTTTTGAAAGATGAGAAATATGGCTCTGTTCCACGTAGCTCACCAGCAGTCAGAGTTCAAGGCCGTCTCCCTTGTTCCCTGAACATTGCTGTTATCCTGTTCCTTTTTTCAAGGTGCCCAGATTTCACATTGTTCAAGCACACATGATCTACAAACAATTTGTGCAGTTAACACAATCATCACAGGGTCCTGAGGTGACATTCATCCTCCTCAGCTGACGAAGATGATGGGATTAAGAGATTAAAGACAGGCATAGGAAATCACAAGGGTATTGATTGGGGAAGTGATAAGTGTCCATGAAATCTTCACAATTTATGTTCAGAGATTGGAGTAAAGACAGGCGTAAGAAATTATAAAAGTATTAATTTGGGGAACTAATAAATGTCCATGAAATCATCACAATTTATCTTCTGCTGCAGCTTCAGCCAGTCCCACCGTTTGGGGTCCCTGACTTCCCGCAACAGTTGTAGATGTGTGATGTTATTTCTGAGGCCTCTGTTCTGTTCCATTGGTCTATCTCTCTGTTTTGGTACCAGTACCATGCTGTTTTTGTTACTGTAGCATTGTAGTATACTTTGAAGTCAGCATGATGCCTTTGTCCTTTTTTCTTAGGATTGTCTTGGCTCTGCAGGCTCTTTTTTGGTTCCATATGAAATTTAAAGTAGTTTTTTCCAATTCCATGAAGAAATCAATGGTAGTTTGATGGGGATAGCATTGAATCTATAAATTACTTTGGGCAGTATGGCCATTTTCATGATACTGATCCTTCCTAGCCATGAGCACGGAGTGTTCTTCCATTTGTTTGTGTCCTCTCTTATTTCCTTGAGCAGTGATTTGTAGTTCTCCTTGAAGAGATCCTTTACATCCCTTGTAAGTTGTATTCCTAGGTATTTAATTCTCTTTGTAGCAATTGTGAATGGTAGTTCACTCATAATTTGGCTATCTGTCTGTTATTGGTGTATAGGAATGCTTATGATTTTTGCACATTGATTTTGTATCCTGAGACTTTGTTGAAGTTGCTTATCAGCTTAAGGACATTTTGGGCTGAGATGATGGGGTTTTCGAAATATTCAGTCATGTCATCTGCAAACAGAGACAATTTGACTTCTTTTTTTCCTAATTGAATACCCTTTATTTCTTTCTCTTGACTGATTGCCCTGACCAGAAATTCAAATCCTATGTTTAATAGGAGAGGTGAGAGAGGGCATCCTTGTCTTATGCCAGTTTTCAAAGGGAATGCTTCCAGCTTTTGCCCATTCAGTATGATATTGCCTGTGGGTTTGTGATAAATAGTTCTTATTATTTTGAGGTATATTCAATCAATACCTAGTTTATTGAGAGTTTTTAGCATGAAGGGCTGTTGAATTTTGTTGAAAGTCTTTTCTGCATCTATTGAGATCATCATGTGGTTTTTGTCATTGGTTCTGTTTATGTGATGGATTATGTTTATTGATTTGTGTATGTTGAACCAGCCTTGCATCCTAGGGATGAAGCTGACTTAATCATGGCGGATAAGTTTTTAATGTCCTGCTGGATTTGGTTTGCTAGTATTTTATTGAGGATTTTCACATTGATGTTCATCAGGGATATTGGCCTGCAATTTTCTTTTTTTGTTGTGTCTCTGCCAGGTTTTGGTATCAGTTTGATGCTGGCCTTATAAAATGAGGTAGGGAGGATTCCCTCTTTTTCTATTGTTTGCAATAGTTTCAGAAGGAATGGTACCAAGTCCTCTTTGTACCTTTGGTAGAATTTGGCTGTGAATCCTTCTGGTCCTGGACTTTTTTATGTTGGTAGGCTATTGATTACTGCCTCAATTTCAGAAGTTGTTATTGGTTTATTCAGGGGTTTGACTTCTTCCTGGTTTAGTCTTGGGAGGGTGTATATGTCCAGGAATTTATCCATTTGTTGTAGATTTTCTAGTTTATTTGCATAAAGGTGTTTATAGTATTCTCTGATGATAGTTTGTATTTCTATGGGATCAGTAGTGATATCCTGTTTATCATTTTTTATTGTGTCCATTTGATTCTTCTCTCTTTTCTTCTTTATTAGTCTGGCTAGTGGTCTATCTATCTTCTTGATCTTTTCAAAAAACCAGCTCCTGGATTCATTGATTTTTTTGAAGGTTTTTTTAAGTCTCTATTTCCTTCAGTTCTGCTCTGATCTTAGTTATTTTTTGCCTTCTGCTAGCTTTTCAATTTGTTTGCTCTTGCTGCTCTAGTTCTTTTAGTTTTGATGTTAGGGTGTCAATTTTAGATCTTTTTGCTTTCTCTTTTGGGCATTTAGTGCTATAAATTTCCCTCTATACACTGCTTTAAATGTTTCCTGCAGCTTCTGGTATGTTGTGTCTTTGTTCTTATTGGTTTCAAAGAACATCTTTATTTCTGCCTTCATTTCGTTATGTACCCAGTCGTCATTCAGGAGCAGGTTGTTCAGTTTCCATGTAGTTGAGCGGTTTTGAGTGAGTTTCTTAATCCTGAGTTCTAGTTTGATTGCACTGTGGTCTGAGAGACAGTTTGTTATAATTTCTGTTCTTTTACATTTGCTGAAGAGTGCTTTACTTCCAACTATGTGGTCAGTTTTGGAATAAGTGTGATGTGGTGCTGAGAAGAATGTATATTCTGTTGATTTGGGGTGTAGAGTTCTGTAGATGTCTATTAGTTCCACTTGTTCCAGGGCTGAGTTCAAGTCCTGGATATCCTTGTTAATTTTCTGTTTTGTTGATCTGTCTAATATTGACGATGGTGTGTTAAAGTCTCCCATATTATTGTGTGGGAGTCTAAGTCTCTTTGTAGGTCTCTAAGAACTTGCTTTATGAATCTGGGTGCTCCTGTATTGGGTGCATATATATTTAGGATAATTAGCTCTTCTTGATACATTGATCCCGTTACCATTATGTAATGCCCTTCTTTGTCTCTTTTGATCTTTGTTGGTTTAAAGTCTGTTTTGTGAGAGACTAGGATTGCAACCCCTGCTTTTTTTTTCTTTCTTTCCATTTGCTTGGTAAATATTCTTCCATCCCTTTATTTTGAGCCTATATGTGTCTTTGCACGTGAGATGGGTCTCCTGAATACAGCACACTGATGGGTCTTGACTCTTTATACAGTTTGCCAGTCTGTGTCTCTTAATTGGGGCATTTAGCCCATTTATAAAAGGTTAATATTGTCATGTGTGAATTTGATCCTGTCATTGTGATGTTAGCTGGTTATTTTGCTTGTTAGTTGATGCAGTTTCTTCTTAGCATCAGTGGTCTTTACAGTTTGGCATGTTTTTGCAGTGGTTGGTACCGGTTGTTCCTTTCCATGTTTAGTGCTTCCTTCAGGAGCCCTTGTAAGGCAGGCCTGGTAGTAACAAAATCTCTCAGCATTTGCTTGTCTGTAAAGGATTTTATTTCTCCTTCGCTCTCCTCTGCTCATGAAGCTTAGTTTGGCTGGATATGAAATTCTGGGTTGAAAATTATTTTCTTTAAGAATGTTGAATATTGGCCCCCACTCTCTTCTGGCTTGTAGGGTTTCTGCTGGTAGATCTGCTGTTAGTCTGATGGGCTTCCCTTTGTGGGTAACCTGACCTTTCTCTCTGGCTGCCCTTAACATTTTTTCCTTCATTTCAACCTTGTGTCTGATGATTTTGTGTCTTGGGATTGCTCTTTGCAAGGAGTATCTTTGTGATGTTGTCTATATTTCCTGAATTTGAGTATTGGCCTGCCTTGTTAGGTTGGGGAGGTTCTCCTGGATAATATCCTGAAGAGTATTTTCCTACTTGGTTCCATTTTCCCCATCACTTTCATGCACACCAGTCAAACACAGATTTATTTGGTCTTTTCACGTAGTCCCTTATTTCTTTGAGGCTTTATTCATTTCTTTTCACTCTTTTTTCCCTCTAATCTTGTCTTCTCACTTTATTTCATTGAGTTGATCTTCAATCTCTGATATCTTTTCTTCCACTTGATCAATTCGGCTATTGATACTTGTGTATGCTTCCTGAAGTTCTCATGCTATGTTTTTCAGCTCCATCGGGTCATTTATGTTCTTCTCTAAACTGGTTATTCTAATTAGTAACTCATCTAAGCTTTTTTCAAGGTTCTTAGCTCCCTTGCATTGGATTAGAACATGCTCCTTTAGCTCAGAGACGTTTGTTATTACTCACCTTCTGAAGCCTCCTTTTGTCAATTGGTCAAACTCATTCTCCACCCAGTTTTGTTCCCTTGCTGGTGAGGAGTTGTGATGCTTTGGAGGAAAAGAGGCATTCTGTTTTTTGGAATTTTCAGCCTTTTTGCACTGGTTTCTCCCCATCTTCGTGGATTTATCTACCTTTGGTCTTTGCCGCTGGTGACCTTTGGATGGAGTTTTTGCATGGTTGTCCTTTTTGTTGATGTTGATGGTATTGCTTTCTGTTTGTTAGTTTTCCTTCTAACAGTCAGGCTCCTCTGCTGCCGGTTCCCTGGAGTTTGCTGGCGGTTCATTCAAGACCCTGTTTGTCTGGGTATCACCAGTGGAGTCTGCAGAACAGCAAAGATTGCTGCTTGTTTATTCCTCTGGAAGCTTTGTCCTAGAGGGCCACCTACCAGATGCCAGCCAGAGGTCTCCTGTATGAGGTGTCTGTTGGTCCCTACTGGGAGATGTCTCACAGTCAGGATACACAGGAGTCAGGTACCTACTTGAGGAGGCAGTCTGTCCCTTATCCGAGCTTGAATGCTGTGCTGGGAGATCCACTGCTCTCTTCTGAGCTGTCAGGCAGGGACGTTTAAGTCTGCTGGAGCTGTGCCCACAGTCACCCCTTCTCCCAAGTGCTGTGTTCCAGGGAGATGGGAGTTTTATCTCTAAGTCCCTGACTGGGGCTGCTGCCTTTTTGTCAGAGATGCCCTGCCAAGAGAGGAAGAATCTAGAGAGACAGTCTGGTCACAGGGACCTTGCTGAGCTGGAGTGGGCTCCCCCCAGTTCGAACTTCCCCATGACTTTGTTTACACTGTGAGGGTAAAGCCACCTACTCAAGCCTCAGCAATGGCAGATGCCCCAGTCCCCACCAAGCTCAAGCATTCCCAGGTCGACCTCAGACTGCTGTGCTGGCAGTGGGAATTTCAAGTCAGTGGATCTTAGCTTCCTGGGCTCCGTGTGTGTGGGACTGCCAAGCCAGACCACTTGACTCCCTGGCTTCAGCCCCCTCTCCAGGGGAGTGAACGGTTCTGTCTCACTGGCATTCCAGGTGCCACTGGGGTATGAAAAAAAAAAAAGCTCCTGTAGCTAGCTCAGTGTCTGCCCAAATGGCTTCCCAGTTTTTATGCTTGAAACCCAGGGTCCTGGTGGTGTAGGTACCGGAGGGAATCTCCTGGTCTGCTGGTTGTGAAGACCATGGAAAAATCACAGTATCTGGGATGGAGTGCACTATTCATCCCAGTGCAGTCTCTCATAGCTTCCCTTGGCTAGGGGAGGGCAATGCCCTGAATGCTTGCACTTCCTGGGTGAGGTGATGCCCCACCCTGCTTCAGCTCACCCTCCGTGGCCTGCACCCATTGTTCAACCAGTCTGAGTGAGATGAACTGGGTACCTCAGTTGGAGATGCAGAAATCACCCCGTCTTCTGTGTCGATCTCGCTGGGACCTACAGACTGGAGCTGTTCCTATTCGGCCGTCTTGCCAGCGACCTGTTTATCTTTTCAAAAAACCATTTTTGTTGTTTCACTGGTCTTTTTTTTTTGGTCTCATTGATTTCTGCTCTTGTCTATAGTATTTCTTTATTTCTACTAATTTTAGGCTTCATTTGCATTTGCTTTTCTAGTTCCTTTTTAAGGTGTATCATTAGGTTGTTTAAAGTTTTTAATAGCTTTTTTGATGGAGGCATCTATTGCTATAAACTTCTTTCTTAGTACTGTTTTTGCTTTATCCCATAGGTTTTGGGATGTTGTGTTTCTATTTTCATTATTTCAAAATTTTAAAATTTTCTTATTTTTTAATTGACCAAGTCATTTTATAGGTGCATATGATGTATTTTCCACAAGTTTGTATAGTTTCCAAAGTTTCTCTTGTTACTGATTTTCAGTTTTCCGTTGTGGTCAGAAAAGATACTTGATACCATTCGATTTTTTACTTTTTTGAGACATGTTTTGTGGCCTAACACATGGTCTTTCCTGGAGAATATTCCATGTACTGAGAAAAATGTGTATTCTGAAGCTGTTTGATGAAATTCTCTTTAAAAAAGTTTGTTTTTACCTTTCAGGTCTGTTGGGCTTAAAGATGAGATGTTCTTTAAATGTCTATTAGATTAATTTGTTCTATAGTGCCAATAAAGTCTGATGTTCTTCATTGATTTTCTGTTAAATAGTCTGTCCAATACTGAAAGTGGGGTGTTAAAATCCCCAGCTATTATTGTTAGGGTTTCACTCTCTTTTTAGCTCTAATAACATTTGCTTTATATATCTCAGTCCACTGGTATGGATTGTACATGTATTTATAATTTTTATATCCTTTTGCTGAATTGACCTCTTTATCATTATACAACACATTCTTTGCCTCTTTTTTTTGCCATTTTTATCTTGAAATTTATTTCTCTGATATAAATATAGCTACTCCTGTTCTTTTTTTGCTTGCCTTTGCATGGATTATCTTTTTCCATCCCTTTATTTCCAGTCTTTACATGCTTTTATAGATGAAGCGAGTTTCTTGTAGGAGCATATAGTTGGGTCTTGTTTTATTACCACTCAAGGACTCTATGTCTTTTGATTGCAGAAGTTAGTCCATTTACATTCAATGTTGGCATTTATAGGTAAGAACTCAATACTGCCATTTTGTTGTTTATTTACTAGTTGCTTTATCAATCCTGTCTTCTTTTTTTTTTTTTTTTTTCTTCTTACAAACAGAGGTTTTATTGCGTTTGGTCCACAATCGTATTTCACATTATCTCATGGAGCAGGGCCCCTGGGTGGGGGTCCCTGTGCAGTACTTGGCGGGGCGTGTGGCCAGGGGAAGATGGAGCAGTATAGCTTGTCGAGCCCAGAAAGGAGGCGGGTTGGGGGCTCCTTAAAACCTACTGAGGGGCCGGGCATGGTGACTCACACCTATAATCTCAGCACTTGAGGAGGCCGAGGCGGGTGGATCACATCTGAGGCCAGGAATTCGAGACCAGCCTGGCCAACATGAAGAAACCCCGTCTCCACTAAAAATACAAAAATTAGCCGGGTGTGGTGGAGCACCTGCAGTCCCAGCTACTCGGGAGGCTGAGGCTGGAGAATCGCTTGAGCCCGGGAGGTGGAGGTGCAGTGAGCTGAGATTGCGCTACTGCACTCTAGCCTGGGTGACAGCCACAACTAAAACAAAACCTACTGAGGCCAGAGTGGGTTGGAGGGGTAGCATGGAGAGGGGATCAGGCTTAGCCCCAACAACTCAGAATTTCACTTCCCTGTACGGCCTTCACTTTCCCCACCTGGCCCCGGGGGCAGGTCTGAGGGTCTGAGGTCTGTTGGTCCTGGGGAAATCCAGTCACTCGGGAGCCGGAGATATTTAGCATCATGGCAGGGCCCCCTTTCCCAGGTGACTGATTTCCCAGCACCTTCTCCACTGTCCCTGCCCCATTCCTCAGGAATAAAAAACAAAATGTATTTTTCTTTTGTGAATACTTCCTGAAACTTGCAGAGAAACCACAAACTGCTCAGCTGACAAAAGGGGGAAGAGGCGAGGCAACCAGAAACCTTTGGGAACCGGTTAGTCTCTTCTCCCCAGCACAGCCTGAACGTGCCAGCAGGGACCCTCGCCCTACACGCCCTACACGTATGGGGATATGGCCTTGACCTCCCTCCCCCACAGCCTGGTGGCTCCGCCCTGCGAAGGACCAAGGCAAAGGGGAAAAAAGCTCTGTTGCCTGATCCCACGCTGCCACTCACAGACCCTTGGTTGATTGGCAGCACTGAACCGGCTAAGAAAAAAAAGATGAAAACACAGAAAAACCCAGAAACGCAGACGGGGAGACGATGTGGGAAGAGAACGTGCTGGGAGCCTCAGTAGCTGGCCTCCTCCTGGTAGTAAGGGGGATATTCAGGGACCTCCCCCGGGTCTGGGCAGTCGCCGGCGCCTGAGGGAGCCCCATCGGCCACTGGGCCTTGCGGGCAATACTTGGGGTCATATATCTGTCGGCCCAGGCCGAAGACCTGGCCGCTCTGGTTGGCGCCCTGCGTGTAGCCCATCTGCAAGGACATGGAGGAGTTGTCACACTTGTCGGTTCCCAGCTTGGTGTCATAGATGTGCCGCCGCGTCCCGGGAGCCGTCATGCCCACCTGGCTCGCACACTTGTTTGTGCCCATCTGGAGGCTGATGGTCGAGTGGTCCATGGGGGGCAGGATATGGTTCTTGGGGTCATAGAGATGCCTCCTCGTGCCATACGCGGTCATGCCCGACTGTCTGGCGCATTTGTTGGTGCCCATCTGCAGCCCGATGACACACTGGCCGGCCTTCATGGTGGCATCGTCGAAATTCCGCTCCTGCTTCTCTGAGTACTTGACGCCGATGTCCACCCCGCTCTGCAGCCCCTTAGTCTTGGCCTTCCCCGCCAGGGCGAGAAGAGATACCTGCACCTGTGTCACGTTCCCACTCTCAAACAGGTCCACGGGGGTTCATGGCGTAGCTGACCATGGCCTTGATGAAGTTGGACAGGTTTTCTAGCTGGTGCCAGTTCTGCATGGAGCGGTTGATCTTGGGGAGGGAGCCCGGCTGTAGCTTGTTCATGAGTGTGCGTAAGATAGTTCCGTCCTTCAAGCCCTTTTGGAAGTCGGGGCCGATGGAGAGGCCGGTGAGTCCCTCGATCCAGGTGCGGAGCTCTGCCTCCTTCTGAGGGTCATATTTGGACAGGAGCCGGTTCCTGACCTCGGCCGACAGCCCGTACGAGGGGCCCCTTGTTGAACTGCGTGGAGCTCATGGCTGGCTGGCAGGCGGCGGGACGGGGCCGGACGGGACGGGACGGGACCCCTGTCTTCTTTTCTTCCTTACTTCCTGTCTTCCTTTGTGTAAAAGTGGTTTTCTCTGGTGGTATGTTTTAATTTCCTTGTGATTTTTTTTTTGTTTTTATGTTTTGGGGTTTTTATTGCCTTGACTTTTTTCAATTTCTTATTTATTTATTTATTTATTTATTTTTATTTTACTTTAAGTTCTGGGATACATGTGCAGAATGTGCAGGTTTGTTACATAGGTATGCATGTGCCATGGTGGTTTGCTGCCCCCATCAACTCATCATCTACATTAGGTATTTCTCCTAATGACATCCCTCCCCTTGCCCCCCAACCTCTGATAGGCCCCAGTGTGTGATGTTCCTCTCCCTGTGCCCATATGTTCTCATTGTTCAACTTCCACTTATGAGTGAGAACATGTGGTATTTGGTTTTCTGTTCCTGTGTTAGTTTGCTGAGAATGATGGTTTCCAGCTTCATCCATGTTCCTGGAAAGGACGTGAACTCATCCTTTTTTATTGCTGCATAGTATTCCGTGGTGTGTATGTGTCGCATTTTCTTTATCCAGTCTAACATTGATGGGCATTTGGATTGTTTTCAAGTCTTTGCTATTGTGAATAGTGCTGCAATAAACATAGATGTGCATGTGTCTTTCTAGTAGAATGATTTATAATCCTTTGAGTATATACTCAGTAATAGGATTGCTGGATCAAATGGTATTTCTAGTTCTAGATCCTTGAGGAATCGCCACACTGTCTTCCAAATGGTTGAACTAATTTACACTCCTACCAACAGTGTAAAAGTGTTTTCTATTTATTCACATCCTCTCCCACATCTGTTGCTTCCTGACTTATTAATGATCACCATTCTAAATGGCATGAGATGGTATCTCATTGTGGTTTTGATTTACATTTCTCTAATTACCAGTGATGATGAGCTTTTTTTCATATGTTTGCTGACCACATAAATGTCTTCTTTTGTAAACTGTCTGTTCATATCCTTCACCCAAATTTTGATGGGTTTTCTTTTTCTCGTAAATTAGTTTAAGTTTCTTGTAGATTCTGTGTGTCTAACAAAAATTAACCTTTTGTGTGGATAGATGGATACATTGCAAAAATTTTCTCCCATTCTGTAGGTTGCCTCTTCACTCTGATGATAGTTTCCTTTTCTGTGCAGAAGCTCTTTAATTAGATCTCATTTGTCAATTTTGGCTTTTTGTAATTACTTTTGGTGATTTAGTCATGAAGTCTTTGCCCATGCTTACGTCCTGAATGGTATTGCCTAGGTTTTCTCGTAGGGTTTTTATGGTTTTAGGTTGTGTGTTTAAATCTTTAATCCATCTTGAGTTAATTTTCATATAAGGTGTAAGGAAGGGGTTCAGTCTCAGTTTTCTGCCTGTGGCTAGCCAATTTTCACAACATCAGTTATTAAATATGAAATCCTTTCCCCACTGCTTGTTTTTGTCAAGTTTGTCAAAGATCAGATGTTTGTACATATGTGGTGTTATTTCTGAGGCCTCTGTTCTGTTCCATTGGTCTATATATCTGTTTTGTTACCAGTACCATGCTGTTTTTGTTACTGTAGCCATGTAGTATTGCTTGAGGTCAGGTAGTGTAATGCCTGCAGCTTTGTTCTTTTTGCTTAGGATTGTCTTGTCTATATGGGCTCTGTTTTGGTTCCACGTGAAATTTAAAGTAGTTTTTTCCAATTTCCTGAAGAAAGTCAATGGTAGCTTGATGCGAATACCATTGAATCTATAAATAACTTTGGGCAGCATGGCCATTTTCACGATACTGAGTCTTCCTATCCATGGGCATGGAATGTTTTTCCATTTGTTTATGTCCTCTCTTATTTCCTTGAGCAGTGGTTTGTAGTTCTCTTTGAAGAGATCCTTCACATCCCTTTTATTTCTAGGTATTTTATTCTCTTTGTAGCAATTGTGAATGGGAGTTCGCTCATGATTTAGCTCTCTGTTTGCCTTTACTGATGTATAGGAATGCTTGTGATTTTTGCACATTGATTTTGTATTCTGAGACTTTGCTGAAGTTGCTTATCAGCTTAAGGAGTTTTGGGGCTGAGACGATGGAGTTTTCTAAATATACAATGATGGCATCTGCAAACAGACAGTTTGACTTCCTGTCTTCCTATTTGAGTACCCTTTATTTCTTTCTCTTGCCTGATTGCCCTGGCCAGAAATTCAAATACTATGTTTAAAAGGAATGATGAGAGAGGGCATTTTTGTCTTGTGCTGGTTTTCATAGGGAATGCTTCTAGCTTTTGCCCATTCAGTATGATAGTGGCGGTGAGTTTGTCATAAATAGCTCTTACTATTTTGAGATGTAGTCCATCAATACCTAGTTTATGAGTGTTTATAGCATGAAGGGGTGTTGAATTTTATCAAAGGCATGTTCTGCATCTATTGAGATAATCATTTGGTGTTTGTCATTGGTTCTGTTTATGTGATTGATTACGTTTATTGATTTGTGTAGATTGAACTAGTCTTGCATCCCAGGGATGAAGCTGACTTGATCGTGGTGGATAAGCTTTTTAATGTGCTGCTGGATTCGATTTGCCAGTATTTTATTGAGGATTTTCGCATTGATGTTCATCAGGGATATTGGCCTGAAATTTTCTTTTTTTTGTTGTGTCTCTGCCAGGTTTTGGTATCAGGATGATGCTAGCCTTATAAAATGAGTTAGGGAGGATTCCCTCTTTTTCTATTGTTTGCAATAGTTTCAGAAGGAATGGTACCAGGTCCTCTTTGTACCTCTGGTAGATCTCGGCTGTGAATCTGTCTGGTCCTGGGCTTTTGCTGGTTGGTAGGCTATTAATTAGTGCCTCAATTTCAGAACTTCTTGTTGGTTTATTCATGAATTTGACTTCTTCCTGGTTTAGTCTTAGGAGGGTGCGTGTGTCCAGGAATTTATCAGTTTCTTCTAGGTTTTCTAGGTTATTTGTCTAGAGGTGTTTATAGTATTCTCTGATGGTAGTTTGTATTTCTGTGGGATCAGAGGTGATCTCCCATTTATCATTTTTTATTGTGTCTATTTGATTCTTCTCTCTTCTCTTTTTTAGTCTGGCTAGCTATCTGTTTTGTTAATATTTATAAAAAAACAGCTCCTCGATTCATTGATTTTTTGAAGGAGTTTTTGTGTCTCTATCTCCAGTTCTGCTCTCATCTTAGTTATTTTTTGTCTTCTGCTAGTTTGTGAATTTGTTTGCTCCTGCTTCTCTAATTCTTTTAATTGTGATGTTAGAGTTTCAATTGTAGATCTTTCCCATTCTCTTTTGAAGGCATTTAATGCTATAAATTTCCCTCTAAACGCTGCTTTAGCTGAGATTCTGGTACGTTGTGTCTTTGTTCTCATTGGTTTCAAAGAAGTTATTTATTTCTGCCTTAGTCTCGTTACTTACCCAGTAGTCATTCAGGAGCAGGTTGTTCAGTTTCCATGTAATTGTGCAACTTTGTGTGAGTTTCTTATTTCTGAGTTCTAATTTGATTGCACTGTGGTCTGAGAGAATGTTTGTTATGATTTCTATTCTTTTGCACTTGCTGAAGAGTGTTTTACTTCCAATTATGTGGTCAATTATAGAATAAGTGCTATGTGGTGCTGGGAAGAGTGTATATTCTGTTGATTTGGTGTGGAGAGTTCTGTAGATGTCTATTAGTTCCACTTGGTCCAGAGCTGTGTTCAAGTCCTGAATATTCTTCTTAAGTTTTTGTCTCATTGATCTGTCTAATATTGACAGTAGAGTGTTAAAGTCTTCCACTATTATCATGTGGGAGTCTTAAGTCTCTTTGTAGGTCTCTAAGAACTTATTTTATGAATCTGGATTCTCCTGTATTGGGTGCATATATATTTACAATAGTTAGCTCTTCTTGTTGCTTTGATCTTTTTACCAGTATGTAATGCCCTTCTTTGTCTTTTTTGATGTTTGTTGGTTTAAAGTCTGTTCTAACAGAGACTAAGATTGCAACCCCTGCTTTTTGTTTGTTTGTTTGTTTTTTGCTTTCCATTTGCTTGGTAAATCTTCCTCCATCCCTTTATTTTGAGCCTATGTTTGTCTTTGCACATGAGATGGGTCTCCTGAATACAGCAAACTGATGGGTTTTGACTCTTTATCAAATTTGTCATTCTCTGTTTTTCACTTGGGGTATTTAGCTCATTTACATTTAAGGTTAATATTGTTATGTGTGAATTTGATTCTGTCATTATGATGCTAGCTGGTTATTTATTTATTTTTGAGATGGAGTCTTGCTCTGTTGACCAGGCTAGAGTACAGTGGCGTGATCTTGGCTCACTGCAAACTCCGCCTTCTGGATTCACGCCATTCTCCTGCCTCAGCCTCCTGTGCAGCTGGGACTACAGGTGCCCACCACCACACCCGGCTACTTTTTTGTATTTTTTTAGTAGAGATGGAGTTTCACCATGTTAGCCAGGATGGTCTCAATCGCCTGACCTTGTGATCTGCCCACCTCAGCCTCCCAAAGTGCTGGGATTATAGGCGTGAGCCACCATGCCCAGCTGCTAGCTGGTTATTTTGTCCATTAGTTGATGCAGTTTCTTCATAGTGTCTATGGTTTTTACATTTTATTTTGTTTCTGCAGTGGGTAGTACTGGTTGTTCCTTTCCACCAGGAGCTCTTGTAAGGCAGGCCTGGTAGTGACAAAATCTCTCAGCATTTGCTTGTCTTGAAAGGATTTTATTTCTCCTTCACTTATGAAGCTTAGTTTGGTGGGATATGATATTCTGGGTTGAAAAAAAAATTTTTTAAGGATTTTGAGTATTGTCCCCCACTCTCTTCTGGCTTCCAGGCTTTCTGCAGAGAGATCTGCTGTTAGTCTAATGGGCTTCCCTTTGTGAGTAGCCCAACCTGTCTTTCTAGCTGCCATTAACATTTTTTCCTTCATTTCAACTTTGGTGAATCTGACGATTATGTGTTTTGGGGTTGCTCTTCTTGAAGAGTATCTTTATGGTGTTCTCTGTATTTTCTGAATTTGAATGTTGGCCTGTCTTGGTAGATTGGGGATGTTCTCCTGGGTAATATCCTGAAGTGTGTTTTACAACTTGGTTCCATTCTCCCCGTCACTTTCAAGTACAACAATCAAACATAGGTTTGGTCTTTTCACATATTCCCAATTTCTTGGAGGCTTTGTTCATTCCTTTTCATTCTTTGTTCTCTAATCTTGTCTTCATGCTTTATTTCATTGAGTTGATCTTCAGCCTCTGACCTCTCTTCTGCTTGATCGATTTGGCCATTGATACTTGTGTATGCTTCATGAAGTTCTCATACTATGTTTTTCAGCTCCATCAGATCTTTTATGTTTTTCACCAAACTGGTTATTCTTGTTAGCAATTCCTTTAACCTTTTATCAAGGTTCTTAGCTTCCTTGCATTGGGTTACAACATGCTCCTGTAGCTCAGAGGAGTTTGTTATTACCCACCTTCTGAAGCCTACTTCTGTCAA
Source organism: Trachypithecus francoisi (assembly GCF_009764315.1). Lineage (NCBI taxonomy): Eukaryota > Metazoa > Chordata > Mammalia > Primates > Cercopithecidae > Trachypithecus > Trachypithecus francoisi. Next base: position 1,874,360 of record NW_022681467.1, read on the forward strand.
TTTGTCAAACTCATTTTCCATTCATTTTTGTTCCCTTGATGGTGAGGAGCTATGATCCTTTGGAGGAAGAGAGGCATTCTGGTTTTTGGAATTTTCAGGCTTTTTGCACTGATTTTTTTCTCATCTTCACGGATTTATCTACGTTTGGTCTTTGCTGTTGGTGACCTTGGATGGAGTTTTTTGCATGGTCGTCCTTTTTGTTGATGTTGATGGTATTACTTGCTGTTTGTTAGTTTTCTTCTAACAGTCAGGCCTCTCTTCTGCAGGTCTGCTGGAGTTTGCTGGGGGTCCACTCGAGACCCTGTTTGCCTGGGTATCACCAGCGGAGGCTGCAGAACAGCAAAGATTATTGCCTACTCCTTCCTCTGGAAGCTTCATCCCAGAGGGTCACCTGCCAGATGCCAGCCAGAGCTCTCCTGTATGACGTGTCTGTCGACCCCTGCTGGGAGATGTCTTCCTGTCAGGAGGCATGGTGGGAATCAGGGACCTACTTGAGGAGGCCGTCTTTCCCTTACCAGAGCTTGAGCACTGTGCTGAGATATCTGCTGTTGTCTTCAGAGCTGGCAAGCAGGAACTTTTAAGTCTGCTGAAGCTGCACCCACAGCCACCTCTTACCCCAGGTGCTATGTCCCAGGGAGATGGGAGTTTTATCTATAAGCCCCTACTGAGGTTTCTTCCTTTCTTTCAGAGATGCTCTCCCCAGAGGGGAGAAATCTAGAGAGGCAGTCTGACTATAATGGCTTTGTGGTGCTTCCGTGGGCTTCACCCAGTTCGAACTTCCTGGGGAGTTTGTTTACACTGTGAGGGGAAAACCTCCTACTCAAGCCTCAGTAATGGTAGATGCCCCTCCCCCTACCAAGCTCAAGCATCCCCATTTTGAATTCAGACTGCTGTCCTGGCAGCAAGAATTTCAAGCCACTGGATTTTAGCTTGCTGGGCTCTGTGGCGGTGGGCTCTGCTGAGCAAGACCACTTAGCTCCCTGGCTTCAGCCCCTTTTCCAGGGGAGTGATTGGTTCTGTCTTGCTGGCATTCCAGGGGCTACTGAGGTATGAAACAAACAAAAAAACCAAAAAACTCTTGCAGCTGGCTCAGTGTCTACCTAAATAGCTGCCCAATTTTGTGCTTGAAACCCAGGGCCCTGTGCTGTAGGGAACCAAGGGAATCTCCTGGTCTGCAGGTTGTGAATATCATGGGAAAAGTGTAGTATCTGGGCCAGATAGCACCATCCTTCATGGCATGGTCCCTCACAGCTTCACTTGGCTATGGGAGGCAGTTCCCAACCCCTTGCATTTCCCGGGTGAGGCAATGCCCCACCCTGCTTCTGCTCACCCTCTTGGGTGGCACCTACTGTCTAACCAGTCCCAGTGAGAAGAACCAGGTATCTCATTTTGAAATGCAGAAATCACCTGCCTTCTGCGTTGGTCTTGCTGGGGGCTGCAGACCAGAGCTGTTCCTATTTGGCCATCTTGCCTGGGAATCATGGTTTATTTTTAATGTATCCTTTTTTTTTTTTGAGACGGAGTCTCGCTCTGTTGCCCAGGCTGGAGTGCAGTGTTGTGATCTCCACTCACTGCAAGCTCCACTTCCCGGGTTCATGCCATTCTCCTGCCTCAGCCTCCTGTGTAGCTGGGACTACAGGCGCCTGCCACCGCGCCTGGCTAATTTTTGTATTTTTAGTAGAGACGGGGTTTCACCGTGTTAGCCAGGATGGTCTCGATCTCCTGACCTCGTGATCCGCCTGTCTCGGCCTCCCAAAGTGCTGGAATTACAGGCGTGAGCCACCGCGCCAGGCCTTTAATGTATCTTTTATAGGTTGGTTGTTTTGTGGTTACCATGAGGCTTGCAAATATAACCAATTATTTTAAACTGATGACCACTTAACTCTAATTACAAAGAAAATTAAATGACAAACAATTTTAAAAAGTTTAAAAATTTACACTTTAACTCCATCCCCTTGCATTTTCACTTTTTGATGTGTCTACCTTTATCTTTGTATGCCTATCTCTTAAAAAGATGTTGTAGTTATTATTTTTTGTATTATAAATTTGTATCTTAGTCTTCCTACTAAATATGTGTGTGGTTTACACATTGCAATTACAGTGTTAGAGTATTCTGTATTTGTCTGTCTAGCTACTATTGCTAATGAGTTTTATACATTCAGATGATTTTTGTTGTTTGTTAACATCTTTTTATTTTAGAATGAAGAACTATCTTTAGTATTTTTTGTAAGACAAGTCTGATGTTGACAAAATCCTTCAACTTTTGTTTGGGAAAGTCTTTATTTGTCCTTCAGGTTTGAAGGATATTTTTGTAGGATATAATATTCTAGGTTGAATATTTTTTTCTTCAGGTTTTTGAATATGTCATCCCACTCTTTCCTGGGCTGTAAGATTTCCACTGAGAAGTCTGCTGCCAGATGTATGGGAACTGCTTTATATGTTATTTGCTTCTTTTCCCATGCTGCTTTTAAAATCCCTTCTTTATCTTTGAAGTTTGAGAGTTTATTTTATGCCTTGAGATAGTCTAATTTGGGTTGAGTCATTTGCTGTTTCTTATGACCTTCTTATACCTGGATATTCATCTTTCTGTCTACATTTGGTAAACTGTCTGTTATTATTTCTTCGAATAACCTTTCTATCTTGCTATCTTTTTCTCTGCATCCTCTTTAAGGCTAATAACTTTCAAATTTGCCCTTTTGAGGCTATTGTCTGGTTCTTATAGGCATGCTTTTTTTAATCCTTTTTTTCTTCTCTGTGTATTTTTATATAACCTGTCTTCATGCTCACTAAGTTTTCTGCTTGATCAGTTTTGCTCTTGAGAGACTGGTGTATTTTTCAGCCAATTAATGTATTTTTTGTCAATTGAATTTTTCAGCTCCAGAATTTCTGTTTTTTAAAAGTATTTCAATCTCCTTTTAAAATTTGTCTGATAGAATTCTGAATTCCTTCTCTGTGTTATCTCGAAGTTTGTTGAGCTTCCTCAAGACAGCTATTTTGAATTCCCTGTCTGAGAGGTCACATATCTCCATCACTTCTGGATCTCTGTCATTCCTGGATTGCCTTATTTGGTTTGTTTGATGGGGTCTTGTTTTCTGGATGCTTGTGGATGTTCATCAATTTCTGCATATCAATAGATGAAGAGTTAGGTATTTATTCCAATCTTCACAGTGTAGGTTTGTTTGTATCCATCCTTTTTGAGAAGGCTTTCCACATATTCAAAGGGCATTGAGTGTTGTGACCTAAGCCTGTGGTCACTGCAGTCATATCAGCACTGTGGGGTTCCCTAAGCCCATGAACACTGTGACTCTTGCTGACTCTTAGATGCACTGCCTTTGTGGGCTTGGGTAAGATAAGAGAAAATTCCTTGGGTTACCAGGCAAAGTCTCTAGGTCTGTTCCCTCCTTTTCTTTGAATCAGGAGTCTTTCTACATGCTAGCCTTCCTGGAGTTGGAGGAAGGGTGATATGAGCATTTCTGTGACCACCGCAGCTGGCACTGTGCTGGGTTGCATCTGAAGCCTTACAAACTAGTACAGTACTGGGTCTTGCCCAAGGCCTGTGGTGACCAATGCTTGGCTACCACTGATGTTTAAGGCTCAAAAGCACTGTAGTCAGCAGAGTTAGGTCTGTTCCACCAAGGCAGTGGATCCTCTTCTTGCCCTGAGTGAATCTGGAAATGCCATCCAGGAGCAAAGGCATGGAATCAGTAGCTTCAGCACTCTACCTGGTGCTTTGTTTTCCTATGACTGAGTTGGTACCTAAGTTATAAGACAAAGTTCTCTGTACACTTTCCTCTCCTTTCCCCAAGTGGAAAGTATCTTTATCCCAGAGCTGCATTGCCTGGAATTAGAGAGGTAAGGCAGCATTCTTTTATCTGTGACAGCTGGTGTTGCACTAAGTCACATGCACCCTAAGTCCACTCCTCTGAGACCAGTGCAGCCCCAAGTCTTGCCCAAGGACTATAGTCCTTGTAATCTGACTGTTACTCAAATGTATAGGGCCCAAGGCTACTTTAGTCAACTGGACATGGATCCAGCCGGACTCATGTTCCTCCCACTGGAGCTGAGGATTCGCTTCTGCCCAGGGCTGGTCTAAATGCTTCCTCCATGGGTACCAGCAGAATGCCTCACTGAATTGTGTTCCATTGTGACAGAGCAGTACTGAGTTCAATGCAAAGTCTCACACTCACTGTGCTTTTTCTCCTGCAAGCACACAGATTTTTCTGTCTGCACTGCTCTGCCACAGGATAAGGGAGGGGTAGTGCAGGCAATGAAAGAATATTTTTCCTATGACCCATAAATGCCATTTTTCTTGATATTATGTTAAAACTAGGTACTGTGATTAGTGACCTGAATTTTTTTTGTTTTTATGAAGGTGTTTTCTTGCATAGATACTTCAATTTTGTGTTTCTGAGAGGAGATGGTTGCTGGAGGGTTCTATTTGGCTACCTTGCTCTGCCCTTTTGATGCTCCTTTTTTCTATGTGGACGTTATAATTAACGTGTATAGTTTCAAAACAAGAGAAAGAAATCTATTGGAATTTTTGTTGGACTCTAACTAAAATTATAAATTTATGAAAATTGACATTTCAAGTAATACTGAGATTTCCAGTGCAAAAACATTGTGTGCCTTTTTAATCTGATTCAATCTAATTTTGTTACTATTAGGAGTAAAGAACAAGACAGTATCCTTAGAAAGATTTTAAATAGTAACTAAAAGAGTAGGGATGTCAACATACCATGTCAAATACCTGAGAAAAAATTTTAAATTGTGAACTCCAGATGTTCCCAAATATTAGGGATGATGTTATAGAAATAACATGGAGATCGTAACTGATTTTTTAAACTCTGTGTATAAAATAGAACATAACTTACAAAGAATTTCAATAAATAGGTATTCAATGAAGGTCTATAAATTATTCTCCAAGCACAGTCTATAATTGAAATCACTGGAGTAAACATTTGTAACAGATGCAAGTTAGGATTGTCCAACGTAATCTCACACCAGAATTCTATGCAAAAGATTCAAAGAAAATTATGGAGGATACAGCAAAGAGCTGGTCTGATTTTTAGATTGACATGAATGGAAGCATTTTATGTAATGCTGTAATTGGATCAACTGTGATTCATTAACATGTGGGATAACTTGGGACAACTGCATTAATTTTACCCTTTCCACTACCTGAGCCTCCACCTCTCCACAGTCAGTATACACATCACCTTATACCCAGTGTGATTTGTACCCCATCTCTATGCCATCCTCTATTTCAATAACATTACCCATTTCATGCAAATTATGGATCCACATGAAAAATTATTTTTTGTATACATATATATGTGTGTGTATACACACACATTCACATAGAAAAGTAAGCTTCATGAAGTCAGGGATGGATGTGGGGGTCAGAGAGTGCTCACTGCTTGTCTGCTGAATGGGGACTGTGGTTGCCCTTGCATGACTCCTTTAGGGTTTTTTGAGTGTTTCATTCAGTAAACACCTATTTGTTGTATTTGGTAGGTGACCATTCCTTTACTTGTAAGATGGAGCCCTACCCTGTCTACCCATCTTTGCTGCAGAACCATTTACTGTCTTGTTCATTGGGCTCATATTTTTCCTCTCATTCACTCCTTACTAGTCCACTGAGCACTGTTGTCTACCAGGAATGTGCAAGGCCCAGTGACACAGACAGCATAGTTTGAGTCTTTCCTTTGAAGGACTCCAAGAGCAGTGTGAAGGGTGGAGAAGGGAAGAGAGATGTGAACTTGAGCATATAACTTCATGCAGGTTATAGGTACATATCACACAGATGTTCAGACAGGCTGAAGAGGGAGGAGGGCAGGCTTTGCTAACTTATCACCTGGCCTGCTGGCCTGTGAGTCGGAGATGGTTAGAAAGAAGACAGCCACCCTTTTGGGACTGACAGAAGGATAGTCACAGCTACAGCTGCTGCAATATATTTGTTCTCCCCTCTATGTCTGCAATGATGGAGCTTTGGCCAGATTTCCACCAGCTGCTCAGGTCTCTCACACCATGTAAGTGCCACACTGACTCAGGGACCTCACACCGTATAAATGCTATACTGGCTTAGGCACCTCACACATCTTTCTCTTGGCATCTGCTTACTTTGTTGAGGGCCCAAAGACTGTCGGAGAAACATAGGGCAGTAAAGACCACTTAGGAGTATCCAGGTCTCTCATTTTACTGGAGAGAATGCTGAGATCAGAGGGAGAATGAGGATAGTGTTGCATGGCATGTGTCAGAGACAGTACTGCAGCCCAGGTGTCCTGAATCCCACACCAGGCATCTTTCTGGGGCACAACCTTTTTTTCCCAGGTGTCAGAAGGAGAACATGTGGATCAATGCTGGGCCATGCAGAGACCACATGTCTGCAATTAGAAGCATCCTGGATGGATCCTGGAGACATGGACAGTGTGCATAGTCACAGAAGCTGTGAGTTAGAAGGAGCTTATCTTATTCAACCCCTGTCTGGCATGTACATTCTTTCCAAATCCTTGCTTTCTTTTCCCAGGAACAGATAATTTACAGCTTCCCAAGCTAGCCCATTTCATTTTCAAACAATGCTATTACAGCTATTCCTTATGCTATCTAATAACTCCTACCTGCCACCAGTCTTGAAAGAATGATGGAGAATTCAGTCAAGCACTCATGGAACATGTAACTGTAGACACTTCTTGGAAGGGTTCCTGGTGAATCTTCTAGAATTAATTAAATATAAAACAAGCTTCCAGTAAATCCAGTGAGGGAATAATACCTGAAATATATAAGAATCTTAAGTGACTCAACAGTAAAAAAAATTCAATTTAAAAATCTGTAAAGTTTCTGAATAACATTTCTCAAAAGAAGACATGAAAATAGCCAACAGGTATCTGAAAAAATGTTCAACATCACTAATCATCAGGGAGATGCAAATCAAAACCACAATGACATATCTCACCCCAATAAAAGGGGCACTTATAAAAAGGACAAAACAAAACATATACTGACAACGATACACAGAAAAAGTGACTTACACAGTCTCTTTGGTAAGGTAAATTAATACAGCTGTTATGGGAAACAGTATGGAGTCTTCTCAAAAACTAAAAATAGAACTGCCATATGGTCCAGCCATACCACTACTGGGTATTTCGCCAAGGGGAGTGGAAATTAGTAAGTATACCAAAGATATATCTGCACTCCCACTTTATTACAGCACTATTCACAATAACCAAGCTATGGAATCAACCAACAGATGAACAGATAAAGAAAATGTGGTATATAGGTTGGGGTTGATGGTTCATGCCTGCAATTCCAGTACTTTGGGAGGCTGAGGTGGGAGGATCACTTGAGCCCAGGGGTTTAAGTACAGCCTGGGCAACATGGTGAGACCCTGTCTCTACATAAAAGGAAAAAAAAAGAACGTGATATACATACACAATTGCTTATTAGGCATAAAGAAGAATGAAATCCTGTCATTTATTGCAATGTGGATGAACCTAGAAGACACTGTATCAAGTGAAATAAGCCAGGCACAGAAAGACAGATACGGCATATTCTCATATGTGGAAGTTTAAAAAGTTAATCTCATACATTAGAGAGTAGAATAGTAGTTACCAGAGCCTGGGGATAAGGGGGAGGGTGAGGGAGACAGAGGTTGTTTAATGTGCACAAAATTATAGTTAGAAAGAACCAAATAAATAAAAACAGAGTTGAAAAAAGTAGACTTTATAACTGGTACCACAGAATGTAAAGGATCATTAAGACTATTATGAACAACTTTATGCTAAGAAATTGGAAAACCTAGAGGAAAGGGATAAATTCCTGGAAACATACAACCTACAAATATTGAACCAGGAAGAAATAGAAAACTTCAACAGACCAACAAGTAATAAGATTGAAGGAGTAATAAAAACATCTCCCAACAATGAAAAGCCAAGGACCAGATGACTGCTGTTGAATTCTACCAAACATTTCTAACACCATTTCTTCTCAAATTATTCCAAAAAGTTGAAGGGGAGGGAACTCCTCCAAACACATTCTATGAGGCCAACATTACTCTCATTCCAAAACCTGACAAGGACACAACAACAAAAAAAGAAAACTGCAGGTCAATACCCCTGATAAACACAGATACAAAAATATTCAACAAAATACTTGGAAACCAAATTCAAAAGCACATAAAAGGTAATACACCATGATCAAGTGGAATGAAAGGATGGTTCCACATATGCAAATCAATAAATATGATCTATCACATGAACAGAATTAAGGACAAAACCATATGATTGTCTCAAATGATGCAGAAAAAGCACTTAATAAAATTCAACATCCCAGCCTGGGTAACATAGTGAGACCCTGTCTTTAAAAAAAAAATTAGGCATGTGGCATGCACTTGTAGTCCCAGCTATTCAAGAAGCTGAGGTGGGAGGATTGCTTGAGCCCAGGAGTTTGAGGTTGTAGTGAGCTATCATCATGCCATTGAACTACATACAGCCTAGGTGAAAAAAAAAGAAAAGAAAGGAAAATGAAAATTAACTTGTTAGCTTGCAAGTAGGAAAAAATATTCAACATCCTCTCACAATAAAAACTTTAACCAAATAAATATAGAAGGAATATATTCCAATAGAATAAAAGCCATACGTGAAAAACCCACAACTAATGTCTTACTGAATGGGGAAAAGTTGAGAGTTTACCTGAGGAAAAAAAAAAAATAAAGATCCCCACCTTCACCATTCTTATTCAGCATATTACTGGAAATCCTCACCATAGCAATCACACAAGGGAAGAAATAAAGTGCAACTAAACTGGAAAGGAGGCATTAAATTGTCCCTCTTTGCAGGAGACATAATCTTGTATGTAGAAAGACCTACAGAGTCCACCAGAAAACCTTAGAATGGATCAGTGAATTCAATAAAGTCTCAGGATACAAAATAAACCCACAAAAATCAATATAGTTTCTATATGCCAATAATGAACTGTCTGAAAAAGAAATCCAGAAAGCAATCTTATTTACTATAGCCACACAAAAACAGACCTAGGAATAAATTGAACCAAGGTTGTAAACAATCTGTAAAGTAAAAATTATAAAACTGTGATGAAAATAATTGAAGAGGACACACAAAAAATGGCAAGACATTTCATGTTTATAGATTGAAAAAATTAATATTGTTAAAGCGACCATACTGCCCAAACCAAGCTATAGATTCAGTGCCATCCCTTTCAAAATATTAATGAAATTCTTCACAGAAATATAGAAAAAATTCTAAAATTCATAGGGAACCCAAAAAGACTCTGAATAGCTAAACCAGTTATGAACAAAAGGAACAATGGTATAGGCATCACATTCCATGACTTCAAAATATACTAGAAAGTTATAGTAGTCAAAACAGAATAATACTAACATAAAATCAGATACATAGACTAATGGAAGAGAATAGAGAATCCAGAAATAAATCCAAATACAGCCATACTTTTTTTAATGATGGGCATACGTTCTGTCAAATTTGTCGTTAGGCAATTTTGTCATTGTGCAAACATAGAGTGTACTTACAGAAACCAAGATGGTATAGCTTACTATACACCTAGGCTATAGGGTATAGCCTATTTCTCCTAGGCTGCAAACCTATATAGCATGTTACTCTACTGAATAGGCAATTGTAACACAATAGTGAGTATTTGCATATGTAAACATAGAAAAGTTACAGTAAAAATATGGTATAACATGTAAAAATGATATACCCGTACAGGTCACTTACAATGAATAGAACTGGCAAGACCGAAAGTGAGTCATGCAGCTTTGAGTAGGTCGGTGAGTGGTGAGGGAATGGGAAGGCCTAGGATACTACTATAGAATTCATAAACATTCTTTACTTATGTAACACTGTAATTACTTTAATTTTTTTCTTTTTTAAATAATGTTAGCTTACTGTAACTTTTTAACTCTATAAGCATTTTAATTATTTTAAGCTTTTTTGACTTTCGTAATAATATTTAGCTTAAAATACAAACATACTATACAACTGTTCAAAATATTTTCTTTATATTCTTATTCTATAAGGTTTTTTCTATTTAAAACATTTCATATTTATATTTCTTACATTCTAAACTTTTTTCTTAAAAACTGAGGCACACAAGACAAACATTAGCCTAGGCCTATCCAGGGTCAGGATCATCAACATCATTGTCTTCCACCTCCACATCTTGTCCCACTGGAAGTTCTTCAAGGTCAATAACATGAATGGGGCTGTCATCGTCTATGATAACAATGTCTTATTCAAGAATACCTTCTGGGGGACCTGAGGCTGTTTTAGAGTTAACTTGTTTTTATAAGTAAGAGGGGCACACTCTATTATAGCAAAGTAAAGACACCAACCAGTAACATAGTAACTTACTTATTTTATTTTATTTTTTTATTTCTTCTAAAAAAAAGCAGGGGGGATACCTGTGGAGAACGTGCAGGTTTGTTCCATAGGTATACACTTGCCATGGTAGTTTGCTGCACCTATTGATCTGTCTTCTAAGTTCCCTCCCCTCACTCCTCGCCACCCAACAGGCCCTGATGTGTGTTGTTACCCTCTCTGTGTCCGTGTGTTCTCAATGTTCAACTCCCACTTACGAGTGAGAACATGCAATATTTGGTTTTCTGTTCCTGTGTTTGTTTGATGATGATGATGGCTCCCAGTTTCATCCATGTTCCTACAAAAGACATGATCTCGTTCCTTTTTTATGTCTGCATAGTATTCCTTGGTGTATATGTACCACATTCTCTTTATCTAGTCTATCATTGATGGGCATTTGGGTTGGTTCTATGTCTTTGCTATTGTATATAGTGCTGCAGTAAACATATGTGTGCATGTGTCTTTATAGCAGAATGATTTTTATTCTTCTGGTATATACCCAGTAATGGGATTACTGGGTCAAATGGTATTTCTGGTTGTAGATCCTTGAGGAATCACCACACTGTCTTCCACAATTGTTGAACTAACTTAAATTCCCACCAACAGTGTAAAAGCATTCCTATTTCTCCACAGCCTCGTCAGCATCTATTGTTTCCTGACGTTTTAATAATTGCCATTCTGACTGGCATGAGATGGTATCTCATTATGGTTTTGATTTGTGTTTCTCTGATGATCAGTGATGTTGAGCTTTCTTTCATATCTTTGTTGGCCACATAAATGTCTTCTTTTGAGAAGTGTCTGTTTATATCCTTTGTCCACCTTTTGATAGGTTTGTTTGTTTTTTTCTTGTAAATATGTTTAAGTTCCATGTAAATTCTGGATATTAGACCTTTGTCAGATGGGTAGATTGCAAAAAGTTTCTCCCATTCTGTGTGTTACCTGTTCAGTCTGATGCTAGTTTCTTTTGCTGTGCAGAAAGTCTTTAGTTTAATTAGATCCCATTTGTCAATTTTGGCCTTTGTTGCAATTGCTTTTGGTGTTTTAGTCATGAAGTCTTTGCCCATGCCTATGTCCTAAATGGTATTGCCTAGATTTTCTTCTAGGGTTTTCATGGTTTTGGAATTTACATTTAAGTCTTTGATCCATCTTGAGTTAATTTTTGTGTAAGATGTAAAAAAAGGGGGTCCAGTTTCAGTTTTCTGCATATGGCTAGCCAGTTTGCCCAGCACTGTGTATTGAATAGGAGATCCATTCCTTATTGCTTGTTTTTGTCAGGTTTGTTAAAGATCAGATGGCTGTAGATGTGTGGTGTTACCTCTGAGGTCTCTGTTCTGCTCTATTAGTCTATATGTCTGTTTTGGTACCAGTATCATGTTGTTTTGGTTACTGTAACCTTGTAGTATAGTTTGAAGTCAGGTAGTGTGATACCTCCAGCTTTGTTCTTTTTGCTTAGGATTGTCTTGGCTATATGCATCTTCTTTGATTCCATATAAAACTTAAAATAATTTTTTCTAATTGTGTGAGGAATGTCAATGGTAGTTTGATGGAAATAGCATTGAATGTATAAATTACTTTAGGCAGTGTGGTCATTTTCACAATATTGATTCTTTCTATCCGTGAACATGGAATGTTTCTCCATTTGTTTGTGACCTCTCTTATTTCCTTGAGCAATGGTTTATAGTTCTCCTTGAAGAGGTCCTTTACATCCCTTGGTAGCGGTATTCCTAGGTATTTTATTCTGTTCATGGTGATTGCGAATGGGAGTTCATTTGTGATTTGGCTCCCTGATTGTCTGTGGTTGGTGTAAAGGAATGCTTGTGATTTTTGCACACTGATTTTGTATCCTGAGACTTTGCTGAAGTTGCTTATCAGTTCAAGAAGTTTTGGGGCCTTTATTTCTTTCTCTTGCCTGATTGCCCTGGCCAGAACTTCCAATACCATGTTGGATAGGAATGGTGAGAGAGGGCATCCTTGTCTTGTACTGGTTTTCAGAGGGAGTGCTTTTCGTTCGATATGATATTGGCTGTGGGTTTGTCATAAATAGCTCTTATTACTTTGAGATATGTTCCATCAATACCTAGTTTAGTGAGAGTTTTTAACATGAAGAAGGGATGTTGAATTTTATCAAAGACCTTTTCCGCATTTATTCAGATAACCATGTGGTTTTTGTCTTTGCTTCTGTTTATGTGATGGATTACGTTTATTCATTGGCATATGTTGAGCCAGCCTCGCATCCCAGGGATGTAACCAACTTGATCATGGTGGATAAATTTTTTGATGAGCTGCTGGATTTGATTTGCCAGTATTTTATTGAAGATTTTTGCATTGATGTTCATCAGGGATATCGGCCTAAAATTTTCTTTTTTTTGTTATGTCTCTTCCAGGTTTTGGTATAAGGATGATGCTGACTTCATAAAATGAGTTATGAAAGAGTCCCTCCTTTTTAAATGTTTGGAATAGTTTCAGAAGGAATGGTACCAGCTCCTCTTTGTATTTCTGGTAGAATTCAGCTGTGAATTCATCTGGTTTTGGGCTTTTCTTTGTTCATAGGCTATTAATTACTGCCTAAATTTCAGAGCTTGTTAATGGTCTATTCATGGATTCAACTTCGTCCTGGTTTAGTCTTGGTTGGGTATATGCATCTAAGAATTTATCCATTTCTTCTAGATTTTCTGGTTTATTTGCATAGAGACATTTATAGTATTCTCTAACGGTAGTTTGCATTTCTGTGGGGCCTTTGGTGATATCCTCTTTATCATTTTTTATTGTGTCTATTTCATTCTTCTTTCTCTTCTTCTTTATTAGTTCCACTAGCTGTCTATCTATTTTGTTATTTTTTTTCAAAAAATTAGCTCCTGGGATCATTGATTTTTTGGAGGGTTTTTTGTGTTTCTATCTTCAATTCTTTTCTGATCTTAGTTATTTCTTGTCTTCTGCTAGCTTTTGGTTTAGTTTGTTCTTGTCTCTCTAGCTCTTTTAATTGTTATGTTAGGATGACAGTTTCAGATCTTTCTAGCTTTCTGATGTGGGCATTTAGTGCTGTAAAATTTCCTTCTTAACACTGCTTTAGCTGTGTCCCAGAGATCCTGGTACACTGTCTCTTTGTTCTCATTGGTTTCAAAGAACTTCTTGATTTCTGCCTTAATTCATTATTTGCCCAGTAGTCGTTCAGGAGCAGGTTGTTTAATTTCCATGAACTTATGTAGTTTTGAGTGAGTTTCTTAATCCTGGTTCTAATTTGATTGCTCTGTGGTCTGAGAGACTGCTTGTTATAATTTTAGTTATTTTGCATTTGTTGAGGAACATTTTACTTCCAGTTACAATATGTGCCCTGTGGCACTGAGAAGAATGTATATTCTGTTGATTTGGGGTAGTGAGTTCTGTAGATGTCTACTGGATGCACTTGATACAGAGCTGAGTTCAAATTCTGAATATCCTTGTTAATTTTCTGTCTCATTGATCTGTCTAACACTGACAGTGGAGTGTTAATGTCTCCCACTATTATTGTGAGGGAGTCTAAGTCTCTTTGTAGGTCCCTAAGAACTTATTTTGTGAATCTGGGTTCTCCTATATTGGGTGCATATGTATTTAGAATAGTTAGCTCCTCTTGTTGAATTGTTCCCTTGGCCATTATGTAATGCCCTTCTTTGTCTTTTTTGATGTTTGTTGTTTTAAAGTCTGTTTTGTCAGAGACTGGGACTGTAACCCCTGCTTTATTTTTGCTTTCCATTTGCTTGGTAAATTTTCCTCCATCTCTTTATTTTGAGCTGGTGTGTATCTTTGCACGTAAGATGGGTCTCCTGAATATAGCACACCAATAGGTCTTAACTCTTTATCCAGTTTGTCTGTCTGTGCCTTTTAATTGGGGCATTTATTCTATTTACATTTAAGGTTAGCATTGGTATGTGTGAATTTGATCCTTTCATCATGATGCTGTTTGGTTATTTTGCACACTAGTTGATGCCGTTTCTTCATAGTGTCATGGTCTTTATATTTTGGTGTGTTTTTGCAGTGGCTGTTACCTTTTTTTTCCCCTCCATATTTAGTGTTTCTTTCAGGAACTCTTGCAGGGCAGGCCTGGTGGTAATGAAATCCCTTAGCATTTGCTTGTCTGGAAAGAATTTTATTTCTTCTTCGTTTATGAAGCTTAATTTGGGTGGATATGAAATTCTGGGTTGAAAATTCTTTTCTTCAAAAATGTTGAATATTGGCCCCCAGTCTCTTCTGGCTTGTAGAATTTCTGCTGAGAGGTCTGCTGTTAGTCTGATGGCCTTCCCTTTGTAGGTGACCTGGCCTTTCTATCTGCCCTTAACATTTTTTCCTTCATTTCAACCTTGGAAAATCTGATGATTATGTGTCTTGGAGGTGATCTAGTGGAGTATCTTAATGGTGTTCTCTGTAATTCCTGAATTTGCTTGTTGTTCTGTCTTTGTTAGGTTGGGGAAGTTCTCCTGGATAATATCCTGAAGTGTGTTTTCCAGCTTGTTTCTATTCTCCTCATCTCTTTCTAGTACTCCAATCAATCGTTGGTTCAGTCTTTTTATAAAGTCTCGTATTTCTTGGAGACTTTGTTCATTCCTTTTCATCCTTTTTTTCTGTATTCTTGTTTGCATGTCTTATTTCAGTAAGGTGGTCTTCAAACTCTGATATCCTTTCTTCCACTTGGTCGATTTGGCTGTTGATACTTGTATATGCTTCATGAAGTTCTTGTGCTGTATTTCTCAGCTCCATCAGGTCATTTCTGTTCCTCTCTAAACTGGTTATTCTAGTTAGCAATTCCTCTAACCTTTTATCAAAGTTCTTAGCTTCTTTGCATCAGGTTAGAACATGCTCCTTAGGCTCAGTGTAGTTTTTTATTTCCCATCTTCTGAATCCTACATCTGTCCATTTGTCTATCTGATCCTCTGTCCAGTTCTGCACCCTTGATGGAGAGACGTTGCAATCATTAGACAAGAAGAGGCAGTCTGGCCATTTGGGTTTTCAGCATTTTTTCGTTGATTCTTTCTCGTCTTTGTGAGTTTATCTTGTTTCAGTCTTTGTGGGTGCTGACCCTTGGATGGGGTTTTTGTGGGGGCCTTTTTGTTGCTGTTGATGCTGTTGTTGTCACTCTCTACTTCTTTGTTTTTCTTTCAGTAGTCAGGTCCCTCTTCTGTAGGGCTGCTGCAGTTTGCTGGGGGTTCACTTCACGCCCTCTTCATCTGATTTGCTTCTGTGCCTGGAGATGTCACTCAAGGAGGCTGGAGAACAGCAAAGATGGGTGCCTGCTCCTGCTTCCAGGACCTCTGACCTTGAGGGGCACCAACCTGATGCCAGTAGGATTGCTCCTGTATAGGGTGTCTGACAACTCTAACCTTTTATCAAAGTTCTTAGCTTCTTTGCATTGGGTTAGAACATGCTCCTTTAGCTCAGTGCAGTTTTTTATTTCCCATCTTCTGAATGGGTCTCACCCAGTTCTGAGTGATCTCACCCAGGGTTTCCGCAGCTCACCCTGGGAAGCAGAAACCATTTAGTAAAGCACTTTGTCCCTTGGTGGAGAGGATGTGCTTCACTGGGGGAAATCCACTTATCTGAGCTACCTGCATTCCTCAGAACTACTAGGAGGAGACGGTAAGTCTGCTGATCTGCCCAGACTGCAGCCACCCCTGCCCCTAGAGGCTCAGGCCCAGGGAGATCTGAATTCTGTCTCTGAGCCTCTGGCTGGAGTTATTGGAGATCCTGCAGGGAAGGCCCACCCGATGAGGAAGGATGGGTCAGGGTTAGGCCTGAAGAGGCATTCTGGCTGCAGATTGCCACAGCAGGTGTGTTGGGCTGTGAGGACAACTCTTGGGATCAAGCCATCCAGCCTCCCTGGCTCCAGCATGGGAAAAGTGCAGCCTGGAGCTATAGAAATGTTTGCTGCCCTTCCCACACCCAGGGAACTTAGCCTGTTAGGCCTTTGTGAGTCCCAGTGCTGCCGCTCCCCCAGGGAGCTCAAATGGCTTAGACAGCAGGAAGCTGCAGTCAGTGCTGGTTGCCCCTCCTGCCGAGAGTTTGGTGGGCTTAAGCAGATTCCAGCTAAGAGGCTGTAAGAGTCTGTACTTTTCAGGGTTGAGATGCTAGGCACCAATGGCATAGGTTTGTGAGTGGGATATTCCAATCTGTGAGTTGCACAGTTCTGTGGAAATAGCACAGTTTCCCCAGCTGGTAGCAAGCTCACTCACCACCTCCCTTGGCTGGGTGGAGGGGCTTCCCCTTCACTGTGTGTCTCTCAGGTGGGAATGCTGCCTGTTCTTCTTTCTCTCCCTGAGTCACGCCAGCCTTCTAGTCAACTTTGAGGAGAGAACCTGGATACCTTGGTTGCTGGTGAAGGATTCACAGGCTTATGGGTTTTTTCTTTTTTTATTTTTATTATACTTTAAGTTCTAGGGTACAACGTGCAGGTACATGTGCCATGTTGGTTTGCTGCACCCATTAACTCATCATTTACATTAGGTATTTCTCCTAATGCTATCCCTCCCCACACCCCCACCCCATGACAAGCCCCCATGTGTGATGTTCCCCACCCTGTGTCCAAGTGATCTTATTGTTCAATTCTCACCTATGAGTGAGAACATGCAGTGTTTAGTTTTCTGTACTTGTGATAGTTTGCTCAGTATGATGGTTTCCCACTTCATACATGTCCCTGCAAAGGACATGAACTCATCCTCTTTTATGGCTGCATAGTATTCCATGGTGTGTATGTGCCACATTTTCTTAATCCAGTCTATCATTGATGGACATTTGAGTTGGTTCCAAGTTTTTGCTATTGTGAATAGTGCCACAATAAACATACATGTGCATGTGTCTTTATAGTAGCATGATTTATAATCCTTTGGGTATATACCCAGTAATGTGATTGCTGGGTCAAATGGTATTTCTAGTTCTAGATCCTTGAGGAATCGCCACACCGTCTTCCACAATGGTTGAACTATTTTACACTCCCGCCAGCAGTATAAAAGCATTCCTGTTTCTCCACAGCCTCTCCAGCATCTGTTGTTTCCTGACTTTTTAATAATTACCATTCTAACTGGTGTGAGATGGTATCTCATTGTGGTTTTGATTTGCATTTCTCTAATGACCAGTGATGGTGAGCTTTTTTTTTTTTTTCATGTTTGTTGGCTGCATAAATGTATTCTTTTGAGAAGTGTCTGTTCATATCCTTTGCCCACTTTTTGATGGGGTTTTTTTTCTTGTAAATTTGTTTGAGTTCTTTGTAGATTCTGGATATTAGCCCTTTGTCAGATGGGTAGATTGCAATAATTTTCTCCCATTCTGTAGGCCACCTGTTTACTCTGATGGTAGTTTCTTTTGCTGTGCAGAAGCTCTTTAGTTTAATTAGGTCCCATTTGTCTATTTTGGCTTTTGTTGCCATTGCTATTGGTGTTTTAGTCATGAAGTTCTTGCCCATGCCTATGTCCTGAATGGTATTGCCTAGGTTTTCTTCTAGAGTTTTTATGGTTTTAGGTCTAACATTTAAGTCTCCAATCCATCTTGAATTAATTTTTGTATAAGGTGTAAGGAAGGGATCCAGCTTTCTACTTATGGCTAGCCAATTTTCCCAGCACCATTTATTAAATAGAGAATTCTTTTCCCATTTATTGTTTTTGTCAGGATTATCAAAGATCAGATGGCTGTAGATGTGTGATGTTATTTCTGAGGCCTCTGTTCTGTTCCATTGGTCTATCTCTCTGCTTTGGTACCAGTACCATGCTGTTTTGGTTACTGTAGCCTTGTAGTATAGTTTGAAGTCAGGTAACATGATACCTCCAGGTTTGTTCTTTTTGCTTAGGATTGTCTTGGCAATGTGGATTCTTTTTTGGTTCCATATGAACTTTAAAGTAGTTTTTTCCAATTCTGTGAAGAAAATCATTGGTAGCTTGATGGGGATGGCATTGAATCTATAAATTACCTTGGGCAGTATGGTTATTTTCATGATACTGATTCTTCCTATCCATGAGCATGGAATGTTCTTCCATTTGTGTCCTCTCTTATTTCCTTGAGCAGTGATTTGTAGTTCTCCTTGAAGAGGTCCTTCACATTCCTTGTAAGTTGGATTCCTAGGTATTTTATTCTCTTTGTAGCAACTGTTAATGGGAGTTCACTCATGATTTGGCTCTCTGTTTGTCTGCTATTGGTGTATAGGAATGCTTGTGATTTTTGCACCTTGATTTTGTATCCTGAGATTTTGCTGAAGTTGCTTGTCAACTTAAGGAGATTTTGGGCTGAGACAATGGAGTTTTCTAAATATACAATCATGTCATCTGCAAACAGAGACAATTTGACTTCCTCTTTTCCTAACTGAATACCCTTTATTTCTTTCTGTTGCCTGATTGCCCTGACCAGAACTTCCAACACTATGTTGAATAGGAGTGGTGAGAGAGGACATCCCTGTCTTGTGCCAGATTTCAAAGAGAATGCTTCCAGTTTTTGCCCATTCAGTATGATATTGGCTGTGCGTTTGTCATAGATAGCTCTTATTATTTTGAGATACGTTCCATCAATACCTAACTTCTTTTTTTCTTTATTTTTTCTCTGTCTTTGTGGTTTGATGAAATTTTGTCATATTGCTGTTTTATATTTTTCACTTGCTCCTTGTGTGATTGTTTTATACAAACTGTGAATTTTATATCTTTTGTGTATTTTTGTGGATATCAACCTTTTGTTTCCATGTTTAAGACCCTTTTGAGCATTTCCTGTAGGACTAGATTAGTGGTGACAAAGTCTCTTAGCATTTGCTTGTCTAGGGAAAACTTTAATTCTCCTTCATTTATGAAGCTTATCAAAAGGATACAAACTTCTGGCTGACAGTGGTTTTCTTTAAGCACTTCGTGAAGATACCATCTCGTTCACTTCTGGCCTGCAAGGTTTCTGTTGGAAAGTCTGCTGTTAGTTTGATGCAGTTTCCTTTATAGGTGACTAGATACTTTACTCTCGCTAATTTTAAAATACTTTCACTTTTACTTTAGACCTTCTGAATAGAATATGCCATGGTTAAGTCCTTTGTGCAACGTATTTTCCTGGATCACTGGGCCTCCTGTATCTGGATGTCTGACTCTCTTGATAAACTTGGGAAGTTTTCATTGATTATTTCATTATATATATTTTCTAAAGTTTTGGTCTATCTACATCTGAGGGTGATATGGTTTGGATCTGTGTCCCCACTCAAATCTTATGTTGAACGTGGGGCCCCAATGTTGGAGGTGGGGCCTACTGGAAAATGATTGGATCATTGGGGCGGTTTCTCATAAATGGCTTAGTATCATTTCCTTGGTGCTGTTCTTGTAATAGTGAGTGAGTGAGTTATTATGAGATGTGGTTGATTGAAACTGTGTAGTGTGCACCTTCCTTGCCTCTTTCTCCTACTGCAGCCATGTGATGTGCCTCACTCCCCCTTTGCCTTCTGCTATGATTGGAGGCTTTCTAAAGCCTCCTTAGAAGCAGAAGCCAGTGTGCTTTCTGTATATCCTGCAGAACTGTGAGTCAATTAAACCTCTTGTCTTTATAAATTATCCAGTCTCAGGCATTTCTTTATAGCAGTGCAAAAATGGACTAATAGAGGGTGATCTCAGAAATACCGATAATTCATAAGTTTCATCACTCTGTGTAGTCCCAGACATCTTGAAGATATTCATTCTTATTCTTTTTTTTTTTTTTTTTGTCTGACTGGATAATTTCAAAAGACCTGTCTTCAATTTCTGAGATTTGTTATTCTGATTATTTTATTATTAATGATTTCAATGTATTTTGTATTTCTTTCAATGACTTTTTTAGTTCCAGATTTTCTGCTTGCTTTTTCTTTAAAATATTGATCTCTCTGGTAAATTTCTCGGTTCTTATCCTGAATTGATTTTCTGATTTCTTTGTATTTGTTTCTAGATTTCTGTTGTGAAGGGGTGGCCTGCCCCTCTACACCTGTGGGTATATCTCGTCAGGTGGGACGAGAGACTGACAAAAGAAATAAGACAGAGATAAAATATAGAGAAACAACAGTGGGCCCAGGAGACCGGCACTCAGCATACCAAGGATGTGCACTGGCACCGGTCTCTGAGTTCCCTCAGTTTTTATTATTATTTTCATTATCTCAGCAAGAGGAATGTGATAGGAGAGCAGGGTGATAACAGGGAGAAAGAAGGTCAGCAAGAAAACATGTGAGCAAAAGAATGTATGTCATAATTAAGTTCAAGGGGAGGTACTATGCCTGGATGTGCACGTAGGCCAGATTTATGTTTCTCTCCACCCAAACATCTCAGTGGAGTAAAGAATAACAGCAGCATTGCTGCCAACATGTCTCGCCTCCTGCCATGGGTCAGTTTTTTCTCCTATCTCAGAACTGAACAAATGTACAATTGGGTTTTATACCGAGACGTTCAGTTCCCGGGGCAGGCAGGAGACAGTGGCCCTCCTCTATCTCAAATGCAAGAGGCTTTCCTCTTTTACTAATCCACCTCAGCACAGACCCTTTACAGGTGTCGGGCTGGGGGATGGTCAGGTCTTTCTAATTCCATGAGGCCATATTTCAGACTATCACATGGGGATAAACCTTGGACAATACCCAGCTTTTCAAGGCAGAGGTCCCTGCAGCTTTTCGCAGTGCATTGTGTCCCTGGTTTATTGAGACTAGAGAATGGCGATGACTTTTATTAAACGTACTGCTTGTAAACAGTTAACAAGGCATGTCCTGTATAGCCCTAGATCCCTTAAACCTTGATTTCATACAACATATATTTCTGTGAGCATAAGGTTGGGGCAAAGTAGCTGGGGCAAAGTTACAAATTAACATCATTTAAGCAAAGCAATTTTTCAAGGTACAGGTCAAAGTGGAATTTCTTATGTCTTTCCTTTCTGCATAGACACAGTAACGGTCTGACCTTTTTTTTCTTTTCCCTACACTCTTGTATCTCATTGAGCTTCTTTCAAATCAATATTTTGTATTCCTCAAGTGGCATTTCGAGCAATTCTTTTTATATTAGGGTCTGTTGCTGCATGTATTAGCATGTTCTCGCATTGCTATAAAGAAGTATCTGAAACTGGGTAATTTATAAGGAAAAGAAGTTTAATTGGCTCACAGTTTCGCAGACATTACAAGAATAATAGTGACACTTGCTTCTGGAGGAGCCTCAGGAAGCTTCCAATCATGGCAGAAGGCCAAGGGGGAGCACACACATCACATGGTGAAAGCAGGAACAAGAGAACAAAGGGGAGGTGTTACACGCTTTTAAATGAACAGAACTCATGAGAACTCACTCACTATTATGAGGACAGTACCAAGGGGGGTGGTGCTAAATTATTCGTGAGAAATCCACTCCCATGATCCAGTTACCTCCCACCAGTCCCCACTTCCAACCTTGGGAATTACGTTTCAATATGAAATTTGGTCAGGGACACACATCCAGACTGTATCACTGGACAATTGTTGTGGTCCTTTGGTGATGTCATATTTCCCTGCTTTTTTATGTCTCCTGTGTCATTCTATTGATATGTACACATCTGGTGTTCCAATTTTTAAAAATTGCATTTGTAGAAAAATATGTTTTCCTAAGGATGTATATATGTTGTTGACTGCAGAAATTACTCTGGCTTTGATATTGTGTGCCCATGGTAGTGTGATCTTTTTGTGACTTCTTTGGCAGTACATAGGGTCAGTGGTTTCTGTCATTTCCTCACTGGCTTAGGGTGCAGATACTAGCTGAAATTGTGCTGAAGTTAAGCTGGGGACTTGGACACCAGTGAACCAGTTTTTGGGCCCTGGCAGTGGCAGTAGTGGGGCAAGTGTGCCTGTTTTTAGGCCAGCAGCCTAAACTCAGGTCAAAAATTTGTGATCAATGAAGGCATAGAATTCTCCAGAAAAGTTAAAAGCACAAAATCATGTCTGTGAATATTAAATAAATTAATTAAAGCATTTTAAATGTTCTGTCTACATTTTATGCACTGAGGGAGGATAATATCAGAAAGAAGTTCAATTGCTTTTAATTAGTGTACACAGAAAAGAGTGCATTCCTTCACATTTCAATTTCCCACTTGGAAATATCCCTCCAAATTTAATATTTGACACAATTAATAGCTATGACTTGCAATCTCTTCACTATAATATATATGGACATAATGAGTAAAAATAAAACTTTCAAGCCTTTAGTAAAGACGGATGTCTACTAATTGATGTCTTCTTGGTTGGGATGGTCAGAAAAAAGTAAACAAAATAGAAACGAAAAATTTTCCTGTAGTATTATTAGGGTTTTTCAAAATTGGTAGCACACAATTTGTGATCAAGTCTCTCCAGCTATTTTTCTGCCTCCTAATTCAGCAGTGACACTTTTCCTGCCTATGCTTTCCCCCAGGGCAGCTGAGAATTAAATGTCTCAGAATTAGCAATATGCTTGTCAGCAAGAGTTGTACTTTCAGCTACACCCCACACTAAGTTTAATTTCTAGAGAATTGTTGATGCACTGCAGTAAATCAGTAACATTTGATGCTTCTCTAGTTATTCTTCTGGCATTTGTGTATCTTAGATATGTTTATGAAATTAATTTTAGTGAAAAATGAGTTTTTATTTTCTAAATTTGTCATCTGACTTTTTGAGGTTGCCACTTATTGCTATTTGCCAATCAACCCCTCAAGTTGACACCCAGAATGCTCATAATTACTTTTGTTATTATGACTCATCATAGGTTTTACAAGGTTCCTCAATTCATATGGAAAAAATGTATGTTTAAAATGACACTTTTGATTAATATAACAAAACAGTTTTTAAAAATAGATTTTATTCTTAAATCTACAGAAGGCAAAGTGAAAATATCACTTACTATTCAAATATTATTTATAAAATAAAGCCACTTTAAAAGTTAAATCTTGTGATGAAGGTAAAAAAATAAATTTTACCAAACTACTTTTTTCCCCTCAATGGAACATATTCATTCTATACAAGTAGTTCTTGGGTTCTTGTAAATAACTTCTTTTTTTCATTATATGCCTTATCTTTTCTTCAGATATCTGAGCTAACCCCATATATGTTATGATCAGTCTTTTTTTGCCTAGTACATTTAATGGTGTTATTTTCCCCATCATTATCCATGATTATGTCTACACTTTGAGACTTATGATATTCAGAACAGCCTAAAATTAAAGTCAGTAAAATGAGAGTGAACTTAATTTGCATTGTGTGTTCTCTGAGAATAGCTTTACCCTTAGCCCTAGGAATCTCTAGTTGTCACTTATCATATTGAGAGCTAAAATGTGTTCAGATTTTATTTTTTTAGTGTATCCAATAAAACTCAATTATTTTTTGTGCTCTGACCAAAGTGTAAGTAACTTCTATGGATTTTTTATTTTAGTTCTCCCAGTTTGTCATCCTGTTATTGCAAATTCCATGATTTTTTCATAATAAATTTGCCAGAATCATTAGAAGAAATTAATGATGCAGTTTAAAATTTGCATAAAAATAAAACACTTTTGATATATTGAAGACAGCAATCAGTTCAGTTGTGTCAATTGAGATATATTTTTAAAATATACAATAAAAATAATTTATTATTAAAAGTAATTATTTGTACACCTGTTCCATGGGGACCATGGTTCTTTCCTGTCCAGGCTCAGTAGCAATGCCCTTCAGGTTCTCATGGAGAAATACACCATTTGATAATTCAGAAAGTCAAGTCCTTTTCAGTGTGTGATGGCCACCTAACAGAGGGAAGGGCATGAATTAGAGAGGGTGAGCTCAATATCTATTGGTAGTGAGAGAAGAAAATACTAACATTATCAATGTTATTTTATCTAACTATTTACATCATCTCTTTTTGATGTATGGTTTATAACATGGAGTATACCAATAAATTACATAAATATAGTTAATAAATCATTGTACACATATTATTAATCCATGCCCAACTATTCTGTTACTGGTAATGGAGTGTAATCTTAATATTTAGAGAACATTAAGTCATTAATTTAATATGATCCTACTATTTCTGGTTCCAAATTGCTAGTAGAACCAAACTGTGCCAAGGGCGCCACTGTATGCTGGTAGGAGCTGTCTGTCATTTGGTTCTTGCAGCTAAAATAAACATGTTCTCTTACTAGATTAAGCCTTTAAAAAAATAACAATTATTTAATTGACTATACAATGTGTGTCTTATTTTATATATGTGTCAGGTGGCTTTAAGGCAATTTTCTACCTCAGTCATCAATCAGCCTAGCCTGATTATTAGCCAAGAATGCTAACTGTCAACATTTCTGCTTTGCCTTACATATTTATATTTATGGGATGGTACAGTAATAAGTGTCCTTGAATATAGAGATGGACACACCTTCATCTCGTAAGAATCTGAGTGAAGGTGGTGGTTTTCTATTTCTCCATGTCGTGAAGCTGAACTGTTCTTAGTTCTGGATTAAATTCAACTGATAAAATAATGATGCCCGAACCCAAGCTAAATAACATGAGACAGTAACTGCATCATTATTCTGTGAAACTTTACAAGATATTCTGGTATTGGAGATATTCTGAGAAAACTTTAGGGGAATTACCTTTACTATTGGAGACAGTATTTTTCTAGGCATTTGAGAGTATCCCTGCAGTAAGTGATGTCTCAGGAAAAGAATCGACATGTGATTATTTAGGTGCAAGTTCATGCTTGTCAAACAATGACTAAAATGGCATTTTTTTTCTTGATAATTGAGAGGTGGTACTCCTGTACTGAGAGGAAGAGAGTCTCATAAAATATTTCTGGGATGAAAAATAAACTTGGAGAAAATCAGCATCATTTTTAGGTAAAAGAATTAGATTATTGGTAAACACAATATAATCTTTAAGGGGCAATAAAGCCCCTTAAGTATGTTCATTTTAATTCTCAGATACTGAGAATATTTCACAGTTCATGGCAAAGGAAATATAAGGTTTCAGATGAAATCAAGATTGAGAATCAGCTGATTGAAAATAAGGATATTATAATTAATTATTATAGTACATTCAGTAGAATTACCAAGTCCAAAATCACAAGAGAGTGATGAAGAAATGAGATGTATCAAAGTGATGGGATGTGAGAAACAGTCAGCTGGATATTAGCATTTGTTTATTGGTGATTCTTTCCTATTAGAATAAATTTTTATTTTATTTAACTGAGCAAATACCATTGAGCAATTTTATATGTTCCTTACCATTCTAGATGCTTAATATAGAATGCAGAAATATTAAACAACAAGGATATGATTTCTAAAAAGAGAGGCATAGGTATAATAGAAGTTTAGAAATTGTGCATCTACACAGGCGTAATTATGAATGGTGTAGAAAACAGTACAGAGATTGGATTATGCAAAATTTATATGAGATAGAGTTAACCAAGAAGAAGTGGGTAAAATTAAAATAATGATGTGATCATTTTGGACACTAAAGAACAAACATTGATAATGTGAGATCCATTGTTTTGTTCCCAGATATATGAAATATGTTTATTTTTGTCATTAATATGAACACACTTTTCACTTCAGTTATGCTTAAAATTTTTTTTTTTTTTTTCTGAATCTGCCATTGGACTTTCAGCCAACACCTTTTTGCTTTTCTTCCACATCTTCACACTCCTTCAGGATCACAAACCTAAGCCACATGACTTGATCAGCTGTCACTTGGCCTTCATTCAGGTGGTGATGATCCTCACTGTAGTGGATGTTTTGCCTCCAGATATGCTTGAATCACTGCATTTTGGGAATAACTTCAAATGCAAATCTTTGATCTACATAAACAAAGTGATGAGGGGCCTGTGTATCTATCTGTACCACCTGTACCATCTGTACCACCTGTCTCCTGAGTATACACCAGGCCAGCACAATCAGCCTTAGCAACTTCTGGTTGGCAAGCTTTAAACATAAATTTACAAATAACATTGTCAGTGTCCTCTTTTTTCTTTTCTTTTTCTTTTTTTGTTCCCTCAATTTGTCTTTCAGTAGTAACATAATATTGTTCACTGTGGCTTCTTCCATTGTGACCCAGACCAATCTACTTAAGGTCAGCAAATACTGCTCACCTTCTCCCATGAAGCCCATCATATGAGGAGTGTTTTTGATTCTGACATTATCCAGGGATGTCTTCCTTGTAGGATTACGCTGCTGTCAAGTGCATACATGGTGATCTTTTTGTTCAAGCATCAGAGGTGATCCCAGCATCTTCACAGTACCAGCCACTCCCCAAGATCCTCACCAGAGAAGGGTTACCCAGATCATCCTGCCACTGGTGAGTTGCTCTGTGGTCATGTACTGGGTGAACCTTATCATCTCATCCTCTTCAGCCCTGTTATGGACGTTTAACCCAGTCATCCTGAGCATCCAGAACCTTGCAGGCAATGTCTATGCCACTCTTGTTCCACTGGTACAAGTCAGCTCTGATAAAAGAATAGTTAATATTCTCCAGAAAATGGAATTAAAGTGCTATAAATTTTTAATGTGTTGGTGATGAAAAATATTTCTAAAAAGTAGACTCATTCTATAGTTAAATTGTTCAAGTAGCCCCAATTTTAGCTTATTGAGTTTAAACAAAATGCATGGAATTACACTTTTATTATATTTTTATGCTTCTGAAACTGAGGCATCTAAGGACTATGTAGTTTCTTCAGTTCAGTGTCCACCATAGATTGACATTTCAATATCAAGTCTCTTACATTTTTATTTTTATGTTAACTTTGTACAAGAAAATGTTCCTCTCTTTTTGAAGTATACTCTTAAAAAATCTTCTTTAGCTAATCAAATCTCTCAATGTTTCTACTTTTGAAAACATTTTACTTACTCTGTTTATGAATGATACTTTAGCTAAATATTCAATTCTAGCTTTTAAGTCATGCTTGCTCATTTTAACCTCCCTGACTAAAAAAAAATTATGTCAATTTGGATTTTAAATTTAATCTAGAATTTATTTTAAAGGGTTTTAAATGAAATTTATATTTGGCTAGATACTATTTTGGTTATACTGGATACTTTCCCACCTCTATTGGCATATTATTGACAAAAATTTTATATATTTAAGGTGCACAATATGATGTTTTGAGATATACACACGTGCACGCAGACACACAAACACACACACACATTGTAAAATTACCAAAATCAAGCTCAACAGCATGTCAATTACTTCTCATACTCACTAGGGTTTTTTTAGTGTATGGTGAGAACATTTGAGATCTACTTCATTAATATAATTTACTTATACATTATTATTAATATAGCCTCCATGCTGTATGCACATATTGATATTAATTTCTCTTTTGTTATTATTGGAGACGGTTGTCCATCTTTGTGCCCCAAGCTGGAGTGCAGTGGCATTATCATAGCTCACTGAAACCTCAAACTCCTGGGTTCAAATCATTCTCCCACCTCAGCCTCAAAAGTAGCTAGAACTACAGGGGTGCACCACCATGCCAAGCTAATTTGTTGGAACACGGTCTTGCTATGTTACCCAGGCTGGTCTAGAACTCCTGGCCTCAAACAATCCTCCTGCCTTAGCCTCCCAAAATACAGGGATTATAGACATGAGCCACATGCCTAGCTTTATGACATTTTCTTTATTCATTTATGTGTTGATGGACGTTTATGTTGTTTTCGTATCTTGTCTATTGTGAATAATGCTTCAGGAAACATAGGAGTGAAGATATCTCTTCAATACGTGTTTTTCTGTTCTTTGGATATTTAATCAGAGGTAGGATTCCTGAATCATATGATAGTTTTATTTTTAATGTTTTGATGAATCTTCATGCTGTTTTCCTTAATGGCTTTACCAATTTACATTCCCAGTGACAGTGTACAAGGTCCCTTTTCTCTCCACCATTGATAAAATTTGTTTTGTTTTGAATTTTTAATAAACATTACCCTAACATGTATTTGAGGTGCTATCTCATTTTGGTTTTGATTTGCATTTTCCTGATGATTATTAATGGCTTCTTTGAAAAAGAATCTATTTAGATTATTTGGCTACTTTTAAAAATAAAGTGTCATTTTGATTGTTATTTTTATATTGAGGGGGTTACATTTTATGAATTTCTTTTTTTTTTTTTTTTTTTTTTTTGAGACGGAGTCTCGCTCTGTCACCCGGACTGGAGTGCAGTGGCCAGATCTCAGCTCACTGCAAGCTCCGCCTCCCGGGTTTACGCCATTCTCCTGCCTCAGCCTCCCGAGTAGCTGGGACTACAGGCGCCAGCCACCTCGCCCGGCTAGCTTTTTGTATTTTTTAGTAGAGACGGGGTTTCACCGTGTTAGCCAGGAGGGTCTCGAACTCCTGACCTCGTGATCCGCCCGTCTCGGCCTCCCAAAGTGCTGGGATTACAGGCTTGAGCCACCGCGCCCGGCCCATTTTATGAATTTCTTACAGATTTTGAATACTAATCCTTTATCTGATATTTGGCTTACAAGTATTTTTCTCCAGTTCTGTGGATTGCCTTTTAAATTGATTGACTGTCTTTTGCTCTGCAGTAGACACTTTTTAGTTTGATGTAGTCTCACTTTTTTTTCTCCCTGGGCTTTTAGTGTCAAATACAAAAAATAATTATTGCCGCAAACAATGCCAAAGAATTTTCCCCAGTGTTGTCTTCCAAAAGTTTTATGGTTTCAGGTCCAATATTTAAGTCTTTAATTCCTTGTAAGTTAATTTTTGCATATTCTGTAAAAGATGGGTAAATTTTTTTACATGAGTGTATCCAGTTTTCCCATCACCATTTATTGAACAGTTTATTCTTTCTTCACTGTGTATTTGTATGTCTTTGTTGAAAATTAGTTGACTGTATTCAGATGGATATTTCTGAGCTCTCTATTCAGTTTCATTGGTCTATGTGTTTGTGTTAATGCCCATATCATGCTGTTTTGATGACTATAGCTTTGTTGTATCATTTGAAATTAAGAAGTTTGATGCCTTCAGCTTTGTTCTTGCTCAAAATTCTTTGGTTATTTTGGGTCTTTTCTAATTCCAC
Source organism: Trachypithecus francoisi (assembly GCF_009764315.1). Lineage (NCBI taxonomy): Eukaryota > Metazoa > Chordata > Mammalia > Primates > Cercopithecidae > Trachypithecus > Trachypithecus francoisi. The sequence continues at coordinate 1,903,704 of NW_022681467.1, forward strand.
ACAAACTTCAGAAATTTTTTATTTTTCTGGAAAATGATATTTTAATTTTGATAGAGATTGCTTTAATTTTTTATTATTATTTTATGTATGTATGTATGTATGTATGTATGTATGTATTTTGAGATGGAGTCTCACTCTGTTGCCCAGGGCCCGGGCTGGAGTGCAGTGAGGTGATCTTGGCTCACTGCAACCTCCACCTTCCTGGTTCAAACAATTCCCCTGCCTCAGTCTCCTGAGTAGCTGGGATTACAGACGCACACCACCATGTCTGGCTAACTCTTTTTGTATTTTTAGTAGAGATGGGGTTTCACCATGTTGGCCAGACTGGTCATGAACTCCTGACCTCAAGCAATCCACCCACCTCAGCCTCCCAAAGTGCTGGGATTACAGGTGTGAGCCACCACACCCAGTGAGATTGCTTTAAATCTTTATATCACTTTTAGTGGTGTGAATGTTTTAATATTAATTTATCCAATCCATGAACACTAAGTTCTTTTTGGTCTCTTCTATAATTGCCTTTACCACTATTTTAGAGTTTTTATTGTACAAATCTTTTACCATCTTAGTTGTATTTATAAGTATTATTTTTGATGTTATGGCAAATGGCATTTTCTTAATTTTTCCCATATATTTTGTTGTAAGTGTATAGAAATGTAATTTATTGTTTTGTACATTGATATAGTATCCTGCAACATTACTGAATTAATTTCTTAGTTTTAAAAGTTTTTTTCCTGTAATGATGAGCACACGGGACTGTGTTTACACATGAATTAATATTCTGTTAACATATCACAATGCCTAAAAATGTGCTCTGTTGTATTTCTGCGGTAACAAATTTAGTGGCATCTTTTAGTCCTAATATATTTTTTTCCTTTAAAATACTTTTGTGTGGCATTTTATAATAGTGTGTCCTTTGGTTACTTTTCAGTTGTGCTACACATTTATTTCCAGGCAGAGTTAGTCAAGCTTTCTAATAAAGTTATTTAATACCTTTATGTGCATTTAGTTGTTGTAAGCCAAAACAGTAGATTTTAATGATAGTTTTAAAGTTACCAAGTAAGATTGAAAGTATGTCAATTTGTCACTGCTCAAGAATTCCTGGGTTCCTCATTTTAAACTCTTATGTATGATGTCTCTCTATATATGTGTATATGTGTGTGTGTGTGTGTAATGGCTTAGCATCTTACCTAACATATTGTATGCACTAACCAAGTACTAATTGATATGATTCATCAAATTATCATCTTTATACCACTCTTCAAATAGAATATTATTTTCTATTTGTTCTAATTAAAACTTATGTTTCTTATTTAAATATCAACGAAAATTAAAAGGTCTACTCAGTCTGCCCTCTTGATAAAAGCCCAAGCTAAATGGCAGTTTCACTAATTTTTAAAAATTCAATACCTTATTTGCATTACAAGATAAATATAAACAGTAAGGATAAAATTATATTTTAATTACCCATCCTACAATAAAGAGACTTTGAGTCATTCATTAATAGGGCTGAAGGCTTGCTCTATATTATTTCTGATTTTTCTATGTTTCTGATTTTTCTACGTTAACAGCCTAGAGATTTTTTCTTTTATTATACTTTAAGTTCTAGGGTACATGTGCACAATGTGCAGGTTTGTTACGTATGTATACTTGTGCCATGTTGGTGTGTTGCACCCATCAACTCGTCAGCACCCATCAACTTGTCATTTACATCAGGTGTAACTCCCAATGCCATCCCTCCCCTCTTCCCCCTCCCCATAATAGGCCCTGGTGTGTGATGTTCCCCTTCCAGAGTCCAAGTGATCTCATTGTTCAGTTCCCACCTATGAGTGAGAACATGCGGTGTTTGGTTTTCTGTTCTTGCAATAGTTTGCTGAGAATGATGGTTTCCAGCTGCATCCATGTCCCTACAAAGGACACAAACGCATCCTTTTCTTATGACTGCATAGTATTCCATGGTGTATATGTGCCGCATTTTCTTAATCCAGTCCGTCACTGATGGACATTTGGGTTGATTCCAAGTCTTTGCTATTATGAATAGTGCCACAATAAACATATGTGTGCATGTGTCTTTATAGCAGCATGATTTATAATCCTTTGGGTATATACCCAGTAATGGGATGGCTGGGTCATATGGTACATCTAGTTCTAGATCCTTGAGGAATCGCCATACTGTTTTCCACAATGGTTGAACCAGTTTACAATCCCACCAACAGTGTAAAAGTGTTCCTATTTCTCCACATCCTCTCCAGCACCTGTTGTTTCCTGACTTTTTAATGATTGCCATTCTAACTGGTGTGAGATGGTATCTCATTGTGGTTTTGATTTGCATTTCTCTGATGGCCAGTGATGACGAGCATTTTTTCATGTGCCTGTTGGCTGTATGCATGTCTTCTTTTGAGAAATGTCTATTCATATCCTTTGCCCACTTTTTGATGGGGTTGTTTGTTTTTTTCTTGTAAATTTGTTTGAGTTCTTTGTAGGTTCTGGATATTAGCCCTTTGACAGATGAGTAGATTGCAAAAATTTTCTCCCATTCTGTAGGTTGCCTGTTCACTCTGATGGTAGTTTCTTTTGCTGTGCAGAAGCTCTTTAGTTTAATTAGATCCCATTTGTCAATTTTGGCTTTTGTTGCCATTGCTTTTGGTGTTTTAGACATGAAGTCCTTGCCCATGCCTATGTCCTGAATGGTATTACCTAGGTTTTCTTCTAGGGGTTTTATGGTTTTAGGTCTAACATTTAAGTCTCTAATCCATCTTGAATTAATTTTCGTATAAGGAGTAAGGAAAGGATCCAGTTTCAGCTTTCTACTTATGGCTAGCCAATTTTCCCAGCACCATTTGTTAAATAGGGAATCCTTTCCCTATTTCTTGTTTTTGTCAAAGCTCAGATGGTGGTAGATGTGTGGTATTATTTCTGAGGGCTCTGTTCTGTTCCATTGGTCTATATCTCTGTTTTGGTACCAGTACCATGCTGTTTTGGTTACTGTAGTATAGTTTGAAGTCAGGTAGCGTGAGGCCTCCAGCTTTGTTCTTTTGACTTAGGATTGTCTTGGCAATGCGGGCTCTTTTTTGGTTCCATATGAACTTTAAAGTAGTTTTTTCCAATTCTATGCAGAAAGTCATTGGTAGCTTAATGGGGATGGCATTGAATCTCTAAATTATCTTGGGCAGTATGGCAATTTTCAAGATATTGATTCTTTCTATCCATGAGCATGGAATGTTCTTCCATTTGTGTCTTCTTTTATTTCATTGAGCAGTGATTTGTAGTTCTCCTTGAAGAGGTCCTTCACATCCCTTGTAAGTTAGATTCCTAGGTATTTTATTCTCTTTGAAGCAATTGTGAATGGAAGTTCATTCATGATTTGGCTCTCTGTTTGTCTGTTACTGGTGTATAAGAATGCTTGTGATTTTTGCACATTGATTTTGTATCCTGAGACTTTGCTGAAGTTGCTTATCAGCTTAAGGAGATTTTGGGCTGAGATGATGGGGTATTCTAAATATACCATCATGTCATCTGCGAACAGGGACAATTTGACTTCTTGTATTCCTAACTGAATACCCTTGATTTATTTCTCTTGCCTGATTGCCCTAGCCAGAACTTCCAACACTATGTTGAATAGGAGTGGTGAGAGAGGGCATCCCTGTCTTGTGCCAGTTTTCAAAGGGAATGCTTCCAGCTTTTGCCCATTCAGTATGATATTGGTTGTGGGTTTGTCATAAATAGCTCTTATTATTTTGAGATATGTTCCATCAATAACTATTTTATTGAGATATTTTAGCATGAGGAGGTGTCAGATTTTATCAGAGGTCTTTTCTGCATCTATTGTGATAATCATGTGGTTTTTGTCATTGTTTCTGTTTATGTGATTGATTACATTTATTGATTTGTGTATGTTGAAGCAGCCTTGCCTCCCTGGGATAAAGCTGACTGGATTGTGGTGGATAAGCTTTTTGATGTGCTGCTGTATTTGGTTTGCAGTATTTTATTGAGGATTTTTGCATAAATGTTCATTAGGGATATTGGCCTGAAATTTTCTTTTTTTGTTGTATCTCTGCCAGGTTTTCATATCAGGATCATGCTGGCCTCATAAAATGAGTTAGTGAGGAGTCCCTGTTTTTCCATTGTTTGGAATAGTTTCAGAAGGGATGGTATCAGTTCTCATTTGTACCTCTGGTAGAATTTGGCTGTGAATCCATCTGATGCTGGGTTTTTTTTTGTTTGTTTGATAGGTTATAAATTACTGCCTCAATATCAGAACTTGTTATTGTTCTATTCAGGGATTTGACTTCTTCCTGGTTTAGTCTTGAGAGGGTGTATATGTCCAGGAATTTATCCGTTTCTTCCAGGTTTTCTAATTTATTTGTGTAGAGATGTTTGTAGTATTCTCTGATGATAGTATGTATTTCTGTGGAATCAGTGGTTTTATCCCCTTTATCATTTTTTTAATTGTGTCTATTTGATTATTCTCTCTTTCTTCTTTATTAGTCTGGATAGTGTTCTATCTATTTTGTTAATCTTATCAAAAAATCAGCCCCTGGATTCGTTGATTTTTTGAAGGGTTTTTCGTGTGTCTATCTCCTTCAGTTCTGCTCTGATCTTAGCTATTCCTTGTCTTCTGTTAGCTTTTGGATTTATTTGCTCTTGCTTCTCTAATTCTTTTAATTGTTATGTTAGGGTGTCAATTTTAGATCTTTCCTGCATTCTCCTGTGAGCATTTCAGCACTATAAATTTCCCTCTAAACACTGCTTTAAATGAGTTCCAGAAATTGTGGTAAGTTGTGTCTTTCTTCTCACTGGTTTCAAAAACTTATTTATTTCTGCCTTAATTTTGTTATTTACCCAGTAGTCATTCAGGAGCAGGTTGTTCAGTTTCTATGTAGTTGTGTGGTTTTGAGTGAGTTTCTTAATCTTGAGTTCTAATTTGATTGCACTGTGGTTTGAGATTTCCGTTCTTTAGCGTTTGCTGAGGAGTGTTTTACTTCCAATTATGTGCTCAATTTTAGAATAAGTGTGATGTGGTGCTAAGAAGAATGTATATTCTGTTGATTTGGGGTGGATAATTATGTAGATGTCTATTAGATCCCCTTGGTGCAGAACTGAGTTCAAGTCCTGAATATCCTTGCTGATTTTCTCTCATTTTGTCTAATTTTGTCTAATATTGACAGTGGGGTGTTAAATTCTCCCACTCTTACTGTGTGGGAGTCTAAGTCTTTTTGTAGGTCTCTATGAATTTGCTTCATGAATATGCGTGCTCCTGTATTGGTTGCATATATATTTAGGATAGTTAGCTCTTCTTGTGGCATTGATTTCTTTACCATTATGTAATTCCCTTCTTTGTCTTTTTTTTATCTTTGTTGGTTGAAAGTCTGTTTTATCAGAGACTAGGAGTGCAACCTTTCATTTTTTGCTTTCCATTTGCTTGGAAAATTTTCCTCCATCCCTTTATTTTGAGCCTGCTTGTGTCTTTCCACATGAGATGGGTCTCCTGCATTCAGCACACCGAATGATCTTGACTCTATCCAGTTTGCCAGTCTGTGTCTTTTAATTGGGGCATTGAGCCCATTTGCATTTAAGATTAATATTGATATGTGTGAATTCGATCCTGTCATTATGACGCTAGCTGCTAATTTGGCCCATTTGATGATTCAGTTTCTTCATAGTGTTGATGGTCTTTACAATTTGATATGTTTTGGCAGGGGCTGGTACTGGTTTTGCCTTCCTATATTTAGTGCTTCCTTCAGGAGCTCTTGTAAGTCATGCCTGGTGGTGACAGTATCTCTTAGCATTTGCTTGTCTATAAAGGGTTTTATTTCTCCTTCACTTATGAAGCAAAAACTATAGGAAAATGACATTTATGTTTTTCTTTTCTAGAGAGCATAGATCTTCCTTCCTCCCACTTTTTATTATACATCACATATACACACATATGTAAATACACATATATAATCAATTTATAGCATCTACTTGAGTATTGAACATGATATGGTACTGAGATTTAACAGGGTCAGAATAACATTAGAAGCAAAAGCAGAAATGATCAGGATAACACTGTAAGTCATATCTGCTTAACTTTATTCCTATATTCTTGCCATTCAAAATTAATAAATTACTTTTTAACTTAAAAAATAACTAAACCAATTACAACTTTTTTGTAAATTATAAACTTGGGAGTCTTTCTTGTTATCTTCATTAATTATATACAATGTTATCACTACTGAATTTTAAATAATATTAATATTAACATAATAAAATATCCTATATTTAGTCTTACTCTCCCTCATTTTTATTCATGTTTATAGTGGAACATCTGTTTGGCTGACATTTTAAAGTGCCTACACTAAAATAGGCTAACAGATGTCATTTAACACTTCGTATAACTAAAAGGACTAAGTCTAAAAATTTGTCATAATAAAACAAGGTGCTATTTACATCATTAAAAAAACTACGTAAGTAGTATAAACATAATTCACTTTTAAAGATCTTATGTGACTAGAAAATACTTCTCAGCCTACCTTAGAACTTACATATAAAAATGATCCATTCTTAATACTCATAAAAAGTCACCGTAGAAGAAAGTGCACATTATAGTATACAATAAGAATCTGATGCAATCAATAAAGAATAATAGTGTTTCTAGAAGGAAAAAATGGTTTATTCCAGCTTTCTATAAAGGGAAACAAATTGAATAAAATCAAAAGTAATGCCATTTACTTTGCCAGTGTGTGTTTCCTACATACACATGAGGAATTATTAGAATAATGACATACATTTGTGTTGTTTTATAATTGTCAATATATTTTCACATTCAATTCTGACCTCTCAGCCAAGCTTTAAGTACAGTACAGATCTGAACCCCATTTTTTATGTGAGGTCACTGAAATCAGAAGAGCTTGAGTTCCAAAGTTTATTCAGGGATGAAGTTGAAGTTGCATTTCAATTTTCTCAAGCCAAGTTCCCCAAGTCTTGATTTTGAGACATTTATTAATAAAGATTACAATTCATGTACACATAATCATAAGGAAGAAACCACATATTTCCTATTGGAACCAGCCTTCTGGAGTTCTCCAAATGTTAATGAAGATGAATAATGCTGAGGTTCAAAGGAATGCCAAGTAAATATTACCACTCTTCTCTGACGAAGTGTGAAACAACAGAGAGGTATGACAAAAGATTCTGTAGTTAGGAACCAAAATATCACTTTGGTCACTAATAAATTTGGAGAACATGGCTTGAGCATGTGCCAACAATGGATTTCCTACAATTGATGCCAGAATCAGAGCAACATAACCTCCAGGTCACCCACAGCCTTGGACTACCATAAGCCTCTCCAGGGGACAGGGCCTTTGCATTTAAATGGATCAAATGCCTAAGAGCATATGATTTCTGTAGGCTAGCCAATTCCACAAAGCAGGAGAAAAGGAGCCAGCTTTTCATGCCTAGTTTTTTCCAGTACTCAGCAACAGGTGTGTGAGGAAGTGGAGAGAGGCAGCATAACCAACCAGCGGAGCTTCCCTGCTATTTGAAAGAACCTTCAGGAGTGGGAAAGAAATGTTTCTTCTCCATAAAAATGTCCAGTCATCACGATGACAAGAAATACATGTAAATACAGTTTAGACTTTCAAAATGTCTTGCCAAAAGTCATAAAATGTCCACATTTGCCACAAAAGGATATAAGAAAAATAATGTTAATGAAGAAATATAGAAGCCCTGAGACACAGATAGTTATTTTATTCAAGTGAGATACGGTGGAATCTCTTATTTATACTGGAGCTGCAATCCCCATTGGTGCATAGTAAAATAATCTGTAAAGAGAAACATACCTAATTTTTCCTGAAATCCCTTAAACTGATCTAAGGAAGGAGGTGTGCAGCTTACTAAAACAATTCGATGAGACTTCATGTCATGTCCCAACTAGGTCTAGCTTTAAATGGATTGTGCTCCTTCTTTTTCCCCTGCCGTTGGAGGAGACACATACTGAATTTACTTACCTTGCTATCTAGTTCTAACTCTTTAATGTAAGGGTAAGTCTTATATCCCATAACCCCCAGGACTAAATTTTTAACTCTAAACCAAATTTCCCATCTCTTCATTCACATATTGGAATGGCACAGATACTTAGCCCTTGGGACAAACTTTTGCCACCCCTATTAGGTATCATCCCAGTTATTTGCCAATTTCATTTTATGTATGTCTGATATGGTTTGAATATATGACCTCACTACAAATCTCATGTTGAACTGTGACCTCCAATACTGCAGGTGGAGCCTGATGGGAGGTGTTTGGGCCATGGGGGTGGATCTCTTACCGCTTGTTGCTGTCTTCACAATAGTAAGTGAGTTCTTGAGAGATCTGGTTGTTGTAAAGGGTAACACCTTCTCTTCTCTGTTGCTCCTGCTTTTACCCTGTGACGTGCCTGCTCCAGCTTTGCCATCCACCAAAAGTAAAGGCTCCCTGAGGATGCCCCAGAAGCTGACCAGATGCCTGGGCCATGCTTCCTGTATAGCCTGCAGAAAGATAAGCCAATTAAACATTTTTTTCTTATAAATTACCCACTCTCAGGTATTCCTTTATAGCAGTACAAGAACAGCCTAATACAGTGTACATGCCTTGATGACAAGTTTCAGGTTATCACAAGAAATATGTAATAAAGACATTTAAATATATTCAGCCACCATTAAGCTCTTCCAAATTTTATTAATGTTAAATGTACATAAATAAATTGTGGTGACATCTTGTGTGGGTGTTTTTTTTCTTAGAAAAATAAATAAATTTATGCCAACGTGAAAAAGTAGGAATTCATGCTTTTGGAGACAAGGATGGAATAGATAGAATACACTCTTCTCAGAACATTTTCTTCTGACACAGAGAAAGGCTCTAACAATTATTTCACTCATGTATCACTACTGAGAGTGTGGTGTATACACCAGCAGCATCACCCAGGAACTTCCTAAAAATGCAGAATGTTGGGCCCCACTGGACCTACTGAATTAGCCCCTGTATTTTAACCAAATCCCCAGGCAGCGCACATGCACATTAGAATTGAAGAAGCGCTGCATCAATCCGTGAATACAATTGTTCAATGAGCATTTGGAGCCTGGAGAAGGCTGGGATCAGAAAGAAAGCTTTCCGGAATACAGAAATCATTGTTTTGCCTTTGGTCTAAACAATGGAGCCTCCACATTTGGAAAATGAGGTACAGATGTTTTTTATCTTCCTCAAAAGAGAATGAAGTTGAAGAAAGTCTGGTAGTCATGGTGGCTCAGGCCTGGAATCCCAGCACGTTGAGAGGATAAGGTGGGAGAATCACTTCAGGCCAGAAGTTTGAGACAAGCTTAGGGCAACATAGGGAGACCCTGTCTCTACAAAAAATTGAAAACTTTGCCATGCATGGTGGCACACATCTGTAGTCTCAGCTGTTGTTCTGGAGGCTGAGGTAAGAGGATTGCTTGAGACCAGGAGTCCAGGCTGCAGTGAACTATGGTCATGCCACTGCATTCCAGGCAGGCAGACAGAATGAGACCCTGTCTCTGAGAAATAAATAAATAATATCATATATATACATATGAAGAAGAAAGTCTGGAGACTAATAAAGTTGAATTATTGAAGAGAGAGAGGAATGGCCACATGTGGAAGGGCAAAAGGATCACTCAGTCTGTGAGAATGAAAGATGAAGCAATGGTGATCAAAGTGTATACAATCATGAAGGGCGCACAGAACATGTTCACTGATATTAGTGATATTTACTTGGCATTCCTTTGAACCTCAGCATAGGCATTAGGAAATGCCTGTGCTGGAAAAATGTGTCTGTCTTTAACTATAGCAAGTGTGGATTAAGTGTCTGCTACTCAGACTGCCAACCACCTGTTTGTAGTTATCGAGGGCTTACCTCTAAGCCAGGTTCAGTCCTTCACTGCAAATGGGGTATGAGGCCAGTCTTCAAATCAATTCTATGGAAAGAATAAAATATACTAAGTTTTAGCTTTTAACATGAAGTCTATTTTTCTTTCCACAGTGTGCAAGGAGATTTTTATTGACTGAATAAAGGATAAAAACAAGAGGTAGCCTTATGACATCTGTGTATAATATCTCATTTCGATGATAATATCAACTGTATCTTAACGTGCTTTCATAGATTTATTTTGTATTGTGAAAGAAAAATGCAATACTGGGACCCCAAGCTCACTATCCCAAAAGAAAAAGTTAAGCTTGGGAACTTGGTCATGCAAAAATTGCCTTCCTTTTACTCTCAAACATATCACTGTAATTTTACATGCTTACTTTATCATGTGTAAAATGTAGATTTACTGAGTGGGAGACAAATGCATGATTGACTTTTCCCTTCCTCCTTTCTTTTCACAGGCAAAATGTAGATTCATTGAGCATTAGAACCTCAGGAGAAAGTAACCATTCGCGCCATTGGCTGCCCCCTCTCTTTCTTGTTCCTTTTTTCTTTCCATCTCACTTCCTCTTTTCCCCAGTAAATACTAAAGTTCTCCAAATCTTCTTTGGAAAAGTACAGGACATAGTTCCTACTATAACTTGTGTTTCTTTTTTCCATGTGTATACTCAACCTTGGCAAAATAAATCTCTAAGTCTATTGAGATCTGCCCTCATTACATTTTGGTTGATAGTATTTAGGTTAGTTAAGGCTAAGAAAAACTGAGAAATTGTCTTAAATGTGGCCTGTGTTAATCCATTTTGTATTGCCATAAAGGACTACCTGGGGCAGGATAATTTGTAAAGAAAACTGGTTTAATTGACTCATGGTTCTACAGGCTGTACAGGAAGCATCATGCTGGCATCTACTTCTGGTGAGGGCCTCAGGAAGCTTACTATCAGGGTAGAAGATGAAAAAAAAAGATCCAGTGTGTAACACGGCAAGAGCAGGAGCAAAAGGGGGCAAGTCTTAGACCCTTTTAAACAAACACCAGGTCTCATGTGAACTCAGAGTGAGAGCTCTGTCATTACCATGAGGATGCCACCAAGCCATTTGTGAGGGATCCACACCCATAATCCTGAAGCTCCCACCAGGCCCCACCACCAACACTGGTGATTACATTTTAACAAGAGATTTTGAGGAAAGTAACATAAAATCCATATCATTCCATCCCTGGCTCCTCAAATGTCATGTTCTTTTCACAATGTCATGTCATATTTTCGCAAAATAAAATTATCCTTTTTCAATAGTCACAAAATGTCTAGCCTCATTCTAGCATCAACTCATAAAGTCCAGTCTCATTTGAGACTCAAGACAAGTTCCATCCACTTGTGAGCATGTAAGATCAAAAATAAGTTATTTATTTCTAAGATACAAGAGTAGCACAGTCATTGGGTAAATATTCCCATTCCAAAAGAGAGAAACCTTCACTATGGTGCCCAGGCAGCTGTAGTCCAGACCCACTCAGGCTTCTCATGACCGTCGTTGTACGTCTTAGATAAAACAGAATACTCGAAGTCACTAGTTACAGAGAACAGGAATCTACCAACTCATTCCATAAAACAAAGGAAAATTTGTTTTTCTTCTCCCTGTGTTGAGGGAGTGCTGGGAGAGTCTCCAGAGCACATCAGATAATATTATCAAGACCTTTTTACTTTTCTTTAATTTCCTGCCTCAGTTTCAAGATGCTGGTGGCTGTACCATGTGGGGATCTGGAAGGCAGTTGCCCTGTTCCCACAGTTCCACTGGGAAGTACACTGGCTGGAACTCTGTGTGGGGCTCCAGCTTGTGATTGGTCACCCAGACTTCCTATACATTCTCTAGCATCTAGGTGGAAGCTGCCAAAGCTTCTTCACTCTGGCATTGTAATGGCATGTGCTGTGTGGTGGCAGCATCCACTTCTGGTGAGGACCTCAGGAAGCTTAATCATGGCAGAAGGCAAAGAGGGATCCAGCACATCACAAGCCCCGAGCAGAAGCAAGGGAGACAGGAAAAAGTTCCCAGACTCTTTTAAATGGCCAGATGTCCTGTAAACTCAGAGGAAAATCTCCCTCATTACCATGAAGATGGCACCAAGCCATTCATGAAAGATCCACCCCCATGATCCTGACACCTTCAACCAGGCCCCACCTCCAACATTGGTGATTACATTTCAACATGAGATTTGGAGGAACAAAGCATCCAAATCACATCAGGGGTGAAAATGTTTTTACTGTTTTGTTTATGAAAAGGAAAAGAGGTAATAAAATATTAACTTTGAAAAGTGGAAGCTATATTCTGAATTTAGCTCAAGGATCCTAGATTATACCAGTTTCTTGTCTGAGTGAAACATGTTATAATATCACATTCTCTTAAAATTTTGAAGGAGATATGATAAATCTTTATATAAGATTTTATGAGAATAGCAAGGACTGCTATTTCTCGACTACAAAGTTCCTTAAGAAAATTTTACCACTTGTCACTCATAGAGACCAGAAATAAACACTTTTTGCCACTTACCTTCATCATTCCCTCTGTTACGATTACAAATTGTGACTGATAATTATCAAAGAAAATTTTAAATATATAGGCCCCCCTAAGGGTTATTTAACAGCAGGCATTATTTTAAAAAATAAAATAAATAGGCCGGGCGCGTTGGCTCAGGCCTGTAATCCCAGCACTCTGGGAGGCCGAGGTGGGCGGATCACGAGGTCAGGAGATCTAGACCATCCTGGCTAACCTGGTGAAACCCTGTCTCTACTAAAAAATACAATTAGCCGGGCGTGGTGGTGGGTGCCTGTAGTCCCAGCTACTCAGGAGGCTGAGTCAGGAGAATGATGTTAACTCGGGAGGCGGAGCTTGCGGTGAGCCGAGATCGTGCCACTGCACTCCAGCCTGGGCAACAGAGGGAGACTCTGTCTCAAAATAAATAAATAAATACATAAATAAAATAAATATTCAAAGTAATTAACAGCACATTTCATCTGTCAAGTAACATTTTTGAACTGTAGCAGAAGAACTGAAACAACGAGGAAAAGGAAAAGAATGATATGCCCATGCTAATACAAGAAAAACCTCCATCATTTTCAAGATTTAATTGGTCTATTCGTGGGGATTTGGGAGTCCTTGTCACTTCAATTATTTCAGTATAGGCTGGAAATACATTTATAGTACAAGACTTCAAATATCTGTGGGATAAATTCCTAACAAGTACTCAGACTACTTTTCATAATGCTAATTTTGTATACACTTTGAAAAAAGCTTGTAAATGAGAGCTGGGGTTAGGGTAAGACAAAGATATAACAAGTTCATTATATGAATTACTGCTTTTAAATACACAACAAAATTGTTTGCATTAATAATATTTGATTTAATTTCCATAGCAGAATTTCTTGTATTTATCAGTTAATTTTTATTTATTCATCTGTTGCTTAACAATGTTCTTGTTCATTAAAAATAAGTTTAACTTAATTACTCCAGTAAAACCTATATCCTGTTCTTCAAGTTTATGACCATTTTCAATTACGTATTCTGTACAGATGTCAGAGTGACTTTTACAAAACACAAAATAACTATGTCAGTCTTCAGCTAAAAATTATAGAAGAGCTCCATATAGTGTTTCAGATAAAGTTTAAATATGATAACTGGGACACAAAACAGTTCATGATCTAGCCCTTGATGTCGGAACAGTACTGATTTAACAACCACTAAGGGAAAATTAGTATGCCAAAATACACTGTGCCAAACCCCACTATTTTTGTCACTTACACTAGGCAGATCTCATTTTTTTATGGTCTATTCTCATAACTGCATCATCTTTATCCTGAGGGCTTACCCTGACTTTCAATTGAATTCTAATTATGCCTTTCCATCTTTAGAATTTTTAATATGATCTTCAGCATTTTGCAGTGTTCTCTGGTTTGGCTTACGTTTGCCTCTGAGGTTTTTCCATGGCTGGCTACCCCAGTATAACTCATGACCCTTTGTTCTTGCCTCCAGATCACACCCATGACATTCACTTACAAGGGGGCATTTAAATGTTATCGTTTCAGCCTCCTCTTTCTACTTGCACCTCAGCTTCAATGGCACAGCAGATATTACTTCTTGAATTTTAAATAATGCTTCTCAACTTTTAAAAATAAATCTTTGTTAATCTCACTCTCTTGAAAACATCTTTTTCCTTCTCTCTCCAGGGCAATCTACTTGCTAGCTACATCAATAACTTTCTTAAGTAGACACCCACTTAGTTTCTTCTTTTAATAAATATTTATTGAGCAGCTATGTTTTATATCTTTTTGGGAGTGACACTGTGGAGAGCTCATTCATCAAATCCCCACCCAGGGAATTTTATATTTCAAAGTGTGTTAGACTTGGCATACCTCTGAATTAAATACGCATGTTCCTACCTGGGTTTATGCCAATACACTTCAAAGGCAGATTGCAGAGGCTGAAGGCCTCTGTCTTATCTCTTGTTAATCTATTATAAATAAAAATATCTTTCTAATGATATTGTATAAATGATGTGTGTTAGTTTCTCTATATTAATATATATTTTACAGTTGGATTTGGGATTTGGAATAAAGGTAAATATAATTAGACCTTATATAAAGCCTCTACCAATAATATAATGCTCAGGACTAAAGACGCTGTCATTCTAGGTTAGAATTTGCAAGTCCAAATGACAAAATAAGTGCTATTTATTTATATAAAAACTTCTAAATTGCAAATACAAAAAGACAATGATAGTGATTAAAAATCAGAGGTTTTCAATAAAAAACTGATATTCTAAATTCAGTCCACTAGGTTGTATTCTTTCATATATGAGACATGATAATAGAAGAAACAAAACAGAAACACAGCAAAATAAAATAGGTACTTTTACTTGTAGTATGCTTTTAGGATGATTTTGGGTTTTTTTGTTTTTTTTTGAGACGGAGTCTCCCTCTGTCGCCCAGGCTGGAGTGCAGTGGCCGGATCTCAGCTCACTGCAAGCTCCGCCTCCCGGGTTTAAGCCATTCTCCTGCCTCAGCCTCCCGAGTAGCTGGGACTACAGGCCCCCGCCACCTCGCCCGGCTAGTTTTTTGTATTTTTTAGTAGAGACGGGGTTTCACCGTGTTAGCCAGGAGGGTCTCCATCTCCTGACCTCGTGATCCGCCCATCTCGGCCTCCCAAAGTGCTGGGATTACAGGCTTGAGCCACGGCGCCCGACCATAATTTTGAAACTCTACTTTGATAAACCTGATAGTTTTTGCATGTCTAAAGTTCTCCTTTAAAATAAATTTACTTGGGCTAAGAATTTTTTAAATCAAGAAGTACATACTCATTGATAGTTTTTATGTAACCTTAAGATACTAATAAAATGACATGAATAAATTTGTAAAATGTGCCCAAATATAAAAGATAGAAGTCACATGTCCATTTTAAAAAATGGAAGTATTAAAAGACTGAGAGCTTATCTGTTCTGAGTCATTCAGGAGGTACAGCCTATCCATTTCAGTTTAGATGGATAATATGCAGGGAAAGTGGTGGCCTGATATTTAACTCCCTTATGAAAGCATGGTCAGCACATTAATATATAATCCTCAGGCACATAGAGTATTAAAGGTAGGCAATATACAAGGAGGATTGACTTAGACAGGCTTAGTGGAAAACCCATTATATACCACTTAAAAATTTGTGCACATTTGGCAAATTGGTTGAATTCCCAATCCATTTATTCATGCAGCAAACAGTAACACTTACATTGTCAGAATCTGTCCAATTGGAGCTCATATTCTGGCAGGAAAAAAAAAAAGATTTGAATAATTTAGTGCAGTTGTGATGAGCATTATGACAGGGTAGAGCATAATATTCTCATGGAAGAAAAAAAGGAACCAGCAGAGTCAGTGTCCTCATTTCTAAAATGCATTTAATAGATGTAGTATACCTAATTCATAAGGCTATATGACGATTTTTAAAATGACTGTATATAATGCAGAATATTTTAACATCTTTCACTTGGTAGCTAATTACAATCTTTTCTAAATGTAAAACATATAATTTATCAAAATGTGAGAATGAGATTTAGACAGCTGAAAGAAAATCATCAGTTAATAACTATTATGACCCAGAGGTGCATATTTCTGCTCTTCGGTGGAGACTCGGGGTGCCCTCGCCATTAGTTCCTTTAGCCTTAACAGCAGAGGTTTTTTTCTTAGGGTCATTAAGACTGGGCACGTATCATAGTTAATATTGATAAATTAGGTAAGTAAAACATAGAAAAAAAGCTGAACTTGAGAAAAATTTGAGAAGACAGAGCACATAAACAGGACTATAATTCACAATAACTTAGGTTTTGCTAGAAAAAAATCTCAGAATCTCAGTGACTTAATCAAGATTCAATTGGGCTACATATTTATGAAGAGTTGAGACAATGCAGAGTGCAAAGTAATCAGATTCCAACCCAATGGAGTTTGTATTCCGGTAACATGTCAGACTTCTCATACTTCTTTTTTTTGTTTTTTGTTTTTTTTTTGAGACGGAGTCTCGCTCTGTCGCCCAGGCTGGAGTGCAGTGGCCGGATCTCAGCTCACTGCAAGCTCCGCCTCCCGGGTTTACGCCATTCTCTCGCCTCAGCCTCCCGAGTAGCTGGGACTACAGGCGCCCGCCACCTCGCCCGGCTAGTTTTTTGTATTTTTTTTAGTAGAGACGGGGTTTCACCGTGTTAGCCAGGATAGTCTCGACCTCCTGACCTTGTGATCCGCCCGTCTCGGCCTCCCAAAGTGCTGGGATTACAGGCTTGAGCCACCGCGCCCGGCCAGACTTCTCATACTTCTAAATCAAATATGTATGTTCTTAGATAGGCTTATGAAGATACACTCCAATAGCATATTGAAGAGCTTCAATTCCTTTGTCTTACCCTTATTAAGCTACCTGTAAGTGAAAATAGCATTCTATTGTAGTATAAGTGATATAAGTTATACATCTCTGTATTAATATATATGTTAATTTGCTCCATATATTCTTTAATCTGGGACACAAGCTGAAAGGATAAGAAATTTCAGTTCTTAAAGTTTGTATGCCCAAAGGTGGCACACATAATTTTCCTTCATATTTCATTAGCTAAAACAATCCATATGGTCAAGGCTTTGTCCTTTCAGGTAAAACACAAAATTAACTCCAAAGCTAGGAAGAAAATAAGTATGAACAATATTTGTCTAACATAAAATTATAAAATTTTCAGTGTGTAAACTAACCAAATCTACCTCACTTCATGAGGTATAAAATGTACTTTAGTATTATTTCTTTATAATTTATTAGGTATTTATGATTTTAAAGGTATTCAGAAAAAATGAAATAAAACAGAAATCTCATGTTGCTCTGGAGCCACAGAAACAGAGTCCAAATGTCCCATATGGCATATGGTATTTGCATTGAGGATATCAATGATTGACATTAGGCATGATGCATGCACATGACCTTGGGAAAATATTGTATTTATAGAAGGTATGAGATCTTTTTCCTCTGACTTTCTTTTATAATCTTTTCAAATCAATAAGGCTGAATTATAATCGTATTTTATAAATAAACTTAAATTTGAGCTCTGGTTATATAATGAATTCATTTGAGGTAACCCATTATGAAGGTATGGAACAAATATATAAAATTAAAATGCTACTAATAATAATTATTATTATTTTGAGATGAAGTTTTGCTCTTGTTGCCCTGGCTGGGGTGCAATGGTGCGATCTCGGCTCATGGCAATCTCTGCCTCCCAGGTTCATGCGATTCTCCTGCCTCAGCCTCCCGAGTAGCTGGGATTACAGGCATACAACACCACGCCTGGCTAATTTTTGTATTTTTAGTAGAGTCGGGTTGTCTCTATGTCGGTCAGGCTGGTCTCGAACTCCCGACCTCAAGTGATCTTCCCACCTTGGCCTCCCAAAGTGCTGGGATTACAGCTGTGAACCACTGTGCCCGGCCAAAATTATTTTTAAAAGAAAGTACTAATAAAAAGAAACAATCAATATTAAATAAAATTTAACTATTAACTATAAATATGTTTCAAGAGATTTGAGTGAAAATACCATTCTATGTTAAAATAAAAAATATAACGTTTGATAAATATAGTAATAAAATGTTCTCAAAGGTTCAAGGGGCTAAAAGTAATTAACAAAAGTTAACTATAAACATCTTAAAATTTGTCTAATTACCTGAAATAGAAACTTCTGTTCATTCCTGTATTTCTCCATTTTCCCCATTTCTAATGTCTACTTCTATTCATTTTGTGTTTACTTGTATTGAGACCATTTAAAGAGGATATGCCAGGTGTTCAGAAAGCCAAGAGCTGAACGTAAGCATTCTAGAATCTATCTGAACTTAATTTTGTCTAAGATTTTTTTAATGTTTGAAGATTTGTTCAACTGGGCATACTAAGAGGAAACATCAGGGGCAAAAGGGATTTGGATTAAACAGATCTAACAGGATTCTTACTGAAGACAGGCCAAGCTGGTCAGAAATCATCTGGAGGGTGGTGGGAGATTACAAATTTGATCAGATATTAAAGGTGATCAGTATTGAGAGTGGGGGATTCTTTGCAAGTTTCTTCCTAAACCTGAGAGAGGTGGGCCAGACTAAGAAGCTGTGTGACTTTTGACAAGTGACTTCCCTGCTCTGTGCCTCAGTTTCCCCATCTAGAAAATGGAGGACAATAACAGTTGCTACATCAGAGGGTGGTAAGGATTAAATGAGTTCGCCGGGCACGGTGGCTCAAGCCTGTAATCCCGGCACTTTGGGAGGCCGAGACGGGCGGATCATGAGGTCAGGAGATCGAGACCATCCTGGCGAGCACGGTGAAACCCCGTCTCTACTAAAAAATACAAAAAACTAGCCGGGTGAGGTGGCGGGCGCCTGTAGTCCCAGCTACTCAGGAGGCTGAGGCAGGAGAATGGCGTGAACCCGAGAGGCGGAGCTTGCAGTGAGCTGAGATCTGGCCACTGCACTCCAGCCTGGGCGACAGAGCGAGACTCTGTCTCAAAAAAAAAAAAAAAAAAAAAAAAAAAGTTGGAATAAAGTTAACCAAATTAATACAAACATGTTTTGTTGCACTTTATTCACAGATATGGCCTCTTTTTCTTTTATTTACAAATGAAATGTTTGTGACAGCCCAGGTGAAACAAGTCTATTGCTACCATTTAATAAACAGCCTGTGCTCACTTTGTGTCTTGGTTTCACATTTTGGTAATCCTCACAATTTTTTAAATATTTCATTATTATTATATTTGTTATGGTGATTTGTGATCAGTGATCATTAATGTTATGGGAGGCGGAGTTTGCAGTGAGCAGAGATCACTCCATTGCACTCCAACCTGGGCAACAGAGTGAGACTCCATCTCAGAAAAAAAAAAAAGAAGTTTTTATATGTAGGGTACAAAATAATACCTGACCTTAAGGTGTGTGCAGATTTTCCCGAATTAATTAAGACTTAAATATTAACACGACTGATCTGTAGTGCATAGTAATAATATAATCTGAATAATACATTTAAAATTTTTACTCCACTTTCCAAGTAATAAAGCATTGATTCTAAATATATTCTCTATTTGTCAAAACAAATAGAAATTATTTAGTGTTTCATTTATAAAAGAAATTAATGATGTCTCTAAGTTAATTTTTTACTTCTTTCCCCCATATCATTTTTATATTATAGAAGAGAGCATATTTTTCTATTCTATCCTAGAATTAATAAACACAACATAAAGTATGATATTTAACCCACGGCTACCACATTTTATTCAGTGTATTTAGTAGGCTCTCATATATCTGGAAAAGAAAACTTAAGATATAAACATAACCAAACTAAAATAACATCTTTTTTTCTTCTATTTACTTTACTTCTTGAATCCAATGAAATAATATGGTTTCATCTACCTCTGAGAATACACTTAAAACTACAGAAGCAAATTAACATTCTCCCGATTCATAGGTAGTGCAATATTGAAGATTTCATCTCGTTGAACACATGTTGGATCAAATTTACAATACTAAAGCGCTCTTCTAAATACCGCAATGTGTAGATGGAAGACAAGCTAGTCAGGTGGCAGAGTGAACATCATGCTGGTAGGCCTTTTCAAGCTGTCACTTGCAAGATGTTTGACTGCTGAGAATGTTAGCCATAATTAATCGCAGAGATAGGAGGCTGCAAATGGGCGAGGTAATGTTCAAACGTATGGAATGAACACTAGTCATGGTAAAAGATAATAGATGTGGCTGCATTGCTTTGAGAAAATTTAGAGAATATTTTGGGTCACACGGATACATTTCTGCCTTATTTGTGAAATGTATTCAATGAAGTTACATCACACACGTAGACTTCCAGATCCTGTGTCTAACTTACTTTCCTTGGCTTTGTGGGAGAACACATATTCTAATGAAGCTCATTTTAAGGCAAATATTTTTTGAAAATCCAAAACTGATAGATATATGTATGCAGGGTTCCTTCTCATATGTCTTTTATAAACAGTGAGGTTGTATTTCTCCTTTAGTGTTTAATGTGTTTCATCACATAATGTCCTAGAAGTGTTATCAAATTTTTCTGTCCACCTTTTGAAGGTGTATAAGTGCGAAAAAAAATGCAGTCTGCTGCTTCACTAATAAACTAGGACAAAGGCCATTCCAACTGAAATATGTGAAACACTCAGTTTTATTCATTTCAAGCATTTTAAACCTCTAAATTTGGACTTGAATAAAGACATTTCATAGAAAAACAAATATATATTTTTTAAATCTTTATAACTTTTAATAGTTTACAGCCACAGTGGCAGCTTTTATATGTGTACATGCATTTAAATACAGTTTCATACCATAAATAGCCATGTGGAAAATATCTGCCTCTAGGCAAAAAAAAAAAAAAAAAATATTTGCCACTACATAACACCTTTAAGTAATACTGAAAATAGACGTGAGGTAATTTTTTATCTCAAGTGACTGTAGCCTATATTAAGACGTATTCACTGTAACAATTCAAGTTTTAAAATCCTTGTTTTATAACTCGAAAATGTGTCTTTTTTGAAAAACATCTTTACATTTATCGCTATTGTACATTTATTTGGTAGGAAACAGGGATGTTTGATGTCTTGCAATGATAAAATTATCCTATTCAATAGAATATTATCTCACATTCTGCATGACTTTTGAACATTCTATAAGACAATTACAGAAGTGAAAAACCAGTTTGTAGATAACTGAATGAGTACGACCATTTAATAAATGTGAATAAAGGCGTTTCAGAACATTTTAATGTACACTGCACTTTCCGATAGTAAGATTTTAGGTTAAAATAAGATTATACTTTAAAAAGTTTGCCATTTTGAAAAAAATCACATCACTGTTGGCAATGCCATTTTCATACTTGAGATGCTAGTCCAACATATTGCTTATCCATTTGCTTCTGTTTGATTTTATTGTTATTACATTCATGATAATGCTAAAATACACACACACACAATTACTTGGGTTTTTTTTTTTTTTCAATAAAAAGCCCAAAGAAAAATGCTGACAATGTTCAGCTGAAATTTTGAAACTGAGTTTTATAATTCTGCCCACACAGCAAAAGCTGAAATGGTCTATGAAGATGTAGTTTTTGAAATGATGAAGCAAGTAGTAAAACTGACAAAACCAAGTGAAAATTATACCAGGAAACACAATAATAAGTTAACGAATGAATGAATATAATACAGTTTTTCTTCATGTTGACAAGACATCATTAATCCTTTTTAATATTTCCCTTCTCTTATCATAATAAGCTTATTTTTATATACTTTGTCT